>NW_023425584.1:10369132-11569132 GCF_014108245.1 Pipistrellus kuhlii
CCTAACTGCCCTCCCATGTGCACTTGAGAAGAATATATATTCTGCCCCTAACTGCCCCTCCTGCTGGCCCGATTGCCCTCAACTGCCCTCCCCTCTTAGCCAGATCGCCCCTAACTGCCCCTATATGGCTTTGTCCGGAAGGTCTCCCAGTCTAATTAGTATATTACTCTTTTATTAGTATAGATTTTCTGTGCATAAAATAACTTACCACTGAAAAAGAAGTAAAATAAGACTTTCTTTTGTATGCCAAAATGCAAACCAAAAACATTTCCCCATCTTGTTAATTATGTTTCCTTATTTTTTCCTTTAAGAATTCCTGACATTCTTTTACAGGAAAGCAGCTTATTCCTAATTTATTATCTTATATCCTATTTTAAGACTTAGAAATTTGTTGAAAGAAATGTCAATTTTATGTTGGTGTATGGGTAATCAAATGTTCAGTCAAGTAGGTAAAATGCAAATTGTTACTGTCAAATACAATTACAGACTTCTTTATTTACTGAACAATTCTGTTCTTATTAAAAGCTTTAAAAGCTCTTTAGAACATTGATAAATGACAATATATAAAGAATATATATAGCTTTTAATTTTTTTTTTATAGAAATAAGAAAAATTTTTTTTAAATTGTATAAAAGTATAAAATTGAAATTTGGGAAGTGTGTAGTAACGAAAAAAATAGAAATTTATGTGTGACATTCTATTTTTTCCTAAATATTCTACTCTGCTCTTCATGTCTGGTTTCTTATTCTTTGATTATTGTGCTCACATATTTGAATCCATAAGTAAGAACAACTTCTGACTTTACTTCAACCAAAGCCACTTTTAATTTCTCAATAGTGTTGCCTCTGTCTGAGAGTTGGTTTAATCTTTTCTTCTTGAAGAAATTGGGAATGCATATTGCCCCTTTGTAGTGTAGTGGCTCTACTTCATGGTATTATTATCTAAAACATGATGCTTTTAGTTATTTAAAATACTCTTTAATGTTTGTTTTCCAATAAAAACTAAATGAGATTAAAATTGAATTTATTTTCACTTAATTTGTGGGAGGCCTTATGAAGATTTTATTTTTAAAGCTTCTTCAAGAAAAAGTTAATTGTTTTAGAGTTTGGGTTTTAACTTCATAGAGTCTCAAGAAGCCATTGATAAGATAAAACAGGTGGATTTCAACATATGAACATTTAATGTATACAACTTCAGTTGAAGTGAGAGAATTAGAGAGAGAAGAAAGGAGGAAAAGGGGAAACAGGGAAAGTCTATTGGAAGAAAAATTATTTTTTTGTACTTGTTGATGATTCAGAATTTTTGGACTGGAACCCAGATGCTTTGTCTGCTGGAGTGGAAGAATGAATCCACGGACAGAAGATGGTATAGCAAAGGTGTAAATTTGTTAAAGAACAAGTACAGACTCCCATGCGGGGCAGAGGAAAGGGTCTGAAAGTTCCTTTTCTCTATGGCTTATAAAGTCTGTAGATCTTGGTGCATTGATATCCCTTCTGATTGGTCAGTATTCCCCTAGACTAGTTACTATAGTAATTCCTGAGCTTAAAGGTCAAACCTCACAAGGGACAGGGGAAGCTTCCCCTCTCCTGGCCTTATTGTTTTCCTGTTCCCTTAGGGCACATGTGTCAAACACAAGGCCCGAGGGCCAAATCCGTCCTGCCAGGCCTTGCAATGTGGCCCACACCTCGCTGTCATCACTGCACTCCGCTGCGTTTCCATCACAATGACAGTTTATGACTGTTCAGTAAACCATTCGGCCCGCGATTTAGGCTGGATTATAGATTTTGGCCCCTTCTCTGATTGAGTTCGACACCCCTACTAGGGCTTTCTTTTTCTTCTTCTGAATGAAGGACTTCCTTCTCTTTATTTTGTAAATATAGACCTTTTCCTTTTCCCAGAAACCTCATTCTATGGAAATGTGCCTGTTGCAGTTTTTCAGCTTCCCTACTCTATGGAAATATTCCTCCTGCTGCTCTGCAGCCCTGTACTTCTTCCATGGTCCTTTTAATTTCTAAAATTGCCTAAAAGCTGTCTTATTCACCCGCCAAAATTCCTATTTCATTGAGAAGATAGGAAATAAATGAAAGTTGTGCATCATGCACTGGTTTTAAATGTTAAAATATTTTACACGCAAAGATCAAATTCTATGTGTCCCATTAAATTGCAAGAATTGTAAGGAACCTCAGTAATGTTATCTCTTGATACTGTTATAAAAAATACCTACTGGTACTTGGGAAAAGTGCAGATTCACTAACCTGCTGCAGACTATTGAATTGAGTCTTTGAAGGTGAGGCTCAAGAATCACATTTTTATTAGACTCTCTAGGGCAGTGTCGATAAACAGCGGCTCGCAAACCACATGTGGCTTTTTGGCCCCTTGAGTGTGGCTCTTCCACAAAATACCACATGCGGGCCACACATATAGTGTGATTGAAACTTCATGACCCATGTGCCAAAGTTGGTTTTCGGTTCTCAAAAGAAATTTCAATTGTTGTACTGTTGATATTTGACTCTGTTGACTAATTTAAGAAGCATTGCTCTATTCATAATATAGAAGACCACTTTTATTTTTAGAAGGGATAGCTATGATGAACAGAGTTGTGAAGTAACTTGCTCAGAGTTGCACAGCATGTTAATAAATATTTAGTGTTAATTGATGCCAAAATGTGTGCTTTTTGCCTACTCACCATTTTAAGCCTCCATGCATCACCTCTAAATAAGAACAATCAATGTTGGTTATATCTACTGAATCCATGTAACCAATAATGAAATAATTAAGATTAAATGCAATTTTCATTGGGGCTCTAGGAAAGGCAATAAGAGTAGATAAGGGAAAAATGGAAGAACATTCAGCATATAAGTAAATGGCACTAGTGACTGGATAAGAAAGACTAAGGATTGCCGAAACCGGTTTGGCTCAGTGGTAGAGTGTCGGTCTGCAGACTGAAAGGTCCCAGGTTTGATTCCGGTCAAGGGCATGTACATTGGTTGCGGGCACATCCCCGGTAAGGGGTGTGCAAGCGGCAGCTGGTCGATATTTCTCTCTCATCAATGTTTCTAGCTCTCTATCCCTCTCTCTTCCTCTCTGTGAAAAATCAATAAAATATATATTAAAAAAAAAAGAAAGACTAAGGATTCAGAATCTGTCACCCTTGTTTACTTTACCTTAAACTAGGCTTTTGTTCCTAGAAGACACAGAAAAAGCTTTTGCCACATTCACAGAAGCCCCAAATTCCAAAACACTATCCAGAAATTCCCCCAAAGTACTATAATCTGTGTTCAACTAACATGCAGAAACAATCTCTTTTTCCCTAGCTACACATTCTTTGGCAATATTTTCTCAAAAACTGTACCTCGGTGGGTCATTCTGCTCTGCCACTTTAGCTACTGAGCCTACAATATGGATTTTTTAGTACCAAAATATGTCTTCATATCATAATCATTGCTGTAATAAATGTGATAACAGAGAATATCTATTGAGTAAGGCTTTGCTAGACCCACGGGAGTTGTACATTATGTAAAAACAAAAATGAATTCAAGATTGAACAACATAAGACTTCCTTTAACAGCAGAACTATGCCAATCTGTAAAACACAAACTTAGGTGTTTTCCACGAAGTCTAATGCCAGTCCCTATCATTATTTCAGCTTACTAAATAGAAGTGTTTCTTCCCTTTAGGTCCGTGCAAAGATACCTGCTGTTGTTCTCTAGGGGAACATAATAATCTTTTGCTTTCTGTAAAATGGTAGTGAAACTCATATCCTATTTTGTGCTCCTAAAGTTATATGTGTTTTCTTATAAGATACTCTTAAGTTTTTATGAGTAGACTAGAGGCCCGGATGCATGAAAATTCATGCAAGAGTAGGCTTTCCTTTTCCCGGCTGCCGGCACTGGCTTCCCTCCAGCCCTGGCTTCATTAGGAAGGATATCCAGTCTAATTAGCATATTACATTATTATTATTATTATAGATATTGTGCTAATTTAGTAGCATTCTGGGTAAGCAGGCTAGTTAAATATTGGGGACTAGGTAAAAAAGTGTAAGTTCATAAAAGTTAAATTCAGTTGTCATTTAAGAAAAATTTAACTACTTGAGAAATAGCAATATTTGATATTATTTAGTGATATTTCAAGTTACAATTAATACTTCTACATAAAATTACTTGAAGTTGTGAGAATATATTCTGTTAGCCCTAAGTGGTTTGGCTCAGTGGATAGAGCGTCAGCCTGCAGACTGAAGGGTCCCAGGTTCCATTTTGGTCAAGGGCATGTACCTTGGTTGTGGGCACATCCCCAATGGGGTGTGTGCATGAGGCATCTGATCGATGTTTCTCTCTCATTGATATTTCTAACTCTCTATCCCTCTCCCTTCTTCTCTGTAAAAAATCAATAAAATATATTGGGAAAAAAAGAATATATTCTGTTAGGAAAAGCAACATGGTGAATGGGTAAATTGATATGTAAACATTTTACTGCTTTGTGACTTGTTTTTCTATTAGTTCAGGAAAAAATGCCCAGAGTACAAATAGTTCTCAAACCACTGCCTAAGTGTCCACTTGCTTTCCACTTATTCATTTATAACTTGTTCAGTTTTATAGCAAGTACTTGAGGATCTACTTTATTTTTTAGGTGAGAACATTTAAGTTCTCTGTTGGCAAAATTGTTTTAAAAATTTATTAACTATAGTCATCATGTTTTACATGAGGTCTTCAAACCTTATTCACCTTAAAGCTGCAAGTTTATAATCTTTTACCTACTCTTTCTATTTTTCCCATCTCCCAGTCCCTAACAACCACTTTAAAAATATATTTTTATTAATTTCAGAGAGGAAGAGAGATGAGAGAGAATCCTTGACTGGCTGCCTCCTGCACGCCCCACACTGGGGATTGAGCCTGCAACTTGGGCATGTGCCCTTGACAAAAATCTAACTTGGGACTCTTCAGTCCACAGGCCAATGCTCTATTCACTGAGCCAAACGAGGTATGGCAACAACCACTTTTTTAATACTCTCTGATACTGTGAGTTTGACTTTAAAAAATTATTTTAATTTACTTAATTTTAATTTTTATTTCACCAAAAGGTGTCAAAGTATTTGTCTTTGTCTTATTTCATTGAGCATAATGGCCTCAAAATCCATCCATGTTGTCATAATAGTATGATTTTCTTCTTTCTCATGGCTGAGTAATATTCTATTTTATATATAGATAGCACATTTCTTTATTCATCAATCCATTGATGTGCACTCAGATTGTTTTTATATCTTGGCTACTGTGAATAATGTTGCAAAGAACCTCAGAATGCAGATATCTCTTCAGTATCCTATTTCATTTTCTTTGGATACATACCCCAAACTGAATTGCTATATCTTATGGAAGTTCTATATTTAATTTTTTGAGCAACTTGCATGCTGTTTCCACGGTGGCTGCATTAATTTACTTTCCCAACTACAGTGCACAAGGGTTCCATTTTCCCCACATTCTCTCCAGCATTTGTTATCTCTTGTCTTCTTTTTTTTTTTTTTTAAATATATTTTATTGATTTTGTACAGAGAGGAAGGGAGAGAGATAGAGAGTTAGAAACATCGATGAGAGAGAGTCATCGATCAGCTGCCTCTTGCACACCCCCTACTGGGGATATGCCCACAACCAAGGTACATGCCCTTGACCGGAATCGAACCCGGGACCTTTCAGTCCCCAAGCCGACGCTCTATCCATTGAGCCAAACCGGTCCTGGCTTCTTTTTTATTTTTAATATATTTTTATTGATTTTTCACAGAGAGGAAGGGAGAGAGGTAGAGAGAAACATTTATGAGACCGATCAACTGCCTCCTGCACACCCCTTACAGGGGATGTGCCCACAACCAAGGTACATGCCCTTGACCAGAATCAAAACCAGGACCTTTCAGTTGTCAGGCCAATGCTCTTATCCACTGAGCCAAACCAGTTTTGGCTCTTGTCTTTTTGATAGTTTTCTAAAATGTATGAGGTGGTATCTCATTGTAGTTTTAATTTGTATTTTCCTAGTGATTAGTGATGCTGACCACCTTTTCAACTATCAGTTGGCCATTTGTAAGTCTTCTTTGAAAAAATGTCTTTTCCATTTCTCTGATCACTTTTGGCTATTGAATTATATGAATTTTTATGTATTTTGAATATTAATTTATTATTAGATATATAATTTGAAACTATTCTTTCATTTTGTAGATTGTTTTTTTGTTTTGTTGATGGTTCCTTTGCTCTTCAGAAGCTTTTTATTTTAATGGAGTTCTGCTTATTTTTGCTTCTGTTGCCTTTAGTTTTGGTGTCAAAATAAAAAATTCATTGCCAAGATCAATGTTAAGGAGTTTACCCACCTTATTTTCTTCTAGGAACTTTATAGTTTCAGGTATTATATTCATGCCTTTCATGCACCTTCAGTTTACTTTCGTGTATTGTGTAAGGTAGGAGTCCAGTTTCATTCTTTTGCATCTGAGGATCTACTTTAGAATGCATCTGAGTCAACCAAAGTGATTATAAATGAAGATTATGAAGCTTCATTCTCTACATCTTCCTTGGTAGGTCAAGGATAAGGTATTTTTAAAAACCCCAGTTTTACCAGGTTTTGCAGGTATTTCTGATTTGGGATTATAAGCCATATTAGGAAAATATTGATTTCCTGTATGCTATGCACCCTATCTAATAAAGAGGGACTATGCAATTTGACTGTCACACCATAACAAGATGGCTGCACCAACAGCAGAGGCAGGGATTCTGTAACACAAGGTGGCTGTGCCCATAGCAGAGGCGAGGATCCCACAACAAAAGATGGCTGTGCCCACAGTGGATGCCAGGTTCTCTTAATGAGCCTTAACGAGCAATCAGCAGGGACCTGAAGCTGTGTAATGCTGGGTCAGGGCAGGTGACCTGAGGTCTCGCCCCCCCCATCCGGTGGGGCTTGACAGGGGGGGGGGCGCCACGGTGGGACAGGACAGCCGAGTCTGGATCTAGTCCAGTGGGGGTGGGGCCAGCTGGGTCTGGGTCTAGCTCAATTTCGAGGGACATGTGAATGGGTAGGGACTTGATTCTGGTTCCCAAGGCGCACCACAGACTCTGACAGGAGGAAGATTTTCATATACATTTTACTAATTTTCTTTCATCTCTTGACACTTCTATTTTAGAGAAAGGGCAAATAGCAATATTAAAATATTTCCTCTAATTAATTCCCTTTTAATATGCACAAATTTTGTGCACTGGATCACTAGTACTATCATAATATAAAAGGTGGTGAAATTATCAAACTATTGATATATAAACCAGGGCTGGATGTAGCAAAGTACTAAATGTGCAGAATTTAAGGAGGCACTGACTCTCAACCCTGACCCTGCTCTGACCTATGGGTTCAATTAACCCAACAATTTTGTTGAATAGTTAATGCCTGCCCCTACTCCCATCCCTACTGTACCCCTCAGGTGGGCACTTTTATTTCATTATGGTTTTGGCTCCCTGGTTTCTTAGAGAGGGATATTATAGTCCAGCTGCTTTTTACATAGGTGAGCATTATGTAACTTTTTCTAACACCATGTTTACTTCCAGATCATCACTGAGCTAATTGAACAAATGGCAGCGATCTTGCCAGAATCTTAGGACTAGTCAGTCCTCTGACTTTGCAAGTAGTATTTTTTAAAAAAATATATGCATATTATTTATTTCAGAGAGAAAGGGAGAGAGAGAAAGACAGAAACATCAATGCTGAGAGAATCATTGATTGGCTGTCTTCTGCATGCCACCTGCTGGGGATCCAGCTCAACACCCAGGCATATGCTCTGACCTGGAATCAAACCATGAGCTTCTGATTCATAGGTTGATGCTCAGCCACTGAGCCACACAGGCCAGGCCCTTGCAAGTAGTTTTAAATGCAATTTCATTTGCATATCCCAGAAGCCTTGAGGTAAATGCAACTTGGCAGATAAATAATATTTGGGGAGGGTATTAAGGTTACGAACAATATATAACATATCCAAATAAAGTGGCTATTTTTTTCCCTATAGAAGAAAGTTATATTAATTTGTATTTTCAAAGATATCACTGTTTGTACTGGCATTTACCAATATGTTAAGATGTTTAGATTTATCTAATACATCTTGATAGTACGTTGATCCTAGTGGCAAAACTTCACAATGGTGTGGCCTGCAAGCAGAGGGGCCTGGATGGGATCAACTGGAATAGTGATGTGTTCCTTCTACAGAGGGCTGCAGTTATTAATTGCCAGGTGCATTAGAATATATGTGAATCTTATGCTTCAGGGGTGCTTGTGTTTTTAATCTTGAAGTTCTTCAGTTCCAAAAAGGTTACAGATCTATTCCCTGACAAAAGAGAGTCTGCCATCTTCAAATCTGTTCTTCACTATGTTCTGAATGTTGACCTTCCTGTAATAATGAGCTAGTTGGAGAGAGAACTGCACTCTTACATCTCCGGTGCCACGACTTTTCTTAACTGTGTCTGAGGATGTTGTGTGCTTCTCAGCATTTCAATTCCTGCTAATCTTATTTGAGCATCCCACATAATTAGCATTGCTACAAATTCTGATTGTTCAATCAGCTCCTTTATGAAGTATGCTGAGAGATAGGAAGTGGAGGTGGACTGCCTGTGTTCTTGCCTTGAGTCTAAAGGAAGTTAAATATAAACATTCAGGAAGTGTCTGAATACACCTACATTATAGTGTGATCTTTAGTACATTTCCCTGAGGTTGGCAGAGAAATCTGAGTAGATTTTTTTAACCTATCCAATTTTAACTTACAATCTCAAGTCCTAAAATTTTCCTCTACTCATTGAACTGTGTGCCCTAGATTATAAAGGATTGGAGAGAAACAAGACTTGGCAGAATCATTTGCTATTTTGTAATATTTCATATCATGCGCAGCTAGTCTCACTAAAAGTAAATATATGTTAATCCAAATATCCAGATATAAGAAAGGCACATGGAATGGAACCCACTAAATTCAATTGAAGACACATATAAATATGTTGGTCTTTGAAAACATCTGGGTTTTGGGAAATTATACAAATATATCTGCTTTAAGAGGGTCTCTTAATAGATGTAATGAAGAAAACTTTCTATGTTTTATTATTATTATTATTTAATTCATCAAAGGATTAGAATTTATTTCTCTAACTCAAATCTGGGAAGTTGGTTCTGAAATATAGCCTGGTTATAGACGTTTGTGAACTTGAACTTTTCCAGAGATTTTGGAAGAACAGGTAAATAATGACACTTGAGATCAAGAACTCCTGATTATAAAGGGTGAGAGTTCTCTTTGCCTCACATTTAAGAATTTTCTATAATCATTTGAGAGGCTATCTCCATCAAGCTTCTGTTAAAATGTAAAATGTTGTCCCATAAGGTGTTGATCCTAAAAACACATATCAGTTCTTGATATAGCAGAGGCCTTGTTTTTAAAAATAAATTTACTTTTATTGTTGAAAATATTACAAATGTCCCTTCCTGCCCCCTATTGACCTCTTCCACCCCATTCCCACCCCATCCCAAGTTCTTCCCCACACTATTGTCAGACCATGGGCCATGCATATCTTACCTAATAATAGTCAAACATGTAAATTGACTGTACCTCTGCTACACCCACAGCCAATCAGGAGTGAGTATGCAAATTAACCAGCTGATGGGTTAATTTGCATATGCAGGCATAGAGCTGCTGGGAGGGGCAGGCCATCTGCTATGAAGGGTGGGAGGTGGCGGAGGGAGCTACAGGAGCAGTGCTCTGGCCGGGAGCTAGGACTTGCAGGCTCCCAGGTGGCCGAGAGCAAAGCCAGGGGAAGGAAGGCCTATTCTTGCATGAATATTGTGCAATGGGCCTCTAGTATGCATATAAATTCATTGGTTAATCTCTTCCTGAGGCCTATTTTATGTTTAAATATATATTCTTTTATTGATTTCAGAGAGGAAGAGAGAGGGAGAAAGAGATAGAAACAACAATGATGAGAGAGAATCATTGATTAACTGCCCCCCCCCCCCCCCATTCTCCACACTGGGGATCCAGCCTGCAACCTGAGCATGCGCCATGACCAGGAATTGAACCATGACCTCCTGGTTTATAAGAAAATGCTCAACCACTGAGCCATACCATCTGGGCCTGAGGCCTTGTTTTATTAGAGTATTGGAAAAAGTCTTAATATTTGAGAACTGCCAGTAAAGAAGGGAAACTTCATGTTGTCCAGAAGGATAACTTAGCATTGGCCAAATGAGGACGTCAAGCTCAGAGAGGATAAGGAGTGACTCAGATATTGCTTAGTTCTGTTTTTCTTAGGGCTGCCTACACAAAAACTTTTGTCAGTGACTCATCAAAATTCATTCTCCTAAATGTGATGCTATTTTTGTCTGTTTTAAGAAGTTCAATAAGCATTTTCTGCCAGCGAATATATTTCTGGTCAGCAGAGGATCATAAGCATTTTTGTAGCACGTTAAAGGTATAACACAAAACACCTAAGGTTAAAATAAACCCATTATTATTAAATACTGGAAGTTGGGTGCATGAATTCATGCACCTGTGGGGTCCCTCGGCCTGGCCAAAACCAGCTCTCCAACATCCCCTGAAGGATCCCAGATTGTGAGAGGGTACAGGCCAGGCTGAGGGACCCCACTGGAGCGTGATCTAGTCCAGGGAAGGATTTGGGAGGTTGGCCAGCAAGAGAGGGATCCAGGGCTTGTTTGACCTGTCTTGCTCAATCCTGATCAGCAGGACTCCAGCAGCACGCTAATCTACTGGTTGGAATGTCTGCCCCCTGGTGGTCAGTGCATGATATAGATAGATGTTGAACAGTATTAGCATATCATTAAGATATTATGCTTTGATTGGTTGAGCGGATAACTGGACAATTAGACATGTAGCATATTAAGCTTTTATTATATAGGATAATTATAAAAATATAAGAACAAGTTTGTGACATAGTAATTTTCGGCTTTCCATTTGTCTTTCACCTTCAATGTATTTAATATTCAGATATATTACCCTTCATGAAGAAGAAGTTAATGTAAAAGATATTTTGGACTATTTGCAAAAACTTGAGTATAATATGAACATATCTGTGTTTTCTCTTGATGACTATTTAAAATACTGATTCTGTTTATAATACTGGAATTTGTTGCCTACATTTATAATTGAGGGAAAGGTGAAATTAGTTACAAGTTAATAGGAGAACAAGAATACAATTTTATTTATCCATCTTCACCATCCTCCTGAATTCTATCTGTGGTCTCCTTGGTGGCCTGTGTTCCTCAGGTTAACAATTCTTACTTATAGATTTAGACAGATAAGATACATGAAGATTTTTTTCTTACAAGGCAAGTAATAGTTTCAATATAGTTCCAAAGACATAAGTTATAACAACTGAATAATTATTTTTATAATTTTGAAATGTTATTTTTATAGGAAAATTGGGACTAGATTTTATTCTTTTTTGCTTTTGGTTATTATTTTTAAATATATTTTATTGATTTTTTACAGAGAGGAAGAGAAAGGGATAGAGAGCTAGAAACGTCAATCAGCTGCCACCTGCACGCCCGCTACTGGGAATGTGCCCACAACGAAGGTACATGCCCTTGACCAGAATCAAACCTTGCACTCTTCATTCCGCAGGCTGACGCTAGTATTTTCATTGACCAAAGTTAGTCACAAAACCAGTCAGATTCGAGGGTACAGGGATAAATTCATTCAAGTCAAAACCACAGAGAGATACCATTTCACATTTCTTAGTTTGGCTATAATCAGAAAGGCAGGAAATCACAAGTGTTGGCAAGGATGTGCATAGCTAGCTGGCAAGAACCTAAAATGAGGCATCCATGTGGAAAGCAGTAGGGTGATTCCTCCAAAAATTGAATGTAAAATTATTGTATGATCCATAAATTATACTGGGTATATATTCAAAATAATTGAAAGCAGGATCTCAATGATATATTTGCACACCTATGTTCATAACAGTGCTATTTACAACAACTAAAAGGTGGGAGAAATCCAAATGTTCATTGATCATTGATGGATGAGTGGATAAACAAATATGTGTACATCACACAGGAATACAGTCTTAAAAGGAAGGGTATTTTGACACATGTTACAACATGTTTTAACCTTGAAGATATTAAGTAAAATAAGCCAGTCATAAAAGGACAAATACTGGAAGGGTTCGCTTACATGAGGTTCCCAGAGTAGTCAAATTCATACAGACAGAAAATAGAATGATGGTTGCCAGGCATTGGGGACAAAGAGGAATGGGAAGTTAGTATTTAAGGTGCACAGAGTTTCAGTTGGGGAAGATGAAAAAGTTCTGGAGACAGACAGTTGCATAACAGTGTAAATGTACTTAAAATGGTTATGATGGTAAATTATATGTTATGCATATTTTACCACAATAAAAAAGTACACGTAAAAGAATAAGGGAATAGATTTTTCCACATTAGTAATTATCACTCCTATGATATATAGCAAAGTAGGCATGGATGCACAGGAGGGAAGTAATTGGGGGCATACAGCAGTCTATCACAGAGGGCATTTTTAAAGGCAGTAACATTTTTTCAAAACACAATAAATCATTGCAGAATTCAATTTTCTTCAAAACGGCTTTGACATTTATAACAATTTAAAAAAATTGTAGTGAGGTGTTATATTCATCTTAGCATAGCACTCGGTATGTAGCAGGAACTTGAATTTTGGAACTGAGTTTAGGAATACCAGTGACAGAATACCCAGCCTCCTTCTCATTCAACGGAGTAGTTACAGGGAAGAAGTTAAACCCCATTTTTATTTTGCCTATGCTGCCTATAATCGGCTACAGAATCAAAGTCTTCTATTAATATATCAAATGGATAACATTAAAAGAGCTGGTTTGGCTCAGTGGATAGGGCATTGGCCTGTGATGGAAGGGTCCTGGGTTTGATTCTGGTCAAGGGCACGTACCTCAGTTGCAAGTTCCTCCCAGGCCTGGGCCCTGGTCAGGGCTTGTTTAGGAGGCAATCAATTTATGTGTTTCTTTCATATCAATGTTTCTGTCTTTCTCTCTCTATTTCACTCTCCCTAAAAATCAATGGAAAAATATCCTTGGGTGAGGATAAACAAAAACAAAACAAAACAAAACAAAACAAAATAGTACCTAAAATAGCTGAACAAATCAGAGGTCAACTTAATTTGCATTTCAGCAGTTACATAAAGCTAGAATTGCAGCGATAGCATTGTTTATCTGTCTCTGTGATCTAAACATAGAGTATTTTGATGTTCCTTAAAATTCTGTACTGATATCTGTAATTTTCTTCATAATCTGTGCTATTTCCAATTTTCTGGTAATGAAAATGATTATGGGTATTTATAGCTAAGGCATCTGTTCAATATTTAGACCCAAGCATCATTAAATATTTCCAATTTATTAAAATTACCACGCTTGTTATTTCTGAAATATTGGATAATGATTCTATTCATAAGGGACATTTGTGTGAGATGTAACTTCACTGAAAGAAAAGGGAACATCACGGAATATATTTTTTAAAACCATCACAGTAGAAATGCTAGTAGTGCTAGCAATAGTATTATTGTAATAATATTCCTTTTGGTGACAATGTTTTTATTTATTTTGGGAGATGAAAATCATGACAGTAAAGTAAGATTGAAGTCATTTTTCTTTATAATGTGAAATAGTTTAATTTATTTTTAAGTTTATCATTTTATTCTTCTAACTTTCCAAGGCAGATAAGATGGATATTATGTCCATGTCACAGATGACAAATGAAACTTTAGTTTAAGTTAATTTTTCAAGATTGCAGTTTGTTTAGTAATGGAGACAGGACAAGGTGCCAACACCTCTCCCTTCTAGAACCGTGGGGTACACTATAGCAGTTACCTGCCCCACACACCTATTGAGCTCTTGAAATGTGGGAATTCTGAATGGAGATGCACAGTGAGAGTAAAATACACACTGAATTTCAAAGGCAGTACTAGAAAAAGGAGTGTGAAATCTCTCATCAATAATTTTATATTGATTGCATATTGAAATTATCAGACCTGGGATATAGTAAGTTAAAGCAAATACATTGTTAAAATAATTTACATTTAAACACTTCTTTTGATATAGCCACTAAAAAGCTTAAGCATTTTATATATGGCTCTCATTAAATTTCTCATAGGTGGTGCTAGCCTAGAACTTTATTTTTTTAAAAAAATATATTTTTACTCATTTCAGAGAGGAAGGGAGACGGAGATAGAAACATCAATGATGAAAGAAAATTATTGATTGGCTGCCTCCTACATGCCCCCCATGGGGATCAAGCCCACAATCTGGGCATGTGTCCTGACTGGGAATTGAACCATGACCTCCTGGTTTATAAGTTGACGTTCAACCACTAAGCCATGCCGGTTGGGCTAAAACTTTATTTTTCCTGCTGCTTTGGTTAAGAAGCTGAGTGTTAGGTCCGAAATAAGGGTCTAATTTCATACGATGTGGTTCATAGTTTAAGAATTAGGATTCAACATGATTATTTCTATGTCATTATAATAATCATTACTAGATATTGCTCAGTGAGTTCAGAAATTGTCACAGTGAAATAGCTAAATGTATTGCCTATGCATTTATCAGTTCTCAGAACACGGTTTCTTGCTTTTTATCACATATTTGTTAAGTTCATTGAAGTTATGCATTTTAACATTCACATTTTTGATTATCATCTTTAATATGCAGTACATAGTGGACTAATAGTATTCAGAATTTTTCAAAAAGCTTACCTGATAATAAAAAGCATTCTGATTTCCCATTAATAAGCTTTTATCAAATGCCTAGCACAAAGAAATAGAAAAATAAAGTTCTAGAATAGCACTATCCATGGGAAATATATAAGGTATTAATGTTGAGTCATTATATCATACACCTGAAGCTAATATAATCAATATAAGATTGTATACCAACTATGCTTATTAAAACATTTAAAAAGATAGAAAAGTGATAGCCACATATAAAAATTTAAATTTAATAGTAGTCATATAAAAAGAGTAAGGAAAGTGAAATCCTATATAATAAAGAGCTAATATGCTAATTAGACCAGACTGCAGAACCATCTTCTGGAACAACCTTCCATGACCAGTGGGTGGGGTGTGGGGCCACAGGGCTGCAAGGCAGCCGGGGGCTATGAAGGCCTACCCTTGCTCGAGTTTTGTGTATCGGGCCTCTAGTAAATTTAATAATATACTTTATGTAATCCAATATATCCAAGGCAACCAGAATAGCAATTATTTAAGCAAACCTATTTTTATCTTCCACTTTTTACAACTCACCCATACCTTTTTAGTGTTCTTGAGGTAAATTAAAATTCTTACCATGATGCATTTGTACTCTGTTCTCTCAGCTTTCCTCTCCAGTCCCATCCCACAAGTAGGGCTGTGTTCTCTTTTTTTTGTGTGTGTCTTCCAACACTCCAGCATCCTCTCAGTCAGCCCAGGGGCCTGAGTTCTTCCTTCCTCTAGAACACTGCTCTCTCTTTGCTGGTTAAATCTTATTAATCTCCTACATCCTAGCACAACATTTACCATTTTTTTTTTTTTACTATTTCATTGAATCTCAAATGTAGATCAGTCATTTTTCATTATATGTGCTCATAACACCTTATTTCTTTACTTCAGATAAATTATTTTAATTTAGAAAAATATATTTATTAACAAAATTATTTAATTAATATCTCACTGTCCCAGTGGACTCCAATACTCATGAGAACAGGGTCTGTATCTATGTTTGCTCAGTACTGTATCCCCAGTGCATAGTACTGGACACATAGTAGGTACTCAATGTTAGTTTAATGAAGGAACAAGCAGATACATGGATGAGTTAATGAATAGACAATCTTTGATGGATGCATAATACTTTATTTAAAATAGGACTCATGATATTTAAGAGCCTTTTGACATTTTAAAATTATATCTTCCCTACTTGTTTTGCAAGTATTTTAGATTTAATATTATAACATATCTTTGTACATTTGAACATTGTCAATAATATTGCTTAACATAATCATTATTAGTTATTTGGTCTATGCAACACCCCTATGAGGAAAATATTGATATTCCTACTTTTGGGAAGAAAAGACAAATTGTAGAAAAGGCAGATACATGTCAACCTAAGAGGACAATAGTAAGTATGAAAATAATTTGGAAATGGTACTTTGTGTATGTGTATTTGTGTATAAGAGAGAGAGAAGGCAGACAGACAGAGTCAGATAGACAGAGGCTTGATTTTTGAAATACTGCCACTTTTTGGTGTAATTTTCCACATTTATGCTTACTAAATGCTACTTTGCTTAGAAATACAGATAACATAATGTTAATCAACTTAATTGTGACAGAATGTTTTTACCCTTAAAAATAGAAGAAAATTATAGGAAAACAGTGTGCTGCTAATTTCAACTACAGACTACCAAGGAACCCTCTTAGAGACATTATATCCTGGGGTCAAAATAGCACCTGTGTTTATCTGTTCTATCTAGAATTCTGAAAAATGAGAACGGATGTCCAAATGGTGACTTAAGCTGTGTGAGGCAGCCAGGCCAGCAGTCCAGCAGTGAGGTTAGTGAGGGACAACCAAATGACCAAGCAGCAGGCTGCTGGGGCAACCAGGCCCTCAGGGGAAGCAGTTGGGGGCAACCACGCTAATATATATATATATATATATATATATATATATATATATATATATATATATATATGTGTGTGTGTGTGTGTGTGTGTGTGTGTGTGTGTGTGTGTTAAAGAAACATTAAATTAGGTCTGGTAAGCATTCTGAAGAATGCAGACCACTCCGTTTTAGAAGAAGTTTCATTAGCAATTAAAAATTTTAAAATTATTTATGATAAAATTTATAGTTGATAATAAAATATGCTTAATTAGACTGATGGTTTTCAAAGTGTGGTAACTGATCAGGAGCAAAGGCATTACCTAGGGTCTCATTAGAAATGTACTTATCCCCGTGCTGGCCTGATCACTCCTAAATGCCCCCCTGCTTGCCTAGTTGCCTCCAACTGCCCTGCCCCCTGTTAGCCTGGTTGCCCCTTACTGCCCCCCCCTCCCCCCGCCGGCCTGGTTGCACCAACTGCCACCCCCCTGCCAGCCTTGTCACCCTTAACTGCTCTCCCCCACCCCCGCCAGCATGGTTGCCCCCAACTGCTACCCCTGAGGGCCTGGTTGCCCCGCAGCCTGCTGCTTGGTCATTTGGTTGTCCCTCACTAACCTCACTGCTGGCCTGGCTGCCTCACGCAGCCTGTTCGGTTGTCTGTTTAGTTGCAATAGTCACTTAGGCATATATATATATATATATATATATATATATATATATATATATATGAAAATAGAGTTGGGGAGAAATGTTTAAAATAGGTGTTCTGTCTTTTTTGGAGTAAATGGGGGTGGGGGTGTGTGTGCCTCTTTAGTAAGGTCTACCTTGTCCAATCCTGTTACTTTGCAGAAAATGATTTTTATTACTTAATATTCTTTTCTGCCTTGTTAAGAAGAAGTCACATTGTTTCTAAGATTCTTCACATTAAGAATGATTATACAGGAATGTTTTGGTTTTTAAAATAGGCTACCAGACACTGAGTAATTACAATGTCCTTTATCATAAAAGATGTACTGACTTTAAAAAAAATTATGTATGCAGAAGAGTCTTTTAAATGGGAAGCATTTTGCCAGGCCAGCATGGCTCAGTGATTGAGCATCTACCTATGAACCAGGAGGTCATGGTTCAATTTCTGGTCAGGGCATATGCCTGGGTTGCACATTAGATCCTCAGTGTGAGAAGTGCAGGAGAAAACTGATCAGTGATTCTCTCTCATTATTGATGTTTCTACCTCTCCCCTCTCTTCCTCTCTAAAATCAACAAAAATCAAATAAACAGAAAGCATTTGGAACATATTAATTCAGGTCAGATTTTAGGTATGTATCCCAATTAATCTCTTTAACTTAGGAACTCTTTTGGTAACCAGGGTCAGTCCTCAATACTATTATACTATAATAAAAGCAAAACTTTGGGAAAATTAAGAATAAACATTAATTAAATTTTTTTTATTGTTGAAAATATTACAAATATCCTCCCTTTTCCCCCCATTTCCTCCTCTCCAACCCCACCCTCCTTCACCACAATGTTGTCTTTGCTCATGGGTTATGCATATATGTATATAAGTTCTTTATTTAATGTCTTCCCACCCCTATCTCACCTTACCCCAGCCTTCCCTCTAAGATTTGTCAATCTTTTTCATGCTTCTATGTCTCTGGATCTATTTTGTTCATCAATTTATTTTGTTCATTAGATTCCACATATAAGTGAGATAATGTGATACTTGCCTTTCTCTGATTGGCTTATTTCCCTTAGTATAATAGTCTCCTAGTCCTTCCATGCTGTATCAAAGGGTAAGAGATTCCCCCTCCCCTTTTTTTTACAGCTGCATAGTATTATATTTGTAAATGCTCATGGTGTAAATGTACCACGGCTTTTTTATCCACTCATCTACTGATGGGCACTTGGGCTGTCAACATTTTAATTTCTCAAAATATTATTGAACATAATTATAATTGAAAATGGTACCCATGAGTAAAACAAACATTGAAAGTGAGAGTATTTTTTTTTCCATAGCTGGTAAGAAACAAATCTGGTGTGTTGTTCATGGAGATGAGGACTCCTTAAACAAATCTGGCTGGTTATTATTTCAAGTGTAGGCTGCTGTCCTGGATTTCAAAATATTTCAATGCCTCTGTGGGTCGTTTGCAGTTTTTCTTTTTTAAAATTCCATGCTCCTGCCAGATTAATGTTAGTAAAAGTCTGTTTTGAGTCTGTTGCAGCTATGCTCAGAAAGCTTGACTATCTCCCACTACCTACAATGTAAGGTCCAATACTTGAGCTTGGTACTCAATTTTTGGCTTTTTGATCCTGTCATAACTTTTCATCTTAATTTCCTAGTAATGTTCTAGTGAACTCATGCACTTTGGCATTCCTGCAAAATATCATGTTTTCCTTATACAGTATATCTGCAATATCATCTCTCCATCTATGCTATTCCTTTAATTTCTCACAGTACAGATACTATATATATACTTTTATATCCTAGTACACATCTCATGGTCTCTCCAAAATTGTGTCATCCTTCCTATTATTGTGGGGGAGCAGTAGGGTGTAATAATTGAAGTCACTGCCTGGGTTTGAACATTTAGCAGCTATTTTATCTTGTGCTCATTACACAACTGCTCTCAGCATGTCCTCATCTGTCAGTGATTTAATAATAACTGTATTATAAAGTTGCATTGTAAGGATTATATGAGAGAAGATACGTAAAGCATTTAGGAAAGTGCCTAGCAAGAAATATTAACTATGTTTCCCCACCCCCCCATCTTTTGAACTAAAAACCTCCATCCAACTACTTGTTTGGCCCTTATATGCTTTCTTGTATTAAAACTTTTGTGTACCTATTATCATATTTTATATATTTTAAGAACCTTGGCCATGAGGACAAGGCTTTCTGTCCTCTCCATTTGTCTTAACATATGTCTTGCAAATAGTAGGTGCTGAAAATAGCTGATAAATCAATAAATTGGAGAGGGAAGGAATCACTTATTTTGGTACTTGAGTAACAGGGTCCTGGTCTCAGCTCTGTTAATATCTTATTATATTAACTAATTAAGTGTTTTGACCTTCAGTGCTCTTTTTCCGAACAAAGATAGTCTAAGTAATCTCTATGGATCTTTTGAACACTAATTTATGATTACCTGGAGTATAGTTTAAGTCCTCTAATGTAAGTACAGGCTACTTGTTATGATTTATTATTAATGTTTTTTTGAAAGGTATGACTTTATTTTATTTTGTAAGACTTCAGATACTCAGAATTGAGATAATTATTCTCCTTAGTTCAGGACATATAATTATCCTTGATCAATAGGAGAACCTTCATTTTAAAAATTGTATTATATGATTTTCTTTTCAATTTATGAACCCTATGTGAGTTAAAGATTAAGTGTAAAAATAAAATAATAAAACAAACAGAAAAATATATAAGGCAGTGTATTTGACCTTGGGTAGAATATACTTTGACTCACAAAGGAAAAGTCATAAACAGAAAAAGTGATTTTTTTCCTAATAGAAGGCATTATTTTTTATTTTTATTTATTTACTTATTTAAAAAAGTATATTTTATTGAGTTTTTACAGAGTGGAAGAGAGAGGGATAAAGAGTTAGAAACATCGATGATAGAGAAACATCGATCAGCTACCTCTTACACACCCCCTACTGGGGATGTGCCCGCAACCAAAGTACATGCCCTTGACCAGAATTGAACCTGAGACCTTTCAGTCCACAGGCCGACACTATCCACTGAACCAAACCGGTTTGAGCAGAAGGTGTTCTTTTGTATAGGTTACCAATTTAATGTAGATCATTTCTCTTACCTCTATAATATAGCAACTTAACTTTTTGCATATATTTTTGCATTTAATTTAAAATTAATCACATATTAGGTCAGAAATCATGTTAGATAACACCTATAGAAAAAACACACTGGGCTTGTCAGAAATCATAGGTTCAAGTCCTAGGTCTGTCATTATCTATATGAATTTGGGCAAGTGGTAAACTCCCTTGGGTCTGTTCACCAGGGATCTAACTCGCTGTGTTACAAGGTGAGTTGAATGAAAAGCAGTGAAACCTTTTTTGGAAGTCACAGAGAACATCAGAGATATGTGTGTTAATTGTTTGGTATAGCACTCAGTGCAGAAAATAGAAAAATCTCTCATATTTATTAAATAAATGGGAGGGTGTTTTTGGTCTTGATGAAAATAGAAAATAATTGACTTCTATTCTAAAGGATGAATTGAGTTTTTAAAATACTTAAATATATTAGTTAAATTAATTAACTTTCTTTATCAAGTGACCAGAGAACATGGACATCAAGTATAGAATGTGGTGAGGTTTCAGGGTATTATATTTTCTTCTGTTTTATTTTAACATCTGTTCCCCAACTCTGTTTATGTTGTTTTGAAGACTATATTAAACTATCAGGTAACTGTTACTTTTTACTCTTCAGACAGGAATGTGATTTTAATGTGACATATTTGTGGTCTAAACTGAGCCATAATACAAAATATACAACATCATTAGTTTCATACAAATAGCAGTTGCTTAGCTATCTCTTCTGGGAAAGGGAATTAATGAAAAGAAAATAATTTCTGAGGACATTTACTGTATAAGATGCATCCATTTAAATACTTATTTGTCTTCCTGACTTAAGTAATTCAGCCAAAATAATTTCCATTTAGAGCTCAAAGGGACATTTGCTAACTGAATTTAGAGCTTCATAAGAAAGTAGCTAAGTAATAACTAAACAAAAAAGCTAAGATGTATTATTTTTTTCTGTTATAGTAAATAACAGTCATGTTAACTATTGAAAATTAATGGAAATTATTCCAGTTTTAGAAACCAAATCATCTTGAACCTAGGTAGGGCACATAGAAATAATTCATTTAGCAATTTTGGCTTCATATCCTTTTCCCATGATGCATTTAAAATATGTATGTCAAATTTGTTAGCTAATTTTGCAATTGTGCTTTGATATTTTGTAGACTAAAACATATTATCTAATGAAGAAATGTTATAAGAAATTATCACATCATATTTATATAGAATCAATTTTATTTTAAAAAGACATGGTAGAAATATATTTTCTAATACAGAGATGAAATATTTTCTTGAAATTCAAATGTATTTTCAAATTATGCAAAATACTTATAACTACTTATTAATGTTATAATGGAAAATCTACATAGTGCAAAAAATATAATCTCTAAAATATGAGTCAGTATTGCTTGACAGATTAGTAAATCAAAACATGATTTGATTCCATGCTGGTTTGTGCTCAGTGTGATTGCAGAACCTGAAATTAAGCAATTAGAATGTGCCTTATCTCACTAAGCCAGTAGGAGAGGTTTATTATGATTCAAGCAACAGACTTATGGGTCTGTGGTAATGCAGCAGAGAGAAAAGCTGAGATTGTGTTTAGTCAGTTTTGTCATTCTTCATTGGAGCTTCAGCACCATGGACAGCACCCCCAGTGGTGGTAAGGGGTTAAAATATTCAATTAGAGCTGTAGTTATCTTTAATGAAATCTTTTAAAAATATATTATTAAGCTGATTTGCTTGAGAGTGAATGAAATTTTAGGAATATCTATCAGATTATTAATTAGATGCTATGCAAGCTTGCTGTAAGATATTGCCATTGATGCAAACTTGGTTTATAGGCTTTTTTTTTTTTAAATTACTGTCTGCCCCAATACGTGATCTAACTCATTTTCATTCTTCCAGATCCCAAAAACTTTTATTTTTATGTTTGTTCAAATGTCCTTAGAATGTTGTGCAAAAGAAATATTTTAAAAAGTCTATTTTTACAACCATAGGGGAATAAAGATTGCTTGTGGAACTCTAAGTTATTGATATAAATGAGTGTTCAGCCATATATTTATTTTCATCTTTTAAAAATTTATCATATGGCCAGAGATAGCATTTTGATTGAAACTATGTTTCTAAGTGAAAGTTAGTGTCAATTCTTATTCATTTGGTCATCCATTCAACAAATATTTATTGGGCCTCAGTTCTGTACTAAGCCTCTTCTATGTTTTGGGTTTAAAAGAAGCAAACTAACTGATATAATCTCTCACGTATGGCCAACTTTACTGGAAGAGGAGGCATTAACAAAAAATATGTAGCACAAAAATTATACATCAATAGCTGTGATAAGGGTGGTGAAGGAAAAATATAGTCCTATATAGTAAAGAGGTAATATGCAAATTGACCCTCAAGACCTCATAATATGGCTGGCCCCATATCATCATAAGATGGCCAACAGAGGAGGGCAGTTGGGGGTGAGATCAGGCCTGTAGGGAAGGGCAGTTGGGGGCAATCAGGCTGGCAAGGGAGGGCAGTTGGGAGCAATCAGGTCAACAGGGGAGGGCAGTTAGGAGCAATTGGGCCAGGAGAGGAGCAGTTAGGTATCAATCAGGCTGGCAGGGGAGAGGTTAGGGGTGATTAGGTTGGCAGGCAGAGTGGTTAGGGGCAGCCATTCAGGCAGAAAGGTGAGTGGTTAGGAGCCAGCAGTCTCAGATTGTGAGAGGGATGGCCCAGAGTTGAGAGGGTGCAGGCTTGGCTTAGGGATACCTTCCTCTCCGCCCTCTCCCCCCCCCATGCACAAATTTCATGCACTGGGCCTCTAGTCTAGTAATAATGTACCTAGTGGTGATGGATAAACTTTTTTTGAGATTCGCTATTGATCAGGGAAGAGATATTGTATATGTAGAGAGGCCTTGATTTCTTGCCTCTGAAATGGATTTCACACACTTTTCCCCCCACTGAACTATGCTCCATACTGTGGTAAGAGTGATCTTTGCCATGTGTAAATAAGACTATGCTTATCTCCTGAATAATTTCCTTCATCATCTTAATGGCTTTCCATTTCTCTTAAGGTAAAGGCTAAATCCTTGCTAGGAATGATTAGGAACTGAAATGCTTGCATCTCTTTATTCTTGGGGTCCCATTTCTTCTCTATTGGCTACATTCTCAGGCACACTCTCTTCATGTGGAGGTAAAGGTAATCTCCATGAAGCTCTATGCTTATGCCATCTTAACGATTCTCAATTTCAGTTACTAAAATTACACGGAGTGGGGAGAGAAAGGTTTCAAAAGGAAGAGATGAGCAATGGATAAAATAACACATATCCTCATTAGTCATATAAATAAAAAAATTATTCTGCATATGGTATAATATTCCAATGATTAACTAAAGCTTCCTATAATATTTAAACAAGTATATAAAGTAATTTGCTATAGTATATTCCAACATAGTCAGATAACATTGAAGTCTCTTGGAGTTATTTGGATAGAGATTGGAAGTTTATGAGGTAAATTACTTATACTTTATATTCTGGTTCTAGAAAATGAGTGAATTTAAATGTTGATATTTTGAGCTCATTTAGTAAATTAGAGTTAACATTATTTATTACCTACAGGCACTTTGTTAGTTTCAGTTTCATCCCATTATTTTCTTACTCTTGTTCTTGCTGCTCTTTAATTTTTTATGGAAACCTATGGAGAATTTCAAGCTTTCTAAGATATCATTAAAGCACTGATTTTTAAGACATGTGAATTTTTATTTATTTATAGGGGTTATTACAGCACAAAAGGTGTATTGGGCAAACTCTATCACAGAGTTGCTTTTCTACTTCTTTCATTGGTTTCTAGGAGGAAAAACAAGGCAAAGATAATCTCTAATATAGATATCATGATTCATGTAACAGATTGGGCATTGGAAAGTATAAATTATTTGAAGATTTTAGGTTTAGATACTCACTTGGAATAATAAATCCTGTATGTATATTGATTGTGCCATTGGTGCATCACTGGGAAAAGTGTGAAATTGCCTTCAAGATAGTACTGAACCCTGTATATACACCATTTTCCTATATATACATACTTATAATAAAATTTAGTACTTTAGGCACAGTATGATATTAATAATAATAGTAATAAAATAGAACAATTATAACAATATACTGCAATAAAGGTTATGTGAATGTCGTCTTTCTCTCAGAATATTGTATTGTATTGTACTCATCCTTCTTCATGATGAGATATGATAAAATTCCTACATGATGAGATGAAGAGAGATAAATGAGACATTATTAAATAAAATAAGGGTTACTTGAATGCAAGCAGTACGACACTGCAACAGTTGATCTGATAACTGAGAGAGCTACAAAGTGACTAAAGTGGGGTAGTGCACATAGTGGGGCTAACTTTGGAAAAAGGGATAATTTGCTTTCTGGGTGTGATAGTGTGGAACAGCGTGAAATTTAATCATGCTACTCAGACAGCATGCATTTAAAATTCATTGTTTTTATTTCTTAAATTGTTCATTTAATATTCTCGAACCGTGGTTGACTGAAACCATGAAAAGTGAAACCACCTATAAGGAAAGACTGCTGCAGTAATAACATTATGGAAATCTATGTATCCATAACGATGTTCTTTGTGACAAAGTTTTTCCTTTATATCAACATTAACAAAATTGCCTGACTTAGAGTCAATAGTAGGTAATACATAAACTTTCTGTATGTTAATGGTTAAAATTGATGTCTTACCAAAAGTCAAAATTTCCAGGAGACACTTTAAACATAGAAAATTCCCAGGATTTTCATCTCTCAATCAAGTTTCATCTTGTGACACTTTCCTAGGTTAACCTGAGCAATGTAATTATTATGTACATTCATTGAATATATGCTGTTAATGTCCTAAATATTTCTATATGCACCATTTAATTTAACTTTCTCATAAACCATCTGAGATAAATAAAATAACAATTTTTAAAAGAAGTATGTGAATCTGAATTCCATAATAGAACAGCTTGTTTAAATGGAGCATGGACTTGTATCGTGGTCTGTCTGACCAGATTTCACACTCTTAATACTAAATTACAAACCATAGGACAACCTATTTTAAGACACCCACAGCTGTTTCTAGCTATTACATAATAACACTGGTTTTCATTGAAATATTATTTGGTTGTTCGGTCTCTTGCTAAAACTACCAAGTACAGAAAATTCCCCATGGTACAATATATAGTAATGTTCTTTGTCAGTTCAAATACAATCATTCTCTGCATAACAACATTTTAATCAATGATAGACCACATGTAAGATGGTGGTCCTATAACATAATGGATCTGAAAAGTTCCTTTTGTTTAGTGACATCAAAGCTGTGTTGTAACATCTAGTGCAATACATTACTCAGGTGTTTGCTGTAATGCTGGTGTCATCAAATTTATATTGATCATTTTGTTACAATATTTAGTACAGTAAAATTCTATACAGGCTTATAGCCAAGGAGCAATATGCTTCACCATAGGGCCTAGGTGTTTAGTAGGTAGGTTTTACCATCTAAGTTTTGTGTAAATACACTCTATGATGTGAACACAAGGATAAAATTGCCCAAGTATTTATCAGAATGTATCCCTGTTGTGAAGTGGTGCATGACTGCATGGACAAAATTTTCAAAGCCTGCCTTGGATTCCTTCAGAGTGTCATCATGGATTTGGGATTATACTGAAAAGAATGACAAGAGTTTCTCTTCACAGACCCTCATGAATATATTTCCCAGATTAAAAAAAAATTAATTGGGTGTCTGGAAAGTGGGAAGATTTCAAAGTTTCTGCTAATTTTCAAATGTATTGACATTTTCAGAATTCATAATGATGTCTGTTATAATGTCCTGTAAATTTAAGATGATGCTTTTTGGTCCCTATGAGGGTTTCTCAGCCTTTTACTTACATTTTAGGCAGATAATGCTTTGTTTTGGGAGGCTGTTCTCTTCCTTGTAGGATGTTTCACATCATCTCTGGCTGTAGCCAGTAGATACCAATGCAGCACCCAATGGTGACAAAAATGTCTCCAGGAATTGGCAAGATGTCCCCAGGGAGGAGGCAAAATTGACCCTAATTGATAACCACAGATTTATATGTATACACTTCCCAGAAATGCAAAATATCTTTATTTTATGGAATGAAAACAAAAGGCCAAGTCTTTTTTGAGTACAGTGGTGCCTCACACAACGAACTTAATTCGTTCCAGGAGCAAGTTTGTTATGCAAAAAGTTCGTTATGTGAAACGCGTTTTCCCATAACAATACATGTTAAAAAAATTAATTCGTTCTGTAGCATAAAATATGCTAAGATGACATAAAAAAGATAAATTTTTTGTTATTATTTTTATTTAGATACATCTAAAAACATATTTTTTTTTTTTAAAAACCACACATTTTTTAATTTTAAGACAGACTAAGTAGAGTCTACCGAATCTTGCACATCTTCATCCATTTTCTGCTTTTTGGCCAATGGTTTCATGAAAAACCTGTCCAAAGTCGTTTGTTTTTCTCTTTTCTCCAACATCTGCCGGAAATAACGGACAAGAGTATCGGAGTAAAGATCGTTGATCCTGTTTGCTTCAGCTGAATCCGGATAGTGGGCATTGGTAAACTCCTGAACTGCTTTCCATTTGACCAGGATGTTCTTGATGTCAGCAGTTGGGATTGGTTGATTGTTTGATTGTTGCTCCTCGTTATCAGATGACGCTTCCCTTTGAGCATTGTCCTGTTGCTGGACCAGAAGTGCTTGGAGCTCTTCAGTTGTCAGCTCTTCTTCGTGTTCCTCAATAAGCTCCTCTACATCCTCTTCCTCTACCTCTAATTCCAACCTTTGGGCCACTGTGATGATGTCCTTCACCACTTCTGTGTCATCAACTACTGCTTCTTCCTGGGTCCACGAAGGCACAAGCATCTTCCAAGCAGAAATGAGGGTCCTTTGTGACACTTCTTCCCAGGCCTTCTGTATAAGTCGTATTGCCATAAGGACATCAAATTTCTCCTTCCAAAACTTTCGGACAGTCATATTGTCTCCACCAAACTCGCATTCTTCAAACACCTTATTAAAGAGGGCTCTAGTGTAGAGTTTTTTAAAGTTCGCAATAACTTGCTGATCCATTGGCTGAAGAATGGATGTGGTGTTTGGTGGCAAATACTGCACCTTGATAAAAGGATAATTTTCCTGCAATATTTCCTCTAGGTCTTTTGGGTGAGAAGGGGCATTGTCAAGTATCAGAAGGGCTTTGAGCGGCAGTTCTTTTTCCAGCAAGAATTTCTTCACGGCAGGAGCAAAGGTTTCCAGAATCCATTCGTTGAAGATAACTTGGGTCACCCAGGCTTTTTGATTGGACTTCCAATGGACGGGCAGTTTGGACTTAATAACGTTATTTTTCTTGAAAATTCTTGGATTTTCAGAGTGATAAACCAATAGAGGTGTGATCTTGAGGTCTCCGCTGGCATTAGACGAAAACATAAGGGTAAGTCTGTCCTTCATGGCTTTGTGTCCTGGCAATTTCTTCTCCTCTTTTGTAATGAAGGTTCTGCTCGGCATTCTTTTCCAGAAAAGACCCATTTCATCAGCATTGAACACTTGTTGTGGGCAGTATCCTTCATCCTTAATACATTTTTGAAAGTTAATAGAGAACTTTTCTGCTTCTTTCTTGTCAGCACTGCCAGCCTCACCATGCATAGTAACGCTGTGGATTCCACACCTTTTCTTAAATCTAAAAAACCACCCCCTGCTGGCTTTGAATTCTTCTTCATTATCTTGATTGCTGCTATTTCCAGGGACGTTTTTCTTTAGGTCGTCATAAATTCTCTTGGCTTTGTGACAGATAATATCTTGGGTTGTTACGTCACCTTTCACCTGCCTGTCCTTAATCCAAATCGCTAATAGCCTCTCCATTTCCTCGTGGATTGAAGACCTATGTTTTTCATGAAATAGTTTTGATACTCCTTTGGCTACTTTGGCTGATTTGATTGCATCCTTATTTGTCAAAATGGTGAAAATGGTGGTCTTGCTGAGGCCAAACTCTTTGACGAGGTCACACTGTTTTACCCCACATTCACTCCTTCTAATTATTTCCTGTTTCATTTCAACAGAAATCACCTTCCTGCTTTTTTTTTTAGAAGCCATGATATAAAAAAAATATTGAGTTTAACTTAAAAGGACGACTGCCGAGATACGTGTGTGATTTAATTCGTAATGAAGAACGATTGCCGCGATACGTGCTTAAGTTAAGCGCAGTGACTAACGACTGCCTGCAGTGCCTGCACGGAAGGATGCAATACATCGGCAGCGATCGTGGAAGCTCAGGCGAAGCAGTCGTGGAAGCTCGGGCAAAGTGGTCGTGGAAGCTCGGGCGACTTTGTTGTGTGAAACGAAGTTCGTTGTATGAATCATGAAATGAAGTTCGCTGTGCGAGGCGTTCTTTATGCGAGGCACCACTGTAATGTGTCCTGATTTCATTGTTGTAAAAGGGAAACTTCTAAATGATTACTATTGTGTGCTTTTAAGTACTGGTAGATACATTTATTGCAGTATTTTCTCAAGCCAATTGTTATCATTTAAGAAAATCACAGAAGACATTTGGTATGTGAATATTCAAAGGTTCCATTTGAAGTAAAATGGCAACTTTTTTTCATGTGAAAAGTCAATACAGGAAATATTTCAGAGTAAGTAGTAGCTAATGGCATTTTTTTCCCTATGAAACCTCTCCCTACAAGCTCATAAAAACTTGTGATCTCATAAAAACTTGTGATGAGGCAGTTTTCAAAGTGATTCTATTTTTTTGTTTTGTGCCTTACTATTGCGCCACTGTTTAAGTTATTCTGGATTGTTCCTCTAATTTCTTAACTTCGGATCTCACAGGCCAGGATTTCAGGTATGTCTCTTCTCCTAAAGGCTCCAGCCTAATAAGGCATATTAATCCATTAATTCTGTGAAACCAACTTGGAATATCAAGGACTGAAGCAGATTTGCAAAGGTACTTAAGAACATAACAACTGACACCCACTTCTTTATATTGGCATAACAGAAGCATTCAGCTGACCTTTTGGAGAACCAAAATTATCTTCAAGATGACTTTCTATCTGTCCCCATACGATAAAATAGATGCCAACTTTTTCTCCAAGAAACAAGTGATCTCTTAAGCTAAACAGTAAGGAGTTGTTTTACATGTAGAGTTTATACCACACAGAAATGCCATATTCTTTCAAAAACAATCTGCTTTTCTAATCAATTGCAAAAGTTTAGTGACCACAAATGGGGAAGAGGGCAGGGAAGAACACCCCCCCCCCCCCCCCCCCCCCCCGGCATCCAGGCATGGTTGTCCTTGTTTGAGAATGTCATTAAGAAGCCTGTTTTGGTTGGTGGACAGATGGTTCCTGGCTGCCGTTGTGGGTGGCAAATCCACTCCTTTGGATTTAGTGATACAAAGAGCCACGTTTGTTGTTGAGTGCCATTGCCTCCACTTAGAAGTATTTAAAACATGCACATGCTCTTTCTGAAAAGCTATTCAGTTTTCATTTTATTAAATGATTTATTGGATGGCTCCCAAAATGATTATCTAGAAATGTCAGGTAAAGGTTAATTTAATATCATGGGGCCAAGTGGTATAAGACTTGTGTGGTGAAGTTGATAATCCATTTGTTTTAGGAAAGGAAGGGGAATGATTTAGTGTGACATTATGAGTACCTCATATTATTTTCAACTTACCTGTTGGTAAAGAAATACTTTTTTAGTGTCTCTTCATCAAACAAAAAGTGAGAATGTTTTTGAAAGAATGACCTCACTTTGCTATTTGAAAGTAAGAGTATAGTTTAGGAATATTTCATTTCTGCTGAAACACTATCTCCAAATGACATTGCTGTGAAAGAAAGACACAGGATATGGGGAGCATGATGAAGTACATTTTTGCAGACATATTATTACATAGTGTTTTTGAGTGTATAGAGGCTCTGGGTCAGAAAATGTGATTCCTGGCTCCATAATCTACTTACTAAATATATGACATTAGGAAAGTAACTCAACCTTTTCAGCTTTAGTTTCCTCATATGTAATGTAAATGCAGACCATAGTTGTTTGCACACTGATATGTTGACTCTATTTTTTCCCTTATTCAAGAAATATTTATGGAGCAACAGATGTATGCTAGAAATGTTTCTTCTCCAGCTTTGTTGAGACATAATTGATGTAAAATTAAGGTATATGATGTGATGATTTAATACAGTTATATATTGCAAAAATAATTAACACAATAGGGTTAGTTAAAATCTCCATCATGTCACACAATTACCATTGAAATTTTTGTGGTGAAAACATTTAGATCTATTCTCTTAGCAAATTTCAAATGTATAATACAGTATTATTAAATGTAATCACTGTACTGTGTATGAGATCCCCAGAAATTATTCATCTCAGAACTGGAAGTTTATATACTTTGGCCAACATCTCCCATTCCCTCCAAACCCCAGGCCCTACCATTCTACTTTGAGTTTCTGTGAATTTGGCTTCTTCAGATTTCACATATAAGTGAAATCATGCTGCATTTGTCTACCTCTTGTCTGATTCATTTTATTTTAGGGAAAAGGGAGACGGGAAAGGGGAGAGGAGAGAGGGGAGAAGGGAGAAAAAAGAACAAGGGAGAGGGGAGAGAGAGACATAGAGAGGCATACATCAATTTGTTGTTCCACTTATTTATGCATTCATGCTATTATTGTCCTGAATGATCAAACCCACAACCTTAGCCTATCTGGATGATGCTCTAACCAACTGAGCTACCTAGCCAAACCTAAGCTTTTTTTTTTTTTTTTTTTTTTTTTTTTTTTCATCTATATTCATCAGGGATATTGGCCTATGGTATTCTTTTCTTGTAGTCCTTATCTCCTTACTCATTATTTACTGTTCATATTTTCTATTTCTTCATGATTTAGTCATAGTAGGTTGTATGTTCTAGGAATTTATCAATTTCTTTTAGGTTGGCAAATGTGTATTTTATTTTCTTATTACTTTTAAAAATTATATTTTTATTGAATAAACATCAGTGATGTGAGAGAATCATTGATCAGTTGCCTCTGCATGCCCTCCTTTGGGGATGGAGCCTGTAACCTGGGCTTGTGCCCTGACCATGAATGAAACAGTGACCACCTGGTTCAGTGGTTGACACTAAACCACTGAGCTACACCAGTCAGGGAAGAAAGATTTAGGTTCTTTCAGATTGGAGTATTTACATAAAAAAACAAAATTTCCCTTGTAAAATTGAACACCTCTTTACTCTGCCCTAGTCAAGACCTTCCTTTGTGAAAGAATCAGAGATGTTTCTCTCTCTCATTGATGTTTCTAACTCTCTATCCCTTTCCCTTCATCTCTGTAAAAAAAACCAGATCAATAATATATATATATATCAATAAAAATCAATAATATGTATATTTTATAAATTATATATATATGTATATATACATATATGTATACACACACACACACACACACACACACACACACACATATATATATATATATATATATATATATATATATATATATGTAATAAATTGCTCTTTCTTTGAAAGCACAGAGTCAGTGTATACATATGTGTTAGAGTATTTCAAACAGCCATGTCCCAGGCAAGGCAGCAGTGGGGCTCACAGCTGGCCACAGCCAAAAGCTATTAGAAGCTCTTCCCAAACAGGCTGTGAACAGTTCTAGAACTCTAATGTGGCTTTGCATTTAAAATTAAAGGCACATTCTTGTCCTAGCCCAGAAAGACTTCCATCATTTGACCCTTTCTTTCCACTTCCTCCATATCCTGGACCAATTTACCTCGTATATACTATGCTAGTAGCCCTGCACATGAATCCGTGTGCCAGCAGCTCTCTGCAGGGCCTGGCCGCTCTGTGCCCGCTGCCCAGAGGCTCTACGTGGCCCAGAGGCTCTCCATGGCCCAGAGGCCCATCTGTGGTTGGACGACGCAAGTTTTCACCCTCCACCCCCCGGATGCCCAGATGCTCATCGTGGCTGGGTTGTAACGCTTGCCTCATCACCAAGGCGATGAAGCAAGCATTCTGCCAGGCCACTCACGCTGCCTGTTCTCAGCGACCACCCCCACAGGACTGGGGGACTCTGGCAGGGCTGAGAGGACCGGGCACCACCATCTTGTGGTTATGGGCACCACCATCTTGTGGTTATGGACACCACCACTTTTGTGATGAAGTGATGGTTAATTTGCATACTACCCTTTTATTACAATACTATGCCCCAGAAATACTGGCTTCCTTTCTATTCCTGGCATACCAATTTATTTCCAATTCTGGGTCTTCCTAGGGGCCAGAGATGTTTTCTAGGACTGCTTATTTGGCTCACTTCTCTGTACCTTTGGTTCATATTTTGTTCCTTAGAGAGGATGTCCTTGCCACCTCAATCTAAATGATGTAAATTTAGTTGTACCTATTATCCCAACTTATAGTTTTTTTCTTTATTTTATACTCTCACAATTTTTAAAACTATGCTGATTCATTTTATTATTATTACTATTATTTTTAAAATATGTTTTTATTTCAGAGAGGAAGGGAGAGGGACAGAGAGACAGAAACATCAATGATGAAAGATATTCATTGATCAGTTGCCTCCTGCACAGCCCCACACTGGGGATCAAGCCTTCAACCTGGGCATACGCCCTGACTGAGAATCAAACCATGACTTCAAGGTTCATAGGTCTATGCTCAAATGCTGAGCCATGCTGGTCAGGCTGTGCTGATTTAGTTTAGACAAAATGCCTTATTAAGGGTAAGGACTGAAGTTTACTGCTGTATTGAGAACACCCTTGCATGATGTACATAGTGAATCTCAGTACATATTTTTAAAATTTATGAACTGCCACGGGAGACTAAGGAAAGATTGAGGCCTAAACTATATAGGCCAGAGGAAGGGGTTGTTTGTTCTTGGCATAGAGTTTAAATGATGCATCTAAAATAAATTTATGCAGAGAATTTCTCTTCTCTATAAACATCAATGTGTTTTCTTTACAGAGAATGGGTGGTAATTTGAAAATGATAAATGGGTCTCCAGTTTTTTTTCACATCCTGCTAATTCACTTTGTCCTGTAAGCTATCTCCAACACTGTCACCCCCCTTTTTGTTTTCTCTTCATATTGCCCGTTTTAAAATCGGGTAGCTTCCATTTATCTCCCAGACTGCAGTTTAAATTTGTGTCTAAAAAGAGACATTCCCTAACCCACAAATAAAGTGAAATCTCTTGCTTTTTACCCTCAAAGAACTCTCCTCTTCTCCTTTCATAACATTTGTCACATTTCATTCACCCAGTAGTCATTCACACAGTGAAGGGTCGGCTCATCAGACTTGGGGATGCTCAAACCTTGCAGGTTCAAAGAAAAGACCAGCTCCTGACAAGCTCCTGAGAGAGAACCCTTGAAATATCTTGCCTGATAAGAGTAACGTTTTATACCTGGGGCTTTGGGCCATAGCAGATGGTTTATAATAAAAGTGTGATTTATGGGAATTTATGCTGTTTCAGTTAAACCTCTCAAGGGGCCAGGAACATACTGAATAGCCAGTGTCAGTTACATGGGTATTTCATGCCTTTGTGATTGACACCCAATAAAAAGCCTCAGATCAGCTTCCTTCATTGACAATATCTAATGCCTGTAGTCGCACATCCTTGCTAGGAGAATTAGGTGCTGTATGTATGATTCCACTAAGAAGGAACAACTGGAAGCACACACACACACACACGCATATGCCTGGTCTCTCTGGGCTCTGCTGTATGTGCCCCTTTCCTTTGCTGATATTAACCTCTATCCTTTCGCTGTAATAAGCCATAGCCATGAGTATAACAACTTTTCTAAACTCTCCAAGTTCTTCTAGTGGAATCATGGAAGCTGAGGGTGGTATGGAGACCCCCAACACAATCTATTACATGCATAGCATGCCAGGCACCCATTAGGGGCAGTATATATGGTGATAAATAAAGCAGACATGAGCCATTTGTTCATGGCAGCTTCAGCAGATGATGGAAAAGCCAAATGACAAAAAGTTAGCAGTCAGTGAGTATAATAGTTTTGAGGTTATCATGCAGTGAACTCAGTCTGGATTACCACATGGTGGTCAAGAGGGGTTGAGTTCCCTATCAATTCTGACTTTGATTCTGCTAGCGAGGAGCATGTTCCTGCAGGCATCCTAGCCTAAGGCATCAGAGAAGCCTGGGCAGGAAGTGAGAGGGTCCCAGTCCAGTCTGGAGGTGAGGAGCCATGGCTGCATCCAGGGCTAGACTGAGGTGTGAGGCACAGAGGATTTGGAGTGAAGCATGGCATTTCGGTTCTGATACTACAGTGATTTTTATAGAAAAGAACAGTAATTTTCCTTCTTCTGTGGCTTCTTGACAATGTACACACAGTAAGGCAGAGTGTCTGCCAACCTTCGACACCAAAGTGGAAACATTAGCTTTGTATTACAAGTTGAGATTACTGTTTTGTTTTTAGAATTTATTTGTTAAACTTTTGAATACTATAAAAAAGACATTATGTCTTGCTTGGATGGAGATGAACATTAAATGGTTGAAAACATTAGCTTATGTATTTAAACCAGTAAATAGAAAGAATTCCATAGCACAGAATTTATTGTAGATACTAGGGGGAGCTTTAAAATTTATATTTCATAAGGCTCACAAGTTGGGGAGGGACTAATCAATAAAGTATATACGGTTTGCTTAAAAGTTACAACACCTCAGCATCAAGTTTTTGAATTTTTAAAAATATGGATCAAAAATGTTTTCCTTATTATAAAAAGAGTAAAGACATGCTATAGAAAGTTATAAAATTCTGAACATTCAGGCAAGCAAAAATGAAAGAAATCTACCACCAATGATCTCAGATATATATATATTTTTGCATATTGGTATATATTATTAAACTCAGTTGCAGTTAATTAAAACAATATAATATATACTACTGTGCATATTATATGTTATATATTAAACAATGCACAGAGAGACTCAGGTATGTGCACTGTAGTTGAATATATTTTCCCACTAAGCAGTTTTCCCCCAGTTACTTAGCTATTATAAACAGTGTTTCAGGCACATTTCTGTGAATAACTCTTTGCGAAAGATCTTAATTATTGCTTAAGAAACATATATGGGTGTAAAATTTCTAAGACAAGGAGGATCTAATTATTTGAGAGCCCTGCTTTTATTTTTCAACAAAATTGTAAATAAAGTGTCTTTATAGCCTTTTTTAAAAAGAAAAGAAAGGCCTATTTATCCCTTTCCTCATTATTTCAAAAGCAAGACATTTCTCTAGCAGCAGTGATCCTGTAACATTTATGTCCAGCTCAAGGGTAATCAACTGAAATGTATGTTTCTGAAGGTAATTAACATCCCATTGAGTACTGATTTCATAGTAGGTCTTAAGGATTTCATTGTAGCTAATGACCTTTTACATTTGTCAGAATTCATTTATGATTTTGAAAAGTAAAAACATTTAGCAGTACATTCAACCGATGAAACATTAGCACTAGTATTTTATAGATATTGGATAAGATACTGAGATATTTTAAAAACACAGATTCTTCAGACTGTTATGCAGTCATTAAAATTATTTTTATAGTTTATTTAGTGGATACTTTGAATAATTGTATATAAAAATAGCTTAGCATTGGAATGTTTTTATAATAAAATCGAGTGCCTGGCACATTGCTTGATACATAATGAGTTTTTAAATACTATTTTGAATAAGTTATTGAGTGAATGAATGAATAAAGTCTCTTCCAATTTTACATGAGCAAATTATGTATTATATAATTTATAGGTTGGGGAACTATCTTTAAATACAATAGATTTAAAATTCTTTAAGTAGTGATTATCCTAATAGCAGATAATGAAAGAGACATTTGACTTGTATTAAATATGAATATATGTATATACAAACATACTTTTGACACATAAAATAACCAGTTGAGGGGCATAAGATTATGACTGCTGAAAAAAAGCTGTTGCTGATTTTATGTTTTCTTTCTGAGTTCCTGTTTTAGATAGTCAGGTAGATGCAGTCTCAGCAGAGCACTTGCTTGAAAATCCAAAATGTTTTAAAATAATTTTCTTAGTATCATGCAACTATAAACCACATATATTCTGGCATGAGAGCCTGAAGAGACCAAATAGAAAGGGACCTGACCCGTGAGTGTGCTCCTCAAACCAATTCTTACTGTTTGGAAAACAGGCACAGTTGCTTCAAGTAGAATGAAAGACCCTTTGGAAGGCATGCAGATTTATCTTTTTCACTCGAGTGTATTTCCAGGCCTAATACTTTATATTTAGTTATTTATTTTGTTTATTTTTTTTAAATTTAATTTTTTGTAGTGACACTGGTTTATAACATTCTTTTTATTTTTCATTGACTTCTTGAGAGAATCTAAGAGGGAGAGGAGAGTGAGGGAAAGAGAGAAAAACATCCACATGAGAGAGACACATTGATTGGTTGCCTTCCGCAAGAGCCCCTACCAGGACTAGGGAACCTACAACACTGGTAAGTGTTCTGGACTGGGAATTGAACCCACGATCCTTCTGTCCATGGGCTTATGCTCTAACTGCGGAGCTAAACTGGCCAGGGTGGTTTATAATATTTTATAGGTTCAAGTGTCCATTTCTGATACATGATCTGTATTGCATTGTATGCCCACCATCCAAAGTCAAATAATCTTCTATTGCCATATATTTGGCCTCCTTTATCTTTTACTACTTCCACCCCCTTCCCTCTGGTAACTACCATACTGTTATCTCTGTCTATGAGTTTCTGTATTATATCCCACATGTGGGTGAAATCATATAGTGCTTAGGTTTTCCTGATTGACTCATTTCACTTAGAATGATATCCTCAGGGTCTATTCAGGTTGTTGCAAATGGCAGTATTTCATCTTATGGTTGAATAGTATTCCATTGTATATATGTACCACATCTTCATTATACAATTATCTACCAAAGGACACTTTGGTTGTTTCCATCTTGGCCACTGGGAATTAATACAGGGTTGCATATGTCTTCACAAATAAATGTTTAAATTATTCAAGAAGATACCCAGAAGATGAATTGCTGGGTCATATGGTAACTCTATTCTTAATTTTTTTAAACATTTTATTTTACTTATTGAATTTATTGTGAGTTTATTTGAAAAATCATATAGGTTTAGAGTCAACAGTTCAATTTTTGAGGAACCTCTGTACTGTTTTCCATAGTGGCTGTATCAATTTAGATTCCTAGTAGCAGTGAATGAGGGTTCCTTCACAACTTCTTGTTATTATTGCTTGTCTTGTTGATAGTAGGCATTCTGACAGATGTGAGATGGTATCTTATTGCAGTTTTGATTTGCATTTCCCTAATAGCTAGTGAAGTTGAGTATCTTTTTATGTATCTGGCCCTTTCTATGTCCTATTAGGAGAAGCTTCTATTCAGTTCCTCTGCCCGTTTTTTAACTGGATTGTTTGTTTGGTATTGAGTTGTATGAATTCTTTATATATTTAAGATATTAACCTTTGTTCGAGCTACTGTTTACAAATATCTCCCATTCGGTTGTCTGCCTTTTTGTTTGTGGTTTCCTTTGCTGTGTAGAAGCTTTCTAGTTTGGTAAAATCCTGTTCATTTATTTTTGCCTTTATTTCCCTTGCCTTTGGGATCAAATTCATAAAATATTCTCTATGACCAAGGTCCATAAGTTTAGTATGTATGTTTTCTTTTATATAACTTATTGTTTCAGATATTATACTTAGGTCTTTGATTCATTTTAAATTAATTTTTGTACAAGGGGACAAATTGTAATCTAGTTTCATTCTTTTGCATACGGTTTTCCAATTATCCCAGCACCATTTATTGAAGAGTCTTTGTTTTATCCATTGTATATTTTTGGCCCCTTTGTCAAAATTACTTGCATATATATATGCAAACCTCTGGGCTCTCAAATCTTTTCCATTGGTCTCTGTGTCTGTTTTTCTGCCAATACTATGTTGTTTTGATCATCATTGCTCTGTAGTATAATTTGAAGTCAGGTAGTATGATACCTCTGGTTTTGTTTTTCCCCCTTGAAGATGACTTTGGCTAGTTGGGCTTTTTTTGTGTGTGTGTGTGTGTGTGTGTGTGTGTGTGTGTGTTTCCCTACAAATCTGATGATTTTTTGTTATATTTTTAAAAATGTTATTGGGATTTTGATGGGGATTGCATTAAATCTGTATATTGCTTTGAGTAATAATGGGCATTTTAACTATGTGCAACTTAGTTCTGTTCAATTACCATTTGGCTTCTGGGAGTTTGAGATAAGAAACAGCTAAAAATGCCAGTAAGCTTTACCCAGAGGTCTCTTGTTTCAGGATTATGGATAATGCTTGCCCCCAAGCTCTCCAGCTCATAAGTGTTTTCTCATGTCAAAAGAGGTCACGTAGGTTGTGTGTGTTTGGAGTAGTATTAATGCTCCAAGTGAAGAGAAATGCTTCATGGTTTGTGTTTGGTCCACATTGGATTGACACAATATCTGCATATGCTTTGTGTAGAACACATTATTACAAGACCTTTTAATACATTTATATTACGTAGCAAAAGACTATTCATTTCATAGATGTTTGTTAAACACCCAGTGAATGCAAACCATGGAAATAAGCAAAAATTAATGAAATAGGTGTGGCTCCTTCCATCATGCCTTGGTTACTGAATACTGTGTTACTCTTGAATTGGCTTTGTCATCTCTCTCAAGATACAATATTTCCTTAATTTTTATCTATTTTTGTTGACACTATTACAGATGTCCCCTCCTCCCCCCCTTCCTTCTGGCTATCACAACATTGTTATCTGTGTCTATGGGTTATGCATTTACGTTCTTTGGCTAATCTGTTTACCTTCTCTTAAAAGTACAGAGTCTGCTATATAATATTTAGTCTTTTGTGATATTTGCAGTGTTGGAATGCTCTGTAAATGTATTAAATAGGCTATAAATATTAAAAAGTAATATTTTATAGTCCAAGCTAAACTTTAAAGCCAGACTTGCATTCAAATTAACATCTGCTATTTGGTAACTATGTGTCTTTAGGAATAATACCTAATCTCTCTGAACCTTAATTTCCTCACCTATAAAATGAAAATAATGATGCTTATTTTGTAACATCATTGCAAGAATTAGAGAACATGCCAATGATTCCTTGAGCTAGCGTTATTTATTTGGTGAATAATGTTCTATACCCTGTTTCCCCCAAAATAAGTGTCTTATATTAATTTTTGCTCCCAAAGATGCGCTAGGTCTTATTTTCAGGGGATGTTTTATTTTTCCATGAAGAAGAATACAATACACATTTATTGTTAAATGAAAATAAAGGAAATTTATTACCTGTATATGGTATGATAGTACGATAGTTGACAACACAAACCAAACAAACTGTGAATCCTACAGTATCAAGAATTTACTCATTTATTCAATGACAATCATGTCATCATCTTCTGGAACATCATCATAACAATCCAATTCCTGAATTTCCTGGTGAATTTCTTGATGTATAGCAGCAGCGCTTGAGAAAGCAAAGACAATCTCTTTATTCTCCAGTAGAGGGATATATGAATTAATTCCATACTGTAGGACACAATGTGGCTATGGAGAAATATTTTCAGTATATGAATATAAAGTTTTCCAAGTTACATCATTAGGTAAAAAAGGAAATTACATGATAATTCTATTTTAAAAGATGAACAAAAATCACTCTAGAATATGTGCATAAGCCTATTTCTTTCAGAATCAGTGGACCAAATCTCTCATGTTTAGCCTGGGGGGGGGCTTATTTTCGGGGAGATGCCTTATATTTCACTCAGAAGGAAACATGTAAGTAGGTCTTATTTTTGGAGGATGTCTTATTTTCGGGGAAACACGTAGATATTTTACTTTCAGGGGAGGTCTATTTTTCTGGGACTTTTAATTTCCAAGTGATTTTGAGAGATAATAATTCTTTTAAGATTTTATAACAATTATAAAAGTAAAATGTATAAAAATAAAATGCAACAATAATTAGGAAAAATTGATCTATGCCTTTGCCATCCAGTCTCAGGTAACTAATGTTTACAGTTTGGGAAACTTTTTAAAAAAAATAATTCTTTTTTGTTAAAAGTATTATGTTTGTTCCCTTTTCCCTTCCACTGATCCCCTCTAGCCTGTTCCCACCCTTCCCACTCCTTCACCACTTTCCCCAGGCCTTTAGCACCCTATTATCTGTGTCCAAGTTATGCATAGATGCATATAAGGTCTTTGCTTGATTATCTCCTACCAACCTACCCTTTCCCACCTTCCCTCTGAGACTCTACACTCTGTTCCATGCTTCCATGTCTCAGGATCCACTCCATTCATAATTTTATTTTGTTACTTACATTTTGGGGAAACTTTTTTTTCATACTTTTTATATTATTAAAAAGTGGCTTATGCACAAATTCCAGAGTGATTTTTGTTCATCTTTTAAAATAGAATTATCATGTAATTTCCTTTTTTACCTAATGATGTAACTTGGAAAACTTTATATTCATATACTGAAAATATTTCTTCATAGCCACATTGTGTCCTACAGTATGGAATTAATTCATATATTCCTCTACTGGAGAATAAAGAGATTGTCTTTGCTTTCTCAAGTGCTGCTGCTATACATCATTATCAGATCACGTTAAATACTTTTCTTTTTTGTCAAAACAAAAGTAAACCTGGGGATGTGGTGGGAAAGTTTTTTTTAATGTGCTAATGCTCATGGCTGTGATATTAACACCATCCTCATTTTCAGCAGTGACCATTAGAGTTAATGATGCTGCTGAATTACAACGAGTTTTTGGTAGACGAATGCATACACAATTAGATAGCTTAATCAGTGTCTAGAGTTTGTTATATACACTGCATTAAAAATTAATGACAAGATTCAGACTTTTAATTCTCAAAGATATCATTAAACATGGTTGTTTGGAATGAGTGTCGATGAATTCCCTTGGTTAATTGAGCTTATTCAAAAGTACATATTTAGAGGTACATTACAATTACTGTTGTATTAAGTGACATTAATGCAAATTTATGTCAAAGGCATATGATCTAGTTGATTCCTATATGTATGTATTCTGCATGCTTTAATATTTTTATTTATCTTGTTTTGCCCTTTAGTTTCATAAACCTCATATGTCAATGAAACTTTTTAAGATTTAGCAATAAGACTTTATTTGTTGTCTGTGACAGACCTCTGACAGGTCCGTGGATGTGAAGATGAGACTGGAATAAGAGGAGGCTGGATTCAGCAGAGTGGCATGAAGTGATTTATTGTTTCAAAAGATTACTCTGGCTGCTATTTGGAAAATGGAATGGGAAGGGGCACGGATAAAACAGTGATGTATAATATTTCACAGACTACTGCAGTTTGCTGGGCAGGAAATGATGGTGGTTTGGCCTAGGGTGGTAGCAGTGCAGGTGGAGAGAATTATATTTTACAGCTAGAACAAACAGGACTTGTGTGGAGAGGATGAGGGTAAGCAAGGAATCTGGGACAACTTGTAGACTTTTAAATCTGTGTCATAGAGTCATAGAGTAGATGGTAGCTCTTCCCCCCACCCCCACCCCACATAAACAATTAGTAGGAGAGTGAATTTTACAAGTTGGAATAGTTGACTTTTGGAAGTATTAAGATTAAAATATTAATTAGATGTCTATGCAAGTGGAAGATTCAGACAAGAGGTTGAGTGAGTGGCAACAGAGAACAGTGGAGAGGATCAAGTTAGAGAAAGAAACTTTAGAGTCAGTAGCATCGCATAACTGGTATTCAGAGACAGGACTAGATGCCAGGACCTGGGAAAAAGATCCAAGCCTGAAAGCTCTCACTGTTGATATCACATCTAAGTTTCTTAAAACTAAACTTTAATGGTATTGAGTGTGGATGACTCATTATATAAAAAAGGAGTTTAATTAAAGTGCATTAAGGTATTCATATTAATTATTGATAAATTTCATGTATATAATTACTTGGTCTTCTAAATAAGGACATACTTCAGGGCACTTACTTCCTTTAATGCTAAAACTAATTTCTTAGTAGTACCTTCTTGGTGGTTCTCCATAATCAATGTATTAATTACTTTGTGGTGATAAAAAAAACTTGCATTAATTTAATATAATGATACTTGATATCACGGAGAAGTTTTACTGTTTGCATTTTACAAATCATATGATAATTTAGAAATATTTGGGGATTTGAAGACGTTTTTCAATTTCAGCAAGAAGATTCTCACAGAAGATGCATTGTTTGCAATAGGAAATTATTCAGAATGACAAATGAAACATGCCTCCCCTACCCATGTAAGCTGGACTGATTATTACTATTTTTTGAGCAAGCATGAAAAATAAATGGACTATTTCCCCTCTGAGTTGACGGGTCTTTTAGCCTAAAGATTGTGTCAGAGTTAAAGTTGCACAACCCACACAGAAATTCTTCCCATGGAGTCCATAGAGAGTTTTTATTTAGAGACTTAGGGATTTCCAAACATGGCACTATAATTGGAAAAGCGTGGCTCTGGCTCTTGGGGGAAAAGAGACAGGTTTCTAATATCAGGTAGAAATTTAGGTGAGATTTGAAATGTTCACCTGAGTGAGTTTTATGAGAAAAGTTTGTTGACTAGCTAAATTTTCAAAGTGTGGTTGTTGTCTTTCTTTTAAATACATTTATTAATAAGTATGATCTTGACTGGTAAGATGGTTACATGATAACATTGTTTTTTTATCCTTTTAATTTTTTTTAAATTTAATTTTTTTTTTTTTAGTTATGGTTGACATACAGTATTATACTTCCATGTATTAGTTTCAGGTTCACACTATAGTGATTAGACATTTATATAACATACAAAGTGATCACCCCTTATGTCTGGTACCCAGCCAAGCTAATTTTTTCTCTACTAATTTAGTAACTTGTAAATTACTAAGTTTGATGGTAACTTGTATTTAGCTCTATTTAGGAAACTCTTTCTTTATGAAGGTTACTTGTTTTTAAAAAATTATTTTTTTCAGGAATCTTAAAGCCCTAGATTGACATACCAGTATCTACTGAAAATTAATAGAATAAATTTCAGGTTACTCTTATCTCTTCACTGAAGAAAAGATAAGAAGTCTTTTTATCCTCATTTGTATTAAGTACTACAAATAATAAAATTGTAGAAATTTTAAAAAATCAACATATGGCCATTTTAAATAAAAATTTTTAAAAACTCTACTTGAGGAACAATAAAATTTTATCATAAAATTAATACATTTTAAATGAGAAAAACAACTTTCTTCAAAAACATATCTAGGGATCATGACATTTGGAGGAGTTTCCTTTCCTCTTCTCTCCTCTTCTCTCTTCTCTTCTCTTCTCTTCTCTTCTCTTCTCTTCTCTTCTCTTCTCTTCTCTTCTCTTCTCTTCTCTTCTCTTCTCTTCTCTTCTCTTCTCTTCTCTTCTCTTTCTCTTCTCTTCTCACAATCATAAATTGTATAACCCTGCTAAAACTCCTGGGCATAAAGACTTTTTCCTCCCTTAAGTATTTCAATATTTTATTTTATTTTTAAATTCTGACATTTCTGGAAACATTCAGTCCTTTTTCAGTGATGTTGAGCACATAATCCTTTATTTCATATACCTGTGAATAAGAACCGACAGAAATCTTATATGTGTCCTGACGGGAGATGGAACCTATAACCTTGGCTCTTCGGTACAACACTCTAACCAACTGAGCTACCTCTGCCAGGGCTTCACACCACTTTTCCTAACTAACTTGTGAAGAGAATAAGAAAAATAATTTCTGATTTGTTAGAAAATACCTAACTGAGAATGCAACTGATATATACAGTTAACTTTGCTTAATTTCAATTCAATATGTAGTTTGTATATTTTGCCTATGAATTTTCAGGACTTTGAAATAAAACTCAAAATAATGACTTTTTTTTTATAATATAGCTTATAGTTTGAGAAAAAAAAATTACCTACTCTCTTTTCTTTTCACACCTTCCCCATTTAAATAAAAGGGAGGTTGATATTTTTGGCTAAAATGTTTTTATTTCTAAAGTCCCTTAAAGTATGTAGAGAAAATAGCCATAAATTTTGGTTGTTGAATCTAGGTATCAGGTAATTTTGAAATCTGAAATTCAAAATCAATGCTTCTAAACTCACTTTTGTGTTATATACTGTGAATCATTCTCCCTCACACATGCATACATTGCTAATCAGTAAGTGTTTAGCTGTACAACCCTGCTAAAACCCACAGCTTGAGAACCACTAGCAAGGTTGCCTAACCATTGGAAAACATAGATGTTTACATTACAATTCATAACAGTAGAAAAATTACAGTTATGAAGTAGCAACAAAAATAATTTTAAGGTTGGGGATCACCACAACATGAGGAACTGTATGAAAGGGTCATGGCACTAGAAAGGTTGAGAACCGCTGGTTTATTGTTTCTCCCAAGGATAGGCACAAAGGCAAAATTATAGGAATATGTTTCTCTGAAGTTAACTTTTTGAAGACATCTCTAAGATAACACATGATTTTTCACAGAAAGATGATGTAGACTTTTAAAAAATCCATATTTTGAGTCAATATTTTCATAGGTGATTTTTGTTTGAAGTATAATTTATTTTATCTTTCTTTGAAAAAATATTTTTATTGATTTCAGAGAGGAAGAGAGAGGAAGAGAGAGATAGAAACATCGATAATGACAAAGAATCTCTGATCAGCTACTGCCTGATTGCCCCACTCTGGGTATTGAGGCTGCAGACCAGTCTCATGCCCAGACTAGGAACTGAACTGTGACTTCCTGGTTCACAGTCCTATTCTCAACCACTGAGCCATGCCAGCTGAGATATTTTATCTTTCTTAATTCAATAAGCTTAGAGTCTTAAAATATTCAGTCTTGGTTTATAATCATTATTCAAAATTCTCCCAATGGGGAGGCAAGGTCAATACTTACATTGAACTTTGCTTTTTCCTATTTAAAATATGTTTTATTATTTACTTTTTATTTCTTTAATTAGCAGTGTTCTCATGTGTAATGTTATTTGTCTAAGAACTTATTTAATGGCATTTCAACAATCGAACATACCTCATTCCATAAACCAGGTGCTATTCTTTATTGCTCACCTTGAACAAGATATAGTTGGTGTCACTGGACATTTTTGTCAGATGATGAGGTGTGTCTTTGGAGATTTCTTTGATCTAATTTTCAAAAGTTTAGGGTATTGTCCCTTTTAGATTTCTAATATCATGGTATGTGTTTTTCAAATGCATTTTATTTGAAATCAAGTACTAATGTTATTGGATATAAATAGGCTTGATTTAAAATATCATATGATTTTCTGATGTTTGAGCATATGTTAAAAGTCCCCCTCACAATTACTTATAACAGAATAGTTGAGCACCACATCTGAAATTACTTTAGTTAAAACATCTGTCATAGAAAATCTTTACTTCCCATTTTAGTGACTTTCTAAATCTCACGAGGCTCTAACAATTGAATGATTTCCAATTTATTTCTAGTCATTTACTCTAAAACTGATATGTGTTCATATGGTTTATTTTTGCTTGTAATAGTTGGAATATGGAGCAATATTTTAAGAATTCTTTCAAATAATTGTAGATATTATTCTTTTATTCTATATAAAAAATGTACAAGTGATGATTTCTTAAAGATTAGTTGCAATCGAGAATTTGAAGTCATACAAGTGAACTTTTCATATATTTTACATTACTCTACCTATTACTTTCCCCCCTCATTTTTACTTGTGTTTCACATATAACATTGTGTTTCTCTAAGGTGTACAGCATAATGATTTGATATATGTATATATTGCACAATGATTACCATAAGATTAGTTAAATTTTATTACCTCACATAATTACAATTTAAAAAATTTGTCATTGTAAAAATGACGTTTTTAAAAAAATGTATTTTTATTGATTTCAGAGAGGAAGCGAGAGAGAGAGAGAGAGCAGAGAGAGAGAGAAACATCTATGATGGGACAGAATTATTGATTGGCTGACACCTGCAAACCCCCCTTCTTCCCCCCACTGGAAATTGAGCCCACAACCTGGGCATGTGCCCTTGACTGGAATGGAATCTGGCTCTTTTCAGTCTGCAAGCTAACACTCTATCCACTGAGCCATCCCGGATAGGGGGAAAAAAAAGACAACTTTTAAGATGTATTTCTTAGCAAGTTTTAAATAGACAGTATATTTAACTATAGTCACCGTGCTGTGCATTATACTCCCACCCCCTGCCTCTGGCTACCACCCATCTGTTCTCTGTTTCTTTGAGTTTGGTATTTTTTAGATTCCACACATAAGTAAGGTCATACAGTATTTGTCTTTCTCTGTCTTATTTTCTCTTCAAATAGTTTTTAAGTGTCCTTATGTCATGTTACTTATGGAATTGCAGTATAATGTGAGCCTGGTTCAGTTTGCTTAAGCAGGAAGCTCCGGTCAGCCTGGTTCACTGTCGCCTTATTTTTTGTGGCCTCCATTAATGATTATGAGCCATAGTGTTGTGTGTTACAGAGAAGTCTCCACACTCCTCCCTACTGCTCTTCTGTTGGCACAGAATCTAAATTTTATTCTTATATTTATGCAAGCATATTATATCTTCATTTTTCATTCAGACACTATTTCTTGATGAAGTGTGTTCAGGATGAACTCAAGATTGTGATCCAGGACTGAATATCTATATTTTTTCTCCACAATGATCAAACTCACTTGAAAAAAGAGGATAATCATATTTAGGCCAAATATAATTGCTCAAACTCAATTTTAATGAAAAGGAACTGTGGCCCAATTTCTTTTCTCCTGACTCAGTAACTGAACTATGGGACGAGTTTGAAGATTTACAAAATCTTTTTTGTTTATTTGTCTGTCTCTCCCTTTATATATACTTATCTATAAAATATGCATATACTTTCAGGAGTGGGCCAAAGTAGGCTTATAGTTCTGAGTGTGTGAAACAGTTTAATCTTGTATTATTATTTATTAATTATTGTATTATATATTTGTATTACAACTACTTTGGCCCATTCTTATATTTTTATGTATATATTTCCTATCTGTATATAGATATATAGACATATTTAATATCAAACATATTTAATAGATATATAGAGAGATAAGTAAAAATTATGATAACTTTCATGGGCTCTGATAGTTTGATAAAGTAACTCACGAAGTGGAGTCTGAGTTTAGAGTATTGTAGAATTGTACTATGCATTTTGCCACTGGTGATTTTTATTATTGAATTCTTACATCTCTTGTATTTACTCTTTTCCTTATCTGTAAAAGGAGCATTTTCATTTTGATATTCTGGAATGTGCCTCCAACATGGAACATAAATTTAAACTCCTTCCTCTCAGCTATCTGTGTTTTTAACCCAGTTTCATCTCAAAATACTCTGACTTCCGTCACTTTGAGTGACCATTGGACCAACGAAGATTTGCTGGTTATAAAATGGAGATAAATTGCCACATTTTCTCTTTTCCACTTTTAATTTCACTCAAATTTTATAGCAGAGTCCTGCTTTCAGGGTGATATTCTCAATTTGTACTCAGTAAAACTAAATATTCAGACATTCACATTTGTTGTGATCAGTCCTCTTCAATTTGGAGTGATCATTTCTGTCTATAGAATCCTCCCACTTAGTGTTGCTCTCTTTCTTACTGCTGTTTATTAGAAAGTGTCTGCTGTTGTCCTGTCCATCCACAGATAAGGAATGGAATAAAGCTGGCCTGGAAGAACTCTACTAAGGAGTCCTCCTATTCCTATAATTTCTCCCAAAACTGTTCAGTCCATTCCCATAGGGGGAAAGGATTTCAGGTCTTTTTTAGTGCCTCAAAGTGACAGTAACATATATGGAGAGCCCCATGGGGCAGACAGCCACTGTTTTCGTTTCTCCGTCTGGATTGTGGAATAACAGGTTTAGACATGTAATGCCTATACAATTGTTGGACCAGAGAAAGATATCACAACATGTTTTTAAGCCAGTGGTTCAGAAACAGGATGGAATTTTAGATAATTCCTTACAGTTTATAATATGCTAGAGGGCCGGGTGCTTGAAATTCATGCCTGGAGGGAGGGGGTCCCTCAGCCTGGCCTGCGCTCTTGCGCAGTCCGGTACCTTTTGGGGGATGTCTGACTCACAGGTGTCAGTTGGACATCCTTAGCACTGCCATGGAGGCAGGAGAGGCTCCTGCCACTCCTCCTGAGCTCGCCACTGCTTCTGCGCTTGCCAGCTGTGAAACCTGCTTCTGGCTGAGCGCCGCTCCTCCTGTGGGGAGCGCACTGACCACCATGGGTCAGCTCCTACATGGAGCATCTGCCCCCTGGTGGTCAGTGCACGTCATAGCGACCACTGTTTGGTCGATTTGTATATTTGCCTTTTATTATCTATATTATAAAAGGCCAGTGGCCATAAAGCCATAATGCTGTAACGCCCAAATGACCAGTCACCAGGAGTTGCATCAATGAGACCTGCGGTGGCAGCAGGAGGGACTCTGGGTCCCACAGTGGCAGCGGGCAGGACTCTGGGTCTTGTCTGATTTTGCACGCTGGGCCTCTAGTATAGGATAACACAAAAAGGAGTTTCAACTTTTAACAATTTGTTATGGCTAAAATCTGAATGCTGGATAATATAGTAAACTTGAAACTGTGGCTACCTAGTTAATGTGCCTTTGTAACAAAACAAACAGAAATCTACAGCACTGTTTTCTCTAAATTGAGCCATTAAAGGCCATGAATGATTGACTGCAAGTATGCAGGTCACCGTGTGTGTTTGTTTAATATATGCCAGGACTGTGTGTTAAATGACATGCTCAGTGGGCATACCGTAGAGACATCTTTGATATGTATTACACAAAACAGAGAAAGAGCTAAGGTATAATTCTTAAAAATAAGTATAAGAATAAACAGATGATGTATTATAAAATTATATATCTGCAACCTATTTAATTTTATTAATCATTGCCACTCCAATAAATTCCATTAAAAACCTTTAAAATGTAAGTATAAAAAACCCTGCCTTTTAAGCTCTAAAATGGAATTCAGCATTACAAAATCCAGTTATAGTAGGGTCCTTGGCACTGAGATTATTATACTGAGCTCTTAAAAGAGACATACCCCTTCGATTTCTAAATATTTTTATTTTTAATAGGCCACCAACTAATTTCATATACTGGACACGGAAAGGTGCAGTAACAATATATTTTGGGGAAGATATTCAAACCCAGTTTGTCCTTTATCTATGATGAAGTGCTCTTTTAAATTCAATTATCAAGACCTCAGTCGCACTTAACTGATTGATAAGAGAATTATTATCCACATTTTAATAGCTAAAGGCATCATAGATGTCAGATGGGAACATTTTCAAAGCTCTTACCCAACACTGGATTCCCACATAATCTCACATCTCTTTTGGTAGTAGGGGTGGGGTGGAGCGTGGTGTGATTACGGTAACAGTTTGATTCTGTGTAGGAGGAAATTTGCTTTGGTTCACTTTTAATGGATTAAGACACATCTGCAATAGGGTGCAGCTAGATTAGTAAACCTGTAATTTAGGACTGAAGAGATCTATTGCATTTTTCTCGTCTTGCACTTTCTCCTTTCTTTTCTCAGTAGTTTCTTACTCATTATATTTAATTTAGGCAAGGTCACAGCCACTGAAGGGCAGAGTCCCTGCTCTCTTCAGAGACTGTGCTCTGGGGTGGACCAGTGTCCCCTCCACTGCAGTTATTTATGCTTAAGCAATATTTTGTCCTCTGTAAAGATTTCAAATTCATGCAAAGATAATTAGGAGTCATATGTATTCAGTTTTCTCTTTAAATATTATCATTTAGAGATTTAGACTAAGCCACATTTAAATGCTTTAGACTAGAACACAGCTTTTAAATGTAGCCAAACTACACAGAGACAGTATTTTAGAGATCTTTTAGATTAATCTAGCAATATATATATATATATAAAAGATATTGCTGTGCATGGTTTAGGATTTTGCCTGATTAAAAGAATAAGAATGGAGAATGAGAGAGAAAAATATACATACCAAAGAGAGAAGAATAAATGGTCCGGTAAAGGCCCTATACAAAAATTAAACATGATTTTTAAAAAATATATTTTATTGATTTTCCATAGAGAGGAAGGAAAAGGGATAGAGAATTACAAACATCGATGAGAGAGAAACATCGACCAGCAACCAATATACATGCCCCTGACAGGAATCGAACCCGGGACCCTTCAGTCCGCAGACCGATGCTCTATACACTGAGCTAAACCAGCTTTGGCTAAAATTTAAACATGATTTGACTGGGAGTCAGGATACTTAAAATTACAGCTTACTATTAGTAAATTTTTCTCTCTTGCTATCAGTTTCTTCATGTCTGAAAGTCCAGATTAGGCATTTTTATTGGTTATTTCTTTTTTTCCTTTCTGTGATAGCAAAAGGTAACCAGTAGTGTAAGGAATAGGTATCCCAAAGTGTCATTTGTGTTCTTAGAGGAAAAATACATTTTGTTTAAAAACATTTTTGGACAAAAAGAGGTGAAGACCATTAACCATTATATGTTTTGTATGCAATCTTAATATAGCATACAACATAAGTTTATATGTGTAAATTCTAAGACAGTGGTTCTCAAAGTGGGATCAGACACTTAGGGAACTGTAATATTCTTTCAGAGAGCTGCAAGATCAAACTTTTTATAACAACATTACGACATTACTTTCTATTTTGGTGTTTGGAAATTGCCATAATGGTACAAAAACAATAGCAGGTAAAATTGCTGGTTCTTTAGTACAAATTGTACTAGTAGTTGTGTTCTTAACTACTCACTACCCATCATAATAATCTGGAAAAAGAAGTTCCAAATTAAATCCAAAGTAAACAGAAAAAAAAGAGATAATAAGTATGAACAAACTGAATTTGAAAACAGGAAATCAATAGAGAAAGTCAATGAAACTAAAAGCTGGTTCTTTGAAGAGACCAAGGAAATTGATAAGCCTCCAGCCAGGCTAACTTAATTATAGATAGATAAAACCCACATAAACAAAGGCTTCCATAATTTTTAAGAGTATAAAGGGATTTTAAGACCCCCCAAATTTAGGATCAGCTCTTCTATGTGGCCTCATGAAAATTAATAGCAGCACATCTGATTTGCCTTTTTTTTTTTCTTCTTTTTAATCTGGAGGTACCTTTTCTATAATAAAAGTTTTCTAGTGTGTTGACCGGCTGGCATGGCTTAGTGGTTAAGTATTGAGCTATGAACCAGGAGGTCATGGTTTGATTCCTGGTCAGGGCACATGCCTGGGTTGTGGATTTGATCCCTAGTGTGGGGCATGCAAGAGGCAGCTGCTCAATGATTCTCTCAGCACTGATGTTTCTATCTCTCTCTGCCTCTTCCTTCTTCTCTGAAATCAACGAAAATATATTTTTAAAAAAGTTTACCAGTGTGTTTTCTCTGAGGACAGAATTTGGGGAAGAACTATCATCTGGAAGAGCTAAGCCTTAAATGGTGGCAGAGTTCTGGGGATGCACAGAGACCAATCTTTTAGGCCTGAGGAGGTGCTGTTATCTCACTGAACTTAGATTCTTGTGGTACCGAGAATCTCCCATTCTTCCTTTGGTTTTATTTTTATTTTCTTTCAATTTGCTTTTAAATCATAAAAGCACCCTGAAGGTTTTAAATAGAATTCTACACAGTGAAAATAGTTAATGCAAGGCGGCTTATTGCGAAGTAGAAATTGTTACTTTTGTCTTTAGCAACTCAAAGAAAGTTCAAGGAGGCCCTTCACAGATAGTCTATGAGCCATTGGATGCATTTGTTCAGGCATTAATTTATCTGAGCTCTTGCAATAACATTGAAATAATAATGAAAGGTAAAACCACCGGTTTATACAATCCATTAGTATAAATGAAGTATAACATAGGCATTATTGTTGCTAACCACATGTGAAATGTACTTAAGTCAGACCCTATTGCTAATTTACCAATTCACACTGCAGAGCTGACTGAAAGCCCATAGATTACGCGACTGCTCTGAGCTGGGCAGGATGCCAGGGAAGGGACGGGCATTTGTGGGTGTGCATGCCATTCTTTACCTCCTGGGAATAAATTCTGGTTGGGAGAGCATCATAAATTATAAACATGTCCAGAAGCCTCATTTGCTAGTTTCTCTCCTCTCTTGTTTTTGCAAAGGGCTTTTGGATATGCTAAATTAAACAGCACTGGTTGTTCCCTTGATGGAACTAGAACAGTCCCGCACGAATATTGTCAGTGTAACTGTGGAAATAGATAAAAAGCCATGGAATTGGGCTCTGTAGGGGACATTGCAAGAAGCTAGAAGAAACTAGTTCCTCCCCTGCCAGGGATCGCAGCAAAGTAGGGCATCATGACATAGTAAGGCGTGGAATTCATAAACTCTTCTAAAGGAAGGTACATGATAGCAGATGGGAGTCACAGAGTAGTAATTAGTTAGTCTGGTATGACAAGGACTGGAATGACTTATTTATTTATTTATTTATTTATTTATTTATTTGCTTTTTTATATATTTTATTGATTTTTTACAGAGAGGAAGAGGGATAGAGAGTTAGAAACATCGATGAGAGAGAGTCATTGATCAGCAGCCTCTTGTACACACCCTACTGGGGATGTGCCTGCAACCAAGTTACATGCCCTTGACCGGAATCAAACCTGGGACCTTTCAGTCTGCAGGCCGACACTCTATCGTCTCAGCTGAAATGACATATTTTTAAAAACGCCTTTTAAAAATTATGAAAAAAATATACAAAAACGATCAGTCAACAATCTGATAGTCTTTTCTGTTGTCACTGTGTTTATTTTTAAAATGTTACCATTTTTTTTCCTTTCAAAATCTTATCTATCCCTGAGCATATATTCTTTTGTGTGTGTGTGTGTGTGTGTGTGTGTGTGTGTGTGTGTGTTTTGTAAAGATAGGATCATACAGAATATGATAATCTGTCAACCCCGATCCTGCTCCTCTTCAACTCTGTCCCATCTCTGTGAATGCCACACCTTTATCTAGTAAATTCTAGTTATACACAAAGAACACAGTGTCACTTATAGTATCTTTCCCTTCTCTCCTCAAATCCAATTCACCACAAGTCCTGTTGATTTTGTCGATAAAATATCTACCAGATCCAACGAATTACATTCAAGAGTACTACAACTTTGTCTGTCAATAGTCAGTTTGCCATTGCGTTGCATTGGACTTCTACAGTAACCTTCCAGTGGTTGAATGACTATACACATGTTACCCGCCATAGTAGTCTCCACACTGTAGCCTGGTTGATCTTCATGAACCACACATTATCATAAAACCGTTCAATGACTTCCCATTATACTTCAGATGAAGATAAAATTCTTCATTGTAAATTTTAAGACCTTGCAACATCTCACATTTTTAGCATCATCTTGAATAACACTATTTCCAAGGCTGCTACAAATAGTTGTATATGTTGGAACTGCATGACTCCCACCCAACAAATACATAATAATATCTGAAGAGAATTATATTATAAGCCTGTTCTTGAACCAACTATTGTAAAAGGGATGGACTTACTATTATTGGTTAAGAAGAATCATTAGGAGGGTAGAGCTGACAGAGTAGTCAACCACAAGAAGCAATGTAGCAAATAACATACATTAAAATGATACAAAGGGAGAAAGTTATTGGAATACCGATTAATGAAGATGAATTATGGTAGTAGAATTAATTCATATAGTTTCCTTTGTTAAAAGAGATGTGACTTGACTTTTCATGAGTTTTCACATTATAGATATTTTGGCAGTGTTATTTTAATTACTTCCAAATTTTCTTGCTCGTAGTTTGTTTCTTCAAGTTAATCTACCTTCAAATCACTGAGAAAAGAGACTCTACTTATTTATTCTTGATTTTAGAGAGAGTAATGAACAAACCAGATTCTGTCTTTATGAATTTTATTCTTAGTGAAAGGAGATAAAAAAATAAAAAATTAAAATATCAACAATATAGTTTTAAATATTGATAATTATCTTAAAAAAATCACCATATCATATGAGGCACTAAAGTAGCTACTCCTTCTGACACACATTTCAGTAATAGTACATATCAATTGTAATTAAAATAAACTAAGACCTTGACCCACATTTGGCTGTGATTATCTTTTGTCTGTAATTAGCATTTGCCTGTGAAGAACTTGTAACATACCACGTGGATTGAAAACCACTAGATATATGGCCGTTTACCCTCTTGACATGGTCTAGTTTCTTCAACTGTAAGTTAGGATAGTAATGCCACCTCCTTTAAGGCATTTCCCTGAAGATTGTAACTATAAAGAGTTTAGAACAATACCTGGCACATGTAAGTGAAGTGTGTGTATAAAATTACTAAAATAAATGCATTATGTTAACCAGGAAGCAAAATTAGCTTCTGCGTTAGTTCTTTTCCATTATCATGTGTGGATTAGAATCAGGCTTTAGGTGTATTTAGTTCAATGTTTCATGCTAAGTGGGAGGAAATGGAGGCGGAATTAGCCTGCAGGTCTTTCTCATGCCTATACCCTGCTCTTTATAGTGTTTTGTTCTGCCATGATTTCCATTCACTCATGCTTTAAGTATATACACCCTCAGGAAAACAGAAACCTGACCTCCCTCTGAGGGGCATTGCATCAGGAACGGTTAACCCTCTTTCCTGGTGGTGTAGTTGCCCCTTCACTCTTGCCCTGGCGGGTGCATGTTTGGAAAGAAGTGGATGTTTTCAGAGTCAAAATGCTGTGATTACCTCAGTGAGCAGTTCACATAGTGGTGTTTTTAGCAAAAGTCCTAATTAGCCTTCTATAGCTAATGAGCTTGTGGGTTATAAAATCTACTCATTATTATGAATGATAGGGCCAGTGCTTAAAATTGGCCAGTTTTGCATTAAGACATAATTATTTATGAAGAGGCTTTGCCCCAGAAATGGAAATCACAATAATTAGGTTTAATCTTTCTGTGGCTTTTGTACTTCTTCCACCCCCTCCAGAAGCAGATGTCTAGAGGGTACTAATTACTAAGTAGTGGAAAGTTTCCTGCCCAAACAAATCAGAAAGTCAGGAGGCTAACCCCTGGAACTTGTAGCCACCACTTAGCCAGGTGCCTTTAGAAAAAGAGCATCCTTCCCTCACCCTCCAGGAGGGTTTGTCTATCACTGGTGGATTTATGCTACATAATGTCACCACCCAAGGAGCCTCAGGGCTAAGTTTCTTCACTAAGCAGCAGATATTTTTGTAAGATGCTTTTCAAAAATAGTTAAATAGCCTAGCCGGTAGGGCTCAGTGGTTGAGCATCACTGAGCATCACCTATGAACTAGGAAGTCACAGTTCAATTCCCAGTCAGGGCATGTGCCCCTGTTGCAGGCTCGATCTCCAGTGTGGGGTGTGCAGGAGGCAGGCGATCAATGATTCTCTCTCATCATTGATGTTTTCCTCTCCCTTCTTCTCTGAAATCAATAAAAATATATATATTTTAAAAAATAGTTAAACAGATATCACAAACTTGCCAAAAATTTATTAACTTGGTTAAAAGTATAATAATTTCATATCAGGAAAGAATGTGGAAATTACTCCTTTTGATCGGGACACCGAGGTTCACGGTCAAGCATGGGCTGGCCCAAGAGTCTCATGGCTAGTGGCATGACACAAACCGAAACATGAGTACTCAGGTCCCCAGACTGGATAAAAATTACATCAATTTTTTTTGAAATTAATAGTATAACATGCATTCTTTAAACTTAATGAAAAATTTAATTTTAAAAAATCCCATTACTAAGATGAAAAGATATTGCTATTCCTCGTGATTTTTGTAGCTGAAAGATGGTGTCTGGATTTTAATAAAATCATACAATACAGTTAGAATTGAGGCAGTCTTTAGAGACTATCAGTCTAAATTAATTTGGTCTAGATGCTAGACGTAACGCTTTGTTTTAGATGAGGACACTGAGGTGATGTGATAGGTTCCGTGAGGTGCAATGTCAGACTGCTCATTAGTGATAGAGCTGGAAGGAGGGCACAGGTCTCCTGGCTTCTAATTCAGTATGCTTCCAACTGTACCTCAGACCCATAAGGTTGCCTTTGGCGAGTCAAAGTATTCATCCTGCCTGCTGATCTCCTGCAAACCTTGTCCCAACTCCTCCATCTCCCTCTGCAACACAATTTCTCCCTATCCAGTCCAGCAGAGGAAGGACAGAAACATTTACAAATATTAATACTGACCATAAGAAGGAGGTGTGCAAATACATAGCTGTATCTGCTTCATAATTGCATTACAATCTTTTATCCTTGGTATTGTGGCTTAATGGATGAGTATGGATTCTGAAGGCTGACGGCTTGGTTCAAATCCTACTGTCCTCCTTTATTATCTATGTTACCTTGAGCAAGCAACTCTCGGCTTCATTGTTCTCATCTAAAACAAAGAAACACATAAAAAGAGAGTATTAATGGCAAATGCCTGATAGATTTTTGTGAACATAAAATAAGTTGATATTCATAAAACATGGGGGAAGGTGCCTGGTACACAGTGTGCACTTTGTAAAGTTAATGGTAGCTGTTCTTTTTTTAGAGTATTAAGTACAAACAAGTCGACATATAAAATAGTATGAATTTTAAATGTATTAAGCTTAGAAGCTTAAGTGCCATGCATAAATAAGTTTATACATATATTTTAGTTAATCCTCACCTAAGGATATTTTTTCCCACTGAATTTTAGAGAGAAAGGGAGACATTGATGTGAGTGAGACATCCATTGGTTGCTTCCTGCACACGCTCTGACCAAGGCTGGGGATCGAGCCTGTAACCAAGGTACATGCCCTTGTCTGGAATCAAACCTAGGATCCTTCAGACACTGGCTAGGACAATAAGCCCTTATATTAATTAGAGTCATCACAACAACCTAACATTGGACTTTATCTTAATTTTATAGATAAGAGATCCAGAAAGATTATGTCCCTTGCTCCAAGCCACGCAGCTAGTCACTGACAGCAGCTTCCCTTCATAATTCGGATTTTTGGTACATTTGAACTTCATGTTTTTGCTTGTCAATCCAGATTCCAGAAATTGCCCTCTAAATTTTCTAATTGCAAACGTTTGAAAGGCATTTTATCTTAAAAAAGGAAAGAAGATGATAATTGATTGACAGTAGTGCTAGATGGGCAGTTTACTTAGGAGCTTTGAAAAAGGCTAAGGTGTGCTATTGCATGATGGGGGTGTTATAATGTTTTAGTGATTCTAAAATTTAGAGGGGGGCACTTGAACATTGAAACACACATGGCTTAAGTGATGGCAAGAGATGGGTATGAATTAAAAGGCCATACACTTCCGTCCCCTGACTCAGGCCACTCATTTAGGCCTGCACTGACAGGGTTGATGTCTAATAAACATCACCCATAGGATGACACCATCTGGCAAATGTCAGAGGAGAGCGGACAGAAGCGACAGCTGCAGCCATCTGCTTGTGTTGCCAGTGACTCAAAAATGAATGGGTAGGGAGGGTCTGTGCTTCCAACTGAGTGAATATGCTGCCTTGCCCAGTTCCATCTTTTGTTCAGATTTTCTATAGAGATACTCACTCTTTCGAAGATTCCTAGAATGTACATGTAAACATGTATACTTGATGTGTGGTAGTTAAATTAATAGCTGTAACTACAGATGTTCTGAAATTGAACCCATGCTTTCCTCACTGCTCTCCCTTCAGTTGCCAAAACCAGGTCTTCTCTCAGTGTTTCTGCTTCAGCAAAAGACACTCTAATCTATTGAGGTGGGGCCACCAGAAATGTTTAGGTATTCTTGCCTCTTTTCCACTTCTTATGACTTCTCAAACTAAGTTGAGTCCCGTTTTGTACTCTCATAATATTGTGTGATTTTTTCATTTAGAGAATTTATCAACATCAGTAATCTTGGATTTATATTTGTGACTATATTTTTGTCACTTCATTAACCTGCAAGCTCCTTGAGAGCAGGTATCATCTGTATGTTTGCTAATTAGTGCTTACATATCTGTTTTTGCTAAGGATTTATTGCTTAGTAAAGGCTCAAAAAGTAATTGTTGAATTCACTCTCCTTGCTACATTACTTACAATGCCATGTCTTTAGAAAAGGAATTGCCAATAATGACAACTATCAAACAGCAATGGGCTGACCCTAGAAATGGTGAGTTCTCCCTCTCTGTTTTCAGCAACATCTGGCTGAACTTCTGTTATCATGAATTTAGAGGTTTGGAATAGGTGATTTTTAACTCTGCCCCCAATACCATGGCTTATTATTCTGATGTGGTCACTGAGGCCTTATAGATTGGTGTGCTGCACCAGAATGGCCATGGGTGAACCTGAGAGTGGGGTCAGTGAAGTATTAGAAAAGACAGACAAGAGAATAAAGCTGGGGCTAGGTGGGGTGCTGCCCTCTGATGGAGAGACAGTGCCACCACCTTTATTTTATTTTATAGCCAGATTCCACGAGGCAAAGTAAGGGTGTGGTCGAGATGTGTACAATGTTCTTATGGGTTTCGAATCTACTCAGTTATATGCACCTGATCCAGCCTTTGCTTACTTGCTGCACCTCCCGCAACCCATATCACTCAGCCACGTGGGACCACAGGTTCGGACCAAAAGGTCAAGCTTACAACTATAGCCTTTGGCTATAATTATGCTGGGGTTTGCATGTGGCTTTACCATGAGAGGATTGTGCCCTCTCATTAGTCCAAGGCTTGAACCTGTCTAAATGCTGTAGCTGCTCTCCACAAGATTGGTATAGTGAGAGCTTTGTATTGGAATGTCCAGTGACCTGGATTTCAGTCTAGATCTCACTGTCCTTGAACTACTCACTTCTATTATCAACAATCCTGTTACTTCATATTTAAAACAGGGTGCATAGTGTAGATGGATTAGTAAGTCACCTTATGAACCCAGGAGTTTAACCCAAACAAAGTTAACTTTTTACTCATTTTGCATGTCTCCTGTGGGTGAGCAGAAGGCTCTGCTTCACATGGTCACTTAGGGACCCGCTGATCGAGGCTTTCCTCTCTTGAAGTTGAACTGTTGCAAACCTCAGTCTTTCCTACATGCCCTTTTATCTCATCATTAGAAGAGAGAGATCGGAGAACTGTGCATTTCATTGGTTAGAAACAGAGAAATGTAGAGACCTGAGAAATATAGGAGAATACATGTAATATTGGCTGAGTATGACTGCATTTTCCACATGAGGGAATTTTGTGTGTTTTTTTTTAAAATAGTTTTCTTGACCGGTGGAAACATTTCTTGTAATGAAATGCTATATAAGTCCATGAAAGAAATAAGAGTGAAACTTTATTAATGGAAGCATAGCTGGAGAGGCCTGAGCCTCTGCCTGTTCTATACGTCACAAGCAAGTATGCCATGTAATACACCCCTGGCACCTCTATGAACCATTGAGGGCTCTGATGCATACAATGTGAAAACTGCCTGCTTGGATGATGTCCAAGGTTGCTTTCAACTTTAAAAATTATATATGTAAGTGATAAGTTCTTTTTCAAATTTATTAAGCTACTGTATATACTGTTAAAATCTGTAGCCAATTCTAATGGATTTTAAACGACTTTTAAAATTGAAAACATGGTATATTACTATTAAAAAAGGGAAACAATCTATCCAATAATCCCTAACAAAATTATTTTTTATTTGCCTTTATTGCCCATAATTGTATATATTTTGCATAGTTGCATTATTGTGCAGTTTTTAATCTTTTTACTTTACAGTTTATCATACATTTTTATCAATTATATTTGGGCAATATAATGATTATTTTTATAAATAGGATATATTAGCTAAAGCAATCTTAAATGCAATATTGTAAGTCTTTAACTTAGTAGCTAGAAATGTGTTAGTTCTCCAAAATGGCAATAATAATTAATAATAACGGCAGGTTGAATTTTTAAAAAAATATATTTTATTGATTTTGTACAGAGAGGAAGGAAGAGAGATAGAAAGTTAGAAACATTGATCCGCTGCCTCTTGCACACCCTCTACTGGGGATATGCCTGCAACCAAGGTACATGATCTTGACCGGAATCGAACCCGACTCCCTTCAGTCCCCAACCCGACGCTCTATCCATTGAGCCAAACCGGTCTCGGCGGCAGGTTGAATTTTTAAGAGGAAAGTTATGTTAATAACTTAGAAAAGTTTTGCCTGAAGGAAAATTAGTAAGCTGAGTAGTAGACTCTCTATGAACTAAACATTTTATCTAAGATAAAACCAGAATTATGTTAATGTCTTGTTTAGAGTGCACTAAGCATCAGACTTTGTCTAAGCACTTCTGTGATCATCATACTTTTTTTTAAAAATATATTTTATTGATTTTGTACAGAGAGGAAGGGAGAGAGATAGAGAGTCAGAAACATCGATGAGAGAGAGTCATTGATCAGCTGCCTCTTGCACACCCCCTACTGGGGATATGCCTGCAACCAAGGTGCATGCCCTTGACGGGAATCGAACCTGGGACGCTTCAGTCCCCAAGCCAACGCTTTATCCATTGAGCCAAACCGGTCCCGGCTGTGATCATCATACTTAATCCTCACAACAACCTATGCACAGTAGGTAAAAATATTTTGCAATTTACTTACAGATAAAAAAAAAATTAAGCTCAGTTTGTTTGGCAATTTTTTCAGAGTTAGCTGACAAGATAATACCTGGATTAAATCAGATCTGTCTCCCAAATTAAATGAGTTGTTTAGAGGCAACTGTGTCTGATGAGGCAAAGAGGTATTGCAATCCTCTTGCCAGTCTTCTCCAGTCCAAGTGTTTGTTTCCCTTTTTAAATTATCAGCACTTAAAAAAGTGCATGGAATTTAGTTTGAAGATATAAAGTATAAGTTAGAATGTTAAGGAAAATTATTAATGCCAATATACTTTCTTACAGTTTCATGGTTCATTTACCATAGAATTAAGGCAAAAACACAAAAAGCAAATTATTCTCTGGGTTAAAATTAATTCTTTATCCTGACCCAGTAAAAAATAGCTAATAGATTATATAAATCAAGCCCAGCAAGAAAACAATGTATTTAAACTGCCTTCTAGCCAGTGTACATCATAGTAATGATTTTAAGAGTGTTGCAAAAAAGAGAGGGGTATAAACAAATACTGATTATTAATTATTTAAATATTTACAAAGTTCATACTAAAGGGCCTTGACTCTATATGTAGCACTAACAAGTGCATGTAGGAGCAAAGACTGTAAAACCAAGTACCAATTTTCTTTTTAATAATACATTTATTCTCACACCAGTTAACTTAGAGAATATCCTATTTTAAATGCTATTGCACAGTATTGGTTTTGTTGATAACATTTACCTCCTAAAGTGGAGGCCACCCAGGTTGTCCTTGAGTCAAGATGTGGACCACATACACGTTTGATCTGGCTCAAGTAGTGTTGATAATTATTTGTCAACATTTTAAATTTGGGATTGTGGTAGGCAGAAGAACGGCTCCCAGAGGTGTCCATGCCTTCATCCTTTGAATCTGAGAATGTATCATTACACAGCACAAGGGACTTTGCAGATATAATTAAGGTTATAGATCAGACATTTAAATAATAATAAAAAATTATTCCTGGCTTACCTAAGTGGGTCCATTCTAATTGCATGAATCCTAAAAAACAAACTTTCTCTAACTGGCAGGCAGAGAGGTATGACAGCAAGGGAAATCTGAGAGTCAAAGCATTACTGAGATTCAACTCATTGTTGTAGGAGGGAGGCCACTTGGAAAATAAGAGAAGAAATGTGGGCAGCAAGGAAAATGGGATTTTGTTCTACAGTCCTGAGAAATTGAATTGGGTCAAACTTGGAAGAGTGTGGAAGCTGATTAATTCTCAGAACCTCTAGAAAAAAATGTAACTTGCCAACACCTTCATTTCAGCCTAAAGAGACCCTAAGCAGAGGTCCCTGCTGAGCCTCACTGTAAGTGGATTTCCAACCTAAAGAAATGTGAGATAATAATGTTCTTTTAAGCCCCTAAGGTTTTGGTAAAAAAAAAAAAAAAAAAAAAAAAAAAAAAAAAGACAGAAAAGGAAACTGATAGAAGTATTTCACATAGAAATTCATGTTTTTGAGCACATTTTTGTTTGTTTGTTTGCTTGGCTACATTGGATTGGAGCTGAGTAGTAGAGGCACCATATGGGTGAAGCCTGTGACTCTTATTTAGACAAGTTACCATCAGCCCTTATTCATTTGCATAATGAAACAGCTCTGTTGGCTTTTGCATTTTCAACCTCTGAGCTAAAATTTGAAAGTGACAGAACTAGGTAGGAACAACCATGGTACACTTCAGCATTACTAATTGTTGCTTGATATGCCTTCCTGTTTTATCCCACTCTGGCCTTCATGCCTGTCTCTCTCTCCAATTCTTTCTTTTTTTCTTTTTAATAGAGCTTAGTGGACCCAACATAGCTGGTTGCTGTGGAAACATAACCCTTCCTTTTTGCAGATGTTTTTCAGGAATAAGTGTTATCATGCAATTCTTTTATCAAATTTCCCTTATAGCCTCAGTTGGTATGGAGTTTCCCTCCACCATTTATTGAACCATGTTGGACAGACTTTTTTTTTTCTTTTTTTTTTTTCCTGCAGAATCCAAGTAAAGGCATGGCTCCAATATTTTACATTGAATTGCAGTTGCTATATATGAGGACAGGGCAGTAGATTATTTAGGAAGAGTAAATCAGTACATCTTGTTTGTGGCATGGAATTATTTTGCACTAGCAAGAGCAAGACTAAATAATGAAGCAAACAGTTGCTTGGGCAACTATTAAAGAAATGCCCCTTGCCTCAATATTTGGATGGGTCTATTTCAAGTGATTGGGTATACCAGTAAAACTTAATTAAAAAAAAATCTTGGAGCAAATAGTCTGAGGTGAGCTGTGTGGGATAAGAGTGAGAGAAGAGCAATTTCTAAAGGGGGGTTTGCAGCTGAGAATATAAAAAAATGCTCTGGATGTTTCTTAAGTGACACCTCTGCCTTCTAAAGCCACCTTTCTATATCTTTCTCCCTCTCTCTTCATCTCTAAAATCAATAAAAGAAAATATAGAAACATCAATGATGAGGGAGAATCATTGATTGGTTGCCTTCTGCATGCCTCACACTAGAGATTGAGCCCACAAGCCAGGCATGGAAATTAAATCATGACCTCCTGGTTCATAGGTTGACACTCAATCACTGAGCCACATCAACTGGGCTTCTGGTTTAATTCTTGTGCATTGTTGCCTCCATCATGTTTTTCCTCTTTATTCATTGTAGAAGAGGGGGAACAAACCAGATGTTTTCAATGTTTGAATTACTTGGAATATAGCACTTTGTAAATACAAGTTATTATCCTACAAATTGCCCCTAAGATAGCAAGAATTTGAAAGAATTTAAAGTCTCACATATATTCACCTTAGGGTAATACCTCTGTCAGAGAACTGGGTCTGTTCCATATCCTAGTTAAATAGCCGCCAGATAGTGTCACATGTAGGAGGCCAGGGAAGTGGAAAGTGAAGGAATAAAAGTAATTAGTGATGGACTCCAAGCTGTCTTGTTGGGGATATCTAGTGTCTGATAGTGTCCAAGCTTTGCTCCTCAGAATCTTCAGATAGCCATCTTGAGTGGCAATTTGGACTCGTCTTATCTAAAGATCTCACTAGTTGCTCTGTAAAAAGTTTGGACCTTCTTTCAGCCTCATCTTGTCTCTGCCATCTTAGTTTCTATGTGCTCAGACTCTTTATTGATCTCACATTTTAATCTACTTACCTGTTTCACTTTTGCAGTTTCTTTTCTGGTCTTCTCACTGGATGTTGCACATGACCCATCTGTCATTTCATTCTCACTTCAGAGCAGAACCATACCTATAACTTATGAGAGATGCTTTTCCTCTAAGAAGCATTCTTAAAGTTAACCCTAGAAAAAGAAACCAATTTCCAGGGCCTGGGGAACTGCTCTAAGTCACTCTCTTCCAAGATGTAAAGCACATAAGAGTTTTTCCTTACAATTATTTTTAATGGATACATTTATTTTCTATTTAATGGATATGTGCTTTCTATTTTTTTGAAATAATGCATATTTACTATAAAATTTAAATAGTGGAGATTATAAAAAATGACAACTGCTCCTTTTAATCCACTCCTTAATTCTACTTCTCCGATAGAACCACCATTGTTACTTTGCAAATCTCAAGCCTATCTTTCTTTAGCAGTCTCTGAATTTGGTCTGACCCAAGCTAGAGGTCAAGCTCTACCATTTCATTCCTGAGCAAAGTTATGCAAGTTACTTAATCTTTCTGAGCTTTAGTTTATTCATTTATAAAATGGAATTTCTAATTGTACCTATTTAATAGGCTTAATATAAGATTCCAGAGATGTAATAAACATAAAAATGCTCATTAAATTATTTGGTATTTAACACATATCATTTAGCATTAGTGAGGAATTCCTATTCACTTCATTAATATTTTATTAAACATCTATGTTAATACATAAAAAATTAGAGTTAAGTTTTAATGTGACCTCAGAATATTCTGATAGGATACCATGATTTTCTTACTAATGAAAATTTCTCTTATTTTTAATCTATCTTTCTGTTCAAGTTGTTTGACTATTTTTTATAAATATAAAATTAATACTATTTAAAATTTTCTCTAGACAAACCCTTGGTACTTAACTAATTCCAATTATTGGCTATGATGTCTATTGCTTACCTGGTTGAATGTCATCAATTGTGATTCCAATTTAGATGATACCTTATTGAACACTGCTGGCACCTTAGGGATATAAATGGCTACCAGTAAGTGCACAAATTTCGTGGATTGGGCCTCTAGTAAGTAAATAATTTTATTGATATATGCAAGAAATTGTACAAACTGCCGAGACCTGTTTGGCTCAATGGATAGAGCGTCAGCTTGGGGACTGAAGGGTCCCGGGTTCGATTCCGGTCAAGGGCATGTACCTTGGTTGTGGGCACATCCCCAGTAGGGGGTGTGCAAGAGGCAGCTGATCGATGACTCTTTCTCATCGATGTTTCTAACTCTCTATCTCTCTCCCTTTTTCTCTGTACAAAATCAATAAAAAAATATATTAAAAAAAAGAAATTGTACAAACTATTCTTTACAAATAAAGTTATAGACAAGCAATGATGAGAGAAAAGAGAATGGAATTTGGAGTGAAGGAAGCTATAATTTCTCAACATAGCAGAAAAGCTACATTTTTTTTTTTGTCACTAATGGTAGAATCTTGCCTTTCCACTTTCTTATGATACCTGCCTACTATATTCATGAGATTGTAGGGACTTTATTTTATTATGATTATTGATATTTAAAAAGGTAACTTAAACTTAACTATTAAAGATTAGAGAATGAGTAATTTTCACCTTGAGGGCATATTATAGATCTCAGACTAGAAGTCTATCTTAATTTTAAAGTTTAAAGCCCATTGTTGGATAGAGCAGTTGTTCTAATTGCGGAAATAAAAAAGATAGAGAGCATCTTAAAGCTTCACACAAAACCCCATTTCTAAATAAAATGCCAATTTGGATGAAAGAAAATTGTTTTAAATGGTCATTGAAATCTCAAGATAAAGGGTATGAGCGAAATACTGCAGATTCACAATGGTTCATTGACTCTAGGGCCTCTTGCCTCAAATACTTGGATTGCTGGTTTGTGGCCAAATGGATATAGCCTCATTTTCCTCATTTACTCTCAGAAGCCATCTGCAATACTTCCACAGAAAATGTGTGAAAAATATTACTGAAGTCTTCCTAATATAAAACACAGAATGTAGATAAGAAATTAAAGAATTCTAGAAAAAGCCCAGTTTGGCTAATCACAAGTTTTTAAATTTCTTCATTCTAGAGGTTTTTTTTTTTTTTTTTTTTTTTTTTTTTTTTTTTTACAGTCACTCCAAGCCAACTCCTTTCATAGTCGTTCCTATGGTTCTATATTCTTTCTAGTTTTTCTAGTCCTGATTCAGGGTATGTTTTTCTCCCACAAACTTAATTTTCTATTGGAGAAAAATCATGGACTTAATATTTCATTCATTAAACACATATGTCCTGAATGCTTACTCCCAGGCACTTTTCAAGGTGTTTGAGAATAAAACATAAAAATTCTTATTTTCATGAAGCTTATCTTCTATATCCCATCTAATAAAAGAGTAATATGCAGATTGACCATCACTTCAATACACAATATGGCTGCCCCCATGTGGTCAAAAATCCTGCCGCCATGTGGACACAAGATGGCCACCATAAGGTGGCCAGCAGGGGAGGGCAGTTAGGAGGCACCAGGCCTGCAAGGGAGGGCAGTTGGAGGCGATCAACCCTGCAGGGGAGAGCAGTTAGGGGTGACAAGGCTGTAAGAGGAGGGAAAGAGGAGGAGAAGTCTCAGGCACCATGTGGGTCTGCTGTGGGTTGGGAAAGGTATTGGTATTGGGGTGGAGTGGGGGGAGAGGGAGACAGATCACAAAAGGCCTTAAAGTTCCCTTTAAAGAGTTTGGCTTTGATTCTGAGTGAGGAAGAGCCATGGCAAGATTTTGAGCATAGGAGCATCAGGATCTGACTCACATTTTAAAGGGGTTACTGTGGCTGCTGTGTTGAGAATACTTTCTACTTTGCATTGTATTCACTCTTAGGCTACATTCTAGAATATCTATCTCTATCTTTATCTCTATCTCTATTATCTCTATATCTATCATTATCTATTTCTTCATCTATATCTATATTTACTAGAAACCTAGTGCATGAATTTGTGCATGGTTGGGGTCTGGCTGGCTCACCCCAATGGGGACAGATCGGGGGCAGGGCTGGCCGGCCAACCACCCACAGCCCCTCCCCTCAGCCAGTTCTGCCCCCGATCGGGGTGGGGGGCATTTGAGGGCTGCAGTGGGAGTCATAGTGACTGGTCATTCTGGTCTTCCAGGCGTACCAGTTGATTGGCTTTTATCTATATCTATATCTATATCTATATCTATATCTATATCTATATCTATATCTATATCTATATCTATGGATATATCTATATCTATCTATATCTATATCTATATCTATATCTATATCTATCTATATATATCTATATATCATCTATATCTATATCTATATCTATATCAATGGTCAAGTGTACTTTCAGACTTTTAAAATAGTTAAAATATATTGACATTTCTTTTTTTAACATAGTACAATGAAAAAATATAATGCTTTCTCCTTCCCAAATCCAAATATAAATGGACTAATTTAAGAAAACTTTCTCTGACTACTTATTATCACTCTTATATTTGAAATGCCTCAGGCACAGGTTTGGCAGATTCTGTTTTTGCAGTTCATAATCTGCTCCTATTTAGACTATAGGAGTTAATTAATTCTTAACATTTTTCTGAAACTTACTCTGAGTACTAGTTTTAATTGGTAACTTTTAAAAAAATGTTAGTTTTCTTTTTAAGGAAAATTCATATAATAGAATTGACCCAATTTGCTCTTAATTCAACTAAAAGTATTATATAAATCCAATCACCTGGTTTGAAATCCTACCACAAAAGAAATTATTAAGCAAAAGTAAATAAGTCTATTTACAGGTACCTTGCTTTAAGCAGTGGATTAATTTTATAATATTATTTTTCTCCCACTTGTTTTTAATTTGCAGCAGGATACAAAAAAATGACCCATTGAGAATAAAAGATTGTTTCAAATTGAATTATGATAACAGACACAACTTTATTCAAATAATTTTTAATAAAATTTTATTTTTTGTTTCTAAAAACACTATTATGTTGCGTTTCACCAAATCACTTAAGATTTAATTTAAATCAAGCTGAATTTTATGGCACAGTCTTCCTCAAAAACTGACTTTTATCCTAAAGGAGTAAATTACTTAGCATGTTAGAAGGTAATTGGTGTGGATGTTAGGGTAGATAGTCCTGTATTTGTGTTCAATGTACCCAGTAGTGTTCTCAGAGATTTCAGAATACAATAGGTGAACTTTATTTGCAACTCTAAACTCCAGTAAACTTATTTAAAAAGTGAAAACATCAGGTAATACTGAGGATACTAATATTGGATTCTTCAAATGTTTTAAGCATAAAAGAGTGTCCATAGCCAGGTGATTTCTTCTTTCTTTTTAGTTTGATACTGTTTGATATTATATAAGTTTCAAGTGTACAGTTCTACAATGCATCATAATCTGTATATTGCATTGTGTGCTCAACACGCAAAGTCTAGTCTTCTGTCACCATATAGTTGACCCACTTTATCCTCTTCAAAAAAATATGGAATGCTTCCTTTTTGTGTGTCATCCCTGAGCAGGGGCCATGCTAATCACTGTGTCATTCCAATTTTAGTATATGTGCTGCTGAAGAGAGTACGAAAGGATTTTTTAAGTGGCAAAATAATAATTTATAGTAAGAAAAAATTGTAATCATTTTTAAGATTTATTTATTTATCTATCTATCTATTTATTTATTTATTTATTTATTTATTTATTACCTGAAGTTTTACATATGTCTCCTTTTCTCCCAATTGACCCCCCATCCTCAAACCCACCCGGCCATTCACACCCTGGGCCAGCCCCCACTGCCCCAGTATCTGTGTCCATTGGTTATGCTAATATGCATCATACATGTCTTTTGGTTGCTCTCTAACCCTCCAGCTCCCCACTTCCCCTGTCATTTATCTCTGGATCTATTTTTGTTCATCAAATTATGTTGATCATTATATCTCACATGAGTGACTCCTATGATATTTATCTTTCTCCAAATGGCTTATTTTACTTAGCATAATGCTCTCCAGTTCCATCCATGCTGTTGCAAAAGCTAAAAGTTCCTTCTTTTTTTTTTTATAGTGGCATAGTATTCCATTGTGTAGATGTGCCAGTTTTTTAATCCATTCCTCTGCTGATGGGCACTTAGGTTGTTTCCAAATATTAGCTATTGTAAATTGTGTTGCTATGAACATAGGGATGCATATATCTTTTCTGATTGTTGTTTCTGGTTTCTTGGGATACAATCTTAGAGGTGGGATTCCTGGGTCAAATGGGAGTTCCATTTTTAACTTTTTAAGGAAAAATTCCTGAAATCTATATATAATTTTATTAACAAAAGTCACCCAAATAAATTCAGTTAAAAAAAGAAAATGGGTATGTTATCCATACCTTGGAAGAAAATTCTGGGCTAGATTTGAAATTATTAGATGAAAAAGAACAGGCGTTGGCTGTCTCAGTGGAGGACTGTCTTTGTCAGCTTGAGCTGCCTGAACAATCATAGGCTGCTTGGATTAAACAAGAAAAATTTATTTCTCAGAGTTCTGAAGGCTGGGAAGACCAAAGCCAAGGTGCCAACTGATTTGGTTTTAGGGAAGAGCTCCCTTGCAGACAACTGCCTTCTTGCTGTCCTTGAGTGGTGGAGAGAGATCATCTCTCTTGCATCTTCTTATAAGGCCACTATTCCATCAGGATGGCTCTACCCTCATGACTGTCACTTCCCATTTGCCCCATCTCCAAATACTATCACATTGGGAATTAGGCCTTTAATATATGAGTATTGGGGGCACACAAACATTGGGTCCATAGCAAAGACTAAAATTTACTCACAGAGATTTGCTTCCTGGGAGTGCTTTCCAACTCATTCCCTGTGGTCTGGCTTTTCTGTTATTACTAGTTTCACCCTCAAGCCACTGTTCTTTAGGAAATTATAAGACACCCCACACCCCATACCCTTTGGAGCTGTAACTGATTCAGACCCATATTCTTTATTTTCACTATAATATTTAATCCTTAGTTTTCTTTATCCTTCTTTCTTCAGACAGGGGTTGTGTTGAAATGTAATACCATTTTCTTATAATATAATAAAAAAAAGTCTTTAAAGAATATTTACTGCCATAATACCCTCCCATCACCACCTGTACTTGTTTATAGATAAGAAAACAAGAGAAAGTAAAAACAGTTTCCTCAAGTTCGGAGAACTTGTAAGGATCATGCAGGGTCTTAAATTTGAGTCATCTGATATCAGCTTCTGTGTTTTTTCAACCATCAAATTCTCCTTTCTTAGTTTTTAGGTCTGAAATAGTGTTTTACAACTTAACTTTAGATAAAGGTTAGGTTATATTGAAACTGAAATAATCAAAGATTAGGTTATATTGAACTGAAATAATCTAAAACATTTGATTTTCTAAGCTCTGCTATAAACTAAATTCCTCGTAACCCCTGGACAAGTAAAGGCTGCTTTTAGAACATAAATAAAATCATAATATTTTAAAGCTAGAAGTACTTTAGAAATCAATCCTAATTCCAGCCCAAAGAAATGATGGATCTTCCCCGAGGTCATGAAACTCACTGGAAGAATCGGCCGGGCTGGAAATGATTTTCTCTAAAGTTTACTCCAGAACTTTTCTCACCAACCTTCTGAAGCAGTGAGCATTAGTCAGTGGGAGGTAACTTTGGTAGAGCTACTCTGTGCATAACTTACTGATGATTCATTGTTAGATGCTTAGTCCTATTGCATTGACCCTTTCAGAATATTACTTTTCTGTTGTGTCTTGATAAAAGATTTTCAGAGTTTATATGGAATAAAGTGCTTTTCACTAAAACACATAAAACCTCCATGCCTTACCTCTGTCAAAATAATTTTGGGCTTATTTTCTGAACACCTGTTCTATGGCCAGCCCGGACAAGAAAAATCATTAAACATAAGCTTCTTCCTAAAGTGCTCTTCATAATGGTGAGAAAATATATATTGAAGAATAATATGAAAAAGTTTAGTTGGTTATAGGCCCATTTTATATAGATTATAAGTAATAGGCCCATTTTATATAGATTATAAGTAATAGCTCAAAGAAGATTTGGGTTAATATAAACTAATAAAGGCAAGAGAGCCCTAACTGATTTGGGTCAGTAGATAAAGCCTTGGCCTGAAGATTGAAGGGTCCAGGTTTGATTCCAGAAAAGAGCACATGCCTGGGTTCAATGCCAGTAGGGGTGTGCAAGAGGCAGCTGATCAATGATTTAAAAAAAATATATTTTAAAAAACAACTAAAAAACAAAACAAAACTTTTAAAAAATTAAAAAGAAAGAATTCAGGCAAGAGAGAAAAATCAGAAACTAAGTGGCTTAAAAATGGTACTTTTGAATAAAAGTGTAGATTTAGATGTAGATTTGCCGGTTTAATTTGCATAGATTTTATTTGTCTTCGGATAATTGGTTCAGCATGTTGTGTATCCACCTGCCACATTTCAGCGATTCCCTGTGGTTTTATCAGACTAAAATTTAGTTAATATAGTTCAGCTTACTCGTCAAAAATTACTTTCAATGAAAATAGCCAATTTAAACATTACCAAATGTAGAATTAAAAACTGAAAACATTTAAAAAATATATTTTATTGATTTTTTTCAGAGAGGAGGTGAGAGGGATAGAGAGCTAGAAACGCCGATGAGAGAGAAACATCGACCAGCTGCCTCTTGCACACCCCTTACCGGGGATGTGCCCACAACCAATGTACATGCCCTTGACCGGAATCAAACCTGGGACCTTTCAGTCCTTAGACCGAAGCTCTACCACTGAGCCAAACCAGTTTTGGCTGAAAACTTTGTTTTTTATAATATCCTGTGTAATTAACAACTCTCTCACTGATATTTAACCTAAACCCGGTTGGTTTAATTTTGAAATTAGATTCTTTTGTGGCTTTGTGCTTCTTTTCAGAGGTCAGTCTATGAATACATCCTTTTGAGGACAGTAGGGTGTAATGGGAAGCAGGCTGGTTAGAAATACATGAAATTTAATTCAGGTCAAAGCACTGTGTGATGATGGACAAATCTCTCAGCATTTTTTAAAGTATATTTTATTGATTTTTCATTGAGAGGAAGGGAGAGGGATAGAGAGTTAGAAACATCAATGAGAGAGACACCAATTCAGCTGCCTCCTGCACACCCCTTATTGGGGATCTGCCCTCAACCAAGGCACATGCCCTTGACCTGAATCGAACTTGGGACCTATCAGTCCGCAGGCCAATGATTTATTCACTGAGCCAAACCGGTTAGGGCATCTCTCAGCATTTTATATGATTTGATAAAATGAGGGGTTATACTCAATATTTTAAGGAGCACTTCCATGTCTAAAAATCCATGAATATGATACTGTTGCTTTTCATATGCATAACTCTATAGTTTCAGTTGCTTAATTAAAAAAAGCAAAACAAAAAAATATCTTTGGGAACTCTTACGCTTTCTCTCCTGAAGATATTTGACTAGTAGTTTCAAGTAATGGTTCCCTAGCAACAGTTTAGCACATGTACAAATCTTAACCAATTTTAGAAAATGAGGCATATACATTTCCACAAAACATAACATTCAAAAACAACATAGGCCCTAGCTGGTTTGGTTCAGTTGGCCTAGAACAGTGGTGGGTAAACTCATTAGTCAACAGAGCCAAATTTCAACAGTACAACGATTGAAATTTCTTTTGAGAGCCACATTTTTTACACTTAAACTTCTTCTAATGCCACGTCTTCAAAATATACTCGCCTAGGGCATATTTTGTAGAAGAGCCACACTCAAGGGGCCAAAGAGTCGCATGTGGCTCACGAGCCACAGTTTGCCTACCATGGGTAGAGCATTATCCTGCAGACTGAAGGGTCCTGGGTTCAATTCTGGTCAAGGACACATGCCGGGTTGTGAACTCAATCCCCAGTAGGGGGTGTACAGGAGGCAGCTGATCATTGATGTTTCTTTCTCTCTTTCTCTCCCTCTCCCTTCCTCTCTAAAATCAATTATGTTTAAAAAACAAGAACATATGAATGTCAGTTACCTGGTTTTAATAATGAACTATGGTTCCATGAGATATTAATGTTGGGGGAAGCTGAGGAAAAGTTATATGGGAATTCTCCATTTTATATTTGCAACTTGCTCTGAGTCTAAAATTATTCCCAAATAAAAAGGCTTTGAACACATACACACACACACACACACACACATACACACACACACACACACACACACACCTTGAATGCCAGATAGAGGAATTTAATTTTAAAATTGCCTTCAATTTTTAATAACTTCACTAAAATTACTTTTATCTCACTAGCTTCTATATCCTTTTAGTTTTTTTATACCCTTTAGTTTTTTTTTTTTGTTTTTTTTTTTTTTTAGCAAAAGAATAAACAAGTTATTAAGATCCGAATCTAAGATCTGCTTACCTTCTCCTTCTGCTCCCAGGTGCTTGTTTTGTATGCAATAATGCAGTCAGGGAAGATTTTGGAATCAGACAGTTTACAATTGATGGCTGGTTTGACCATGATTCACTTTCTCCATTTGGAAAAAATGGATGTGATAACAATACCCATCTCACAGAGTTGTTGTGTGAATTAAATGAGGCACTACATGTAAACCCCCCTAGGAAAGTGTTTGGAATTTAGTAAACTCATTTTATAGTAAGCCAGAAAATACAATGTATTTAAAGGAATGAAATAATGAAGCTTTCACTCCCAGGGCTTTTAACTGGATGGGGAATCAGACTAAACTGTGTCATGCAGCTAAATGCTAATCCCTGTGCTGCTCTCAGAGCATGATGGGGACAAAGAAAGATGAAACCAATGCAACTAGAGTGATCAAGGAAGAGATTATGGAAATGGATTTAGCAAATGTTATGTATTCTTGGCTACAAAACAGATCTCAGTCAGTTACTTTAATCCTAATCTGTAGAGATAATATCATTTGTAAATGTTACAAAAGGTACTTTGCAAAGTACCTTTAGGGTTTTAATTTTTAAAGTCCCTCCATATACAAAGCACTATTATTAGTATTGTAATCACAAATTATGACCAAAATCCCAATAATTTGAATGAATATTTCTGCTAGAGACTCCATGGTTAGCTGCAGGAAATTAAAATGAAAGATAATAAAATCTATAATAAACCCTGAAGACGGACATCCATATTTTGAGCTGTGATAGCATTTTTATAACAGCAGAATATTTATGAAATTATCTTTGGAAAAGGAAAGTTGATTTGTGTTACTCTGCTTATGTGGTTCATATTATGTTATTCTTTGAATTTATAGCTTATAAAAATTTAATTGGTTCTTTTGCCATTGACACATTTTAGTTGGCTATGGATATATTAAGGGGAAATTAATTTTCTCTTTCAATGGATTTGGATAAGCTTTGCTTACAGGAATTCCTGTCTAGGCTTTTATCTTCATTATATGGCTCTTATTTATAAGATATAAATTTTACTTAAATCAGTAAAATTATTTTTGTAAGGAAATCTTTAGTTTCATGTAAGAAAACAGGTAGTAATTGAAGTATTAAAATTGATTGGGTTGGCTGGCCACTATGGCTCAGTGGCTGAGCATCGACCTGTGAACTAGGAGGTCACAGTTCGAATTCTGGTTGGGGCATATGCCCTGGATGTGAGCCCGAGCCCAGGTGAGGGATGTACGGGAGGCAGTCGATCCGTGATTCCCAATCATCATTAATGTTTCTCTGTCTCTCTCTCTCCCCCCGCCCCCTTCCTCTCTGAAATCAATAAAAAAATGTGATTGGTATGGATCCAAATATCTCCACTTCTTTATTTTTCCTATATAAATTGCTCAAACTAAAAGGATATATGGAGACAATTCACCATATTTTTTTAATGTGAAGGATTTAAAACTAATAATACATATTCAGTAGAGAATACTCAATATAAAAAAAGAAGGAAATGGAGAAAAAAGTAAGAACAATTTTCTTAAGAAGTTGGAATTTTTCTTTCCTTTTTTCTCTCTCTTTTGTCTTTTTTTTCTAGATATATATTTTTTAAAGGCACTATGTTTCTTTGTATACCAGTACCTGTACTGAGAGATGGAGGCTCCAGAAGTAAAAAAGACAGAAGTAATCCTTTTCCTCATGGAGGAAATAGGCATAGGAATACATTTTTAAAATACTTTATCACTAATCTTTCTAGAACATATTTGACTTTACTTTATTGCTTTTATTTTTATTTTACTGTTAAGCAGTTCTTCTCTTTATGTAATTATCCATTTTATGTGTCAACCTGGGTAGGATACAGTGCCCAGATATGTGGTCAAACATTATTCTAGATATTTCTGGACAAATGTTTTTTTGGGTGAGATTAGGATTTAAATTGATAGACGTTGAGTAAAGAAGATTGACCTCCCTAATGTGGGTGAGCCTCATGAAATAGCTGAAGAGTAATCATTCCCCCTCATCCAATTAGTCCCCTGAGCAAGAGGGACTCTGCCAGCAGACGCCTTCAGACTTAAAGGGCAACATCAGCTCTTTCCTAAGAGTATGGCTGCAGCAGTCTTGTTTATTTTTATTTTTAAATGTTATTTAAATAAATCTTTATTGTTGAAAGTATTACATGTGTCCCTTTTTTCCCCATTGACCCCTTCTAGCTGGCCTCTGCCCTCTGCCCCAGGCCTTCATCACCCTATTGTCTGTGTCCATGGGTTATGCATATATGCATGCAAGTTCTTTGGTTGATCTCTTCCCTCCCATCACCCACCCTCACATTCAGTAGTTTTAGATAGGGAGATCAAGTGTACTCTAATCGTGTGACAATTTTTGAACAAGTATCTGAATGAAATGAGGCCATAAGACCTGGGATATCTGAGCAAGGGAGTAACAAGTGCAAATGCTGGAGTCATGATCATACTCACTGTGTCAAAGGGAAATGCAAGATCACAGTGGGTCTTATAAGTCATAGTGAGAAATTGTGGTTTTATTTTGAAAAAGAAGGGAACTTATTGGAAGGTTTGAGCTGATCATGTTACTCTACTAATTCAAATTTCATCAACTTTTCATTCTCTCACTTAAGAACATTTCTTTAGCTTGAAAGTGATGTTTTCTGTTTCTAGAACATCATTTCATACTTTTTATTTATTTATTAATGTGCTCTTGTGCTCTTATTTTAGGTTCGGTCATGTTGTTATCCTTTCCCCCTCAGAATCTCTAATACCATAAGGGCTCATTCTGTTCATTTCCTCTTTTGTGTTGATGGTGTTCCACAGAGTTCTGGCAATTTTCCTATGGATGCCAGTTGCTGGGTAACTTAAGTATTGGCATCCCATGACTAGTGTAAGTTGCAGGACTCTGTACATGTTGGTTGATGTTGTAATAGTTGGCAAGTTGTCATTTACTTCTAGATGCTTCTCTTCTCCCCTGTTCTCTTCATGGTCTTTAAGTATAATGGATGGGAGGAGGGTCTCATTTAATCTTTTCAGCAATTATTGTTTGAGCTCCAAGGAGAACAGGCCTACTATAGCAATATAATTCCTGTCTCAGGTCTCTCTGATGCTATACTCCAGACTCACTTTTTGTCCAGAGAAATATCTATGTTCATCGGGAAGAAGACCTCACTTTCACTCTCTTGGGCCCTGCTTATCTGTTTTCCCAGTAGCTGCTTGCTCATTAAAGGTGCACACGTGAAAGCTGAGAGGCTAACCAGGCTAAGAGTCATTTAAACCACCATCTCCCAAGAATCCCCGGGCTACAGAAATAATATTGCATTTCTATGGAACTTTAACTAGTGGATGAAATGAATACTTCTCAGACATTGGCATATACTAAAAATGGGTTTACTAGTATAAGTGCATTTGTGTTCTATATGTTTACTTTGCCACCATGTAGAACTAAAAAAAAAAATATAATAATTAGTAACTAAAGTTTTAGGAAAATGATCTTTGCTTCTAGTTTTATTACTAGAAAATATGCTGTGTAATTCCTTGCAAATAATCAGTTCTATGCAGATGTTATGCAGGTAACATGCTTCTATTTAGTCATGGGTATGGCTTCAAAGTGGATTTTTTTGGTATGCAGAGAGAGTTGTGCCATGTGACTTACACAAAATGCATACAAAAGGTTGTAGAAACATTTTAATGCACCAGGGGCGAGGTGTTAACAAGTAAACTTATCAGACCTGGAAGCTCCTGAACCACATTCACAGAATTCAATTCAATTACAGGGGTCTAAACAATTGTGAAAATAGTCACTATTTTTCTTGAGCTTTTAAAACACCTAAGTGAAAAAGTGGTAGGTGAAAACTTTGAAAAGAGAAAAATGTGTAGCTCAGTGTGTGACAAATGGAAAAACATGAATTTTTTATTTGTAATTTTCAGTTCATTGTCAAAATTTGGGAAAAAAACCCATCAATTATGAAGAAGGTGACAAAACTACCAACTATAAACAGACTCAGGAAATATTAACAGATCAGAATTCAGAGTGTTTCCTTTTACTTTTATATATATAAATACATATAATACATATATATATTTACATATGCATATACAGTATATAATATATAGTTGTGTATCCCATATAATAAAAGCCTAATATGCATATTGACCAGCCTGTGGAATGAATGGCAGAACGACTGGTCGCTATGATGCGCACTGACCACCAGGGGGCAGATGCTCAATGCAGGAGCTGCCCCACTGCCTGCAGGCCCCAGACCAGCCAAGGTGGGTGCCAGGGAGCCCCTCTGATCACCCCGTCGTTTGCCCCAGAGATCGGCCCTGATTGCTGGCCAGGCCTAGGGATTCTACCTGTGCACTAATTGCATGCACTGGGCTTCTAGTATTATAATAATATGTAATTTTTTACTCATCTCATCTGACATATTATATGACTAATTAGCATATAATATGTCAGATGAGATGAGTAAAAAATTACATATATTTTTTATGTAAAATTATGTAATTCATTATATATTGTGTAAAATGATATCCTGACTACTTTTTTACAAATATAATCTATAGTAAAAATTAAAACATAGATGAAGTAAAAATTCCCAGTATCGAAAAATATGGAGTATGTTGATTTTATACTCAGAATTGTCTTCTGAAAGATTAAATTAGAATACTCTCCCCATCTGCACAGTCCTGTGTTCAGAGTGAAATAATAGTGTGGCTTGGTTTGTTCATTTCTTGTGATTATGGTCATTATGCAAACAGCTTTTCCTATGTGTCTCAATGGTGAGTGCATCCATATGAATCACCAACTAGGTAAAGTGAACACTTATGGGTAATCAGAATAATTCATTTTCTGAATCATGAAATTATTTGTTTCTTTTTTTTTTTTTTTTAGGTAAAATGAAATTTATATAATAGAGCATTTCTATGGCACAGGTGAAATAAGATCAGTAAATTCCTTAAAAGAATCATGGTTCATGTTTTTGTGATTTATAGGTGCTTTTTAAAATAACACATGTTGCATGCATTTAATTTTACAGATATATTTAAAAGATTAAATAATCTTTTATTATATTACATCTTAGGACATTAAGAATGTGTTGTAAATATTTACCCTAAAGCATGAAGCCAGACCATAGAGCTGTTATGCTGTAATTTCCAACTGCATTTTTTCATTTCATTTCATTTATATTTATTTCAGGTATAATCAGTATTTATTTAGATACTGGGGGGGTGGGATGAGGGCATGTGAGGGGGTAGGGGAGGCTGGGGAAGGTCAATATGAAAAAAAAGGAGATATATGTACTATATATATAATACTTTAAGCAATAAAAAATTTTGAAAAGTTAATTTAGAAAGTCACAGAAGTAGAAAAAGTGAACTAGCTGGGTATGTGGACTCAGGAAACAAGTTACAGAGGCAAAAGAAGGGCGCTTGGAAGAGAGAGAGAGAGATAGAGAGAGGAGAGAGAGAGAGAGAGAGAGAGAGGAAGGAGGAGGAGAGAGGAAGAAAGAGGAGGAAGGGAAGGGGAAGGAGGAAGAAGAGGAGGAGGAGGAGGGGGAAGAGGAGGAAGAGGAGGAGGAGGAGGAAGAGGAGGAAAAGGAGGAAGAAGGAAAGGGTCTGTGTGCACTGCATTTTTTTTCAATTTTACTGTATTTTTCTCTTTATTCCCAAAGGAACTTGTTAGACAGCGTGTAGGTTTCATTATAAAATAGCTCCAAAGTGTTGAACAATATACTCTTCAGCATTCTGGCTAATATTCATTCTTTATAACATTTCTTTCTCTGTAAAACAGAGGTTCTATTACTCTACGGCTATACAATATGTATAGTTCTAATATAATTAGATACATTTTACATTAGTTTTGATTGACAAAAAGGAATATATATTCAAGTGGTTAATCCATATAATAGAAGAATATGATTTTAAATTTATTAATGATGTAAGGGTGAAAGAACGTGTATATTTTGGAAGGTCTACAGAACATGTTTCTAGACAGGTATTTCTTAAATTCAGTTCACTTCATGACCATCTGGAGTTAGTTATTTCCAACTACATGTCTCCTGGACCTGATCCCTCTCCTGAGATCCACTTCTGTATTTGTAACAAAATGTCTGCATTTCTAATAGTTGTTCCTCAGGAAATTCAAACTTGAAGTGTTGAAAATAGAATTCACTATCTTCCTGTCTGTTTCTTATTTCTATTTCCTGTCTCGGTTAATGGCATTACTATTGACTTTAATTCTGTGCAGGAAAGATTAGTGTCATCATTAGCTTCTGCCTTTCCCCTCACTTCCCCAATGTAATCAATTACAAAGCTTATTGATTAGGACCTTTAATACTATCCATATTATAACTGAATTTGTGTTCAACCTGCTATCTCTTGTCTTAATCATTGAAAATATTTAAAATATGGCAACAGATTCTTCTTCAGGTATATTAGCAGCATCTTTCTTTGCATTCTGTGCTCCGTAACACTGACTTTTTCACAATTCTCAGATCATCCATGAGTTTCAAAACTCCAATCCTTTTCCCAATTTATACTCTTTCCATAGATTGTCTTCTTATATTTTCTGAATATAGCAAACTTGTTCATCAAGACTGCGTTAAAATATTACTTCTTCTGTGGCCACTCTCTTGGCATTCCTACTTAGATCAGGCAGACTTCCTGTGAGCATGGTTCCATTGCTGGGTAGTGCAGTCTGTGTACTTGGCTTCCCCACTGTTTGAGAGTAAGGAATGTGGTTTATTTATCCATGTAAACTCCTACTGTAATTATTAGCCCATATTAACTACTAATAAATGCCTTTTGACTGAATTGGGAACATTGTTTTAGAATGAAACATTTGTCATTATTGAAGGATTATGGAACAATTTCTGAGCAAACTTCATCTCACTTTTACCCTTAGAATGGGTTTTGGAGATCTTTCCAAATGAATGTATGGATGTTTTATGTGTGAAAACATAAAGTTAGTCAAATGACTTATTTCTAAGAGTTTGTTCTTCAGAAATTACAAGATTTCTTATAGGATCTTGAATTTTTATAAACAAATCATTTCAATGCCTTTGGCTACATCTCCTTTTTGGCTATGTTTAGAATTCCATTTTGTGATCTAACGCTTGTGCTCTGGGTCATGTTTGCTACGTATTTAGAATTTTAAAAAACACTAGCACTTGTGGCACAGTGTTTCTAAGTTTTCATTTGGACTCAGCAAATGCTTTCATTAATCATTTTGTTGGCAAGTATGACATCCCTGAAGAAAATGGTTTTAATTTACCATAAGGTTTGACAAAGAATATTTTTATGAGAAAGATGACTGGCTTTTTAATTAAATTCTCATATACACTGGAACAGCTGTGGTTTAAATGTTGTTTTTCTTCTAGGTCCAGTATAACCACATGGTCAATAGGATAAGGTTGGCTATTTGTCAAAACTGAGTTCTCAAAAGGAGGTAAGAATATTTTAAAAATAATCTTATAGCCCAAGGTCAATGAGCAATGGATGAGCTATGTGCAAGTTTTTATCTCATTTTATCTCATAGCTACACATGAGTATCACATTTTTTTTGTGGGAATTATAATTCTTCATGCAGGAAAATGTTTCATGTGGCAACTTCAAAGACAACCTATTGAGAATCCAAGAGAATATTTAATAATGCTTGTGAGCAATGAGGCATGAATGATCAAATGAAGGTCTCGTTATCTATTGATTATTCTATTGTGGCAGGTAACTTCAAAACCACATACAGTCTTTTGAACATTACTTTCATTTCCTAATATTTTTCCCTATCACCAGAGATTACTTTTCTTAACCCTCCCTAACAGGCAAATGCCTTTTGTATTATTTATTGATCTTATGATATAATATTCAGAGGAAGGTGAATGAGACTCATCAAGTTCAAATGAGTTATAATTGCAGGAACCTTAAAGGTAACTCTCTTAAATTCTCTTATTTTTTATTTAGAAAAAAATTTAATTTATCAAAGAAAGGCCTTCCAGAATACTTTAGGACTTAAAACTTCAAATTAAAACTGATGTTTCCTGTTAGATTCTTTAATATCATAAGGAGAAGCTTGCTATTTGGCAAAAATCCCTTAACATGCAGGAAACCAGTGAACTGTAACTGGATTTCACCTTAGCTTATCAGTTGTCATGGTTACCTGCTTTTTCTGTATGACAAAAGAATTCTAAAAAGTAGATTTGGAACAAGAGAGGAAAACATACCATGCTCAATAAACATCACTCAGATATTGTAATAGACTTCAAAAAGGCATTAACCATAAATGCAATAAATAATGAGAAGGGCCAGCATGACACAAACTACTATCTTACCAATCACAGTGGGAAATTATTTTCAATGATGATCTGTAGCTATTAGATATATTCTGGATAAAGCCAACTTAAAGTTATATAATTTGATAAGCTAAAAGTAGTAAAAGTATAATTAAAAAACATACCATCAAAAGGTGAGGGTTATTATTGTTCCTTGGTATTCATTTCCCATCTGGGAAATCTGATCCTATGCTGTGGCTTTTTTCATTGTCCCAAATTCTGGTCAATAAACATTTTATGCAGTACTTTTGAAACCAGCTTTGCTACCTTGTTGCTCACTGCAGTTGTCTAATTAAGTTCATAGATTTGTTATCATCTTTTTTCTTAAGCTTTTTAGTTTGTTTAAAAATATATTTTTATTGATTTCAGAGAGCAAGGGAGAAGGCGAGAGAGATAAAAATATCAATGATGAGAGAGACTCATCAATTGGTTGCCTCCTGCACACCCCCTACTGGGATTGACCCAGCAACCCAGGCATGTGCCCTGACCAGGAATCAAAAGTGATCTCCTGGTTCATAGGTTGATGCTCAACCACTGTGCACAACAGATGGGCCATATATTTGTTATTTTTTTTTAAATTATTTTATTGATTTTTTACAGAGAGGAATGGAAGAGAGATAGAGAGAAAGAGAACCATCGATCAGCTGCCTACTGCACACTCTCTACTGGGTATGTGCCCGCAACCCAGGTACATGCTCTTGACTGGAATCAAACCTGGGACCCTTGAGTCCTCAGGCCAATGCTCTATCCACTGAGTCAGACCGGTTAGGGCCATAGATTTGTTCTTGTTTCTTCTTAAATCAAAAGCCGACAGAAGCAAAAGCTACTTTTTAGAAAAGAAATTTGATTTATTTTTATAGGTGTCAATTCAACTATTCTATTTATTTATGGTTTTATTTATTGCTATTGGGCTTTTTAACAAGTGGTATAGTTGAAAATAAATAGGAAATGCTTATGAGGCTGAGATTGGACAAGTAAATGTCTACACATGTATAAGCTAATTGCTGTTATATTGATTCAGAGGTTTTATGGTTTATGATATATTCACATAACAATATATAGAAGTATTCTTCTTGTATCTGCTTTGATTCATTGTCACAACATTTTTATTTTTTATTTTTTCACAGTACCTACAAAACATAGCCTGATTACAAACTACAATAATTAACTTTTCTTCTTTTCTATATTATCTTCCTTATTCTGAGAGTTACCAATTTTAAAAAAATTAAGAAAAATATCCCTTTCTTCCATTTTTTGCAGCACTATTGCTTCTAAAATCTTCACGATTCAATTTGTTCTTATTTCCATGGCAACCATGTATAATAAGTCAGATTTGATGAAACAAAGGAAAACAGAAAATCCACATGAAGCTTTGTTTGGATGCTTGCTTACTTGGGAAGATCAGTTACATCTGACATGTGCTCCAAAAGTCAATACTTTGCTAAGACCTTTTTAGATCAAAGAGACTATCGATGTTATGGTCTCTGCTTTCTCAGGGATAATGATCTCTATTTTTCAAAAAATATGAGGTTGGAGAAATATAGCAGTTTCTTGACCTTTTCCTAACAAGCCCCTCCACTATCACCAATTCCTCTTCCATCCATGGGAAAACTTCACAAAAGTGTGTAGATTCAACACACACTCAACATTTCCTCATTTAAACAAATAAATACAACTAGATACTAATGGGAGGTTGATGAATGTTCTACATATTTGAGTGCCTCTCATGTATCATGCACTATTCTAGGCACTGAGATGTAACATTGAGCAAGAAAGATTCTTTTTTTTTCTTTCTTTCTTGATAGTTACGTTTTAGCAGGAGAAGCAAACAATATTAAAAATGATTAATACTAAGGCTTACAAAGAAAATGATATCAGGTGATTTGGTTTGAAGAGGAAACATGAAACTTGATATTAAGAAAACATGGCATTTCAGAGATGTTAAATATATATTGCAAGTCAAGTTTTTTTTCCCTAATGCTTCATGAATCTCTGACACCTGTAAATAATACCTGTAAGACACAGTAAGCTGAGGAATCAGTAGCTTTAGAAGATATGATACCATATAAGTTGGTGATAACCATTTATAATCAAGTCTCACTCCCAACTTCTGCCAAATCAACTAGGCAGTCTGTTCTTTATCTATATCTCTACTCTCAAGTCTTTCTCCTTTTCTTTGATTTTTTTTTCTTTCTAACCATATTGAATGATTATAATATGAGGACAGGTCATACAGTTTCTCTTGCTTATGAACTTGCACATGCAGCTGGAATGCTTTGCCCACTACCTCATACTTCTTTAGGAATCAAATCAGGTATAACTTCCTCTGATTTTTCAAGCCTTTAAAAGATATCTTTTATAATAGGATCCACTGACATACTCTATATATATTTTCTCACCATTATTTTATTTTTATTATATAATTGTGTGTTTGATTGCACTCTCATGATAAATAGTATCTCAAGGACTAAGATCGTTTATTTATTGTAGTACCCACCACTAATAATTTGTATGGTGACTGAAAAAATTGTATTTATTAAATACTTAAACATAAGAGAAAGGGAAAATGGAACTAATTTTTTTTTTGTAACATAATCTTACTGTAGTTAAGCCTTGATTGCTGTTGATATCACTGGGAGGAATTGAGGATCAGTTGTGTCTTCGATGGGAGAATTTCTGTGCTGGAGACATCCTTATGGGGCATAAGGATTATTTGCTTCAGTAGGGCTTTGGCACTCACTGAGTGTGCTCCCTGAGTGTGTACCTTATGAATGTGAAGAGTTGTAATATAGATGGTCTCATTCTGACTACAGTGTACACTGGCTCTTGGATCTCCAAGGAAGTACAAAGTCAGCCACTGCCTGAGACCTCCCAGCAGGAGCTACAGAAAGATCTGCAGATTCCTCCTCTTTGTTTGGGGTTTGGAGGTGCCCAGATGAGGCACAGCTGTCAAGCAATGCAAGCTGCTGTCCAGTTTTGGGCCTTCTTTTGGAGGCTCTGGGGATCTCTGACCCAGCTGCAGTATGTTAGGATTTAGATTGCAAAAGGTCAGGCCATTCATATGCGAAAGCCTCTATGCACAGTTTCGGTGAGATTGTAAATTGGGTGGGGCAGGGTCTCAGGTGATCACCAGGGTGGAGCAATCAGCAATGGCTGAGGTCCCTGGGTCTCTGTATTCTGTGGCTCCATGCAGTAACAATAATCGCTGCAAGCACCTCTGAGAGAAAGCTGCCCTCATGTTCAAACCCGATGCCAGACAGTCCAGTTTCCCTCGTATGAGTCTGGGTCCCCAGAGTCTCGCCTGGGACTGTATTTCAGAGCAGTCAGGAGCTTGTATCCGAAAAAGACAACAGCATACCCAGTTGCCAGCCTTTTTCCGCCTGTGCCTTTGTACCTCTGCACTTCAATTCCGTACCTCCGCACCTCCTCCCAGTCTGTGCTTTTCTCTTTCATTCTAGTTGTATAAATTCCACTCAGCCAGCCTTCCTGTGGTTCTAAATATCTGTTTTGTCCTTTAGTTATAGTTTGAAAGTGGTTGTGCGAGGCAGTAAGTTCAGGTGTTTACCTATGCCATCATCATGGTTCCTCTCTGAACATTTATCTTTTATTTTTTTGAAGCAACTAGAACATTAACTTACATGCAGTACATTCCTCATTTTCTTACCATCACAATAAACTACCCAAAGCTGGAAATTAACACATACATTACCATCATCTAACCTGGAATCCTACTCAAATTATATAGTTGTTCCAATAACATGTTTGATACAAAAAGAATCCAGTTCAAAACCTTCCATTGCATTTTGTTCACAGAGCTTTCTTCACTCTTCTTTCCTTTGGAACAGTTCCTCAGTTTTTTTACTTGACTTTCATGACCTTGATCCTTTTAAAGATGAGCGTGGTAATTTTTCAAATGCCCTCCAATTTGTGTTTATCTTTTGCTTACTCATGATTACATTAAGTTTTGCATTCTGAGGAGGAACACTGCAGAGGTGATAGTGTCTCCTGCCTCTTACCAGGGGGTGCACTGTTTTGATCTGTGGTTCTGCTAATGGTATTCACTTTGATTACTTCGTTAAACTGCTGTCTGTTAATTATTCTTTTCTCTTTTGAAATTAACGAACGTTTTCTAGGACCTTACTTATAAAATCATGCCCCCACGGTTCCTAATTTTTGTCAGTGCTTTATAATCCATGACTTTCATATTTATTTTGATACTCAAATTTCTTCCAGTTTGATCAGTAAGCGTTCTTTCAGGTTGTTCCCTATGATTTTTTTTGAGATGGCCTAATCACTTCTTGAATATTTACTTGCATTAAGGCAGAAATATTGTAATACGTCCTGTCTCATATTGCACTTTTCCTGCCTCATGTTTTGAAGTAATCATTTCTGTAAAGAGTCCTAGATCCTTTTGGTGGAGAATGATATTTAGAAACCAAGAGTTGGGTATTAGGTATACTTATTGCTATGTGTATGATTCATTCTAGGCCATCTCTGTGAACAAAGTATGTGTATGTACACATATATGTACAAGGGTGGGCCAAAGTAGGTTAATAATAATAAATACAATAATAAATAGTAAATATAAGAATAAAATATTTTGCATACTTATAACTATAAACCTACTTTGGCCCACCCCTGTATATATAGTGACTCCATGTTGTTTATTTCTGATTGTATCTTTGTATGTTGAAAACCATGACTTCACACTATACTCCCAATTTCAATTCCCCACTACATGGAAGGTAGGAGAATTCTCCTTTTGTGTATTTGTAATTCCATTCTCTGATAGGAGGCTAGCTCACATTATCTTAATGTATTTATTTTTTGACAATTGCATTGCATAGCCAATCTTCTGTGCTGATGCCCCTTCACTCAGCTCAGCTGACCCCCCACTCCTGGATGTCTGCTCACTCTATACAGACACCTTTCTCATCCTGTCTGGGTGTGAATTTATGGCTAGAGAAATGTTTTGATAAGAAAACAATACAAACTGGATGAAAAATAGTGCTTATAACATAACACAATTTAAATTTTCAAATATGTAAAAATATAAAATAAAAGTATTAGTATTGGTGTTCCCCCAAATGTTTATAGGTTGATAGCTTTTCTTTTTGGTATTGAGAGATTATGTGCAATTTTAAAAATATATGGTTTTAAGTAGTTTCCAAGTGATATCAGCATCAATTGCTTTTATGTTTAAATAGATAGTAGGGGATTTTTTTTGAAAAAAAATAGTATTCTTATATATATGATAAAACTAAAAATGAAATATTAACGGAAATGCTTTATTTATCAGCAGCATTAAAAATGATCTTGCCCTTTGACATATATTTAAGCATGTTGGACCTTATTGCTAGCAGTATAGTCATAATGATGTGACAATAAAAAAAACTCCCTTCTCACCATCTCCCCTCCCCTATATTTTTTTACCTTCCTCAGTTGTGGAATCTAAGTTTAGACTTTGTCTTCTTATTTTTATCTTGGAATTGCTATAGACTCCCAACTGGCTCATGCATGATTTGCTGTTCACAAATGTCAGCATTCTCTACCTTTTTTCCCTCCCCCTTTAATTTCTTAAGAGCCTACTTGTATGCTATTCACAAACCTCTTCAGGAAATTTAGGCTACCAACATATGGGAGGTTAAAAGCTCTGCATTTCTCTGTGACTAGAGGAGTATGTATATATCCTCCATATTGCTAATTTAAAACTTTGCATCTTAAATTTTATTCATTCCCCTTAAAATTCATATTCTAAATCAGCTGTGGTATAGTTAGTTTTTCTAATGAGTCATTTTCTCATCTATTTCTCTTTTCACATATTTGAATTCAGAATAATTTTTTAAATGAATATACTGCTGCTTAAAAGGACTTATATCATCTCCTATAAGTCAAATCTTGCAAATGTGATTATGAGAGGGCCATGAATTTCTTTCTCAAACCATGCCCAATTAGTTTGTTATACATGTCTTTATTCTGTTTTGATGAAAACACACACACACACACACACACACACACACACACACACACCCTTTTCTATTTCCAAATGACCTTTTAAGAAAATCATTAAAGAATATGATTATAACTCCTAAAACATGCATAATGAGAGAAATTAGAGGTTAGAGATGCAGTAATGCTTGACTTAGATTTATTTAGATGAATGTGATGTTATTGATCTGAATTGGTGTCCCTAAATGTTACTTATGACAAGAAAGCAATGCTGTAAAGGTCAAAATTAAATGATGATAAAATCATCAATATATACTTTCCCTTTCCCTTGAAATGGAATTGGTCTGCAATATTTAAAGCAAAATGTTTGCTCAAATTAATTTCCTTCAATTACATATTTCTCCTAGGTAAAAGAATAAATGTTAACATTTGAGCCCTTTGCTTCTCATATGAAGCCTTTATTAAAAATACTAGAGGCCTGGTGCACAAAATTCGTGCACAGGGGTATGTGTTCCTCAGCCCAGTCTGTACCCTCTCCAATCTGGGACCCCTCAAGCAATGTCTGACTGCCCGATTAGGCCTGATCCCAGTAGGATCAGGTCTAAACGGGCAGTCAGACATCCCTCTCACAATCCAGGACTGCTGGCTCCCAACCGCTTCTGCCTGCCAGCCTGATCACCCCTAACCACTCCCCTGCCAGCCTTATTGATGCCAAACTGTCTTTTTGTCCCTAACTTCCCTCCTCTGCAGGCCTGGTTACCCCAAACTGCCCTCCCCTGCAGGCCTGAGTTGCCCCCAACTTCCCTCCTCTGCTGGCCTGGTCACCCCTATCTGCCCTCCCATGCAGGCTTGATGGGCCCCAACTGCCCTACCTTGCAGGAATGGGCCCTCCTAACTGCTCACCCCTGCTGGCCTGATTGCCCACAACTGCCCTATCTTGCAGGCATGGTCCCTACCAACTTCCTTTCCCTGCTGGCCATCTTGTGGTGGCCATCTTGTGTCCACATGGGGGCAGCCATCTTGTGTGTTGGAGTGATGGTCAATTTGCATATTACTCTTTTATTAGATAGGATGAGTGCCTAGCTGGTATGGTTCCCTGCTCCTTTCTGCTAAGCTTTCCCCTAAAATTTTCTCACATTCATAATAGAGTGAATGTTAATCTTTCCTTTTTTATTTTTTTTTTAAATCTCAGGCACAATCTGGAGACCGTTCTTATTCTAAAATAGGCCCAACCCAGATAGCTTCTCTCCATTACCCTGATTTATTTGCTTTTTAACATTTATCACAGTTTTAATATGCTTGGTATCTTACTAGTATATTTAACTTGATTTAATTCTTTGTTTCTTGACACTAATTTTTTCTATAACAGATTATGCTTTTTGTTGTTGTTCCTCTGTATATTTCTAGTACTTATTACATTTTCCAGAACATAGAAGGCACCTAATAAAAGTTTATAGATGAATAATGCATGTAGCTCTAAGTTTAAGTTTAGTATCAAAGGAGATTTCCCCCGTAGATGTAATTATGAATCTTGCCTTAAACCATCCTGCTTGAGCTGCTAGTTACAAGAGATATGGACTCTCTTTGTACAGTCTAAAGTGAGGGGCATATTATGAAATACACATGTGACTAGTATGGGTGAGTAAGAAATTTTCTTCTACCTTTCAAGATCCTTCCAGCTGGTCTAATAATCAAATCAATATGAGACAAGATCAGTAAGAGAAAATAACCAAATTTAATTCCATGTGTAATTATGGTAACACCACATACATTAGGGTAAGAGATCCTCCATTTATTTATAAGAAAAATGGTGAATTTTATGTTTGTACAAAGGATGATCATGAAATACTGCTTTTATGCACAGAGATAAAGTCAGTAATTTAAAGCCACTTATTTTACTTCCATCTGGAATGCTGGTCAGTAGAAGATTCATTTTCTTTTGTTATCATTAGAACTGCACAGATAATAGGTCAGTTTCTCCCCTATTGTGTATAGGTGATTTCCTTTATCATTAATTGGAGTTTCATGTGTAAGGAGAAAGGGAAACAGTTAAACTTCATATGGGAAAAACTTTACCAGTTCTCCACAAGGCCCAATTCTCTCAACCAGTAGATGTCATTCTATCTCTATTTTAATGTGAATTTTTAATGTCTGCCTTTAGCTATCTGTTCTGAAGATATGTTATGAAAACCAGTTTCATTTCAGTCTGTGCTTCTCTTGATTATTGTTCCAAGTTGGTATCTTTTCCCTTCCATAATAAGAAGAGTGGCAGAGTGTGAAATTGGGACAGTTTGACAGAAGTGACAGTCGATAAGCTTCTGTCTTCCAGTCACTTAGCCCTTGGTGTGGGATATTTATCTACTTATTACTCAATTCACAGTAAAACATTGATTAACTTGAAAGAGAAAGACATCCTGTTCTCATCTTTCTTTGCAAGTAGGGCATTCTATGATGTTTCTTGGTAAAGATGAACAGGTAAAAGCTATGCATTGTTTTGTCAAGGTGCAAGGGAGCAATTATTCAGGAAGCTCTGATTCTGAGTTCTGCACAGCACCATAGAGGCCGACAGCTGGAAATGTCACCTCTCCCTGCAGGTGACTCTGGCTCACCAAGACACAGTTAACTGCCTCTCTTTTGTGCTCTCACACCATCTGTAATGGTGCATTTGTAATTTTGCAGTACCCATGTCTGTTTACTTGATTTATTGAAGAGTATGTTTGCAAAGTAGAGACAATACCTTGGCATTGATTCAATTGCTAAGTTTTTATGGAAATCTGATTGTTTAAGCATAGTGTAGGCAATGGGAACATAATGGTGAATGACACAGTGATTGCTTGTAGGATAATGGGGGACAGTGAGAATCTAGACAAGAAAATAGCCAATGACCATGCAGAATAAAATTATTAAACATGAACTAAATAGAAAGCATTATGGAAGCCTGTGAAAAAGAACATCTTTCAGTCTTAGGGGATCAAGATATTTCCAGAAAATACTATGATATCTAAGCAGAATTCTTAAGTTTTAATAATAAATATCCAGAAGAAAGGGGATAGGGTAGGCTAGCAAAATATAAAAAAAAAAGAAAAAAAAAGGAAAAGTGCCTGGCTGATGTGGCTCAGTGGTTTAGTGTGGACCTAAGAACTAGGAGGTCATGATTTGATACCTACCTGGTCAGGGCACATGCTGGGGTTGTAGACTGAATCCTTAGTGGGGGGTATGCAGGAGGCAGCTGACCAATGATTCTCTCTCATCATTGATATATCTACCTCTCTCTCCCTCTCCCTTCCTCTCTGAAAACAATAAAAAATATTTTTAAAAATTAAAAAAATATGCTCCTCTCAATTACTCTCTGTAATGGTAGCTCTGGTGTGCATTTTAAAATTCTGAAGGAAAAGAGGCTAAGTAGATGAAATAGGATTATGTACTTTAAACATAAATCATGCCTTTTATTAAGCTCATAAGCCCTTAGTAAGTATTCACCACATTTTTTTCTATCTGGCTTATGAAAAAAAATGATTATTTTGCCTAAGTAGGTATGTTCATGATTCCCTTGTTCATAAATGTCAAGTCTTGTCTATCAGTTTGAATAGTATTCAGCAGCATTCTCTCTATTTTTGTGGTGTCTCTCCAGTCAACTAACTATAATTTAGACTAAGCATCCTTAATGCTAGTAATATGTATTTTAATGAATATATAAGTTGACGGTCACCAAACTTTTTGAGTTTAAATGACTTGTGTAGTTGTTTAAAAGTTAGGGAGAAAGTAGTGAAGGGAAGCAGAATTTGCCACCAAAATATGCCTCTGGCATAAAGATTATTTTGAACTGGTTATTTTTAAGAAATAGCAGATTCAGGAGAAGCTCTGAAAACCTAAGAAGAAGTTACCCTTTTGTAAGAGACATCTACATTTCTGAAGGAAATCTATTTGCAAATGGGTCTGTCTCTCATTACCAGGAAGAGGATGATGGGTAAATTCCTAGAGACTTATAAATAGGGAAGGCAGATAGTAAATCTATATAAAAGCCATATACTCGTACTTTTCTTTTCCTGGTAACTTCCCATAACTTCCCACAACTTCCAAATATCTCTCTTCAGTTTTTGAATAGACATAGTATTTAAGGTGGTGAATCAGGCTTTTTCTAGAAGTTACTCAGTATTCCTTGGTATCTCCCATGTATACAAAAGGTAGAGTAGTCATCCTTTATCTGGAGTTTTACTTTCTATGATCTCAGCTACCTGCAGTAATCCATGATCCAAAAATATTAAATAGAAGGTTGGAGTAATAAACAATTAATAAAATTTAAATTGTATTCGTTCTGAGTAGCATGATGGAATCTTGTGACATCCCAATCCTAAATTTCGTAATACTTGCATTTGTGCAGTTTCATCTACTCTATAAACTGAAACATCTAAAAGGACCCAAAGAATTCAGGTACACAGGGGCAGGCCAAATAATGCCCCCTACCCCTCAAAAATGGTCAGTTCCTAGTCCTTAGAACCTGTGAATTTGTTATCTTAAATGGCCAAAGGGACTTTTCAGATGTGACTAAGGTAAGGACCTTGAGATGGAGAGAATATCCTGGATCATCTGGATGAGCTCAAATTAACAGAGAGCCCTGAAGCTCTGAGATTCTCCTGCTTCAGTCAGAGGGCAATGTGACTAAGTAAGGATAATTAGGGATATGCAGTGTTACTGGTTCTGAAGGTGGCCTTGGGCCAAGTAATGTGGGTGTCCTTGAAAAGTTGGAAATGGTAAAGAAACAGATTCTCCCCATAGCTTCCAGAAAGGAAAATCAAGCTGCTGACACCTTGATTTTAGGTCCCTGAAACCTGTGTCAGAATTCTTCTAGTCAAATGGGAAAGAGAATACATTTGTTTTAAATTTATGGTAATTTGCTGCTGCAAAAATACATCAAATGTGTACTATAGTTTAAATTATTCAATGGAATTTACTTAATTATAATGATATCCAATGCTAAGATGCTTAAATGAAATTTACTTCTAAAGTTTTATTTATTAGATATTTATTATATATTAGGTATTTATTATTTGTTATTAGACATATAACGTGCCTAATAATCTGGAGTTCTAGGTGAAGATGTTAGAAAACAGAATGTTTTTAGGGTGTTTGCTTATTATTGCTTGCCTTTAATGAGAAACTTCAAGAGATAGATAACAGAAAAGTATTGGTCAGTATGTGAGCATAAATAAAAGGGACAGGATAGGCTCTATAGAAAATCAGAATTTACATGATTTCTTTTGCCAATGAATTGAGAGGGGATGAAATGTATAGTTTCCCTTCCCAGATTCTCTCTTCCCCAGCTCTGTGGTCACGGAAGCCTTTCTCAGCATAGAGTTTCTTTAACCTTGAATTCTGAAGACATAACATGGGCAGAGGCTCCTTGCCAACACAGAACATAATCTAGTTTATCTTGGTGGGATAGAGACAACTTCATTAACAGAGGACTCCTAGAATTCAATTTTTATGGTTATAATTGTTATCACATGTGCCCATCCTTGACCAAATCAATCACTATTATCAAAAGAATAAAGTATGCTGAGTAGTTCTTTTTCTTTTTATTATTACTGGAGGATATTTTCTATTGATTTTTAGAGAGAGTGGAAGGGAGGGAGTAGGAGGAGAGAGAGATAAACATTGATGTGAGAGAGACACATCAGTTGCCTCCCATACGTGCCAACCTGAGACCCTTTGGTTGGTGGCTGATACTCTAACCACTGAGAAAAACTGTCTAGGGCAATGGTCGGCAAACTCATTAGTCAACAGAGCTAAATATCAACAGTACAATGATTGAAATTTCTTTTGAGAGCCAGATTTTTTAAACTTAAACTTCTTCTAATGCCACTTCTTCAAAATAGATTCACCCAGGCCTGGTATTTTGTGAAAGAGCCCACACTCAAGGGGCCAAAGAACCGCATGTGGCTCGAAAGCCACAGTTTGCAGACCACTGGTTTAGGGCTATGCTGAGTAGTTTAAACACAGGCTGTAGGATTTTCTATGAGATGACAGTATAATAAATTATCAGATCAACCAGTGTGGGATGAAGGAATGGATTTGATTTTCACTAATTCTGGCATTTAATGGATATTCTCATTATTGAAGTGGTTGGATATATGAGAAACAGAAAAATCAATACCTTTCTGATCCACCAATAATTCCACATCATCTATATAAACTATATCAAGCTCTTTGATAGTTCTACTTTCTTTGGATTTGTGGAATATACCCGTATCTTACAAATACATTTTTTCTTGCATGAGAAAAATTGAATTTCCTTTTAGTCCCTGCTAGTGTGACAAAGTTAGCCAAGCCAAACTTTAAATTCTTAAATTAAAACTCACTAAATTAGATGCCTATGTTATAATGACAAATACTGATGTCTCCCACTATTTTGTAAGCTTTACAACATAAAAGAATCCCAGAAGATGACTATGCCACATATCTGACCACAGATTATCTTTAAGTAGAAAATTTATACTGGGTTTCTTATAGAATTTTTAAAGATTTGAACTACTCCAAAAATCCAACTCATTTTTTACTTCCTAGTTTATACTAACTCTGAAAACATCAGTTAGTTTGTGCATTTTAACTGTGAAGAATACTTTCATTGGAATTAATTTTCATATTCAATATAGTGATGATTATGGATTATACATTGTACTCAAACTTCCCATTTCTAAAACAAACAAACAAACAAACAAACAAACAAAAAACAACAACAAAAACAAACTTATTAAAAAACAATCCCAGGTAAATGGATAAATGCTCTTTTCAGATCTATTCCAGCCCAACTCTGAAATGATCTGGAGCTGGAATTTATTTCTGAGTTGTAATAAGAGCTTCAATATGACAACTAACAAAAGGCCATCCAAACAAGTTGATTTTGTTGAATTGGTTTGAGCAATGAACTGTATAATCTGTTTTCCTGCCAACAATATTTTGTTTGGTTGGGTTGTCAAAGGAGGAACCAAGTAAAATTCTATTCTCGGTAGAGGATTATTTAAAGGATGGAGAGGCTTCTTTAACGTCTACCTCATGAATGCATCTGAGCTCCACCCTCTCTTGCAAATTCAGACTTTTACCACAGCTCCTTTTTATGTTTTTCTTATCACAAATTACCCCACTTACGTTGTAAGTTTGTTGGCGATCTTACTCATAGTTTTGTGACCTTTTATTCTTGGTTTCAGGTAGAACCACTGTGCCCTTTGCTCAAGGAAAAAAGTGTTTCTGTAGTACCAGTTCTCGAGTTTGCAGATAATGTGTTCTGCAACTCCACCTGAAGGGTGAGCGGAGGTGAGCTCTGGGATGTTATGGAAAGGCAGCCAGGCTTTGTGGCTTTGTTTCTCTGTCTGGAATGCTGATTGCCGGGCGACTGTGGCTACATCTTCTGTGCTTTGTCCCTGCCCAGGTCACAGGGCTTCAGTTACAGCTCATACTGTCCATTCTTGCAGGAATGCTCACTGAATCTCTCTGCTCCTCTAAGCTGAAGGGAATTCCATCCACAGCCTGATTCCTTCCATTTCTGGGCTGAGTCCCACAGTTAGCTTCAGGCTGCAGGACTGTGTTGGTGGCTCCTTTGAGCTCTCCTTTCCCACCTCCCAGGTTTACTCCCACTTGTCCATCTTTAGATATTTCAGTGAACAGATCTCAGACATGTTTGTGCCTTGAGCATGGAATTCTTTATTGAATTATAGCTGTTCAAATTGTTGAAACTTCAAAGGGAGAGACCAAGGAGATCTCTCCTGCTGCCATTCTTCTGATATCACTCACTTAAAATGAACAACTACTTTAAATATGACTTTTATTTGTAACCCAACAGTCTATATAATTACCTTGCTTTTATAGTCTAGAGAGGCCAAAGGATTTGACAGCTTTGCACTAATACTTTGACTAATAGAGAGCAGTCTGAATGTTCCTGAATGCTTTTATTCAAATTCAATTTGAAAATGTATCCTGTAGGTTTAAATTTTGCACTAGCCTTCTTACTGACAACTTGGTCTTCAGTTCTCTCCTCTTAGCTTAATTTCCAAATTGGAGCTAAGTATAGTCACTTTTCTGCTTAAAGCCTGTTGGTAGTTCTTCATCACCCATGGAATAAAGTTTTAGACTTTTAACATTCCATGACCTTATCTCTATTTACCTCTCTAGCAAGTTTCTGCCTTATAATTCTGCTGAAATAATACCACCTTATTTTGAATTTTTTTTGCATACTCCATGGTGTTTAACTCTATAAATATCTGCTCAAGTTGCTCCTTTTACAGGAATGCCCTTCTTACTTTTTTACTTTTTTTTTTTTTTTTTTTTTTTTTTGAATTAGCCTCATTAGAACTCTTCCTTTAAGATTTAGGTCAGATGTCCTAAGTCCAGGTGGTTTCCTCTGAGATGTCTGTTCTTTAGTCTTTCATAGTCAAATACGGGTACTTATGCAATTGTATTGAGATTATCTCTTTGTATCTCTCATTCTCTGAATAAAATCTTTGAAGATCTTGACTATTGAGTACCTTCTCCATCACCCAGCTTTGTTCATCAGTAACTCCACTCCACCCTTGCCCACACATCTACACATTCCCTCACATAGAGTCTAGTATATAAAAAGTGATCAATACAAACCTGTTTGGCTCAGTGGTAGAGCATTGGTCTGAGGACTGAAAGGTTCCGGGTTCGATTCCGGTCAAGGGCATGTACCTTGGTTGCGGGCACATCCCTGGTAGGGGGTGTGCAAGAGGCAGCTGGTCAATGTTTCTCTCTCATTGACATTTCTAGCTCTCTATCTCTCTCCCTTCCTCTCTGTAAAAAATCAATAAAATATAAAAAAAAAGTGATCGATAAACATTTATTGTACTGAATAAAATAGATTTACCTCAAGACATCCTAGAACAGTAACCAAAGCACTAGAATTAAAGGACTGATTTATACAATTCAACAACAAATGGAAGAGCAGCACTAATGAGGTTGGATTCCTTGATTGATGCTTAAAAAACCCCACATTTTTTGACTATATCTGACTGGATTCTTTGTGTCTTTGAAAATAAGTTCTCGGTCTACTTTCTATAATGGGCAAGTTTCTGTCCTTTGTTTTATTATCAGTTTAGGTATTATTCCTTCTGGGAAATCTCATATTCCCTAGATCAGTGTTTTTCAACCTTTTTTGGGCAAGGGCACACTTGTTTCATGAAAAAAATCATGAGGCACACCACCATTAGAAAATGTTAAAAAATTTAACTCTGTGCCTATATTGACTATATATAAAGTAATTCTCTTGAATAGGAATCAAATAAACACAAAGAAAGTATTTTGTAATTACTTTATTATGAAATATTAGGTAAACAAAATAGTGAAAAATTATAAAATTCTTGTCTTGTCTGCACCTACGGCACACCAGGCAACATCTTGCGGCACACTAGTGTGCCGCGGAACAGCGGTTGAAAAACGCTGCTCTAGATACCTTTTATACTTTTCTCTTATTTTTAGATCTCATTATGTATAAATAATTCAAATATATATATGCCTAAGTTACTGTTAATGACCAGTTTACTGAATGACTGGTCAACTGGTTGCTATGACATGCACTGACCATCAGGGGGAAGATGGTCAATGCAGGAGCTGCCCCCTGATGGTCAGTGTGCTCTCACAGCCAACCTCCTGTTGCTGGTTAATCTCTCATGGTTTCTCCCCCTGGCTGGCTGGCTCTGATCTGACCGATGGACGAATTTGTGCACCAGGCCTCTAGTTATAATTATTCATTCAAGTATCTCTCTGTACTTTGTTTAATTCTGTGCTCCTTGATGGAAGGATTTTTCTTTATTTTTTTCTTCTCCTTCTTTTACCCACTGTTTATTTAACACAGTGGTCCATTTTGGATATTGGATATACCAGTTAGTTTCACTCTGCTTATCTCAGCCACTGTCTCAGAATTATATTCCATGGGTGATAAGGAGGATTGAAATTTAGAGTACAATGGACAAACTGTCTCTAACTAGAGGGACAGAAACAAAGTCTTTAAGGGTAGCAAACAGATTCTCATGCCAACTTGTTTCACATGTGCTATGGCATATGGAGATCTAATTTTAAACCTTAGTTTTACCACTTATTTAGGTAACATTGAGTAATTTTTCCAAACTTTGATCTGGTCTCTTTTATCTACAAGTGACATAAATCTAAATCTAACCACATTGACCAGAAAGTGGAGTTGTTTGGCCATATCACAAAAATCCGAGTGGTTTGGCTTTAGGCAGTTTAGTGCAGAGGTTTAAAAGATGTTACTAGGACAGTGTTTCTTTTTTCCTCTTAGATTGGTGGATATAAGTGTAGCTTCATTCTCATATTCTCCCTGTATCAAGCAAGAAAGCCTCTGTCATCTCCAGATTTATATCCCCACATTAGAAACAAGGATTGTTGTTCCCAAGACCTGGTTGATTTTACTTGGGTTATTATGTGGTCAGACAGATGATGCTATTCTCACTGGCCAGTCCGAGATTTTTACTTCCTCCCTTGGGTTGGAGAAGGAAGGGAACTCAAAGCACCCATAAGATCACATAGAGTATGGGAAGGATAACCCAAAAGTACTACAAAAAAAGGAGGGAACATGGTAAACAAAGAAAAATTATTTTTCCCAGAGATAATTACATTTATTTATTCTAACAAATATTTATTAAGCTCATCCCTTGATAAATTTCTGGAGGCATTAGATACTTGATATCAAGTCCTTAACCCATAATTTATCACACAGTAAAACTAAAAAACAAGCTTAATTGAGCCAAATAGAATAGACAACATACCTAATATGTGAGTACCTGCTACTCATTTACATTAAAAAGTTTCTGAAGGAAAGAGTGATTGAAAATTAACTTCTAAACTGCTGACACATATAGGTAACATTTCGGCTATCCTTACCATTCTCAGTGTCATCCTCTGGGTTTTTAAATACTTTTGCCATTCATATTTATTTATTTGAAAGCATTAATTGGTTTTATTTCATTGAGAATATTGCAATAGCAACAATAACATTTCAGTCTGTCTTCTCTTTGCATCTAGAAACTTCCAGGCATTATTTTTTCCCCTCATAGCAGTCAAAGAATAAAGCCTCTGAGTATTTTGCTATAGAAATGATTCACATTATGAAACACTGTCATCTTTGAAGCAACCGTCCCCTGTAGTATTTCACATGAATTTAATTTCTCAGACTCTATAAAAAGGTCACATAGCCCAAAGTCAGGATGTCACTCAATTATGCTGAAGCATAATTCTCTGAAGGGCTTTTGTATTTGTTCCATTGCTAGCTTTAATCTGATTGAGAATCAATGTGCTAAGATAAAAAAGAATCTGAAAGATCTGCTAGGCTCAGTAAAATGTAGATTCTAGAAGGAAGGTATGAGCTGGTTCAGAAACCTAATGGACATCTGCCCAGCAAAGAAACAGTCTACCAGTCAGGAAAGCATATTTTTAAAGCTGTCTCCCACTTCCATCTGTGGTTTTGAACTAGAAACATAACATATCTGGTCATTACTCTTCCCATTTCTAAAATGGGAGAAGCTAATTGCTAGAGTTAAAAACAAATAAATAATGCTCTTAAATATGCATTCTGACATTTCTTTTGAGGTCTTCACAAAACTGTAGACACAACCTCTTAAGTAAACTCATTAAACAAATAAAATGGTTGCAATAATGCTGCACTTTTATCTTTGATAAGGTTACACAGGGTGATTGCCCATAAAACTCTTAATTTAGAAATCCGAATACATAGCTAAAGATAAACTGTTATGAGGAATTTTCTACCAGGACATTAAAACTTTTATCAAATTTAATACACTTTTAATCCTATGAGTTGTGTTAATGAATCACAGAACAGATATTTGAACCCTGCTCTTCTCTTAGCTTTCATTTCACCATTGCTCCCTATTCTATCCTTGTGTAAGGATATCTATGTATATAAAAGCCTAAGTGACTTTTATGACTGATGACTGGCCAGTAGCTATGATTCACACTGACCACCAGGAGGCAGACAATGCAGTAGCTGCCCCTTGGTGGTTAGTGTATTCCCACAGCCAATCTCTTGTGGCTGGCCAACCTTCCATGGTCCCTCCCATAGGTGGGCTGGCCCCGATCGGCCCTGATCATTGGCCAGGCCAAGGGACCCCATCCATGCACAAATTCGTACAGTGGCCTCTAGTAAATCATAAAAGAGAACAAGTAAGAGGGGATGAGAGTAATAGTTAGAAATTAGGCCATATTATAAATTAATCAAGAGGAATGTGAGCCCCTTATAGATACTGGAAGTTTTCCCACAGAACATGGAAAGGGTCCACCTAGTCTGGACCCTGCAAATGGGAACCCCAAAGACCATAGGACTTTGGAACATCTGAGTTACATGTAGATTTTTTTTTTTTTTAAAAAATGAGTGATATAGTGTTATAAATAAAATTTCATTCCTATCCACTTTTGATGCCTTTCTTATTTTATAGGCAGCAGTCTTTTGCATCACTGAAGGGTGTGGGACTATTGCTACAATTTCAGAGAACCTGGGCTACTTGTGTGAGTTTGAGCACTGTGGTTCAGCACCCTGGAGGTTTGCCTTACTAGGCCTGTGGGGCAGAATCTGTCTATTCCCGAGTCCTCCATACTAAATGTGTTTCCATTGGATTTGTCCCTCATTGCAAAAGATCAAGTGGGAGGGAGGAAAATAAACCCAAGCAACTCCATCTTTGCCTCCCTTCAGACATGTTTCTTACACTCCCTCCCTCCCCACACCCCACGTTCAGTTTCTGTTATTCAGTTTGATATTCTGAAAGCACAGACTCAAGAGGGAACAGAAATTCAGGGCTATCTTCTGTGATGCCTATTAAAGTCACCTCTGTGAAAAAGAGCTAGAAGGTGCTGAGGTTTCAAAAAACAGGAAATTATCATATCCAGCTCTACCAGCACCACAGCACATCTTTGTGGGAAGCTGTTGATCACTAGGTCTAAAAGGAGCCTTGCTCAATCTGTGGCTCAGTTTGTGGCATTGACTAACAAACAACAAGCTTCTGAAGACGCTGATCAGTGGTGGTTCCAATTGCCATTCCCCTCTGTATTTTAAAAGTACAAAAACATGACCAGACCTAGTTTGCATTTGTTGATAGTTTGAGTGACTCAATGCAAGTTATCAGAGATGAATGTCATGTCATACAATAAAAATTAAAGTACACTGCAATGTTTTATGGGAACATTTCTAAAGAAAAGAACTGGGTCAAGAAGGACTGATTAATGTTTTCAACAATGGGATGCTTATTAGGTAACTAGCACATGTGAATAGAACATATTAGTTTAATGAAAAAAAAAAAAGCAGATGCTATCAGGCCTTACTACATTTTGATAACCTCAATGCAAATTTAATTAAAGAGGAATGGCTATACAATCAGGAATTGAAGAGATAAAGTCCACTTTGCCATAGAAATCTGGTGAAGGGGATCCAATACCTTTGGTTATTCATTTGGAAACATTTTTTTTAATGTTTTCATTCAATTCAGAGAGGAAGGGAGAGGGAGAAAGAGAGATAGAAACATCAACAATGAGGGATAATCATTGATTGGTTGCCTCCTACATGCCCCACATTGTGGATAGAGCCCACAACCCAGGCACGTGCCCTGTTTTGGAATCAAACCATGACCTCCTGGTTTATAGGTCAATGCTCAACTACTGAGCCACACTGGCTGGGCTGGAGACAGAGTCTTACCAATTTCCCCAATCTTCAAACGAGATACTAGAGATATACTTTTTGTTGTTGTTTCTTTTCTGACTTTCACTTCCTCCCTTCCTTTTCTGAAGGTATTTTCCTTATGACATTTTGAGTTTCCTGCATCTCAGGACTAGATAGGTTTTTTTGGCCATGTACTAACGCTGAATTCTGCAACTAAGACTTTTATTTTTTATTTTTTAAAGGTTACTGGGTTATAAGCATAACTCATGGACACAGATAGTATGGGAGTGAGGGCATGTGCTGGGAGGTGATAGCGGCCAGGGAGAGTTCAATGGGGTAAAAGGAGACATATATAATACTTTAAACAATAAAGAATTTAAATTTTTTAAAAAACCTTACAGGGTTAGTTTTTAGCCTGATGCTTTTGTTATTTGTTCATTGCTTCTGTAATCTTATTAAATAAAGTTTATTCTGTCATATAAGTGTTTACTTCTACCTAAAGTTGTATTTGATTGGTCCAGGTATGTATGTATGTATGTATGTATGTATGTATGTATGTATGTATGTAAAAGCCCAGTGATCGAACAGTGGAACGACTGGAATGACTGGTTGAATAGTTGCTATAACATGCACTGAATACCAGGGAGCAGATGCTCAAAGCAGGAGCTGCCCCCTGGTGGTCAGTTCGCCCACACAGTAGGAGTGCCACTGGGCTGACCAGGATTAACAGCTGCTGCTCAGAGAGCAGTTTCACAGCTGCTTGGCTGACCAGCCACACCTCCCACAAATCCTTGCACTGGGCCTCTATTTTTTTTTTTTAACATTTTATATTTAACACTAATAAAAATCTATGCCTTATTGACTGCCTTTCATAGCGTAGGAATTTATTAGGTCCTGGGAATATAATAATGAGTGATTGGATGATTAAGACAGGTATTTGATTTCAAGAACTTTAAAATTGAGCTTATCTTAATTTCATGGTAATTGTTCAGAGTGTGATATTATATCCCCATTTTTGGATAAGGAAAATGTCTCAAAATTAACTAGCATACAAATCAACACAGGGAATATTTTGTAGAAAGAGTCAAGATGGACCTGATTCTGAAGTTCATTTTATTTGCTCTCTGTTATATCTATTAAAAACCTTTCCAGCCCAGCCAGTGTGGCTCAGTGGTTGAACATCAGCCTATGAACTAGGAGATCATGGTTTGATTCCAAGTCAGCTCACATGCCCAGTTGCAAACTCAATCAATACCAGTAGAGGTAGTGTGCAGGAGGCAGCTGATTAAGGATTGTCTCTCATCATTGATGTTTCTATCTCTTCCTCTCCCTTCCTCTCTGAAGTAATAAAATATATTTTAAAAATGAAAATATAAACAAACAAAAACCCTTTCATGCATGTAATAGGTAAAATGGATCTCAAATGGCTCAGGCTGAATGCTGTAAAAGGAAGGAATTTGAAAGAATAATTTTTATCCTCCAGCTATCATTTTAGATGACAATCTGCATTATATAGTTAAATGTAGCTCATCTGGAATATGCCATGGAGATATGGGGAACATGGAGACAAATTAGGAGATGGTGATAATTCACATGAGATGTGCCTCGTTTCTCTGAAAGGATGATAGAAGCACATGCCAAGTCTGCAAAATAAGTCAGATAGTTACGAAAGGAGCATTATGCTTACAGGTGCTTGGAAATAAGATTCATGGTGTTTGAATATGGCAGGAGTTGCCTTTATGCCAGGTAGTATAAATGATCTTTTTATGTGTGTGTAAGCAAAGATGTAAAATGATTTTATGTGTTTGCTTTGGAGTGATAAACGCTTTACAATGTAAGACCAATGAATGCCTTTGATTTGGAATTTCTGTTGTGATTTGTTAAAATTTGAGACCACAGTTTGAATTTAAGCCTTGATTTAAAATGCACACATTTGGTAAAATCTATGATTTAATATTTTTGATTGGGTTACTGTGAATTAGATAGGATTCTATAGTTTTAGCTATTTTCTCTTACTGTCTTTCAAGTTGACCTGTCACTGATAGACAAAAGGGCTTGTAGCAGGAAAGTCTAAGGCAATGTTGTAGTAGTCCACAGAATACATAATAGAAATCTGCATTAGGGAGGCTGGATAGACGCATGATGAGTGTTTATACACCTGTCATTTGGATAAAGAGATAAGAGGAAATCAAAATTAGTTACAAAATTTTGTGCCACGAGCAATTGTTTTTTCAATAATGGAACTATACCTCAGGCAAAGGGCTTGAAATGAGTGCCAGAGAAGATCATGAACTTAGTTTTGAAGATGGTGAGTAACCTTTAAAACTAAAACTTATATGACAAAGACTAGAAATGGTAACGACTACCTTATTTAACATTTATTTGTACCATAAACTCTGCCAAGTCCTTTATATATATTAATTTATTAATTACTAAAAGAAAAATGAATAGAGTATTAGCTGTGCTTTAGAGAACAGAAAACTGAGAATCAGTGAACTTAACTGACTCTCCCAAGCCCATGATAGGTAGACATATGCCAAATATTTTAGTCTGGTCTGTGACTCACCTGTTACACACTATCTACCCTGTGCAATGGAACAGCATAAAATAGAATAAATATTGGCCACTGGTTTAAGGTAGAATTCTTAGTTCTCCTGTATAAAGCTATACCAACATTTTGATTTTATTTTAAAATTCTGTCTCCTGATATATTGATTTTGAATGATTGGTCCTTGGATCCTCAACTATTAATATCCTGCCTTTGAAATCCTGTTGTCAGTCCAGCTGAACTCGTTTGTTCTCTTGTTGATTTGTGCTGGAAATGACTTAGTGACCATCAAATCCCTTCTCCCTATTCTGTGTCAATAGGAGCATAATTATGTGGTGGTTTTCTAGACACAGGCTACAGTTCCCAGGCCCTTTGTCATCTCTACAGGGCCATGCACCTAGTTCTCATTAATATAATGTGAGTGGAACTCCGTGTACCTCTTCTGGGCTGTGGCCTTTAAAAAGTGGGTGTAGTCTTTATCCCCTCTGACTTGTGACCTATAGGCATCAGCAAGGTTCTAGAGATGGCAGAATAGAAGAAGTACCACTGTGCAGAGCCATCTGCCATCGCCTGCTTTGCACTGAGAAAGAAATAAACAACTATTGTGTTTGAGACATGAGAACCAGGGATTTACTTTTAGAGTATGTTAGCCTAATGTAATTAAATTTTTTACCATTAACAAAATGGGTCCTCTTTTATATTAATAATAGTGGAACATACTTTTATATTATCTTCTGTAGAACATGTTCAGACACTTACAGGCTCTTGCAAGCAACTTAGAAACAATCTTTAGTTCTTCTATGGCATGGATTTAGAATTAGGTGTGAACTGTGGCTCGCATACTAAGTCAAACTTCTTTCTGCTACAAAGAAATTTTGATGAAGCTCTTATTTATCATGTTATGCTCCCTGGTGTAATGAATGCATGTTTACTGAAGTCTTGGCATGTGCCTAATCATGGAGTCTGAGATATGCTCTGTAGTGGATCTGTCTGAAGGAAAAAACATTCTTTTTTTAACAAATATCCCCTGATATTATGCAACATAATTTTTTTCACAACTAGATAATTTTGTTCTTTCTCAATTGCTATTAGACTCTGGAAGTTTAATTTTTCATATGTATATAAGTTATCTTACCACTACAGATGTCTCTGAGGGAGAGGCTTATGGCAAATCCTGAGAGGAATTCTACATCAAGGCTTCTGTTAGGAGCACTGTCATTCCAAGTGGTCTTTCAACAATATTTAATGTTTTCTACGTTGTGTACATCAGAAGGGTGGTCTCTGATTTAGGCATTGTGGATACATGCTAAAAGAAGCTATTGTCAAACAAGTTCTCCAGAGGTCAGGAAAGATAAAGGGCAACTTCCCATTCACCTTTCTTAACATTTAATAATCTATTCATTTTGGTTGTTGTCTGTCTAAGGTCTTTAGTTATTGCCTTTTTTCAGGTAGTGCAGGAGGATAGTATTTGCAAAACAAGCTGTGAAGGCTTGAAAAATTAATCTACCTGAAGTCTGGACCAAAAGCCTTTTGCTAGAAAACAGCTTCTTACTTTAAATCCCAATTACCAAATCCTCAGAGCAGAAGAGAAGTAAAAAGCAGAGCAGGCCAAAGAGGCAGTTGTATAAGTAATCCCACCTCCCCTTTCTTGAGCCTCTGAAGGTTTTCTCATATATATTTCTGTCATTTTTTGGCAAGACAATCTCACCATCAGACCAAGACCTAGAAAGGTCTAATCTATATTTGCATCTGGATGCTTTATTATTTAATTTAATTTTTTCTATAAGAGGTAGAATTGTGTGTTTTTTTTTTTAATTTTGATGATTACTGAGTTGGGTTAAAATTTCAGTCCTGAATTTCTCTAGATCTGTGTTTATTATTATTATTTTTAAAAAAATATATATATTTAAATATATTTTATTGATTTTAGAAAGGAAGGGAGAGGGGGAGAGATAGAAACATCAATGATGAGAGAGAATCATTGATTGGTTGCCTCCTGCACGCCCCCTACCTGGGGATTGGGCACAACCCAGGCATGTGTCCTTGGCCAGAATCAAACCTGGGACCCTTCAGTCCGCAGGTCGACACTCTATCCATTGAGCCAAACCAACTAAGACTAAAAAAATATATTGATTTTTTTACAGAGAAGAAGGGAGAGCGATAGAGAGAAACATCAATGAGAGAGAAACATCAATCAACTGCATCCTGCACACCCTCTACTGGGGATGTGCCTGCAACCATGGTATATGCCTTTGACTGGAATTGAACCTGGGACCCTTCACTCCACAGGCCGATACTCTATCCACTGAGCCAAGCCAGTTAGGGTTGATTTTTATTATTTTAAATTTTTTTATTTTTAAAATATGTTTTTATTGACTTTAGAGAGGAGTGAAGAGGGAGATAGAAACATCAATGATGGGAGAGAATCACTAGATGGCTGCCTCTTGCATGCCCCCCACTGAGGACTGAGTCCACAATCCAGGCATGGGCCTTAAGGGGAAATGAACCATGGGCTCTTGGACTGGAAGAGAGTGCAAGCTGGACTGAGGGACCTCCTCAAGTGCATGAATTTTGTGCACTGGGCCTCTAGTAGATCAATAAAATAGAGAATTCAAAAATAAACATGCAGCCGAAATCGGTTTGGCTCAGTGGTAGAGCTTTGATCTGCGGACTGAAAGGTCCCGAGTTCGATTCCAGTCAAGGGCATGTACATTGGTTGTGGGCACATCCTCGATGGGGGATGTGCAGAGGCGGCTGGTCGATGTTTCTCTCTCATCGATGTTTCTAGCTCTCTATCACTCTTCCTTCCTCTCTGTGAAAAATCAATAAAATATATTAAAAAAAATAAACATGCATATATATGGTCAATTACTCTATGACAAAGTAGATAAGAATGGTGAAAGGAGAGTGTCTTTAGTAAATGACAGTAGGAAAACTGGACAGGGACATGAAAAATAATGAATCATAATCATTATAGAACATATTAAAATAAATTTAAAATATATCAAACGATTGAATATAAGACCTGATACTATAAAACTGCTAGAAGAAAAGTGAGGCAATAAGCTCTTTGACATCAATCTTAGCAATATTTTTGAACCAGTCTTCTCAGGCAAGGCTACAAAAAACAAACAAACAAAAAACAAATGAGATTACATCAAACTGAAAAGCTTTTTCACAGCAAAGGAAGCCATCATCAAAATACCAAAAGCAATGTTAGGAATGGGAGGAGATATTTGCAAATCATACATTTGATAAGAATTTGACATACAAAATATATAACAATATAAAACAACTCATGCAACTTAATATAAACTAGCAACAGCAAATAACCTGATTGAAACGAGGCCTATGTTGCAATCTGCCTTTTCAGTCTTGTCCTGATCATAGCCAAAATATGAAGGGCAGTGCAGTGTATATTTATCCCCCCTCTTTCAATTTTATAGCAGCACCCTCTTTTCCTTTTCAGGCATCACCTTTCCTCCATGCAGTTTTGTTGGGATTGCCGACCAGTGCCTTGTGACTTCTCTTACCAGTGTCCCAAATTAGACCAATCGGAATTTGAGTGCATATTTAGCTTTTCTAATTCTTGTTCTTTTCTGAATCTGGCTCACTGGTATTATCTTTGAGTTTGTGTACTATATGACAACCTTTTGGTACGTTTGTTGTCTTCTGTGGTTATCTAACGTTGATTTCTGTTTATTATAACAAATAAAATTCTAACTAATACTGGAGACTAAATAGTTGCTTTTGGCCAAGGGTCAGTGGAAAAAAGCTATGCCATTGTTACATTCTAAATGAGAATACCTAAGTATATCTTTTAAAAATTTGTAATGAATAGTTTTACTTCCATTATGATAGAATATCTCATTCATTTCTTCACAAATATTTTCCATTTTTCAAAAACCCTTTGGTTTCATCAGAGCATTATTCAATCAAACAAAGCATATTTTTGTTGAAGGAACACATTTAGTCCTAGTTCTTTGAGCTTACAGTTGCCAAAAAGGAAATCAAGCCGACTCACTCATACAAATAGATTGGATTGTATGCTCTCATCTTTCATCATTGTGTTGAAGGTAGAGCTTTGCTTCTATTTTAAGAATCAAGAAAAAAATTCCAGAAGAGATACATTTTTATTGAAGAATTTCTACAGAATCATAAGCCTTAGAGACATACAATAATTATAATTTGGACCTAGAGATTAAAGCCACTTCAATAATGATACTCATTATATATTCTTGTCTTTCTTTCTCAGCCTATTGAGGAGCAACAATTGCTTAATGTCCTGGTAGACATAACCAACATAAACCTGGTATGATGTCATTCTTGCAAATCACCAGATGAAGGCCCCAATTGCTTACCATCTCTCATCTAATCTTGAAAAATAAATCTTTCCCAAGATGCAATGATACATGTTTAGGTTGTGAAAAAAGCAAACAAATAACAAACAAAAAGTGTTATGATAGTCTATCTGTAAATTATTTGCTAGTAGGCAAACATTTATGAATTCTTTGGTTTGTCCTAACAAAGTTTCTTTTATTAATAACTGACTGTGAACATATATGGTAGGAACTACACAGGATGTTACAAGATGATTTATGTTCTCCTCAAGGAAATATCTATGCAAATGTAAAATAACTAGATCTGAATAAAGGATATGGTAGGCTCAGTATTCATTATTGGTTAAGTTTGGCTCTCAAAATAAAAAAAATTGGTGTTTTGTAACTTACAAAGTAGTGTAACTTTCCCACCAAGGGATATCTGCTGAATATGGTTATAAGGATTTTTTTTCACAGAAGTGTGGAAAGGTTTTCTTGTTTGTTTTTAAAATATAATTTTATTATTTCATAGAGGAAGGCAAAGGGAGAGAGAGAAACATCAATGATGAGAGAGAATCATCGATCGGCTGACTCTTGCATGTCCCACACTAGGGATTGAGCTTGCAACCTGGGCATATGCCTGACCAGAAATCAAACTGTGACCTCCTGGTTCATAGGTTGAAGCTCAGCCACTGAGCAGCACTGGCTGGGCTCAATATAGTTTTAAGCATATTTTTTCCAATCACTTATTTGGACAGTAACATTTTGAACTTAAGTACAGAACTTTACATTTATTTACTACCTTATTTTTCCCCTTACAATGATCTTATGAGAAAAGGAGGAAATATATATTAGTTCCATTTTTATTAATAAAAATGGTGTCTTGCAAGGAAACTTGACTAAACATAAATACTAGCTAGTGGTCCAATTAAATACCAGAAATTGGGCATTTTTAAGTTGGTGAGACAATGTATAACACTGATTAATGACTTAGAAATACATTTATATGGTGACTTCTACTGAAAACACATAGTTGAGAAAAGAAATAGAACTAGGATTTAATTTATTCCCCTCTTTTTACTTCATTTCTATCAAAGATTCCTTCATGTTTTTGTGTAGCTCCTTAGTTATCAGTAGCACTATTCTGCAGCCAGCTATACACATCAGTCACGTAACAAAAATGATCTGCATTTGTTCTTGCTTCTTCGCATAACCATAGGGGCATTTCATTTCAGATCCACATGGTTCTTCCCAAATCTCTGGCTATAACATGCACTTGTCTTACTAAACCGAACATTTGCTCAGTTTGAATCTCAATTTCAGTTGTTTATATCCAGTGTTTAAATGAGAATTCTCTGGTGACCAAGCTGGGAATTACTGCACATCTTAGCTTTTACTTAAAAAGCGCAATTAGAACATTAGAAAACAGAGTTTCCAGAAGCATTTCCTTTTTTTTCCAGAAGATTCTCTAAATATTTTGCTTAGTTGTTTCTTCTGCAGATATTTCTGTTAGTAAATGGAACCTTCCTCTGTGGTGGAATTGAGCCTCTGATTATGAGTCTCAAAGCAACAATGCAGGTTCTTTAAGGACCTGAAATAGCTGAGAAATGCTTACCTGAAAATACATTTTTTTCCCCCTTTATACTGTCATGTGTAACCCTGATGTGATGGTTTATTACCTATCCTCATATAGAGATTGGTGTGGGCAGGTGCTGCTGACAAATTTGTCATTTCTAGCTCAGAGCTACAAAATTCCTTGTCCAAGGGCATGCAATCCACTAACTCAGTATTAACGTTCAAAAAATGCCAGAGACAGCTCTGTTCTCTCAAGCGTTCCACTTGCTCTAATTGAGCTTCGCTAACCTTTTCTCTGTGACAGAACAACTTTGAATGTATGTCAGGAGGGAGCTCTATAAATATTTATTGAATAAAACAGCTTGTTTGGATATGAAATGAGTTTAGAGACAGGAATTAAGGCCAGTAAAACTCTAACTTTCTGGTGTGGAAAATGTGTGCTGAGAGAATGCCCAACATCACATTTTAAATAATAGCCACTTTTGTTTTTAGTATTCAACTTAATGTAGTGTTATATTAAAAAAACAGAACTTCCAAAAAATTTAGGGGGATGGAAATCTTTAATTTATTCATCATTCATTCATTTGTCTGTTCATTTATTCATTCCTCAGTTTTTTAAGAGTTTAGGTCTCCTATAAAAATACATATGATGTATTTTTCATTTTTTAAAAACAGATTTTTTATTGATTTTAGAGAGGAAGAGAGAGTGAGAGAGATACATCAGTGATGAGAGAGAATCGTTGATCAGCTGCCTTCTGCATACCACCCACTGGCGTTTGAGCCTGCAATCCTGGGCCTGTGCTCCGACTGGGGAATCCATCCATAACCTCCAGGTTCACAGGTTGATGCTTAACCACTGAGCCACACCAATTGGGCCATATGATGTATATTTAATTATTAAAGATATCCACAAAAAGGAAGAAAAATACAATAAATCCTGAGGATGATTATAACTAGGTCCTGAGTTTTCTAATAATCAGCACGAAGAGGGAATGCTGTCCAATTACATGTTTCATTTTCATCTAATTAATTTGTTTTCATATAACAAAAGCAAATAATTTATTAAAAACAACACAACAGTTTTTTAGAGGAGAGACCCCAGAGAAGATTTTCCTCTAGGTATTGTAAGACATAAGAAAAAACAGTTGTTGGGGAAGCCAGAAAAATGAAATTGGAAGTTGAAAATATATTCATCCCTTTTATCATTAGCAAACCATGTGATCATGCTATTACCTATAGTAACAGATAGTCATATCATGACCGAGCTAGTAACCCTAGGAAAAATAGAGAATTAGAATCAGCTGCCTAGAATTGGCTCTGAAAATGTCACCTCTCCACAGAGGACTCTCCTCTTCTCACTCTCTGTGCCTTAGCCTTTCATTCTGCTCTCTATCACTTTATATTACTCACAATTATCCTAAATTGCAATGTTCTGTTTACTCAATGAGGATGTCTCACTAGAATAAAATCTAAAAAGAGAGTCCCATCCTCACTGGTGTGGCTCAGCTGGTTGGAGCAACCTCCAGTACACAGAAATGTCCACATGAAAACTATATGATACTATTAACCAATGTTATCCAAATAAATTGAATAAAAAAGAGAACCATCTTGTAACATGAAAATCTAGTTTAGAAAAAATAATTACTCACCTTTACTAGGTAAAAATATTTTATAAAGCAGGTATATCATCCTATCACTAAATCAAGTATAGAAAATGTTAACAAGAAATAGCATATGGCTACAGATATATAAAAAAAGCACAGTTTGAATACTAGTAAAGTCGGGTTTGTACATACATCAAGAAACCTTACCAACCATTCCCACAGTTACATAGGTTAAATCTTAGGAATCATCTTTAGTTTTCCACTTTCCACTTTGGTTTCCCTTTATAAACCACCCATCACCAAATCCTGGGATTCTATTTTCAAAATACATTTTTAATAGAGATGATCATGAATATTCAACAAATGTCCCCAATCTTTTTCACAATTCCCAGTCCCTATGCAGTTAGGTTGAAACCACGGAATTAATTCAAGTCCAATAAGTTAGAATAACAATAGTGAGCATCACTTCCAGTCCAAGATAATTAAGAGCTGATGTCCCTCCAAAAGTTGTGGGTTTAATCCAGGGTTGGGATGCATATGGGAGGCAACAAACCAGTGTTTCTCCTTCATATCAATGTTTCTCTCTAAAATTAATAAGCTTCCTTTCACTCTTTCTAAATTTAATAAGCATGTCCTCAGTTAAGGATTAAAAATAAAGGAGTGAGTCCCATATGTACCACTTAATCAGAATCTTTAAGAGTAACTGCCTCTCCTAACTGTCCTCCACTGCTGGCCTGATCATCCACAATTCCCCTCCCTTGCAGGCCTGGTCCCTCCCTTCTTCCCTCCCCTGCTGGCCATCTTGTATTCACATGGGGGCAGTCATCTTGTGTGTCAGAATGATGGTCAATTTGAATATTATTCTTTTATTATATAGGATAGAGGCTTGGTGTACGGGTGGGGTCAGTTGATTTGCCCTGAAGGCTTCCCCAAATCAGGGTAGGGGTTCTCTTGGGTCCTGGTGTGACCTGGTGAAAGGCCTGTGGTGATTTGTAGGCCGGCCATGTCCCCTGGCGACCCAAGTGGGGGCCCTGATATCTGGGATTTATGTATCTTCTATAATTGAAACTTTATAGCCTTGAGTAGATACCAAGGCAGGCCAGGGCTGCAGAAGCTTGGCTTCCTCCATTACCAGGGCAACATTTCCCTAATGTCAAGCCTCCTGCTCTTTCCAGCCCATGGCTGCCGCCATTTTTGTGAGATTTATTTATGTTCTATAATTGTAACTTTGTAGCCTTGAGTGGAGGCCTGGGCCAGCCAGGGTGTGGGGAAAACTTAGCTTCTTTCATTGCCAGGAAAACCCAAGCCTCCTAATGGCTCCATGGCTCTAGCCATCTTGGTTGGGTTAATTTGCATATTCACTCCTGATTAGCTGGTGGGCACGTGGCTTGTGGGTGTAGACAGATGATGGTTAATTTGCATATTACTCTTTTATTAGATCGTATTGTTGGGGAAAGACACGATGTCTTATGTTTTCTTCAAACCATTTCTTAAACCTATTGTTTCAATCCATGATTTAAACATATTTATTTGTTAATTCACTAGATCTTTTGAAGAAGAAGAATCATTTTCAGAAAAAAAATTATTTACTGTCTGCTTTGAGTGAACAGGACTTTGGCATTTGATCTGTAAAGTGTACTGCCCAGTGAAATCTTTCAGAAGTCAGCCTTTTGCACACTTCATCTCAACATGTTCACATCATTCAAATTTAGTGTTCAAGGAAGTGCTCACCAAGTTCATCCCCATAACATCTTATAGGATAATTATATAAAGTTGTTCCCTGCATTCCTCTTTCATCTGTACTTTTGGCATGTGAAAATCAAATTAAGGGAAGCAAAGTAAATTGCCAAATTCTCATATGTTAATTTTTTTTTTTCATTCTTCAAAAGTTAAAATGATTTAGATTTTGCTTTAATGGTTGTTTGGGGGTTGTTTCACTATAGAAAAATCACCAAGATCAGTATATTCATTTAGACAACAGTCTGTGACTTCTACCAGCATACTGGATACTTTTCAGGGAGATAACATGCAGGTGTCAGGAAAATACCTGGCTTTTCCTAATGCCGATTTCATGGTCTTGGGAAAGGATAATAGAGTGTAGGATACGTGCTAAATCTCAATAAACAAATTGGGGTGTGTGTTACCTTTGGGAAGTTTAAATACTTAATAGTAGACCTCTTCTATCCTTTGGAGCAGTGGTAGATGGTTGGATCATTGTGGATGGCTGTCATGTGGTATGCTACAGAACTCCAACGGGGTGCCATTCACTGTACTCTCTTATGAATGCCACCTTTTGAGGTTGTGTGATACATCTGGAAAAAATATTAACAGTCACGGTGGTATAATGAAAAGAACATTGTTCTGAGGGGTAAAAGCATGTAATTCCTTCCCTGACTCGGCTAATGCTGAGCCATTATCTTGATGGAAATTTTAAAGAATAAAATCATAATCTGGGTGATCACTTTATATTAGTAATGGCTGTCCTACTTTAGTACTGTTTTTTTCCAATTTGTTTAACGTCATGTCAGCAAGATGGAGACAGTTGAAATGACAGCAGATTGCATTTTAAAAATAATAAGTACACTATTTGAAGTATACACCTTATTAGTTTTTACAATAGTATATTGACAGTAATGTACAATCATCAAAACAATTTTAAAACATTGTCATCACCCCCAAAAGAACATTTTCATCACTTACCCATTAGCAGTCAATCCCCATTTTTCTCCAGCTTCTCTAACCCACATACCAGTTATGGGAAACCACTAATCTACTTTTATTCTGGACTTTTCATACAAATGGAATCATACCTCAAGTAGTCTTTTGTGACTGACTTTTTTCATTTAGCATAATATTTCCAAGTTTATTAATGTTATAGCATATATCAATACATCTATCTTTTTTACTGATGAATGATACTTCATTGTATGTATAGGCTACAATTCGTTGATCAGATCATCAGATAGGGGACATTTGGTTACTTCTACTCTTTGGCTATTATGAATAATGCTGGTAGAACATTTGTGTTCAAGTTTTTGTGTGAACATGTTTTTATTTCTTTTTGGTATATATCGAAGAGTAGAATTGCTGGGTCGAATGGTAACTCTGTAACATTTGGGACAGAGTTCAATTGTTTTCCAATGTAACTGCAGCATCTTACAGTCCCAGTAGCAGTGTATGATGGCCCGAATTTCTCCACATCTTCAAGAACATTTATTATCTGTGTTTTTGGTTATAGTATTCTAGTGCATATAAAGTGGCTGGTTGGGTTTCTATTTGCATTTCCCTAATGTCTAATAATATGCTCATTGGGAATTTGTATATCTTCTTTGGAGAAATGATGGTATCAGTGTCAGTATTCTAGTTTGGATACTGTACTATAATTTTACACATTGCTACCATTGAGTGAAACTGAATAAGGGTGCACAGGATCTCCCTATATTATTTATAAAAACTGTATGTAAATATAAAATTATTTCAAAATAAAAGACTTAAGAAATATACAAAAAAACCCTCCAGCATATCCTTTTATATTTATCTATAGACTGATGTTTAAATAAGCTATATTCATAATATATTTAGGCAATGGAGCTTATGGTCTGAGTATTTATGTAATAATCATTTTTAGCTTCCAAGTAGAAAATATAGATCTAAAAATAATAAAATATAAAAAAAAGAAGTTATTTATTTCTCTGAAGATTTATGTAAGCATTTTAATTGAAATTGGCAGTTTAAAAGATATAATTTTGCATTGTTTTGAGCACAAAAATGCTTTAAGTTAGATTCTTTCCTTTTAATCATATTTTGTCTGATTTAAGTATGTCTGCTGAACACAAAAATCCCCATGGGAATCTTCTTGTTACCATAGCAACCAGATTGTAGTTTCCAATATCTATGTAATGAAGTGCAGACATGTTTTCAGCACAAAGTGCTAAATTGAAGTTTGCTTCACTAATTAGCTGGCAAAAATAATCAATTCCTCCATGATTAATGATGTAACAATTTATGCAGTAGACAAATCAGAAAAACTTTCTTAGCTAGTACTTTGTATTTTAGAGGGAGGGGTAAAATAATTAAAATCATTTTTTAATTCTTTTAGGTAATTAGTAAGGGAAGCTTAAGTGTCTGGGATCAACTTATTCCATAATGTGCTCCTTGCTTTGCTCAGTTTTAAAAATTGTTAGCTTTGTTAACATTTTATGTGATTTAGGATTGAAAGAATGGCCATTAGAGTTTGATGTCTGCTTTGGTGCAGAGGACAGAGATAGATTGTAAATGTCTCTTAATTTTACTGCCTTCTGAAGTTTACTGGACTTCTAGATAAACTTTCAGTATCCTATACTTTCTCTTATCTAAATAAACTTCCACCATTAAATATGTTTTTGATGAATGGGACATCTAGGTTAATTAAGTATACTGCTTAATAGGGATTTATAACTAAAGTGAAGTCCCAAGATATATAGACATGGAAACCATTTTTATGAAGCCCTTCCATAATATCATATGGACCAACACCTTTTAATTTAGAGTTTGTGGGAAGAACTACATAACAATTACTAAACTTAGACAGCTGGACTTCAGGGATTTAAAAGTTACCAAGACTGCTGAAACAATGGGTCATCCATTCATTAGGGTTAGGACCACTGGTGGAGTTGCCCTTTCCATTCTGCTCCCTAGTCCTCCAGATGGAAACTTCTGTTCCTCCTCCTCCTCCTCCTCCTCCTCCTCCTCCTCCTCCTCCTCCTCCTCCTCCTTCTCCTCCTCCTCCTCCTCTTCCTCCTCCTCCTCCTTCTTTTTCTTCTTCTTCTTCTTCTTCTTCTTCTTCTTCTTCGTCGTCGTCGTCGTCGTCGTCGTCGTCGTCGTCGTCGTCACTCAAGCTCTCTACTCTTTTCTTGTCTCCCACTGCACTTTAATAAACCCTGCTTTATTAAAAAACAAAACAAAATAAAACAAACCCAAAACATAGAAGCATGGAACAGACTGCCCAATCTCAGAGGGAAGGAAGGGGAGGGTGGGTGGATGGGAAGAGATAACCAAAGAACCTGTATGCATATATGCATAACTCAAGGACAAAGACAATAGGGTGGTGAAGGCCAGGGGCTATGGGCCAGCTAGAAGAGGTCAATGGGGAAAAGAAGGGAACAGGTATGTAATACTTTCAGCAATGAAGATTTTTTAAAAGAGTTTAGCATTTAGGATCTTGAAAGGAAATGAAAAGGAAGCATAGGGGTAAATGCTTTGTCTAGTATTCAAGGGCCAGTAGTCACCTTTCAGTCAAGGAGGTATACTTAGGCTAGCATCTCCTTTAAGTTTTGCTTCTACTGTGGCATAGGGTAAAAAAAAAAGAACACTGCTCTTTGTATATATCTGAGATATAATTCATATACACACTTTTGAAATACCTAATAAAACATATAGCACATAATATTTAAAAACGAAAATCTATTGTTAAAACTAAAAGTGATCAAGCCTGGCTGACCTGGCTCAGTAGTTGAAAGTTGACCTATGAATCAGGAGGTCACAGTTTGGTCAGGGCACATGCCCAGGTTGTGGGCTGGATCCTCAGTATGGGTCATGCAAGAGGGCAGCCAATCAATGATTCTCTCTTATCATAGATGTTTCTCTCACTCCCTCTTCTACCTCTCTGAAATAAAAAAACATATTAAAAAATAATAGTGATCAGGATAAAATGATATGAGATTAGCTATATATAGTGAAATAATATAGGGCAGACCATGTATTGGCAAATGATTTTTGCAGATTGCACATGGTTTAGGAATTCAGAGAAAGAAGAAGTTACTTCAATATGGATATATTACCTTAATTGTTACAAGGAGGAAGGACATTTTAATGAGCAGAGGAGAGCTTAGAAGAGATGGCCAGGCTTGAAAAACTCACCCTTTTTTTCACCTATGTTTTATCTTCTCTTCTTCTTCTTTTTTTTTTTTAATATATTTTATTGATTTTGTACAGAGAGGAAGGGAGAGAGATAGTTAGAAACATCGACGAGAGAGAGTCATCAATCAGCTGCCTCTTGCACACCCCCTACTGGGGATGTGCCCGCAACCAAGGTACATACCCTTGACCGGAATCGAACCCGGGACCCTTCAGTCCCCAAGCCGACGCTCTATCCATTGAGCCAAACCGGTCCCGGCTGTCTTCTCTTCTTTTATCAGAATTAGTGTGACAGGTTCTTAGATGTGAACACTTATAAATACCCTTTATCATTTTAATTAATCTGCCTAATTTCAAGAGCAAGTTTTCAAATTTTCAAAAATTTAATTGTCTATTGTTATAGCTCTAAGCTAGAAAAATACAAGGATATATTGAAATGTCACTGCTTTATGTGGAAGAGAAAGGTCTCATGATAGCTTTCTTATCTATTCCAGGTCACTTTGCCATCATATTTCCATAAGACCTCAGTACCAGACAGAATACTTTCAAATGCAACTGTTTTAAAACTCCACTGATAATGGCTTTTATATTACTACTTCCCATTGTGAAAATTCTGGTGGCAGGTGGTTCCAAAGTTGGTAGTTCTGAGGCAGTTGTTGGTGATTCTCTGGGTCTGGGCCATTCCTTCAGTTTGTATAGTTGTAGCTTCTAGGAAATAAAAATTAATATAGTTGCATGTTAAGCAATAAGCACTATCTGGATTGGTATCCATGTAATATTCTTTGGAGAACTTTCAACCCCTGTCTACTTATTTAGAGAGAAATAAAATCATTATCACACAGATGGAGGAATCTTGGCATACAGGAGAATTGCTCCCAATCAACTCCCTACACACCCCTCCCCCCACACACCCATTGCATAGTACAGTTGTTCTGATCAGGCACAGATTTAACCTCAATATTGTACTTTGTATGAGTAACATTTATGATGTAAACATGTGTGGTTTTTCATGGAGATGTGTTTCAGAACTTGGACTCTGTAGCCACATGGGTCTGGGTTCAAATACCAGCTCTATTAGTTACTAGTTATGTAGCTCTTGGCAGATAACTATTCTCTCTAAGCCTCAATCACTCCTTTTGTAAAATTGGAGTAATGTGGTAGGTATATGTAACTTTGAAGGTTATTATGAGGACAAACTCACATAAAGCAAATACAATATCTAGCATATAAGTATTGTTAGGGTTTTTTTTTTTTTTTTTTTCCCATGTCTTACTAGGAAAAACAAAAAAGGAAGCTTTTTTTTGGTTTTGTTTTGTTTTGAGGAATTGAAGTAAGTTCTAAGTTACTTGTTCTATTTTCCATTAACATAAATATAGAAATATGACTACAATCATTAAGATTCTGAAGATAAATCAGATATATTTCCATGAGTGTTATGTTGCTTTGTTAATAGTTTTATATGAAATCTATTTTGTGAAGATGTTAGATTCAAAGTTAACAAGTTTTTTAGCTGGTCTTATTATAGGATTCAGTTTGTTTACTGAATGGACAGAATATCACCATAAAAATTCACACTTAGTGAAATGTGAGAAAAATGTGAACACATGAAGAGTGACATGATTATTTATCAGTGATTTTGAAGAAAATCATTGCATTTATGCATCTAAACAAGCCAATTAAGTCCATAAACATGTATTGTAATTTCAAGGTTAATCATGGAAGATCTAAAAGAAGATAAGCTAAAAGAGACACAAGACACTGGAGGGTGAGGGCATGTATTGGAGTGAGGTTGGGGTGCAATGGAAGGATATTGATGCATGAAATACCTTAATCAATAAAAAAATTAAAAAAGGAAAAATAAAGTACCAAGTTTTAAATGAAAGCTTTGGAGAACATGCTCACTCCCTCTAATGGTGACATCTTGCTTTTATGATACTAGGTGATATGAGGTTAATAATTAATTTTCTATTTTAGTCAAATTGGAGGTTTTGCTAAGCTTCATTTGTTTATATAAATCTAGTCCCAAGTACACATAGAGTTTGTCATTCTAAGAGTACAATTGACTTCATAGCTCTCAACTAATTTACATTTTTCAATGACTAAACTGTAGAGAGTGGCATTAGCTTGGCAGTTAGGACATATTTTTGTCTCTTATTTCCCTCATGATTCCTACCAAAAGAAACATCTAAAAATCCCATGAGGATGGGAGGAAGAGAAGCTGTGTTATTGTGGTTTGGCCGATGACTGCTGTTTTTAGAGTGCCAGCTCCCGTGGGCAAAACGCACAAAGGAAATTATGCCTAAGAAATAGTGTGATGTGTGGAAAAGTTTGGAAATCCACTTGGGTCTCATGGGAAATTAAAGAGCAGGAAAAAAATGGACCAAAGAGATTAAGACAATTTTTAGATTAAAAACACTTTCTGGGAAAAGATTCAAACCAATTCAAATAAGCAGCACAGAGGAGAACAAGGGAGGATTCAAGGACAACTGGGTAAAACTAAATTGCAGGGTTAGGTTAATTGGTATGGGCGGGAAGGCTTCCTATCAGGTTTAAGCAGTGAGCGTGTCTAAATAATGCTGAGAAAATTGAGTTAGAGAGTGTATACACAACACTTAGGAACCATGATGATTGCATTTCTGCTTAAACCGGAGATCTAGCTAACGGAAATCATTTTCCTATTTATTCGCATGTGCAGGAGAGAAAGGACATCTAGAATTAAATCTGAAGGCAGGCTTATGAACCTGAGTTGGTTGTCTGCAACTCTAATACAATGATGCTGGTTGCAGATCTCTTTAAAGCTAATTTTCCTTACTCAGCTCCTCACTTACATCAAATAAAATTTAAAGAGCGAGAGTACATAAGCTCTATTGTGGAAGGTTAGGGATGCAAGTTTAATCAGTTTTCTAAAACTATATAATGGCGATGCAATCAAAATTGATTTTATAAATATTTGCTTGGGCTTTTCTTTTTAAAGGGTATATATTTGCTAAATCAAAGCTTTATATATGCCTGAAATATTTACTATAAAAAACTGGGTGATCTTATTTGCAAAAGAGAATACTGAGAAATTTTTATTGATTCATTTTAATACTATTTTTAAAAGGAGATGGAAAGGCAGGGGCTTTTCAGGTAATCAGTTAGTGTCTGTAAACATAGCAGTGATAACTTTTGCATGCCTTCCACCCACACATCCAATTATTTTTTTCTGAATTTCTGGCACCATTAAGAATAGTCAATACCATCTTTTAAGCCTGAAAAAATATATGCCAGGGCTTTTGAGTGTTAGCTTCTTTATTGCAAGGAACTGAAACCATTTCTATCTTGAGAAAAAAAACATAAATTTTGCATAAAACTTTATGAAATTCACAGAGTAGAATAAAGGCTAGAGTATCAGACTTTTTAAGGTATATATGTGTGTAGAGAGGAAGAAAGCAAGCTGGGTAGCAAGCACATATCAGTAGATTTGGGACCTTGTATGATGACATAGTTTATGTACTCACCTATGATTTCTAGTAATGTGGGTGGAATAAGGATTAAGGATTCTATAGTACTTCCCTGTCCAGATTTCTATAGAGGGACATGATGGGAAGTATCTTGCCAAATATGTTTGTAGTGAAGGGTTTTCCTCAAGGCGGGAGGGAATTGAAAACTAAACGCTGGCTTGGCTCAGTGGAATAGAGTGTCAAACTGCAGACTGAAGGGTCCTGGGTCAAAGTACTTACCTTGGTTGCAGGCTCCTCCCAGGCATGGGTCCTGGTAGAGGCACGTGCGGGAGGCATTCGATGGATGTTTCTCTCACATCAATATTTCTTTCTGTCTTCCCCTCTCTCTAGCCAATATCTAAAATAAAATGAAATTCTATCAATGAACCATAAATATTAGTGTGTGATTTTTATGTTCTTTCTCTTTTTTATTGGGTCGGCAGCTAAGTAATTGCGGGTTTCACACATATATGGCTTCAGTTGAATTTTTAGGTTTGCAGATGTAGTACAAATGTAAAACACATTTTGTTATTTGATAGTTGGCTATTCAGCTGTTAATCAGTAAAAAAAGTTTTTTGATCTGTTTTGTAGTTTTCGTTTGGCGTTCGTTGAAAAATGGAAAATCAAAAGGAACATTTTCGTCATATTTTGCTTTTTTATTTCCGCAAAGGGAAAAACGCATCGCAAGCTCATAAAAAGTTATGTGCTGTTTATGGTGACGAAGCCTTTAAAGAACGGCAGTGTCAAAATTGGTTTGCCAAATTTCGTTCTGGTGATTTTTCACTCAAAGATGAAAAACGCTCTGGTCGTCCAGTTGAAGTTGATGATGCCCTAATCAAAGCAATAATCAATTCGGACTGTCACAGTACAACACGTGAGATTGCAGAGAAGCTTCATGTATCACATACATGCATTGAAAATCACTTAAAACAACTTGGCTATGTTCAAAAACTCGATACATGGGTTCCGCACGAACTGAAAGAATCACAGTTAACGCAACGCATTAGCAGCTGCGATTTGCTAAAGAAACGTAATGAAAATGATCCATTTTTAAAACGACTGATAACTGGCAATGAAAAATGGGTTGTTTACAACAATATCAAGCGGAAAAGATTGTGGAGCAGGCCAGGTGAACCAACTCAAACAACATCAAAAGCTGATATTCATCAAAAGAAGGTTTTGTTATCAGTTTGGTGGGATTACAAAGGAATTGTCTACTTTGAACTCTTACCACCCAACCAAACGATCAATTCTGATGTCTACATTGAACAACTAACGAAATTAAACAATGCAGTTGAAGAAAAGCGGCCCGAATTGACAAATCGAAAAGGTGTTGTATTCCATCATGACAATGCAAGGCCACACACATCTTTGGTCACTCGGCAAAAATTAATGGAGCTTGGTTGGGATGTTTTGCCACATCCACCATATAGTCCTGACCTTGCACCATCTGATTACTTTTTGTTTCGGTCTTTACAAAACTCCTTGAATGGTAAAAATTTCAATAATGATGATGATGTCAAATCGTACCTGATTCAGTTTTTTGCTAATAAAAACCAGAAGTTTTTTGAACGTGGGATTATGATGCTGCCTGAAAGATGGCAAAAGGTCATTGATCAAAATGGGCAATACATTACAGAATAAAGTTATTTAGTTCCATGAAAAAATTGTCTTTGATTTTCTTTAAAAAATCCGCACTTACTTAGTTGCCGACCCAATATTTAATTTTCACTGGCATTCATTTATAAAAAACGTCTATCTCCAGTTTTACTCCTTAATCAACATTTTGGAGATGTCAGCCACTGTTAGGTATTTGGGCTCTCTTTAGCTCCATGTGATCTACAGCAAAAGAAGGAAGAGTGGGAAACAAGTATAAAATATGCATGGTGTAGCCAAATGTGTGACTTTTTATTGTTGTTCTGTTGCTCTGGTATGAAACTATTTTCAAAGCTTCATGAGAACATGCAAAGTTCAATTTTAGTCTTCTAGATGAAAAAGTCCATTTTTCATTAAAGGAAAAAATATGCATGGTAATCCACCTGAATTACTGTGACTATAAATTTATTTCACTGGAATGCAATTTGAAAATCATTGCACTAATTTTCTATGCCAGTGTGTCAAAAATTGACAATTTTAGGTTTGCTTATAACTCAGTGAACACTTAGTCATAGAAAAAAAAAGTGACTTGCTATCAAGACGAAACAAAATAGTAATTAAATTGGCAATTTTCAAACACATAGTTAAAAATTTTCCCATGAAAGTTCCTGGATGAGTGGCAGAGATACATGAGGGACAAGGCTGTATTCCACTCTCAGCATCTGAGCCATGGATTACAGTAAACCAGTGTGGTGCCATTAGCTTCTTCAAAATCTCTATTAGCACATTTGATGTCTGTTCTACTTAGTGTTCTTGGTTGAAAACAACCAAAGCCAACTCTGGCTGAGTGAACAGAAAAAAAGAGTTTATTATACAGTCATTAGGAATTCATAGAAACCATGTCAAACTAAATCACAGAGATAGTTTGTTCATAAAACTGGAATTTTTTTTTGCTGAGACCTATTATTTTCAGGAGAGATCCTTGCCATCTTGCTGCTCTGGCTGCTAATTCTGATGCAATTATCAGGCTGACTTTAATTACATGTCTGTGTCATAGCATCTAAATCTAGGACAAGTGAGTATTTGGCATTTTCCAGCTTTTATGTTAGGACTAAAGGCCTGGTGCACAAAATTGGTGCACAGGGGGATGTCCCTTAGCCCAGCCTGCATCCTCTCCAATCTGGGACCCCTCAGGGATTGGGCCTAAACCAGCAGTCGGATATCCCTCTCACAATCCAGGACCACTGGCTCCTAACTACTCATCTGCTTGCCTGCCTAATGCTCCCAACTGTCCTCCCCTGATAGCTAGTTTGCCCCAACTGCCTCCCCTGCAGGCCTAGTCACCTCCAACTGCCCTCCCCTGCTGGTCTGGTCACCTCCAACTGCCCTCCCCTGCTGAACTGATCACCCCCAACTGCCCTCCTCTGCTGGCCTGGTAGGGCCCATCTGCCTTCCCCTGCTGGCCTGATCGCCCCTAATTCCCTGCCAGCCTGATCTCTAACTGCTCTCCCCTGCTGACCTGATAGCCCCTAACTGCCTCTGCCTTGGCCCTCTCAACCATGGCTTCATCCAGAAGGATGTTGGACCTCTTGAAGATAGCTGATTGACCCGGTATAATTAGCATATTACCCTTTTAGTAGTATAGATAGATTATATATTATAGAATTGCTCAAGTGGCATGGGATTGGGGAAGCCTTTTTCAGGAGGAGGAGATGGTCTTGGCATACAAAAACACCCATATCTGAACTGATAGCCAGCCATATGCAATATACTGCCAAACTGGTTATTAAAAAAATTGAACCACTTTTTTACACCTATACCAAACAGCTGTTGCCCTTAAACCACCTCCTCAGCCACCACCTGAGGTTCTGCTTTTGCAGTTCACCCAGATTAAGTTCTGATTGGTTGGTTTCTATGCCAGTCAGCATTAAAAGCTCCATCTTATAAGCAGACATTGGCTCCTTGCAGCTCACCAAGATTTGGTTCTGATTGGTTGGTTTCTTTGCCAGTCAGTGTAAAAAACTCTGCCTCCTAGGCAGCCATTGGCTCCTCTTGGAAATCCAGAACAGCCCTACCTTCACATTAGCACCAGCCCTTCAGTCATACCCCCCAGTCCTCTACCGGCTATATCTCTGGCCACTCTGAGAAGAGACACCTCAGGTCTGTGCTGGTGGCAATTTTGAATTCTCATCCCTGACCTAACCTTCTTATAGTGTGAGCTCCATGAAGGCAAGCATTTGTCTTGTTCATTCTTAGTTCACTCATAAATGTTACCTGTGTCTATGAATGGTCATTTTGGTTGTTATATATATATATATATATATATATATATATATATATATATATATATATATATATATATATATATATATAAAGTGACTGTGGCAACCAAAACACACACACACACACACACACAAATTCATAAGATGAGGAACTCAGCAAACATGGAAAAGAAGTTCAGTTTAAAAAAATGGAGTTCAGTTCAGAATCTAGCCTCTGTAAACTGGCATGATATCTGAAACATGGAAAGAGCATAATAAAGTTTGAGAAAAGAAGTGAAGGAAAAAAGGAGTGAAGAGATAAACAAAGGGAGAGAATAATAAGGCAGGGAGGAAGCGTACATTTTTGTGTGAGAAGAGATCTTATCTTTACTTTAATCAGAGCCACTTGTACAACTACAGGACAGGACTTAAGAGGTCACAAAGCAATACTAAATGCCACATCACTATGAAATTCAAACCAAGCCTTTAGAAATGAATGCAAAACTAAGAATATTAATATTTTTTTCAGTAATGGGGTATGGAATCTATATATATTTGTTGGCTGCATGGATTGGTGGTATATGAATATTAAATATTTGACTTAAAGGTATTCTTGTATATTTTCTTTTAGCTAGATATCTTTCACAACAGTTCATGAAATAATTTTAGTGAAATTAAACTTGAAATGCTGATAATTGTGTAATTAATTATAATCATCTTTGAGTACATTTGCTACTTAGTGGCACCTGTGCAGTCAGTCACACAGCAGGAGGTGTGAGAAGGGTGGTGATTCATGTACAACAGTAAATTCAAGTATCCTCCTTCATGGTTTCTTCTGAAAATCTCATTTGGGTCACTTTAGTTTCTGAGACTGTAGGCAAAGGGTAAAAGGTCACTTGGGGAAAAGGTCATTGCCAATTCAAGTGCTGCTAAAGCACATGTAAAGAAGTGACTGTCAGTAGAGTAACAGAAGGAAGGAAGCCAAACCTGGAAGTGGAGTGATGTGAACAGCTAGTAGCATTTACAGAGGACAACCATATAATTTATCAGAATAAGGTAGGAAGCATTGGAAAACATCACTAATCAACTTTGGGGCTGGGATCGGGGGCATCTTCTTCTAGAGACTCAGAGGTGGCAGGGTTCCCAACACACAGAAGGTATACATCCTTAATTTTCCCTCTTTATTCAAGAGGCTGGTAAAGTCAGGAGGCATGAATTATACAAGCAAACTCTTTTTAAAAAGTTTCAAAAAATACATTTCTGTTGGGGTAGTAAAAAATGATTATTACAACAGAATGCTGATTTATGATATAGAGTCAGCATTCTGTTGTAAAATAGACATCAAAGCTTTCCTGTTTATGGGTAGCCTGTCTTCCAACTGGTCATATATAAATACTCTTTTATACTTATCAATAAACTCGAGTAGCACACAGAGAATATTTTAGTACTTCATTTTATAGGTGAGTAAATTGACATCCAGAGAAGAAAATTTTGTAAGGATTTAGGACCAGGTGTGCTGACTCTTAACTTCACTTTTGGGCACTACCTCTTGTTTGATGATTAATTCTCTCCTTGCCTTGTTAATAATGTTATATTTTCATAATAAAAATAATATATGGAATTTTTAAATTTTGGGAATTAACTGTAGAATAAATGAATATATTTAACCATCTTATTTTGTTTCTATATATTAATTTTATGGGCTAAGACTTAAAATCAATTTTATACAATTTCTACCCTTAGTTCCCATAGTTGTCTTCTAACACAGTGAGGAAAAATTCTGCATGAAGGTCGTTTTTTCATTAGAAATAAGTAATCCTCTTAATTTTGCCTGTGTGTCACATCTTGGTGAATATTTTCTTCCTTTGGTCAAAATACATTAGTCAGACTCCTTCAGGTACAAGTGCTAAAAACCCAACTCACACAGATCACACAAAGTAAGAAATTTATAGGCTCAGGAAATGGAAGTCTATTAGGAAAATTATAAGCTTCTAGGACAGTTGGATTCATGTGTTCAAAACTGTCTTTAGATTCTTTTCTTGTTTCTGTTGTTTTAGAGGTTGACTTGAATTTCTGGCAAGCTGTCCTCTAAAGTAGTAGAAGGATCAACAGATCCAAGCTACTAGTAATCCTTTTGAAACAAAATTCATTTTTCAGTGCTACCAACCTACCAACCAACCAACCAACCAACCAACCAACCAACCAACAAACAAAACTCATAGGCTTTAGCTCATTGACATGCACTGTATCAGGTTATTTGGCTATATCAAAACCATGGTCTATAGCTCTTATTGGCCAGATGCTAAAATATCAATCCCTGGGTGAGTCTCAGACCCTTTTAATCACATTGTCTAAGCATGGTAGAGGATGGCACATCAGAATGAAATAAAGGTATTGTTTAGAAGAAGAGAAAAATGAATACTGGACATTCAAACAATGATTTCGCTACCTTAAGATTACAAAAAGTGATGGATTACTTATAGGGAAAAGAAGAAAAATGTAATTTTACAAGGTATACTTTCTTGAGAGACAAAAATTGATAACATGTGTTACTAACCAGTTATTTGTATTTCATAAGTTGAATTATTAAATATTTGTTGCATAACAATATTGATCACGGTATTCCAAAGCCTAGTCTTCCTTTAAAAATTGTAAAGAAAGAATGAGTATTAGCAAACTGGTCGGTTAGTGTCCTGTCCTCACTTAATCCTATACTTAATTTTCAGAAGCTATATCTTCCTTATAAAACTATATACTGTATTTTCTGGCTTATAAGACGACCCCCTAATTTTACAGTTAAAACATAGGTTTAGGCCTATATTCGCTGTATAAGACTGCCCCCCACTTCAAAGAAAAAACTTACTTTGCCGTCAAGATTTGCAGGTAATTTTTGTGCAATTTTGGTCTTTTGCCCCCGATTTTCGGTTGACTTTTTTTTGTTTCAAAAGTCGTCTTATACGCCGGAAAATACGGTATTCAATAAAGTTATGGAAGCTTTTATTTTACATATTTAAGTTTCAATTTTTTCTTTCATCTTGCTGAGAAGAGATTTCACAAAGGACATGTCTGTAAGAGTTGACATGTTGATATTCACAGACTGGAACTGTTATACAAACAAAAGAGCTCGGGGTGAAAATTAATTGCCTGCAATTCAGTCTGGGGACTGAGTACAGGGAGGAGTAATTGAGCAGGGCCATCAAATGCAATGATTAGGCATCAGGGTCTTAGAATCAAACAGAATTGGGTTGAGCAGTTTCATCACCTACCAGCCATGTGACTATAATATAAAACAACTTACCTAATTTATCTTCCATTTTTTCATCTTTGAAAGGAGGACCAATTAGACTTCAAAAGATTGTTAGAATTATATTAGATTAAGCAGTTGAAATATTTATTGTAGCTCCTGGTGTAAAACAACATTCAGTTTGTCATGCATTATTTTCTTTTTGGAACCTACTATGTAATGACATATAAACCGTAGTGATTCAGGCCATAAGCTTCCCCAGGTGGCAATTTGAATCATTTTTTAAAAAATTTGCTCTGTTGGAGGACTACCTTCTCATTATTGAAGACATTTGGAAATATACCACACAGTCCTAATAGAAGTGAGTTAGGTTTTTATCGGCTTCAGTGTGCATATGACTATAATTAACAAGTAAAATGAACACAGACCATTTAAAATTCATTAAAGTATGGGAGAAAAAATGACATTTGATCATAAGTAAAACTCTCTGCATATTTACTTACTTAGCAGGAGGCATTTGGGGAGAAGCAGTTGATTCACTGATGTGTCAGGAGATGGCAAATGAAACTTCTTGTAACCTGCTGCTGCCATCATTGTGGGATGGAGTTAACATTAATTGCAATATCTGAGTGTTTGGCATCACAACATGTGAGCCAGACATGACATCTTTTTGCATATTTTATTATGTTCCCCCGCCACCCTAGTATGAATATTAGAACATTGGGTTTTTATCTATCACTCATTCTGTTTTGGATAATTATTGTAGTAGGTGGCATCTCTAAGATGTGCTGAAGAGATATCCACAAGGGAGTTAATACTCCAGTCTCTGTGCAGGTGGACACAGGGAACCAGTGTTTGCCACAAAGACCCAGCTTTAATTCTATCACCAGCTTTAAAGAGAGCGACATTGTGAGACGGAATGGAATCCTATAATGTTTTGAAAAAGGAAAGAAAAAAAAAAAAGAGGCTGTTTATATTCACTGGGCATGATGGAGAGAGGGATTTGCTAGTAATTGCAAAGTCAGTTTTTGTACCTGGCTGCTATGTTGGCTTAAAAAGCCCACAGGGCCTTTTGTGGTAAGTGCTCTGCTGACCTCTACCTGCTCTTTCTCTGGATTTGGAATCTAAATTGGTTGGGGAAAGAAATGAGAACAGAGGTGAGAAGGGTGAACAGATCTGAAGTCTATGGGGTTGAGGAATTGGTGATGTCAGGCTATTTGAGGGAAATGAGATTTCAGAGGAACAGTTAGAGAAAAGGGGAGTTAGCGCCATGGGTAGCTATTAGTACAGAAAGGTCTAGAGTAGAGATTCTTTTTCAACTCTAACTTAAAATTAGAATCCCTTTGGAAATTTATTTGTTTGTTTATTTACCTATTCATCATAATTATTCCTTCTTTCATGCCTCCCTACTTTCCTCTTTTTTAGTATGTTAAAGAACACTGTTGCCTAGCCCCCTTCCCTGACATTATGCCATTAATTGGTCTGAACTGTAGAACCAAAACACAGAAATTAAAATGGGTCATATGGAGAACCAGGAGTTTATGATATTATTTTACAGCTTTATTTGCATATTAGAATCACTTAAAAGTCATTTGAAGTTAGAAAATTAAATTATTGGTTGCATTTCTTTAACTTGTGAAATCACACATTAATACAATAGGAATAGGAGATGTGAGCAAGTATTTGAGCAAGGTGCTAAAATCCCGAAGGAATGATGTAGATGGCAGCAACAGGTTGGGGAAACACATGCCACAGTCTGACCCTCAGAGCTGGGGGGTTATGTTGCAGAGAATGGAGGAATAGCAATTTAAATGTGACAATGTGAGGCAAGGTGAGCAGGATACCAAAGTTGAAAACACCACCAATTCAGAGACCTTCAGGGTACCACAAGGGAAAGCTACATGGTTTGTTGGTACTAGAAGGTGAAGGAAATGTTAGAGATGGACTTTAGGTTTCCTGGGGTTTGACAGCCAAACATTCAATGGATGTAACATTCAATGGATGTTTGTTGAGGGAACAAGTACTTTTTATTCAGGTCAATGCTGTGTGTGTATAACAGTGACCATATTTTGCTGTATTAAAAATAATTACAGTATTTGGAAATTTGTTCATCCTAGTTATTAGAATTTATCATTTTTAAATTTTTTATTGAATTTATTGGGGTGACATTGGTAATAAAATGATACAGATTTCAAGTGCACAATTCTAGAATTCTAAAGATATTTTAGTAAATATATTTTTATGCCATGGACATAAAAAATTACTAAATATATTTTGCTGCCATGAATGTAAGGAAATCAGAGTTGCTGAGTTTAGGGGTTGGGCAGTAACCTATGAAGAATGCTAGTATTTCTTTTTTAAAGCTTTACACTTAATTGGGTAATCCATTCAATTTACAAAAGCTAAAGAAAATTGGAAATATTATAATTTAGGAACCTTCAAGAAATAGTTCTCAACTCTCTCTTTCATTATGAAAAATAGGAAGTCTTAATTCTTTTAGCAGTTACTTTAGTTATCTCCTTTACTTCAGATATATAGAATAGGCATCTTAATCTTTATGGGTCAGGCTGGTAACTTGATTAAAGCTGGCCACTAGAATCCTCATTTCTGTGCAGAAAATTGTTTTCTTCCAGTTATACAGAAATAGGCATACTTTTCATTTTATCACTAATTTTCCACATTGACAATGACAAGGGAACCAAGAATACATCCAATTCCTTCTAATTTCCAGGACAACAGCAATGCAAGCACAAGGATGACTGTGAACAGACACTTTGTCTCAGTGTTAAGAACCTACTATATATATATATATATATATATATATATATATATATATATATAGAGAGAGAGAGAGAGAGAGAGAGAGAGAGAGAGAGAGAGAGAGAGAGAGAATGAATGATTGTGAGGACCTCAATGTTGTCCTAGCATAATGGCAGGGAGGGGACCCAGTGGGTAAGAAGGAACTCCCCTCAGCACCTACCAGCTGTGCTCATATGTGAAGTTCACAGTGTTTTGGCTGCATGAGACAGATCAGAGATCAAAATCTTCATCTACGATTTAAAAAAAAAATGTATGTGATATCAGCACGTGATGTGGAATTTACCATTTAACTATATGTTATACAGAAGATCTTCAGAACTTGTTCATCTCATATAACTGAAACTTTATAATCTCTGAATAGCAACCCCCATCCCTTCCTCCCAGCCACAGGCAACCATCATTTCACTCTATTTCTGAGTTTGACTCTTTTAGATACTTCATATAAGGGAAATCATATTTGTCCTTTTGTGGCTGATTTCTTTCAGTTAGCATAATGTCTACCAGGCTAATTCATGTTGGTGCAAATGGCATAATTTGCTTCTTTTTAAAGACTGAATATTTCCTTGAATTTACATGTCACATTTTCTTTATTCATTCATTTGTTGGTGAATATTTGGGTTGTTTCTCTATCTTGACTATTATAAATAAGCTACAATAAACATAGAGTGCATGTATATATTTGAGATCCTACTTTTAATTTCTTAAAATTAACCTCAGAAGTTGGGTTACTAGATCATATAGTAATTCTATTTTTAATGGTAAGTTGACTTCCTGGGACATGCAGTCTTTGATGGTTGGTAAACTCTTTGTAGAGTTTTATTCAGGTAGGAAGTGAAGTCACCATTTCTAGTTTATCTTGGAGGAAAAACATGTGGAACAGAAGGGTGAGGAGTTCCCCCTCTCCCCCATGATACATTGTATGAATTTAGAAGTTCTATTACTTTAGGCTAGCTAGATAATTGCTTTAAGCAGCATATGCTTATGTTCTGAAAGCTTAAAGGTGGCCTTTAAGATTACTATATCATCTTCAACTATATTTATCTATAAAGTGATAAATTGCAGTTATTTAGGCAAAAAATTTCCACCTTATTGAGATCAGTGAAGGTTAAACAATTAATTTTATGAAAGGCTTTGACAGTTTTTAATAGATTTATGATCTTTGAAGAAAATTTTAATTTCTTCCTTAACCTTTTTTTTTTCTTCATAGCAGCATATTTTTGAATTTTTTAAAATGAGCAGTTTTGCAGTTTTTTCCCTTTGATTTTAGGGTAAATATGTTTAAACTGCCAAATGTGTTAAATGTGTATAGTGAGAGTTAAAAAAATCATGTTGTTTTTTTCCCTTTAAAGTCTCATAAATATTTGAAGCTATGTACTAAAATGCCAATTAACATATATAAAAATAACATGAAGTTTAAGTTTAATTTTTTCCCAGCCCTTAGTTATTAAGCTTATTTCATTTAATAATTCATTTAATAGGTGATAATATATAGACATAAAAATGGAGGTATTATCAGATCATACTGCATAATGGATAATTATTACTTTGGAGGTATAATAAAAGATTTCCCCTGTGTCATTATATGAACATTTTCTCTCAGTGACAACACATTTTCTCTCTTAACACTCCATTTCTTGGCTGTCATTTTTGCTGCATCTTTTCTTTTCTGGTTTTTAAATAATATGTCAATCTTATATTCCCCAAATAGGGCCAAATCTTCTAGCTATGGAAAGGAGTATAGTAAAACAGGGAAACGAAGCATATCCAGAAATAAGCAAAGCAACACTGAACTATAAAATTGTAGAATAAGCTCACTTTTGAATACAGATATAATTATAGTCACTAAGTTATTTTCAAAATGTATTTAGTTGTATAAGACATAATTCATGTGACTTAGTTGACTTTATCTCAGAGATGTAAGGTTGGTTTAACATCTGTCTAGGGAATCACTTCAATAAACAGAATAAAATTATCTTTACTCTCGAAGGATTTATTTAGGTTAATAAGTAGTTTCTGTATTAAATAAAATGAAAACATCAAATGTAACAATGAAACATTAAATCTATTTCTACTAACATAAAAACTAAAAATAAAGATTCCCTGTCATTAACATGTTATGTAATATTGTTTTAAAAATCCTTGCCCATGCAATGAGAGAAGACAATCCTATATAATAAAAGTCTAATGTGCAAATCGACCAAACGGCAGAACAACTGGTCGCTATGATGTGCACTGACCATCAGGGGTCAGATGCTCAATGCACGAGCTGCCCTCCCTGGTGGTCAGTGTGCTCCCACAGGGGAAGCACCGCTCAACAGAAGCCAGGCTTAAGCACTGGCAGCACTAAGGATGTCTGACTGTTGGCTTAGTTTGCTCCCCATCATTAGGACAACCCCCACCTGAGTACATGAATATCGTGTGCCAGTTCTCTAGTTAAATAATAAATATATTATGATATAATTAGCTTCACTGTGATTCTCATCTAGATGAATATACCCTTTCTCCAATGTATTACTGAGATGATGACAAGTAAAAGAAAGAGGCAATGAAGAAATGCAACCACATGCTTTTTACCCACCAATTTGGCCTATTCTAGAGGAAAAAATAATTGGATAATACCCGAATGCTCACCTTAAATATCTTTTATCTTCTTTCGCATATAGTCTCACTCATTTTGAGGAACTAATTGTTCCTAGATTTCCCTCAAAACTTTCCCTCAAGGTGGATCTTAGATGTGGCTCTGTTTCTATTTCTTGCCATGACGATATGGGGTTGGCCAGTGGGTCACTGCAAGGAAAATGTGACTGTATATATGCATCTCAGTCTGAATGTAAAACTTAACCCTATAGTCAAACTCTCCTTGTGTCTTTAGGTTTGCTCATCCTTGTGTTTCCAATAATACACACTGCTCTAATTTTCTCAAGGCTTCTTCCTCCTGTTTTGTTTTTCCTCAAGATCTTTGTAGCATGCACACACCTCCAGGTTCACAAATTTTACATTCTTTTTCTCTCTCTTTTTTTTTTTGTTAATCCTCATTGAAGGATATTTTCCCATTAATTTTTAGAGAGAGAGTAGAAGGGAGGGGGAGAGACCCAGAGAGAGAAGTACAATAATAATATGAGAGAGACATTGATTGGTTGTCTTCTACAAGTGCCCTTAGGGATTGAAACTGCAACTGAGGTACTTGACCGGAATCGAACCTGGCACTGCAGGGCAATGCTCTATTCCCTGAGTCAAACCAGCTAGGGCTACATTCCCTTCCTTCCGCCTATCCTTGAGAGCTCTCCCTTTGCCTTTAAAATAAAGTTGCTATTTAGATTAAGTTTTCCCAATCAACAACAAAAAGCCTACATACACAATGTTATTCACTCCTTTCAAGCAGAGAAATTTCACATTACATTTCCTATTCTTCTAGCTTCATAAAATTTTCCTTTCAATATCATGGCCTTGAACAGAATGAGTAAAGTTATGACTTGACAAAAACACTGAATACAACTCCAGACAATGTGAAACAGAAATTTCGCTTAGTTTTCTAAAGGTGTGGGCAAAAATGAATTTTTTAAAAGGCTTTTCTGTAACAAACCAACCTTTTTTAGGTGGCATTGAAAGTATATTATAAGATATATTGCTTCCTTGTCTAAAAATGTTGCTGAAATAGGTTTAAATAGACCTCTTTAAATGGGTGAAGGGAGACAAAGTGTACACACTTCCCATTATCTATATTTATAAAAGCCAAGCAACCAGAATGCTGGAATGACCAGAACAATAGGAACAATTTGTCGCTATGATGCTCACTGCTGCAGACAACCAGACTGATCAGAGCCCTGATGGGCACTCCCTCAACCTCTCACGGCCCCTCCCCTCGACTGGTCCAGACCCCAATTGCCCCTCCCCCCCCCACATTCTGATCAGAGATAGGGTTGGCCAGCCAACTTCCTGAGGCCCCTCTCCACAGCAGGCCCTTCCCCTGATTTCCCCCCCTTCCCCACACACTGATTGGGAACAGGGCCAGCCGGCCAACCTCCTGCAATCCCCCTGGCCGGCCCGGCCCCAATCAGCCCCCTCACAGCCCCTCCCCCCACCGGCCTGGCCTGATTGGCCCTCATCAGGGGGGCCAGCCAGACCCCACCCATTCATGAATTCATGCACTACGCTTCTAGTAAGGTAAATAAGTTCCTAGAATATAATGTGCAACAACTTTGGGACTCTACTTAATAATACTGTATTGTTTATACACATGCAAAAATTGTATCCATGAGAAAGGAGCAATAGGAAGAGTCCTGATCACCCCTAGCTGACCCCCTCCCCGCCAGCCTGGTTGCCCCAACTGCTCCCCCAACCCTGGCCTGGGTTGCCCCTTACTGCCCCCCCCCCCAGCCTGGCCACTCCCAACTGCCTCCTCCCCTGCCAGTCTGGCTGTCCCCAACTGCCCCCCTGCCAGCCTGGTTACCCCTAACTGCCCCACCCCCCGCTGGCCTGGTTGCCCCACACAGCCTGCTGTTCAGTTGTCTGTCTGGGCATTTAGGTCGTGATGGCCCCTGGCTTGTTGTATATTAGGATGATGATGGTAATGTATTTAGGTAAATACCATATAATAATGATGATGTGGTATTTAACTTAACTACAGTTGAGTTAATTAATGGCCACTAGTATTTTTTAATCATTGCTAATAAAATACTGTTTCCAAGTATAAGTTTCAGTCACCAACCATTACCCAGAATGTGAGAAATATAATGAACTTAGCATACTTGTTCAGCAAGCTTTTTAAGTGACTTTGATTTCTCATTGTAGTGGAAAATAACTTACCTCATAGCACCGACTTCATCTCTTGTTGATAATTTATTTTTATCCAAAGCAAATCTTCAGGTCTGTTCTAATCAATGATGAGCACCTACTTGTGCTGACACTGAGCTCTTCAGTAGGCACTTTGCAATGTGAAACTCATTTGCATTCAGCCACACATCACTCTGTTAAGGTATAATTTGCATTTCTGATCAGAGTATAATTTTCCATTAACTTTGTTGCAACATCGAACATAAGTACTGATATTACTTTAACTCTAATCTCTTAATTTTAATATATGACATAATTTAAAAAAACCCATCCAAATTTCTATCTGCATCTTGTGTACCATTGTTTTTTACACACTTTTAATTCTGTTATTTACTAGCTACAGAATTAGGATAATTTATTCTCAAATCAGACAGACCTCTGTTTATATCTCAGTTCTGATGCAAAATGTACCACATTAGGCCAGCTACTGAAATGCTTTGAACTTCAGATTTCTTATTTGTAAAGGGAGGAAACCAACAGTCCTCATGGCACAGTAATTTTGTGAGGATAAAATGAAACAATGCATGGAAAATATATTTGTTTTCTCTTTTTTTAGTTATCATCATTGTATTTTTAATTTTTCTCTTGGTTTCTTGATATCTCTCACTAGGAAAGCAAGCTACATTCAATATATTGTCAAGCCTGCTATAGATAAGATTTGACAATAGATATCCAAAATGTCTTACATTTTTTTCCTAGCTTTTTTATCCACCTTAATACATATGACTTTTGTAAACAATAAAACAAACATTCGCATGCAAGGTTATTTTAAAAAAATTGATAGAAATTTACATATAGTTATGTATGGAAGCTTAAAAATTATTAAGATTATGAGGTCTTAAATTATTTAAGATGATGAGGTTGTTAGAAGCGCAGATACTGAAACCAGTCTAAGTTTGAACATGGTGCCACCACTCACTAGCTGTCTGACTTTGGCTGGTTTTGTGACTTCTCTATATCTTAGTTTCATCGTTTCCGACATCTGACTTACTTTATAGACTTGCTGAGAGGATTGAGTTAATTCATACAACATAACTTAGAACAGAACCCAAGTGCACTGTAATTACTTAATGTTAGCTACTACAAATGGTGCAAGCCATTCCTTACATTGCTAATTTTAAATTAATGCAACAATTGATATGTATCCTATATTTTTTAATTACCCAAATATTTTATCTGTTCCTAAGATTGGATCTTTAAACATTGCAGACAGAAGCTCAGGATGTTTTGTTTGGGTTAATAGACACCCACTGGAATGACCATAATTTGAATCATACCTAGTAAGGATATATATATGTTTGGAGTTTTGTGAGGTTCATCAAAATGAAACTCTTTTTCTGTGTTTTTGAGTAGGTCCTAGACATTGGAAATTATTTTTAAATATATGACTTCCAATTTTTAAGCCATGTCATCATGATGAACAATTTATACAATCTATCATTCTGATGACAGTGACAGCAAGGTGCTGTGGGGGTGGGTAGTAAGAAGCAAAAGAAGAAAACTGTGGTCTATGCTGAGATGATCAAATAACTCTTAAGTATCACTGGAACTGATTAGAATCCAATTTTACTCCAAAAATGCAGCATGCATTTTTAAAATAGTCACACAAATAACCCATTTACATACAGTGACCTTTTGGATGGAAATCATATTAAAAATCTGCAAGGAAAATATGTCCTTTCTCTCTCTCTCTCTCTTTTTTGTTTTTTTGTAGCTTACTTTGCAGATAAAGAGTGGCATACATTCAAAAAGTAGGTGTTCCCTGCCTGTTATTCCACTATTTATTTGCAAATAAGAAGAATTATTCTTATGGAAATATTTATTGGGCACTTACCTTGGGCTAAGCACCATACTAAATCTCATCTGTTATCAATCATTTAAACTTCTCAATAATGCTATCAATTATGCATTTTTAGCTTCAGTTATCCTCCTGACATTTTGCAACTGTGGCTTAAATTAGTTTTTTTACCCAAGGTCACACAGCTAATACGCGGCACACCAAGATTGAGCCCAGGTCTCCATTTTCGGTTTCTAAGTAATACGGCCCAGAAATGGAGTGGTGCATAGTGAGAGCTGGCCCAGAGCTCAAGGATCCTCTCATCGGAATATATCTTCTTGATTTGAGTATGAGACACTGAATATTCATAAGAATTGTGTTTAAAATCATTCCTAGGCATGGTGTTCATTAACTAATAAATAAGTGTACGTCTTGGAATTGAGTGAGAAAAAATATTTTGACAACATGTGAACACGAGTGTCATATTATAGTTCTCATATAGGATGCTCAATTCTGACCATATAGAATAATTTTAGTGGTTTGTGGAATTGGCATTGAATAACAGTGAAGGTGGGAAAATCATTCCCTTTTAAATTCTTGCTCAACCAGAATTATCCCCACAAGAAAGTATTTGTCTGATGATCATTGCTATAACTTCTTTGAACACAAGGTCATTTTTACTTTTTAGAGTGATCTTCAAAATTGGTGGTCCTCAGAATCAGGTAGCCACGAGAGTCAAGATAAAATTAAACAATATTATTTTCTTTTAATTTATTGTTTGTGTATTTATATCAATAGAATTCTCTTTTTCTAATGTATGGGAGTGATATAAAGTGAAATTTATTCAAGTAAAGTATTACTGGTATATTAGTAAGTTAGGTTTGAATATAGCAATATGCTAATAGGAGTACAGTTTGGAAAACTCTGAATTTCAAATAGTGTCTTGGAGTCACGCAGCTGTGAGTTTGAATTCTGCCATTCGGTCAAACCCCCACCCCCTGCCACATTGCCCTAGCTTTATGTTTTACTGTATAAGCCTTAGAAAATCATTAATCTCTTAGATTTATGCCTGAAAAAAATTGGACATGAGAATATAAATTTTACAAGTTTCTTTTTGTATTCAATGTTTAAATATATGTATAGTGCTTACTCAGTTGTAGATATCTCAGAGTCGTCATGTAGGTGAAACTGTTGATATTATTTTCCAACTTTTTATTTTTTTCCTAATTTGCACATCTTATATTATCTCTGTATCAAAAATTAAATATCACCTTAACTAAACTCTGAACTTGAAATAACTAAACTCCCTGGAGATTACCAGTCTTCTGTGAGTAGAGGTTAGGGTCTGTTTGTTATGAGAATAAAATTGATCACAAGAACAATTAGTGCAGTATCAAATATCTAGTCAAAATGATGTATTTGAATTAACTTTCAATAATTATGTAATGAAATAATTTATTTTTCTTGCCAAAAGTCAGTTTAATCATGAAAATCTTGTATATGTAGAGTCATGGAGGCCATCAGAATATGACCACGTAGCTTTGTCATCAATTATAACAAGGGTCAGGAAAATAAATTTATTTACAGACACTTCTTAGAACAAATAGTCTAGGGTTCACTACAAGAATATGGAATGGTAATGGGTCATAATTTTACATTATTAGTAATAGCAAGTGGTGAAGTAGCTTTCTCATTTGCTTCTTGTTGGGACTATTTCTGTGGGTGTGGAAGTAAATGTTTGAATTCTATGGAGACTCTAAAATCTACACTAACTTTTTCTTTTCTTTTAAAAAAAATATATTTTATTGATTTTTTTACAGAGAGGAAGAGAGAGGGATAGATAGTTAGAAACATTGATGAGAGAGAATCATCGATCAGCTGCCTCTTGCACAACCCCTACTGGGGATGTGCCTGCAACCGAGGTACATGCTCTTGACCAGAATTGAACCCGGGACCTTTCAGTCCATAGGCCGGACTCTCTCGATCACTGAGCCAAACCGATTTTGGCTACACTAATTTTTTCTGATTACATATGAAGATTTACCTGACTATGTCAAGACATTTCACCATCTAGAATCTAGATTCTAGATAGATGTTTTTGGTTTCTTTTTCTTTACATGAGTGCTTCTTACTGTACTTACAAATCACCTCATATCTGAAGACTTTGTTTAAAGGCAGGCTCTGATTCAGGAAGTCTGGGAGTGCTCTGAGGTTCTGTATTTCAAAGCAGCTCCAAAGTACTGCTCATGTTGTCCACCCTCAGAGTATGCTTTGACAAACATTATATCTCCTTAGAAAGAAAGACCTTTCATAATGTTGATTTTCAAAACAGTTCTCTCCCTCATATTCCTAATCCACTATCCTGTTTGATTTCTTAACTAGAGTTCTGATGGACGAAACTCCTGCAAGGGACTTAGCCTTCACAGCCCTGGCACATTAGCTCTTTATTATATAGGATAGCCTTCATGTCACAACTTTAATGATTTTGTTGATTTGCTTATTTTTGCTTGTCTGTCATTTCTGGATTATAAACATCACAAAATCAGGGTCCATGCTATTTTGCTCCCAATGCCTCTAGGGCCTGACCCAATTAACAGATAAACAAATGAATGGAAAACTATCTCTAGATTATACCGGAGTGTCAGTGTTACCAATACCCAGGGTTCTCAAATTTTCTCTTGCATCAGATCCCCTGAAGGACTGGTTAACAAATGGGATTACTGAACTCTCCAGTGCAGAGTTTCTGATTCAATAGTAAGTCTGGGATGGAGCCTGCGAACTTGTGAATTTGCAACTGTAAATTGCTATGTGTTGCTGATGCTGCTGGCTCAGTTTGAGAACTGACCTATAATAAAAAAATATAGTTTAACAGTAATCTCAAAAAATTATGCTGAAAGACTGACGCTTTCCCTGAAGAAGTATCTAGTCATCTAATTTATCTACTTACTTAGCACTGATGACTCAGACTTTAGTAATCCCCTAACAGTGGTGAGTATGGAGTTGATACATGGGTAATTATGGTTCATTTTATTAACTGCATCATTGAGGATGAAAAGGGGCTGCTGTGAGTGTCCTCCCCATGTCCCGCGTGGTTCAGGGTTCAGGTTCAGGGTTCCGGTTCTGGAGGAGGCTGCACACAAATTAAAGAGACTAGACAAGAAAATATTAATTTGGGAATTGGGGGCAAGGTGGAAGCCCAAGAGAGGACTCTGTTTGCTGAGTCTCTTTTATTCATATTTGGGATCCATTTATAACCTTTAGGCAGACAATTCCAGTACCAGACAAACTATCTTATCAGTAAGGATTTACATGAGACTAAAAGGTGGAAGTTGCTTCAGCTATCTTTATCTCCACCAGATAGTGAGTGTCTGGCTCTGATCCTTGCTAAAGCCTCAAGGTTGACCAGCCTTCTGGGTTCCTTGTCCACACCTCTCTGCTAGTGAAGGCAATAGGTAGCTTCCAACAGGCTGCATGCTAACTTTACAAGCTCAGGGAAGGCCTTGAAAGCCCAGAGACCTAAAGTAACCACAAAGGATGGTCTGAAATTAAAGCCTTTTAACTAAAAGCAGTTTATGTCAGATAGTCATTGCTAACTAATAACTATCCTGTGCTTACCTATGTAAACAATGTATCATTTTACTTTTTACCCAATTCCAGAGGTTTTCCCCTTTCCTTTCTCCGGCCTTACTAATCTATCACCAATGAATTTCATGTAATCCGCTTACATCTCTCTTTTGATTGTAAATGTATAAAATAAGATGCAAACTGCCATTCTCTTGGAGCATTGTCTCAATACCTTCAAATTCTGCTTCTGAGCAATTTCCACAGTTTGGCTCAAATAAACTCACAAAAATTCTCTATAGGTTTGAATGTTTCTTACATTGACACACACACACACACACACACACACACACACACACACACACACATATATATATATATATATATATATATATATATATATATATATATATATATATCCTTGAAGAAAGGAAAGGGAAGAAGAGCTGTCCCTGACTCAGATCTTCTTGTGGATTGCAGTCACGCCAGCCTCCTTTTAAGTCTCATGTCATGTCCCTTGCTCACTGCCTTCTGACATCCTGCAAGCATCAAGCTGGCCCTAGAGATCATTCACTCTTTTTGACTCCCCGGCTTGGTTTCCTTCACAATAGCTCAGAGCTCAACAGAACTTCTCTTTTTTGTTCTCTTTCTCTTTTTCTCTAATGCAAACAAAGCCTTACCTTCTTGCTCAAATAGTGTTTTCTTTCCTTTTTGCAATAAGAAGCATCACTAGAAAATGGAGGAGGCTGGACAGTTTCTGCACACACTCTGTAGTGCATGGAGAAACATTGCAGTCATTTTTGTAAAGGGCATTGTGGATTTTAAGAACTCTATGATACCTCATTCTTTCTCTAATTATCCCCAACAAGTAGTAACCGGGTAATGAGAATCAGAACTTTGGCCACAGGCAATGGCATTTACACTTAAATATTGATTAATAAAAAGGTATTTTAAAGGGAAATTAGCTTTTATTCACTGGAAAGAAAGTTAATATCAGCAAGCAGTTTTTAGGATCTGTATCTTAAGAAATGCTGAATTAAAGTTTGATTTAAAGCTGTCAGAAACATTTCTCTGTGTAAATGCAATTTAAATAAATTCAATGTCATGCATTATGTTTTTACACAAAACCCCACAATAATAACATAGACAGCATTAATTTTAGTTTTAAACATAAATCCTTATCATTATTTTAAATTTCTATGGTATTTTTTTCTCAAAAGTTCTTCACTACATAAAGATCTGATGAAGTTCTGATAAAACATATTGCTTAAATTGGTGCCTGTGGGGAGAGGTCCTCATCCCCGTTGTTGCTCATGGCAGTGGAAGTCTTGTGATGTCCTAAGAAAAATAATATTCTGAGACTCCTATGGGAGAACGAGTGATTTTTATTTCTTTGGAATTACATCCCTGAGTTTCCAAGGTCCCATTTCCCCTTATCTTGCCACACAAGAAGTGTAGCTCGGGGTTTGATTGTGCTAGATTCAGAGCCAGTGTCCAGAGTTTCCTTTCTATATTGGAGCAGTGTTCAGTCCAATATCAGAAAAGCTTAGCTTATGTTCTGCATTCCATCAGTCCATTGAGTGTGGGGTCTGCAGGGCCACATGGCTATGGAGGAAACAGGGTGAATGCAAGAAAGCAGGAGCAAAACCAAAGGAACCAGGGAATCAAGAGAATGAATTCCTTTGTTTATGGGATTATGTGTTCCCAAATTTTTTGTGGGCTTGCAATGGCCACACCCATTCTGGCCAATGACTTTTGTTCCCCGGTGTTACTGATAGGCACTTTCCCTATTCACCCCAGCTCCACTGTGCATGAACCCATTTCCCCATTGTTGCACCCCTTCTCAGTGATCTGTTGGGAATGGGCTAGTGTTTCCCTGAGGAATGTGAAGCTGCAGCTTCCTAGTGAAGATGCCCAAATGACATGCCTGCAATGTCTGCCTTTCCCTTTGCTCCTTGCCTGTTATTAGTAACTAGCTAATTACAATAGTATCAAAATTATACATGAAAGTATTAGAATATTATCAAAATTTAAATAAGAAATACTTTATTTTGTTGATTGAGTTATCTGATCTGTATTTTATTTTGTAGCAAGAAGTTTTAGCATTTATTCTTATGTAATCTTTGCTGTAGAAAGTAATGGCTTATAGATTGAGATACATGGATTTTAGAATTTAAGACACATAATGTCACTTTGAGGACATAAAAGAGCATATTTTTGGCACTTAATAATTATTATCTTATTTTGGAAAACTTTCATTGCTTTGGATCAGCCAGTGATATGAAAGAAAATGTGAAGTATAAGTCATAGGTCTGCCATAATATTACAGGTTTGTTTGTACTAATTACAGCATAAATGCCACATTGGTTTTCAGCAATTCATTTGTTGGACAGTTCTTCAAGCAGCCAGTTTCAGAGGCGCTGAGACTCTAATTAAACTCTGGCTGATGTTCCAAATCCTCTCTTCAGAGCCTGGGGGAATAATAACATTTATTTACAAGGCACCTCTTACCCTAAAGCTATCAGCTATCCTTCCCACAATCAGTATTCCAGTCTGTCCTAGAAAGGAAGGCCAAGCATTCCGTTTGGCTTTAGAGCAAGTGCATGTACTTTTGTACAAATGAGAATTTTATTGATTAAAATACTCAGTGGAATACTACTCAGAAATAAAAAGGAGTGGAGTATAGTTGCATGCAAAATCATGCATGTATCTCAGAGGCATTATGCTGAGGGAAAGACATCAGTCTTAAACGTCTTAAACGGTTATATATAAATGATGTCATTGACAATGCTTTCTGGAAGAAAACAATACTGGTGAAGGAGAATAAATTAGTGGCTGCTAGAGGCTGGAGTAGAGGAAGGGTATGATTGAAAAGAGAGGTAACTTAAGGGATTCTTCTGTGTGATAGAACTGCTCCAAAGCTTGATTATGGTGATGCTTACACAGATATACACTTTGAAATGCATAAAATATAAAACCAAAAGTGAATTTTATTGCATGATCATTTTATTAAAAATAATAAAATATCTACACATTGAGAAGAATTGAACCACAATGTTGCCACTGAGTTATTCATAGGCCAAAGAATATAATAGTGCCCACAGGTAAAATCAAGCTCACTGCTTAGGGTCATGTCTATTCCTAATAGAATAATATAATACATATGTCTAATATAATAAGAATGTCTCTTTTAATTATGTGCAGTACATGTCAGCCAGAAATCATCATTGTACCTCCTGCATGTCTGAACATCCATCTTTGTCTTCTTCATGCCTCTTTTTCCTCTACTTGCTTTAAAATATATGTATTCCCAGGTTGTATCTTAAATCTTAATTTCTTCAGCTCAGCACCCACTCCAGGGAAAATCTCCTTCAATCAGTGACTTGACCTAAAATCTCCTTGCTGAAGATTACTTCTAAATCTGTACCTGCAGTCCTAATATACTTTTATCCCTAATTATATTTTTGTGTGTAATACCTTATTTTGAATATCCCAATAGCCCCCCAAAAATCACCACAGCAAAAGCAATTTAATTAGCATTTCTTCTGAAAGCTAAGATTATTCTAAAATAACTGACTTCTTCATCACTAAAGCTAGAAATATTGTTATTTTACCACCTTATTATATTCATTCTCCCTCATAAAATTGGCCACTAAATCTAGCTGATTCTTTCAATTTTGCATTCTTTCCCTCATAAAAACCTAAATTATACTTTGATCATGGTCACTTAGTATATTACAATAGCATTCTCTGTGATCTCATTCTTCCGTTATATCTCTATTTGACTTTTGTACTCTTGTTAATATTACTTTGTAAAATCTGATTTATTTCTTCTATCTGACCAGAAATCTTTCTCTTACTGAAAGGAAAATCTAAATATCATATGGTATTCTGAAACTTCAGTATTTGGACCTCCCCCATTGTCTACCATCATCCAGCACAGCAAACACAGTTTTATCACTAACTACCTACAAACCTACCCTCCTCTTGGACTGTAGCCACTTCATATGTTTTATTGTTCATTGAAACCATCCTATTTCATGTGGACAACTTCACTTCACATGGGCAGTGCTTAGTATGTGTGTGTCTCTCCTGTCCATTAGAATCCCATTCATCATTCATATCTCTTACACTGTATCTTCCAGGAAGACCCTCAATCCAGCAATTTGTAATTCATCTTTGCCTTCTGTGAGCTTCCATAGAACAATTAACTTCTTTATTTTTGTTTGATTTGCTATGCACACACATCCTTCCATTCAAAAACTCTAACCTTCTTATGAGAAACAATCATATGCTCACCCTACTTTATTACCTTAAATGCTTTTTGGAATAAGGTTCAAATTGAGCACACATATCCTATACAATACAAGCCTAATATGCAAATTGACCGGGAGTTGTCTGGGAGTTCGACCAGGGGATGAGGCTGGCTAGGAGAGGGGAGGGAGGCATGGACCAGCGGCCAGTAGCCACTAGGTTATCCTGCCAGTGCACTAATTTTGTGCATTGGTTCTCTAGTAAATAAATAATCTTTACTTTCTTGTTAGATCTGGAATGATGCGTCTCACATATAAGATATGTAATAGATGTTTGCTCTGTGAAACAATGGATAAATGCATAGCAGACAGACTAATCAGGCTAGGGAGTGTTGGAAATGTTATCCCATACATTACAATTAGAGGAAGATTATCATTAGCATTAATGTGTTATTAAAAATACCATTCTTCATGATCAGGTAATGTCAACATTTATTTATGGTGCACCTGCACACACCACCCAAGGCCAAATTATGTTTTCATCCTATCATTCATCTGCTCAAAATTCAACGTCTGCCAGGATGTGTTAAAGATTGAATTTAAGGTTTTATTTTTTGCATTTATGGCATTTTTTTTTATCATCTTGTGATCTTTATCCAATAAAGCAACACACATATCTGAATATATGAATATTTTACTTCTCGGCATTTCCTATGATCCTTGCTCCTACCCAGCCTTCCTTCCCCAGGTCCTTGATGTTTATTTATTTATTTTTCTATTTTTGGCTTTCCCTCATTTGTATCTGTCCCTTCTCCTTCCTATTTTACCATTATCCCTTCCACTCCATATCCTATATATAACATTTTTCTTTCTTCTTTTTCCTTAACATTTCTTGTTGATTACTATGTATTTCATCTGGATCTGAGATTGCCACACACCATGAAGTAATTATAGCACTTGAGTTCACAGTCTAGAGTGAGTCAGGTCAGTTGTTTTTTAATTGTTGTTTTTGTCATTATTGTACTGTGTGTTTGTTTACTGTTCTCAGAATCATACTTATTCTCACTGTGGTTCAACCCATAACTACCTTTGCTCAGCTTTTACCTGACATATGCAATAATATCATCCTGTCCCTGCTTCATTCATACCTGCTCTGGAATGGAGAAACCTTTCCTAAGCATCTCACAGCTGGTGACAGCACCACTCCATTAGCCGCCCTGTATTTTATTTCTTTAGTTGGGAGTCATTCTTGCAAAGCCAGCCTGCCATGCATGTTCTTTAGTCGGTTTCTTGTGCATGCTTGTCATGTATTGCTCAAGGTTATTCTGCAGTTTTTCTGAAAGTCCTCATTGCTTCTAGCATGGGCCCTTATGGGAGATTGGCTTAATCAATGAAATACTTAAGATTTTTAAAAAGAACCAATCCAGAAAGAAAGAAAATGCACTTAGATTGTGTGTAAAAACAAAAAGTTTACTTAAGAATTCTGGTGATTTTTTTTTTTTTTTTAGTGAACTCTGGAAGTATAGCATCAGATGTCACCAGTGTTTAGCTCTGGGTATAGGATTTGGGTGACTCTCATTTTCTGTACATATCTACATGGCACAGTTATTTTTAAATACATATATTTTATTTTGTTAAAATAAGTAAACTTGTTTTAATAAATCATATTATGTTTTGTTTTGTGCTGAAATGTGTATGCCAAAATAAAAATGTTTTCTAATGGATTTTGAATTTTTAAAACAAACCACATATGTTTTGCCTTCTAAGAAATACTCTAGTTTATCAATACATTTATAGAAGATAGATATATATGGCCACATTGCAAAAGATATTTCATTCTATATTTCACCCTGTTCAAGGGCATTGTTATTCACTGTTTAACAATAGATGGCAGTAGAATAATGGTTCATAGACTTTATTTTAGATAAAGCTAACCAAATCCCTCATTCTAACATCAAGAAAAATGATCAAAATAGGTCTGACATTGATAAAAGAAGAAAAGTTAGTGTCATGATTTTTGCTTCTTATTTGAAAAAAAAAAAAAAAAGTTTATTCTGAGAGAGGAAAAGTCAGCCTGGAGGTTTTCAGAACCTGGCAGTCCTCTGACCTTATGTTCAATTTCTCAAGCTTTAAAGTTTCCATCAGAAGATTAATAAGCAATGTTTATGTTTTTCATTGACCTTGTCAAATAGGATATGTCTATTCACAAATAAATTTATAGGAAAATAAAAACAATCAATTTGATCTACTAAGTACTTAATGTTTTTTACACAATAACACCTTATGTGACTGAATTAAACCTTTTGTGTTCAAATGTACTTGATCATAGAGGTTAGGTAAAACTCAGCTATGGCAATATCATTGTCCTCAGACCTGATCGAGTGCTGCCAAGGAAATACTGATTAAAGAGGCATCTACCAGTGGCAAAAGCAAAGTTAGTATGTGATTCTGCCTTTATTTAGAATTTTTATGTTTTGCTCATCATGGATTTTTACATTAATTTTTATTTTAAAATTTTATTAAAATATTATCTTTATGTATTTTTTGGCACTGGCTTAAATTCAGTCCCGGAAGTGAATACCTCATTCTCTTCACCCTAATCCAGCTATGATAGTTACACAATCCAAAGTTTTGGTGAGTCACAGTAGGAGAAGAAAAACTGGGTTGAGGTGGAATGATAGGGAAAAAGAAGATGGGGTCAATACTCAAACTAATATCATCACTGGAGTGTCCTGCTGGGCTGAGTTCTTGATCTGATACATAGCGAAATATGTCTCAATAAATTATTCTTCAGGCCTATTTAGAATCCAGCTCTGTCTCCTTCAGGAACAGATATGAACTACTATCTTGATCATACATTTTTCTTTCTACATATAGCATAAAATGCACTGATTTAATTTCTTACTTCAGATAAAAAAGGACTAAGGGAGATCATATTGGATCTAAACATAATCCTCAATTCATATCTTCTTTTAGTCATCTTTTGTCCTTTTTGGAACCCGGATTACCATCTCAGATCATGTCTGTCCTAAGAAGAATGACATTAGTGCCAATAATACAGTACCTTTTGGGAAAAGTCTAAACCCTCTAATCTCAAGCAACCTGGCTCTGTCTCATCTGCCTTTCTCATAAGTCTTATAAACAGAATAATAAGAAAAGGGACGAAGAAAGAAAGGAAGGAAGGAAGAATTTAGAAAATAGTTATTGGTTTAAAATAGATATACTTGGCCCTTGCTGGTTTGCCTCAGAGGTTGAGTAGGGACCCACAAACCAAGAGGTTTGATTTCTGGTCATGGCACATGTCCTGGCTCAATCCTCAGTGGGTGATGTGCAGAAGGCAGCTGATTGATTAACTATTAAGTATCACTGGAACTTCTTTTAGAAGTTAATTTGCTTATTAATTAGATATCTGAGTTGCATTTATTTAAATATAAACCTGTGATGGAAAAGGATGACTCAGTAGATCTTAAAGTTAGTTTTACATTTAGAAAAAGAAATTTGCATAGGAAGAGATTACCTAGTATTATTCACTTACCACAGAAAGAGACTGATTTATAACTGATTAATAAAACCTAAAGTTACACATTTCAGAATATTAGTCTGTACTCCACATTACAAGTGACTATAAAGGGGATACTCAGTCTGCCTCAGCCATAATTTTTGTCTTCTGAATGAACAAGGAATGTGAGGCCATAATGTAGTAGCCAGAATATTTATGTATATCTGTCAAACATTCAGTCGTAGGGTTGAAATATGATGGTCAAGGTGATGGAACTTTTTAGTTGGTATGACCTTCTTGAAACTTTATCTGTAAATACAATATCTGGTCCAATGAGGGTGGTCACAAAGACTCTTAAAAAAAAAAAAAACTTTATTGTTGAAAGAATTACATGTCTCCTTTTCCCCCCCAATTAACCCCTAGCATGCCCCTATCCTACACCCCAGGCATTTATCACCCTCTATTGTCCTCACAAAGACTCTTGCCAAGTGAAATAATACTTTTGGGAATCTATATTTACAACTTTGGTGGCTCTCTAGGTTTTCCTTTTTCAGCTCATTATTGTCATCACCAAATGTCTATCAGTTTTGGTGATATTCTCTCTTGATTTGAGAAAGCATAAACGTTGTGGGTTGTATAAAAACTTTCCCCCCCTGATAAATGATCTCACCTAACTTAAGGTTAGCTTGGCTATGTAAATAAATACAACACACACACACACACACACACACCCACACCACTTATATATACCAGCTCATTATTCCACTCATTGTATGTTAACCTACTTTGAATATTATTTTCTTGAAAATAATTCTTAGTCCTATTTTCAAGAGGCAATTCAATTTTAATTTATACCTTATTAAATTTTGCTAGGAAGGAGCAAGAGAATCATTAAAAGTATAAACTGACTCATAAATATATTGACCCAATATCATAACAACATTGACCTACTCATAGTGTGTATTTAATTAAAATAGTATTAGACAGAACAAAATTAACTTCAGAGACTAACCAAAGCATTGACTGTAATAAATACAATTACATGTTACTGTTGTTTTATATTATTGAAAGACTTTTATCAATGTCTTCTGGAAGATAATTGCATTTCAGATGTAAAATATTTCCCCATGAGCATTTAATGTTTCTTTATCTTCAGGATAAGAGTAGATTTTGTTTCTATGCTAATAGGATTATGTATAGGGCAGTGGTTCTAGGTCCTATTTTTACCAATTATATCAATCTTGATAGGGAATTTTACTTATGATCAGAGGATTTTTCTGGCCATGATCAAATTGGTGATTAAGATGTATCTCCTTGTATGGTTTGCTGGGCCAAGTGGACATTACTAGTTATCCTTCTTGTAAACTTAATTGGGTAGCCTAGTTTATGATGACCACATTTGAGTTAATGGACCACTCACATGTTCAGAACAAAATCTGTGGTTTATCTCTAACCACCCTCTTTTTCTCATTCCCCACACACATTAGAAAGTCATGTCTACATCCAAAATCTGTTGTGGATCAATTTTATTCATCTGCTCTTCTACCATTATAGTTATGTCACCATTATCTGGTGGAAATATTGAAACAACCTACTTTCCCCAGTTGATATTGCTTCTACTTTTTGTTGCCTCCTTTAGTCCATTGTCCACAAAGTTGCTTTTATGACCTATTAAAAATAGAAAAGAAAGCATATCATTTTCATGGTTCAAATACTTCAAATGACTTCTTATTATGATTAGAATAAAATTTTAACTTACTACTGTGCCTACAAGGCTCTGATATCTCCCTTCTATGCATGGCTAAACTCAGCCCTTGTCATTGTACTCCATTCTCCTTGCATTTAAAAAAATATTCCTTAAGCACACCATCATTATTTCTGCTTCAGGAATTTTGCATTTTACTGTTTTGTCTTCTAGGGATTCTCTGCTTCTATATCTTTGCACAGGTACTATTAACTCATCATTTAGTTGTCATCTCAATCATCACCCTTTAGAGGACTTTTCATCTTACCTAAAGAAGCCCCTTGTATTAGTTACTTCTCTCCCATTAGTCTTTTTAAACACCCCCCTTGGAATTTGCCACTATTTGAAATTACCTTATTTATGTATTTGTTTATTATATTTCTTACCTTTAACTTATTCAAGCTCCAATAGACTTAAGAGCCCCATGGGGCAGGTACCTTCTGTTCCTTGCACATCACCGGAGTGTCTGCTTAGAGTATGTGCTCAGTAATAATTATTGAATGAATAAACCAGAGTTGGGATGAAAATTAAAGAAACCAGCATAAAAAACTGACAAGTCCATTTCTTAATATTTGCTACTATAACTTTTCTACATCTATATCTATTGCACTTAGAAACTCAGGGAATAGATTTTCATTATTTTCACTTAAAAATTAAAATCACTACTTTGGATGTGTGCATGTGTGTGTACTTTCTAGGGTAGAGAAATTCAACTCTACTTGCATCTTGGCAGTATCCAGGGAGCTTTGATATAGTAACAGTGTGTCTGGGTCTCATCTTCATAAAATCTTAACATTTTTGTTTTCTTGTTTTGGTTGGAGTCTAGACATGGTTTGTTTAAAAAGATCCCTATGGGTTTTCATATTCTATTAAGGTTGAGAAAAACTGTTTTCATTTGGCTTTGCAATCCTTACAACTTTCCCAGTGTTGCTAAATTATATTTTTGTATGGCTTATATTGTCAGGGAAATGGTAGAGAGAAGTCCCTGTATAAGACATGCCTATTTCAAACCCCAAATCTATAACCATGATCCAAATTTAGTTTCCAAGGGTTGATGTGATAATAGTCTTTTAGTGCATTTGTTTCAATCATTAATACCATATAGTAGCATGATAAGATATTGGAACAGAAGTTTCACATAAAATAAACCTTGATTTGACTATGTTGAACAGCCATGTGTAAAAGTGGTATTTCCATTTCACATTTGAGAAACTGAGCAGAAAGGATATTGACTAGTAGCTAAAATTCATCTCTTTAAACCCCCGCTAGGATTCACTAGATATGCTTCAAGATCGACATTGCTGGAAAGGAACCAACTCCATATTGACATAAGCCAATAGGAGAGGCTGATCTTGAGAGCAAATGCAAAATGTTAATTAGTAAGGCAGATGGGCAACACAGAAATTAAATGTCACAAAGCAAAACTTTCTAAGTTTAGAGACAGAAGCATTTACATTTAATATGAGTTCTGCTTCTGCTTCTTAAATACTTCCCCTAATCACTTGTGTCTAAATACCTGATTGCACTTGACTTTTCAGTGCACCTTGGCTGATTAGCAAACTGGCTTCATCAGGAAAATATGGGTTTGCTTTTCAGAGAGGAGTTGCAAGAGCCTCCAAGAAAAGGAAAATATTGTGGCTGTGTTAATTTTCATGACAAGGGTGAAGGAGAAACACTGTGGACACAAAATGATCAAATTGCATTTAGGATTTAGTCACCTCACTCCTGCCATATTCTGCTGGGATTCCCAAGGTATATCACTGATCTTTTCAATCTATTCTATTGGGATTCCGGTCATCTATGGAAAAATACATAGAATGTAGCTCTCTACTGAAGTATCAGAAAATCTAATCCCAGTCAAGATAGACCAAGTTCCCGGAACTCTGCAGGGAAGGAGAGAACCATACAGGAGGAGGAAAATAAATCTCCCTCAAGACTCACCAACCAATTTTCCAATGTTTAATAAGCCTCTTATTGTGTTTTAAATAAGTTCTGCTATTTTATTACTCTTAATTATCAATATTAATTAAAATTTATTTAAAAAGTCACAGAGTGTGCTCTGGAATAGAAGCAAATATTGAAGTTTAATAGGCTGTGAGTTTCTTTATGCACAAAAAATATTGACTTATTACTTTTTTTAAAAATACAAGTATTGCTCATAGCACATAGTCCATAAATATGTTTTCAAATATTTTATGTGGCTTAACTATGTTGTTTGGCAAACATTCAGGGGCATTGTATAGATGGATTATTTTAGAGAACTCATAGAAGGTATATTTATATATAGGAAAAGATATCCCTACATACATGCACATGTACACATCATGATACTACAGGAAGTTTCTTATCTTCAATATTCAATAGAATTGATTTTTGTTGGTGGTGTTCCTTCTCCAATGTGTTAGCAAAAAAGTGATCCTCTTTTCTACATTAGATGGAGGAATAATTTGACAAATAGGAGTGAGTGCAGCAGGAATATTATGACAAAAGAAGGTAGCCAGCCTTAAATTTGACTTTATGGTCAACTCACAAACAGCTATTACTTTCCAGCAGTCAATAGCCACAGTGGCATGCAGGGTGGGCTCCATACATTTATTTTACTAAACATCTGTCTTCCCTTTTTTTGTAGAATATTACAAATTGCTTCATAAAATATTCCACTAGCCATATGCATCTAACATATTTCTTATACTGTAAACTTATTTGCCTTTCCTATTTATATTAGCAGTGTCCTGAGTTCAACAACTTAATTTAATTTTCAATTCTCAATATATATTAGAGGCCTTGGTCATGAAGGGTCCCTAGGCCTGACTGGTGTTCAGGGCTGATTAGGGCCTTCTGGATGCCAGCAATGGCCTTACTTTGTTCTGCACAGCCCCCTGGTAGTCAGTGCACATCATAGCAAGTGATCAAACTCCCAGTCTCCTGGTCAAACTCCCGAGGGGACACTTTGCATATTAGCCATATATGTATTACCTGAAGCATGTACAATATAGGTTTACCATTGTAAAAACTATTTAGTCTAAAAACTTTTAAATTACAAGAAAAATAAACTATGGATTATTTAGTAGAAAATAAGTATATTGAAGAGCATCAGTAAGTGACGGGCAAGATATCCAAATGTAAGTTACCTTTTTTGCTGCATAGCTTCATGAAGTTAATCTCTGGGGGGCTCTTAAACAAAATACCTATGTTCAATCAGCAAGAGATGGGCATGTATCCCAAACCCAGATATTCCTCCTGGAAACTGAGTCTTGAACAATTCATAAAAATATGGCCTAAAATAATTATCCACTGTTACTGCTCCCTAGATAAGATTCCCAAAGTTTTTCATTGCCTTCCACTTATGAAGTTTTTTTTTTGTGTGTGTATTTATAATTTATTGCATAAGTATATTTTACCTAGCCAGAGAGGCTTTCTACTTGCTTGTAACTCAATAACTCTACTGTAGTTTTTCTCTCCAAATGTCTACATTTTTTAATCCCTTTGCCTCAAAACAAAAATATTTATAAACAAATGAATACATTGATTACCTCTGAAAGGTCATACAGAACATTGTCATTCTGCCTGGTGATTTATTTGTGACACAAAAAAAATATTTTTGTTTTGCTAATCTATGAATCTGGCTGATCTGATATTGATGATTTTTTATGTTACTTGATGTTAAACTTCAATTTCCAGGAAAATTATTACATGGGCTACTGAATGGTACTCTTGCTAATGAAGGCCAAGACTGTTTTTGAACAAGTGTATGATATATGATAAGCTTGGTGAGTCATTTAAAAAAAAGTCAGCAGCTGAGAGTGAAACCAAAATCTGCTATAGTAAGGTCAAGTCTCCACATTCAAGTGAAAGTTGATTGCAATGATGTATATAGTTTGCATAGAACTTATTTTTTAATTATAGGATTTGTGATTTGTTTCCTCTGCTTGAACGTGCTATAAGGGATATAATAAGGCTTAAGTCACTATCTTTCTCCAATTGTAAGGGTAGAGGGTTAGATTAATTCATAAGCAAAAGAAATTTTCATTTTTCCAAAATGATAGAGTTGGCTATACTTTAATGTTCTAACTTTCTTTTTTTAAAAATTTATGTTTATTATTGAAAGTATTACAGATGTCCCACTTTTTTCCTCATTGACCCTTTCTGTCCCCCTCCCAACAGGCCCTCACCACACCGTTGTCTGTGTTCATGGATTATGCTTATGTTCTTTGGTTAATCTCTTTCCACCTACTCACCAGCCCATCCCCACTTTCCTTCTGAGTTCATCAGATTATATTTTCACATCTCTAGATCTATTTTGTTCATCAGTTTATTTTGTTCCTTAGATTCTGCATATAAGTGAGATCATATGATACTTGTCTTTCTCTGACCTGCCTATTTCACTTAGCATAACACGTTTCCTGCCTTACCTAGTCTTATTGCTCCATGACTATGCATGGGTAGTTTTATGTATATAGTGTCTCCAAGAATCCAGTGTCATGGAGTAACCTATATGGAACTTTGGCTGGTTTTGCAATGCCTTTTACATTCGCCTATACTGTTCAATTTACATTTACATTCTCTTCAAAGTAGGGGATTGTAGTCATTATACGACTTAGTCCACCAGTCCTATGCTGTTCTGATTTTTATTTTTATTTTTATGGCCTCCTTGGCTGCTGAGGCTGGAATATGCCAGGTTCATTTGTTTCTAGGAAGTTCCCAAGTCTTTTTTCTCTATAACTCTTGGGAGTTCTTGTTCCTAGACTAGATGGTGTGTCTGGTTTATTTGCCTTAAGCCAAACATAATATATTGCATTACCTATCAACGCAATTATACAATGTTTAAAACATTCCAAAAATATCTTTAAAATATACATGAGCACTATAAATAGGCCACTTTAAAAAGCCCATTTTTTTTTTTTTAAAGATGAGCCATTATTGAATCAATTTGTTAAGGCACACATTCCACCATGTGGTTGATGGATTGTTGGTGATTATTTGGCTTTCTTTCATCTATCCAAGGAAAGATACATGAAGAAGTTAAGTATCATTGTGTTGCTTCTTAAAATTCTTCACTTTAAGTGAGAATATATATGAATGTACCAAACTGTAAGATTATTTTCATATTGCTGCAAGTCCATGTCATTTTTGTTTCCACCTGTCATAAAATGTCTTTGGATTGAATGTGGAAGATACTTATGGTCTTAAGCCATATTGTAGCAATATCTTCAGTATTCTTTTAGAGCACTGGTTAAAACAACAATGGAATTAATGAGCTACTTATAAGTTAAATGTTTATTGTGTACTGTATAATTTTTTGTTGATGAGAATATGAGGCAGTTGTATAAAGCACTAATTAATCATCTGCTGAATTTAATCCATCTGTACTTGAATGCTATAATTCAGAACTTCCTCCCCCCCCCAAAAAAAAAAATGCTTTTGTCTAGAGCACATGTGTCAAACACAAGGCCCGCGGGCCAAATCCGTCCCGCCAGGCCTTGCAATGTGGCCCGCACCACGCTGTCATCACTGCACTCCGCTGCGTTTCCATCACAATGACAGTTTATGACTGTTCAGTAAACCATTCGGCCCGCGATTTAGGCTGGATTTTAGATTTTGGCCCCTTCTCTGATTGAGTTCGAGGGGTGTGCCCCTTTAGCAACACTTGATATCTATTCCCCTTTATCTGGAAGCATGTTCTGCCTCCCTCACTAAACACAACCATGTGAGGGTCAGGACATTTTGATATTGTTCATAGACTTGTACTACTTGTGATAGCACAAGTCCCCAGCACATAGTAGACTTCAAATACGTCCTCAATGAATGCATAGAAGAGAAGATAGGATGTAGACACTTGGTGGCAAAAGCCAGAAGAAAACCAGTATTATCAATAGCAATGGGTCTCATGATACATTGCAGGTTGATTTCATATCCTACCAATACGCTTGTCGTAAAGTGTAATTGTATTTGCCAGATGTTTATATTGCATGCAACTGAAACACAAATTAAAGAGACTAACCCTGAATTCAAATTGTCTTAAACAAAATAGGGAGATTTATTGCTGCAAGTCACTGAACAAGTCTGGGTCATTCTAGTGATATAAAAAATAATTTTGCACCTTTGGGCTCTGATTTTATTGTTTTTATAATATATTTTTATTGATTTCAGAGAGGAAAGAAGAGGGAGAGAAATAGAAACATCAGTAATGAGAGAGAATCATCAGTCGGCTGCCTCCAGCTGGGCATATGCCCCAACTGGGAATCCAATCATGACCTCCTGGTTCATAGATCAGTGATGCTCAACCACTGAGCCACCATGGCCAGGCCAGCTTTGCTTTTATTGTGTGTGTGTGTGTGTGTGTGTGTGTGTGTGTGTGTGTGTGTGTTTTGTGTGTTGGCTTCACTCTCAGACAAACCATTCTCCAAGCTTCTAGCCTCACCAATCTTCTTTATGCCCACAAATGTCCTAGAACTGAGCTTCATTAGTCTGCGTTGGATTATGTTTCTATACCAAAACTGATCACTTTCACGTGGGGGTTGATGCTCTGATTACAGGCCATGGTCACATACCATCACCTTGGACAAGAGGTACTGTCACATAAATTACAATAACTTACATGAACTGTGGGCGGGGGATATGGCTTCCAAATAAACTGTGATCTCTTACCAATCACAGTGTGAATGAATTCTGTGTAGGCAGAATTGGTAAATCAGAACTCTGTAGAGGGGAGCATCAGCCATCCTCTTGATTGGAATACCCTGTATGAGGAGCGAATTTTAAAATCTTCTAAAGCTGGTGCTCATTTTCCGTATAAACAAAAGAAAATATAAACTGTTGGATGTTCAATTATTTCCCAATGTGTATAACTTTATATCCCAATCCCAGTGAATTCATTATTTCCATGAGGATTTGGCATCTATAATTTCTATCTGAATGCTTTAAGAAACAAAGTGTTATTAATTAAAAGGTAAAAAGTAAAATTGTAATAATGGTTCCAGCTTGCGGTGGACTATACCCCTTCTCTCAGGGTTTTTCAATTGAGTAGTTATATATCTATAAAAATAATTATTGCAGTTACATAGCTACATGCTGAAAGCACAGTGGTACCTACAGGTCTACCGAGTAATCACTTCTGAAAGCTGCAAAGCACATAAAGAGAATTTTCCTCCTGGGTGTGGGACGTCTACATATGTAGCTTAGGAAATGCAAAGCCAGCTACAAGGTATTCTCCTTCCTCATAGCCAAAGCAATTAGTATGCTAAGAAGCACATGTCCTTCTAGGTCATTTCAGTTGCAAAATTTTTGCATGCAAAGCTGTCTTTTTGAAAAAGATAAACAGGGCTTCCTTGTGAAAGGAAAGCAACAATTGCTTTAGTTTCTGGATATAAACACAGCCTTGGAAGTTATAAAAACAACACAACTCATAACATTTCTGAATCCAATGGATGTCATTTGTGCTGAGATATATTTTTCCAAGAAACTAGAAATTGATATCCATCTTAGGAGATGTGATTGTGAAGCATCATTTAAAAAATGTATTTTATTTAGGCTACAATTATGTAGGACATCAGAGTTAATGAACACGCCGGCAAAGCATGCTGTTTAGAAAAAGAATAGATACCTTTATTGTTTTGTCTCTTTATGATTTCCGAGAAAAGGCAAGGCCAGATATATTGATAGCGGTACATTTATTATAAAGACACATAGAAAGCAAAGTAGCAAGGCCTTGGCACCTTGACATTTATTTTGGATCTTAGACTTTCCAGCAGGCATAGATGGTCTGATGGAGGAGCGGAACCCACTCTCAGCAGTATTCTAAGAATTAGGTCTGAACGCCCGAAGCTGTTTCTTCCTGTGCACCTGGACTTCATATTTCCCAGAGAGAGGGTCTGGGTAATGTGCCACTTCAGAGAGCAATGACTTTCCTCCTGTCTGATCTTCTCAAAGTGACTTTGGCTTAGGCAGTCTTCACTGGTTTCACCAGAGAAAGCAGGGGTGTTTGATTGATGCTGTGCATGTGACAGGAGCAAATCCAGGAGGAACCACTTGGAAGTGCTTTCTTGCAAGAAGCAAACTGTGCAAGGGTCTAAGCTCTGGCATAAAACTAAACTTCTCTCAAAATTACTCAACTCTTTCACAAAATTATTGTAAAATTCACTAAGATGTGATTGGGAAACACCATTTTAACATTTAAATATTCATTAGGGTAGGCTAGGCTATGTTGTGGCAAGAAATAATACCCACATTTTAGTGGCTTAATTCAACAGAGTTATTTCTTGCTCATCTAATCTGATGCGGATTGGTGATGACTCCACAGGAAGCCAGCATGAGTCAGTCTTGTAGCTTCCAGGGAAAGAAAGGGTTTAGCAAACTCTTCACACCCATTCTCAGTATTTGGAGCAGCACCCATCAATTCTATACATGGTCCCTTGTCCAGAACTGATCGCACAACCCTGCTTCCTTCAGGTGCATTGGGAATTTGGGGGAAGCATATCTAGTGATTATGCAGTTTTTCTGTCAGTTTACTTATCTGTAAAATGGGCATGCTCACAATAATGCAGAGGATTATTACAAATTAGTGCTATGAAGTAATGTAAGACCACTGTAAAACAAATGAAATCATAAATCTAATTTGCTTAGCACATGTTCGTCATATAGCAAGTACTAAAGGAATAATAGCCTCATTGTTCCTGTCTCCTCAGAAAAAGGAACTATTGGTAGGCAGGTACTTAGTTTCATAGACTCTTTCTATAGTACTATATAGTAGCTTTTAAGATCGCTTCAAAAGATTGTCCTGAACTTCAGATACCTTTTTCCCCCCTTTCCTCTGCCTCCCTTCCCCCCGCCCCCTGCTTGTGATTCAACTGTAATCCCATTGGGTGGGATTTTGACAGTAGCTTGAAACATTTCAGTATTTGATTCTGTCACAATAACACAGGATATTTAAAAAAAAAAAAATATATATATATATATATATATATATATATTATTGATTTTTTACAGAGAGGAAGGGAGAGAGATGGAGATCTAGAAACGTCGATGAGATAGAAAGATCAACCAGCTGCCTCTTGCACAACCCCTACTGGGGATGTGCCTGCAATCAAGATATTATACATGCCCTTGACCGGAATGGAACCTGGGACCTTTCAATCCGCAGACCTACGCTCTACCACTGAGCAAAACCGGTTTTGGCAACACAGGATATTTTAATCCAATATGGAGTTTAGGTCTGCAGGCTCCCATGTATTAGGATCAGCTTTAGCTGTAGGAGGTCAGGGTACATTTAATCAAAGTCCCATGCTCTTTCCATAGTTTTAAGGGGGCTCTATTCAAATCTACTCAGGACATGTTTATTTTGTGAAAATAATTGTATTATAAGAGCTACATGAATGACTCAGATGCACCTTAGGCTTCAAAAGCTTAAGTTACCGATGAATAGGTAGAACATATGAATAATCATAACACATGTAAATTGAGCTCAAAGTTTCAGCAGAGAGATATTATAACCAGTCAGGCAGCCAGGAAGGCAACCGGAAAGGTTTTGAGGTAAAGTCAGTGGGCATGGAGGATTGGAGAACACAGATATGAGAAAAAAGGCAAAATAGAGCAAAAGGAAAACATGAGCAAGAGCAGAGCAGGTCCTAATCTCTAAGCTAAGAATGTTCTGACGAACAATTTTTAAAAATCAAGCTCATGAAATAGGGAGCATTAAAGACTATAATCATAATTTTCTGTCAGTTTCCTTATTGTTAAATGGGAAATAAATAATTCTTAGCCTGCTAAGTAGAGTGGGTCTGCAGAAAGTTTACTTTTTTTTCTTCTACATTATAACTATGCTTCACCTACATAAAATTTATCTTCTATTCTATAGTCACTGGAAGATTTCTCCTGCATTGGGCGTCTGCTCCAATACAAAAATATAAAACTTTTTATCTTTAACAACCGGTTTGACCTTGTGCTGCCATCTTCTTCTGAAATATTTTAAAATTAAATTTTAATCCTTTCTAAACCCGATAAAAGAGTGAAACAATGTTCAATATAGATGGTAATAGCTGATATGTATATAAGTTAATGGAATTGATATGAACTTTCCATTTTTAGATTTTTTTTTTTTTTTGGAGTTTTGAAGGAGTGAGAAAAATATAAAGTGGAGAAGGATTTAAACTATTTGTCAAGGTTTTCCAAGTATTATAGAAGTTAAAGCTCTTTAAATAAATGAAAGAAAGGCTTGATTCTTTTGCATGTATAAGTACATTTCCAGGAAGATTGTTTTACTTATTGGAAATATCTGATAGAAGAACTATGTGGTTAGTACATTCAGTCTTTGTATTCAGAAAAATAAGAAGATTAATGGAACATGACAATAGTTTGAAATTATATTTGAGTGATGAATTCGATGTTGATTAAATTTTAAAGAGGAATATTATTAGAAACATTTGTGTTAGAACTGGGGAAATGATAATTTAGAAAGAACACTTTTCAGAATAACTATTATAAATATGCATATATATATAAATTTTATTTATATAAATATAATTAAGTATTTAATTATAGATGTGCCCTTCTTTGTAATCAAGCCACTGGGAAGATATCAGTTATAGATTTAAATAGTATTTAGCTTTTTAAAATAGTTCTAGTTGAATAATTTTTTTAATTAACTGCTGACAGCAGTATCCTGCAACAAACAATAGAGCTTGTGTTTTAAAATAAGTAATAACATAAATTATAAGAAGTCTTGTCATATTTGCTTCTGCCAAAAGAACAGAGTAACATAGGATAAATAGTTTTTTTTAATCTGTTTACTTGTTCATAGGTGGCTGGAGTGAGTAAGTGCTTAGATGAAAACAGTATACATAAATGTGCCAGGCTTCACACATTGACATGATGTGGTAGGAATATAAGTAAATATAATGAGGTGGGTTTTTTTTTTCCCCTCTCATTTTTTTTTTTTTGCAGTGGGTTATTTTCTGCTGTTCATTTGGCAGTGGCCTATAACAAACTTGTGTTTTTGGCTTCATTGCGGTTCAAAACTAGAACTAGTGATTGCTTTCGTGCCAGGTAAAGCCACCTTCCTTAGAAACATCACTCTCTGGTCGTTTTTTGTGCAAAACTATGTCAGAGAATTGAAACTATTCTCGGCTTTCCTGGATATGCAAAAGCATTTCTATTTTGAGCTAAACAACATGAAGTTCAATTTGTACTCAGTGTAAATGCAAAACTAAAGATGGTGCTATTGACAGGCATCAACTGGCTGTATGCTACTATGGAATGTTTTATTATGATTGATTTCATGATCATAATTTATAAAACTCTACCAAATTTAATGTGTATTTACAATCTGAGGTGTATTATATTAACTATTGTCAACCTGAGATTAATGCAAACATCTATTTTTTTCTCTAAAAGGGACTGTGTAATGAGAAAGGGTATTTCTATATATTTTTTCTATCTAATTTGTATCTTTTTTCTTTTGTTTGGTTCTATAGTGAGGGAATTCAAGCTTCCCACAATAGAGACATGATTTCTCAGAATGGAGATTTGGAGAGAGAAGGAAGCCTGAAGAATAAAAGGTAATTGCAAGGGGATGCCCTCAAAGCTATGAACTACTTGGTGAATTTAAGATGTATAATCCCAAAGCCAGGATTCAAAAAAAAAATAAAAATGGAATGAGGACCTACAATTTTTAAGTCTTTCTCCAAGGTCATCTCCCTGGGCTACATCTTTTTGTATTATCTTTGATAATATTTTAGTAATAATAACCACATAAAGTATGTTTTACCTGTCTGATTTCTGCTTCTTGAAACATTATATATTAAGGTGAATGAAAATTCCCTTATTATTCTCATATGTAATCAGTTATTTTTCTAGAAACTTTTTTTTTCTTTCATTGAATTGTAGATTACTGATTACGTCAGTAAGGTGGAGCTTTTGACACTGACTGGCATAGAAACTGACCAATCAGAATCAAATTGGCTGGCAGAGGAGGGCAGTTGGGGGCAAGATCAGGCCTGCAGGGGAGGGCAGTTGAGAGTGAGATAAGGCCAGCAGGGGAGAGCAGTTAGGGGTGATCAGGCAGGCAATGGCAGTTAAGAGATGATCAGGCCAGCAGGGGAGGCAGTTGGGGGCAATCAGGCTAGCGGGGAATAGTTAGGTGTTAATCAGGGCAGCAGGGGAGTGGTTAGGAGCCAGCAGCCACAAGAATTGGGCCTAAACTGGCAGTCAGACATCCCCCAAGGGGTCCCAGATTGGAGAGGGTGCAGGCTGGGCTGAGGGACACCTCACCCCCTTCCTCCCAGCACTAATTTTGTGTACTGGGCCTCTAGTCTATAGTAATAAAAGGGTAATATGCTAATTAGACTAGATGTCCTTCTGGATATTCTTCCTGACCAAGCCAGGGGCAGAGGGAAGCCAGCCTAGGTCCCTGGTGCCTGTGGGTAGCCTGAGGGAAGCCCTCCCGTGTCTCCCAGTGGCTGGAGGGAAGCCAGCCCAGGTCCCAGGTGCCTGCCAGTGGCCGGAGGAGAGAAGCCTGAGGCCCAGGGTCCAGGTAGTGGAGGGAAGCTGGTGCTGGCAGCCAGGGAAAGGAAGGCCTATTCTTGCATGAATTTTCATGCATTGGGCCCCTAGTAGGCTTATCATGTGCTTGCTTTTTAGTGAACTTAGGCTATCCTGCATTCTTTCTGTCTCTTTTCTTTCTTTTCATAGAACCTCCTTCTCTCACCTGTTCATTACAAAGCCTAAGGTATGACAAATTTCTCATATTCACATTAAGTCATTGTGATATATATATATATTTCCATGCAGACACCAACTCTGGTTGAGTGCTGTGAGGAAGCCACATTTTTTCTGATCATCTGCATATGTTCCTTCATAATTTCTTATATCTGGTCCAACTTCGATGCCTTTCACTCAAACCCCTTCCTTCTCCCAGAGTTTCTAGCTCAGGATATTCTAATAGGCGTGAGTCATTCATTGGGAGGAATAAAAATTTAATAGGGATCAAGGAATGGCTAGGAAAAGAGTGGAGATCAGAATTTTTTTCCAAGTAAGAGGAGAACAAACATGAGAAAATTAGTCAAAGCAGACCAAGTTTCACGTCTGAAAGAATGGCAAATTCATCATTATGGTTTTCATGCTCGATAATTATCATAAAAATACCTTCAGAACAATTCTGAATTCTCTTTAATGTGTAAGTAGAATATTTTGTTATCACTTAAATCACATGTGTCAAACACAAGGCCCGCGGGCCAAATCCGTCCCGCCAGGCCTTGCAATGTGGCCCGCACCGCGCTGTCATCGCTGCACTCCGCTGCGTTTCCATCACAATGACAGTTTATGACTGTTCAGTAAACCATTCGGCCCGCGATTTAGGCTGGATTATAGATTTTGGCCCCTTCTCTGACTGAGTTCGACACCCCTAACTTAAATAATCAGTAGATTACTCGTGAAAACCAGCCAGCCAAGTATATTTTTCTATTAGATATCCTAAACATGTCTTTCTGATTTTTCAAAACAGCATTTTCTTATGAAAGTACATTTGTTGTTGACATATACTATAGCACTTTTTCAAGGGAAAAGTTATTTGAAAATTTCCTGGTAGTCTGCCCCTAGTTTGTTGAATTACCATAGTTGTACCTGTAGGCAACTATTCTGTTCAGAATATTTTCTTGAAAACAATTATTTTCAAAAATGTATTTTCACATCAGCAGTCTCCAGAGAGTTTGATAAAAGCTGGACAAACAGTTCTCTAAACCTAGAAAATAAAATACCTGGATGGGGACCATAAACTGAATTTGTACCCAAGCGGATAAGATTGTTTACCTGAGTATGAAATGTACTGTTTTGAATATTTTCTTGATATGCCCACACTGAACAGATCTTAAACTTGAATAGCTATCACAATTACCTTGGGAGATTTTAAATACTTACGTTCATTGGTCTCATCCACAAAAATTTAATTATATAGCTCTGAAGATGAGCAACCAGAATTCATATTTTGCAAAAGGTTCTCAAATGATTCATATAAGGGTCTCACTTGGGAATGACTATAACAAACATATTAATAGTTTCATTTTCATATGCTGCAGTTTGGAAAAAATCTGAACTTAGCAATTTATCTCATTAAAAAAATAAAACAGTTAACTTAAAATATATATGTAAAAATAAATATTAAAATTATTTTATTATGTCCCATCACCTATACCCTCTTCTACACCCCCCAAATAATCACCACTAAATGCTTAAACATAGGACAACCCTAATCTACTGAAAGGATCATTAAAAATGAAGTTATTAGATTCGTGTTAGTTTTTATTTTTTTTAATTTTTTAAAAAATATATATTTTATTGATTTTTTTACAGAGAGGCAGAGAGAGATAGAAAGCTAGAAATATCGATGAGAGAGAAACATCCACCAGCTGCCTCCTGCACACCCCCCACCGGGGATGTGCCCGCAACCAATGTACATGCCCTTGACTGAAATTGAACCCGGGACCCTTCAGTCCATAGACCGACGCTGTATCTACTGAGCCAAACCGGTTTTGGCTCCTGTTAATTTTTAAATGTGCTAAGTTTATACTGAAGAATTCAGTATATCTAAATATCTAAAGTGGTTCCCCCTTCCTACTTAACATATTATCCTGCTCAACCCCTTACGTTCAAATTAATTAAATTTTACTTATTTATTTCTCCCTTTGCTATCACATTAACTCAATAAGGATAAGAACTCTATATGCTCTGTTTATCACTGCACTCCTAAGGCCGAGAACAGTGGCTGCTGGTACATGGTAGGTGTTTAATAACCGCCTGTTGAATAACTATTCAGATTCATTAAATACATACATATACATGATTTATGTATAGATCATTATCTGTGTGACATATGTCTGTATATGAGATTGGCATATTATTCAATCATTCACCCATATACACAATACATGTGTAATTTCTTAGTTGCTAATAAAAGTACATTTTATTATTCATGAAAGCTATTCTCTTACAGTCAAAGGGAAAAATAGAGTTTGGTACTAAAGAACAGCCTCATCCCTTTTATTTGAAAGCGACCTGGAGGCCTTGATCTGGATTTTTATTAGCATTTCTTTTCAAAAGGAGTCATGCTGCTGCTGCTTAGGTGCTATGAACCACTCTCACTTCATGTACGTGAAAAGCAGCTGAGTCATGCTGGAGTCAACATCTGGAATCAGGAATGCGGCAACTACTTGGCCTTTATTCACATGATAGAAAATGCAGTTGATGGCATTGTTATGTCATCACATCGGAAAAAAATGTGGCTAAAATATTCTCTCACTGAGTAAGATAGTGAAGATACTTGAAGCTTACCTTTAAAACTTATTTCTAGAAGATGAGGCTTTATAATTGCATCTTTTCTATCTGGGTAATAGCCTTTTTAAGTGAAGAGTGCAAGAGCAGGATTCACTTTGTTTTATTCAAAGAATTTTGCCCACAAAACAAAGCTAAACACAAACAAAGGGTCTTTCAACCATTGTCTTCACTGAATATTATGCTAAATAGTAATTTCAGAATATAACCAAGAGTGATGGCTTAGAAACTCATAGGAAAAGAGCCTGAAACTGATATTTTCCCCATCTTTAAAAAAGTTATTTATTAAAGGAGAGGAGAAAGTACTTTAGCGATAGTCATTAAAATTTTTGAATTTAATTTTGTTGTTGTTTTTAACTTATGTAGACACTTTTGATCTCATAGTTTTATTGTTATTGGGTGTTTTTTTATATACTATATATTTTTCTTTTTTTTTCTTTTTAAAAGGTCACTTTAAAAAAAAATATATTTTATTGATTTTTTACAGAGAGGAGGAGAGAGGGATAGAGAGCTAGAAACGTCGATGAGTGAGAAACATTGACCAGTTGCCTCTTGCACACCCCCCACTGGGGATGTGCCCGCAACCAATGTACATGCCCTTGACTGGAATCGAACCCGGGACCTTTCAGTTCGCAGACCGACGCTCTACCACTGAGCCAAACCGGTTTCAGCTTTTATATACTTTTCAATTGTCAGCTCATACTTGGCTCAATGTAGCTGTAGAACACTAATATACAAAAAACTGCATGTGGAATTACTGCCTTTCAAACTTTTTAGTCAACAAACTTTTCTATTTATTACCATTCAGCTATAATTACTCACTCTTGTCAGATTGTATTCCTCTCTGCCCATCTCCATTTTCAGTACATTTTGTTCTCATTCGGTATTGATTGTGCTGAAATACAGCACAATCATGAGATCTGGATTTCTAGTCTCCAGCAATGCAGGTGGTTGGTCATGTGCATTGGGGCAAAGGTTTTCATTTGGTTTATAGTCTAACAGGGTAATGGGCAGATCAAAGTCTCTGGGCCTTTACTCCAAGACAAGGAACTGATGTTTAAACAGAGAATGAATGGAATTGTTCGGGCACTTAGAGGGAACATTCCCAGTGAATAAGGGAGAGATGTGTTCTTGGCAGGGAGAAAAGGCATGTGCAAAGATTCAGAGAATCAAAACTTTATTATCCAACAAACTACTCTTAGTTGTGCAGGCTACAGTGAAGTATAAATACAAAAGGAACAGAAACAAAGACATTAATGTCTGTTTTATTCAGAGAAAGAACACAAGGTATAGGAATAGGGAACATTTGTAGTTTTGGCCTCTCCCAGTTCCCATTCCTCTTTCTTTGAGCAAGTGTTGTATCCTCTTTTTCATGGGATTCAACTTCCCTTTAGCCAACTGATTTGAGAAAGAACTAAATCCCTCTGACAACAAGCCTTCCCAGTGTTCTGTTAATCATATCTACTTTGTCAAAGTGACTGGTTTAGAAATGGACTTATTACTCAATCAGGGACAGTGACCTTAATTCTAGAACCTTGCTTATATTCTTGGGAAGATGGTATCACTCAGTCAAATGTAATTGGAGTTGGAACCTTTATAAAAAATATATTTTATTGATTTTTTACAGAGAGGAAGAGAGAGGGATAGAAAGTTAGAAACATCAATTAGAGAGAATCATTGATCAGCTGTCTCTTGCACATCCTCTACTGAAGATGTGCCCATAACCAAGGTACATGCCCTTGACCAGAATTGAACCCGGGACCTTTCAGTCCGTAGGCTGGTGCTCTATCCACTGAGCCAAACCGGTTTCAGTTGGAGTTGGGACCTTTTAAGGGTGGCATGGTAAAGGCTTAACAGAGAGGAAATCCAATAGGGAAGAATACAGAGATTAAATAAAGATGAGGCACTACCAGCACACACAGACATGGTTTGAACCTCTGGCATATTATATCCCAAGTACTTTCAGTTACATGAGCCAGTAATTTAATATTTTACATAAATTAAGTTTGAGTTGAGTTTCTGTTGTTGCAATGAAAGTGTCCTGAATAACATAAGGTTTACTGGGGAAGCTTTTCTTGGTCCAAATCCAAAGCATTTAATATTTCTTGGGCTTCTCAGATTAAATTCAACAGCACACTACAGGTAGCTTTGGTCTTAATGAACCAAGTTGAGAGACTTGTATTATATTTGACTTATATAAACTTCAGAGTAAGCGTACTTTTATTTATTTATAAATATTTTTTTTATTGATTTTTAACAGAGAGGAAGGGAGAGGGATAGAGAGAGTTAGAAACATCAATGAGAGAGAGTCATCGATCAGCTGCCTCTTGCACACCCCCTACTGGGAATATGCCCGCAACCAAGGTACATGCCCTTGACCGAAATCGAACCTCGGACCTTTCAGTCCGCAGACTGACGCTCTAACACTGAGCCAAACCGGTTTCGGCGAGAGTAAGTGTACTTTTATATTGAAGTGTTATTTCTATCTCAAAATCAAACATAGTAAACTGAGTTTTAAAAAATTCCTTGTTTGTGGGATATAAAACTAAAATTCATAAATGCAGATAACTGTATGGTATTTACCAGGCAGAAGGGAGTGGAGGAGTAGTAAAGGGGGGCAAATATATAATGATGGAAGATTATTTGACTTTTGATGATAGGCATACAATGCAAGATATAGATCATATATTTTAGAAATGTACATTTATAACCTATATAATCTTATTAACCAATGTCTCCTGAATATATTAAATATAAAAATTCCTTGCTGGGAAATTTTTAATCTCAATCTTCATGCTTTCACACAATAGATATTTTATTTTTAGCATTATCTTTTCTTGGTTGTTCTACAGACATTGTTATGTCCTTCAATTGATATTTCAGAAAATCAAGCAATTTTTTTAAAACCTTTTGAAAGCCATTGGAGATTTAGCTCCTCAAATGATTGCCTAGAGCCTATATAATCTCCTTTAAGTCTTCCTTCTTATTTGATCTGCCATTTCAAATAGTTTCATCAGCAGTTTTTTTTCCTCAAATTTTATTGATCTGATAATCTAACTGGAACAGAAGCTGAGATAGCAATGTGATCAAAATGAGGAGGTTTAAACTGAGTTTTAAAAAATTAAAACTAGATTTTTTACTTTGGTGTAGTACCACTTGTTTATTTATTAACTCCCAATCTAGAGAGCACCTAGATTGGGAGTTAATACATATATTTAAGAAGATAAAAAAATGCTGCTGCATTATATTCAGGATTTCATTTCTAATTCATATACACATTTCATCTAATTTTCTTTAATTTCACACATAGTTTGAGATATACTATGGAAGATCCTAAACCGAAATTGTATGTGGAGTTTGTAGAGGTATAGTAGTGTTGGTAAGTTTGAAACAATGAGAGATGCTTTGACAAGCCATGCTAACATAGGGTGATTGAATAAAAAAGAACTCTGTCTCAAAGACCACCCTATCAAGAAGATTCACTTTCTTATTTCTTACAGGGACATTTGGACAAATGGCCAAGTCAGCAGGCCAAAGTCAGCCTTTGAAAATGATAAGGAAATGTGTCAATTGTTGAAGGAAATGTGGGGATCTGGAGAGTGAAAAAAAAAGAGCATTTATTAAGAAACAGTATTTATTAAGTTCATAGTCAAATGTAAATTGAATCTTAAATCCACAGCTTACTGAGTGGACTTGGTCAGGGACTTCACCTTGAACTTGGACAAGTAACATATGGGATTCTCAATTCTTGCATCCTGGCCAGTGGCTTACCTGTATATAGGTGTCAGTTTCTTCATGTATATAAAAAGTAATTGTTTAAATGAACATTGTAGAACTTTTGTGAAATGTAATGAGATAATTCATATAGGGCTTTTACTTGGTACATAATGAGAACTCAGCACATGTTAATTATTATAATGCTTATGATTAAGATGATGGATAGCAAGTGATTCAGAATGGGAGAAGTATAGAGAATATGAGGAACACAGAATAATATTGAATGCAAACTATAATTGAAAAATAAAAAAAATAAATTTGTATCACAGAAAAAAATAAAGAGAATTCTGGGGCATAAGACCCTGTTTTATTTAGGGAAGAACTATATTTAGGGAAGAACTAACACTTGCATTGATATTATTGGACAGGGCTTGAGGGAAGGGGCTCCTTGGCATCATGGTACTAATTCTTTTGAATTTGACATAAAAAATCGAAAGGCAACAAAAGCAAAAATAAACAAGTGGGACTACAACAAAGTTAAAAAAAAACAAAAAACCTGTACAGCAGAGGAAACCATCAACAAATGAAAAAGCAACATACAGAATGTGAGAATATATTTATAATTTTTTTATCTGATAAAGAATTAATATCTAAAATATATAAAGTATTTATTTACACAGTTTAATAGCAAACAACAACAAAAACACCCACAAAATATTACAACAAAATACAAATTCCCTAATTAAAAAATGGACCAGGGGCATAAATAGACATTTCTTGAATGAAGATATACACAAGACCAACAGGCCCATGAAAAGATGGTCAACATCACTAGTCATTAGAAAAATGCAAATTAAAATAATGAGATATCATCTCATACCTGTGTCCTTCATATACTAAGAAGGCTGAAACATCTTAGTATTTTTGGAAGACTATAAAGCATCAGAAAACAGATGTTCAAAGTTTGCCAGTGTGAAAGTTTAGAAAAGAAACTTTTTTAGATACAGATTATAAAGTGCAAATGGTGTAAATGGTAGCTATATAGTATAGAGTCTATATAGATTATAACGTGTATATCATGTAATACCTAGGAGTTGAATTGTTTGACCATATGGCAACTCTATGTTTAACTTTCTGGTGAAGTAGCAAACTTTTTCATAGTATCTGTACATGTTTCCACCAGTAATACATGATGGAATTCAGTCTCTCACTTGTTATTCTCACTTGTGGGTTATAGCCATCCTGATGGTTGAAAGGTCTGATCTCAGTGTGGTTTTGGTTTGTATTTCCCTAATGTTTACTGATTTTCATTGGGCATTTGTGTGTGTGTTTATTAGCCATTTGTGTTCCTTCTTTGGAGAAATGTCTATTGAAATCGATTGCTCATTAAAAAATTAATAGACCTTAAAAAAAATGAAATGAAAACTAAAGAAATCTAACAATTTAAGCATCCTTATGAAGATTAATTAATGACCCCTGCAGGAGCAAAACAACAATGACGCATGATTTATGACAGTATATGCATTTCTAATAAATTATACACTATAGCCAGAAGGTGCAGTGATTGTTGATCTGTGACTGCTTAGATAATGTTGTTTCCAATGCTCCAACTTCTGCAAAACAAACTGTCACCCTCCTTCAGACAGAGGAAATGTGTAATCTTCCACAGCCATTTACCCTATGTTTTTTCAACTTGAAAATGATAATGTCATAACCAACATGACTTCTGTGTGAGTCAATGGATGTTTTCATCCTTCCTTTGAAGATGTTTTATGTAAAGTAGTGTGAGCTCTGCCAAGCATGATGTTGTATAAAAAGAATTTTTTTATTTTATTAGAAGTCATAATGAGAGGCTAGTTAGCTGACTTAGAGCACAAGACATATAGGACTAGGGTATCAGCCTCCAGTCAGGCCTGGGTGAGCAGATACTCATATCCTGTGCTATGAATCTGGACCTCTTTTCCAATCTTAGAAAGCCCGTTTTTAAATGTGATTGACAGTGGTAAAAAAGAGTAAGGAATAGCAGAGATTTTTAAAAGAACTTCTCAGGAAAGGTCTTTGAATCACTCTCTACTTTTTTTCTGCCTTAGCTCTTTGTCATACTTCAGAGATATGTTCATAGAAAATCAGTTTGGAATTCTTTATTTACATTTGGAATAATAAAATAAATCCTTCAAACTACCTCAAAAGATTATAATGTGTTTGACTAATAGTTCACGTTTTCTGAGAGTCCGAGCCATTTATAAAATGTCAGGCTCTTAGTGGAATATTCTGAAGTACTTCATATTCATACAAAATCTGAATTTTATAAAAAAAATCTTTTTATAAATAAAATTTGTGAAGAACGCATGTCCATTTCCTCTTGTTGAATTACAGTAGTTTGAGTTCTAGAAAATGGGTGAGAATAAACAATCCTCTGTAAGTTTGATATCAGAGCTAGTCAAGTTGCTAATGATAGATAGATGGTATGGTACACTGGTTGAGTGACTTTGGAGTCAGTAGGCTGTATCACTTTTATTTCTACTTACTGACTCATTATCAAAGTGTCAGAGTAAATATATGTAATGTGAGGGTATAGTGGACACATATTGTTTTAGTCGGTGTAACATCCATTCAGCTCTCTTCTAGCAAGAGCTTCTTGGGTTTCTTTTGGGAACCAACTCCCTTAGATTCATGCTCATACTCCCTGCTGTGAGGGCTCAGAGGGAGGCACATGACCTATGTATGACAGAGAGAGCATCAAGGAGCAGGAAATGGTGCTATTATCTTAGTTGGATTATTAGAAAATCTCCTGGAATGACAAATCTGAAAAGGTGGTTAAATTTTTTTTTTTTTTAAAGAATTTGTTTCTGATAAAATGGGCATAGTGGAAACCAAAACAACTATGGAGAATGAGAGTTCATATAATACTGTTTAGGAATCTGAATCCTGCTGTTCTTTTTAAAAATATATATTTATATTGATTTCAGAGAGGAATGGAGAGGGAGAAATAAAACCATCAATGATGAGAATCATTAATAGGCTACCTCCTGCATGTCCCCTACTGGGGATCAAGCCCACAACCCGGGCTTGTGACCTTGACTGGAATGGAACCTGAGACCTTTCAGTCCACAGACTGATGCTCTATTCACTGAGCCAAACTAGCTAGGGCTGAATCCTGCTGTTCTTGAAGCAAAATCACTTAAAATTTCATGAACAAATAGTTATCACTTTATTTATTTATTTATTTATTTATTTCAAAAACAATGCTAAATACACAGAATAAGGTTAGAATATATTCTTCTTGTAGGAACTTTGTGCATCTATGTATATGAAAGCCTAAGCAACTGCCAACTGTTTAATCGTTGAACCGGTAGCTATGATGTGCACTGACCACCAGGGGGCAGATGCTCAATGCAGGAGCTGCCAGGCTGTGGTGACTTAGCAGCTTTGGTTCTTGGGTGATGCACCCAGAACCAGAGAGGAGGGAGCCCAATTCTGGGGTGCCTCACCTGAGAAACGCCCTCTCACAATCCAGGACCCCCCAGAGGATGTTGGAGAGCTGGTTTTGGCCTGATCCCTTCACAGGCCAGGCCAAGGGAACCCATCAGTGCATAAATCCATGCACCGGGCCTCTAGAATAACATATTTGCCATAGTACCTAGAAAGTATGTACTTAAGGGGAACTGTGGGTCTGTTCTCTGTGTCAATCTTAATCACTTGCTGAACCTCATTGACATTGTGACCTAAAGACTGAGGGACCATGAGAGTCATCCACAGAATATTTTCCTGCCAAAAAAGAGCAACTTTAGTAAACAGAACAAATTATTTTGAAAAAGTTCAGATCCATCATCCCACAAAACTTTACTGGCATGCATTTATGGAGTACACTCTATGTATCAGACATGTATCTATGCTCCTGGGCACCAACCATGCTAAATCCAGATTCCCCACTGACAGTATCAGTACCAACTCTGGGACAAACAGCACAAGTTCATAAAATAATTTATATTCATAAAATAACACATAAATAATTTATATCTTTAAAAATCTGCATCACACAAGAACTAGAGACACTTGGAATCACATCTAAGGTTTTCATGAGTATCTTTGGAAAGAGAAACTTAAAAATAATTTACTATTGAAGTCCAGCATATCTTATTAAAAAAAACCTCCCATCATTTCCAGAAACTTCTGCATTTAATTTTATTATATTTAGATCTGGACTAGGAGGCAGAGATTCTATCTGACTATTTTAGATCCATGTCTGGCTCCCAGCGGGGTGGGGAGGGGGCACACCTGGTAAGCAGCACTCCTTTAACTGTGTTACATTACAAAGACCCAGCCATCTGGGCCTATTACACCTTCTGTAGACATTTGCATGTAGAAAGTGTATGGACTCATCGGTATCTATCCAACATTCCTGTACAGTACTTATTTAACTTGGAGAATTCAACTTCACAAATGGCATAAAAAATTGCATCTTTGAGAGTCTTATAATAGAACTGTTAGCATATTAGCAATCTGTTAGCAGTCTGGACTGTCATGAGCAAGAACCTACGCACAATATGAGCCATCGTTTATTTCGGGGCACACCGAGAATGTACGGCATTTATTTTAATAAACTAAGACATAAAAAGGTCACGTTGAGATGCACCAAATGGGTTACTGAGAGAGAGACAACAAAAGGATAACTCTTTATAAGGACAGAGGACAGACTGGGAGCCTGCAGTTTGTTTTTAATTATCACAAAGAGAGGCAACCCTTTCTCTTGTTCACTCAGGAAAAAAAATGTCTCAATCTCTCTTGTTACCTTTTCTTAGTGGTGATTGGTTGATGCCATTATTTACAATCCACAAAGATTGTTTTCCAGAGAGATACTCTGTTTGAAACATGGCACCGTATGCTCTTAGCTAGTTGCTAAACACAAAGATATTTTTATTCCTCTGTAGGGATAGGGAGGTGAGTCTGCACGCAGGAGTGCATGATTCCAGGAAGACATTCTATTTCAAGTGAATGTGCATGTTCCAGGGTGAAAACTGGTCATTTCCTGCAGAGCATCACTGACATTGTCTGGTCGCTGACAGGTGATATTAGGAAGGAGGGAATCCCATAATTTAGTTATGCATACAACTCCGTTGTACTTACAAAAGAATTACATATTTTAAGTGGCTTCCTCCAAACTCCAAATGTGATGGAATTTTTGTAAGAGAATGGCCATCACAGATGGGAAGTGATTTCAAGCCTAGTAGCTCACTCCAGAGGCAGGACCAAAGTAAGAGGCATTCATAGTACCAAAATCTGCTGAAAATTGCAGAGCAGAGTCCTTGGTTTTCATGCAGGACAATTACTTATTCTGTTTGCTTTTCGTGGCATTGCAGAAGTAAGTTAATTTCCCCCCTTTCATGTTTTGCAGAAACCCATAATAAGACATTGCCCACAACTATACCAGTTTTCCCAATAATCACCCATTGATTCCATTCTCTCTGTTTGATATGAAATTTGGGGGAACTTCAGGATGAGTCATGAGGAGATGGAGCAGGCAGTGGGAGCGCTTTGGTTTACAAACTGGTCTCCATATACACAGAAGGCAAGGGGGGACTGAAGGAAGAGGCAGACCACCTCAGGTTAGTAGATGGCAATTTTAATAAGGAAAGGTTTGTCTTGAGTGGCATTAGATCCACACCTGCCCACCAGAACCTTAAAAATAGACACAGAGGCATTAAAGGAGTTTAATCATATATGCAGTCCAGATGGTGTCAGCGACACCTTACTCTCCAGGTTCCGTCCTGGAAGCAGCTCCAGTGTGGGAAAGCAGGGGAGGGTGCAATGTACATTCCAAGGACAGCACGGTAAGGAGCCTATGGCTGCCCAAGTTCAGTCCAAGCGCCAACCACAGCCATGGCTTCCCAATAACCCCCTTCAACAAGTGTTCCAAGTTTCCAAGGCATGAGGAAAAGAACATGGATGATAAGGGCTAGAGTTCAAAAGAGTGTATTTGTAATACTTCAAAATGAGATGCGGGCATATGGGACTGCCACCCTACCAAGCTCTGCAGTGACCAGAGAGAGAAATAGTGAGCTCAAATGGCCCCCGGGTGAGTAACTTCTGGCCTCCAGCCTTTTCCGGGGAGCTGTTGCATGGAAGGGGTAAATTAATTTCAAAAGCATAAGTTATAAAGAACACTTAGTCCATGTAAGAGTGCTAGGGACACAGCTGTGGATAAGGAAACAACAAGCTTGTTCATGGAGCTTAAAGTCTCAGTCCAGTTCTTATTGATGAGGTATTCATTTCACAAGAAATGCTGTGGTCATAGAGTTGATCACGGTGGCAACGATTTTGTGCTTGTTTTAAATAAGTCAAATAGAATAGTTGGCAGTAAAGGGCTTTGTTTTGCTCTTTCACAAATTCATCATGAGAATGAGCTGATCAAACATTTTAGGCAAATGTGTAGATTTTTAGATTGTATAAAGTGATTAATTTTCTGGAACTATATTTAATCTTCTGGAGATAAACTGAGAAGATGACTGTTTCGATTGGCAGGAGTAGATGCTCATTCATCTCTGTTGTCAACATTTCAAAAAAGAAGAAAGTGAAGACAAGAAAGAAAAGCCTCCTAGAGGTACTTTGTAGAAATTTATCTCCTTGCCTTAATGTGGTCAATAGCTACAGCCTTATTTAACTGTGGCTATTGGCCTAATTAAACCAATTAAACTACCCTTGTAGCTTTTATTTCTCTAGGAAAATCTCTTCATTTTATATTCCACATTTCTGCAGCATCTTTGCTAATTAGATTACCATTTCAGCTTTTTTTGTGTGTGTGACTATTTACACCTTTTGAAACTACTAATATAGTTCCCAGAGATAACCAGAATTTTTATTATAAAAATATAAATCAGCGCAATATGTATGGGTTTTAAAAGCACACAACAAATAAATGTTTTAAAAACATGTTTGTTGTTATATTCTATTCGATAGTTGTAAACTCTAATTTCAGGATATCAAAAACAATAACTATTCCTATTGTACAATGTCATGTAGCTTATACAAATAGTGACTTTTGAAACTTGTCAAGATCATTCTGAGTCTTTCTTTCTATTGGAAAAATTGGTGTTACACCTTCTGGGAGAAGCAGGTAGCCTCCACAGGCCCTCTATGTACAGCTGCTTGGTTAGCTTTTCTTTGTGTAGACATCTATGAGAGACACTGCTTTAGAAGGAACTAAGAAGAATAATTTAGCAATTACGTGAGGAAATGAAATTAGTCCAGTGAACCGTGTGGAAAACAACAACAACAACAAAACCCAACAAACTGAATTGGAGCCTCAGAAGACAGAAAATACATATGCCCTGTTACAGTAATATCCCAGTTTTTTTATTTTTTATTTTTATTTTTGGTTAGAGCATAGGTGTTAATAAAAGAGTCTCCACTGAGTGTAGGAACATCCTCTTCATTGAACTGATAATGGCATTCGCACTGGCTACGTGGCACTCTGTATGAGGATATCTTACCATTTACCAGCTGCATAATCTTGGTTAAATTACTTAAGTTCTTTGTACTAAATTACTTAAAAATGGGTGTTATAACAAAATCTATTTCATGGGGTTATTATGCAGATCAAATAACTTAATATTGTAAAGCACTAAAACATTAGCATTTTAAAAGCACCTCATTATTGTTGTGCTGTGCAAAAGTATCACAGAGGCACCAGAATAAAGCATTATAGCACCTTGATGCACACTAGTCTTAATTAAATATTAGGTTCATGCTCCCAATTCCTTTTTCCCATATGAAAAAAGAAATGGCACAGGCAGTTTTCTTCAAAATGAATGAATGTGCTCACTGGTTTTCACGATGCCTAGGACTAGTCCTGACTACTGTGCACTCCTGTGATCTTAGACAAGAACCTTATACCACACTGGGCTTCATTTTCCTCACTGGTAAAATAATAGTACTAAACACAGAGAGTTTACTGTGAGGGTTAAACAAAATAATGTATGATAAGGGCTAAGCCATTACATTGCCACTATAAATTTCTAATGATGTTGTTTTTATTATTGTTGCTATGTTACGAGTAGACAGTTGAATAAAATATTAAGTTCATGTATGACAGAAGGGTAGCTTTTTTTCACCTCAGTTAGACTGGCTGAGTTATTTTATGCTCTGGGTTAAAGAATGATTTCCCAACATTTTTCATTGTTGACACACTTCTGAATTTAGTGAATAGTGTGGAAGAACTAAGTAAAATGAATGTAAAAACAATCTAAAAAGTTAGAAATGATTTCTTCCTTGCTCCCTAAAGACTGATAACATTACAGACATACTTCATTTTATTGCACTTATAGATGCTGTTTTGATTTTTACAAATTGAAGGCGAAACCCGGCATGACTTGCTTTATTGTGATACTCATTTTATTGTTATGGTATGGAACCAAACCTGCAATATCTCAGAGGTATGCCTGTATATTTAGAAATATACTGGTAAAGGTTATTTAATTACCTAGGTAATTTTCCTACTGGTTGAAACAAGCATTTTTCCATATATAATATGTACCACAATGAGCTTCTAAAATTTTGCCCTCAGATTACAGAGCTGAAGGAGGAAGAGCTGTGAAAAACAAAATGACATCAGGTAAAGATATTTAAGGCATGAAATGTAGCCGGTAAGTGGCGGGGGGAAGGGGAGAGAAGTTCCCTAACAAAATCTGGGCTGGAAAAGAGTTTGTTTTACTTTCATGAAAAATGTGGCTTGAAAAGGAATGGAAAATGTGTCCTTCTTCCTCCACTGTTTTTTATTTCAGTATTGAAATATCTCAATTCTCTAGATAATAAAATATGGGCACAGATGGTGGATGACTGTCCACAGGCAATATTGCTCTGCAGCACCATTAGCATTTAAGTCTACACTGAAATAGCAGGTGGGATTTTGGCTGAAGGGCATTGCTAAGTCCTGAAAAATGGAGATGCGCTTTGAGGAACAGCACCCCAAGTTGTACCACGTTAATGCCAATTATTGTAACTTAATTCCCCAAATCAAAGGAACACCTATTTTCTTTCAAGTGTGGCTAGCGTATGCAGCATTTTTCAAACATGCTCCAACTCCTTTGTTATTTGCCTCAAGTTGTACCTGCATCACTTGTCCGCCCTTTGCAAACCCTGAAGTAGGTCTCTGACATGCAGTCACCTGGGATACAGTGGTGTGCGTCCACTGCCTAATTGTTCTGTCCTCCACACCAAAGTGGAGCAGCCTTCTCTAGTATCCTGGAGTTCGGAAAATGATATGCTTTATTTTAAAAACACAATGAGAATGTAGCTCTTTCTGTATTCCTCTCCACAGGGAGGCCATTTCATTAAGTTTGCTTTGGTGGATGCTTTGAAATGTCTGGTCATTATAATTCAGTCACCCAAAGCCTTTTCACTGAAAAATTCTAGTTATGGAATAATGTTGATGCCATAGCAACAACATTAGGCAAGCTGTTTTTTTCTCATTGGGAAATGGAGTAAATGGGTGTGCCACTGGGAAGAGAGCAAGGGCAAGGGAATGAGCCACATTAGGTCATAGTAATTCATTATGCTGTTGATAATATCTTCTAAGTTATGCAGGGGTTATTAATTTTTATTAGTACTAAAAACGGGACATTGAAATTATTGAACTCCAGTTGTTTGGTGAGTGATATGAAAATTAAAAAGTAACTAACCATTTTAAAAGGCTGACTGTAATGGAGAAAATATAATTTCTTTCTACTCTTCTGAATTCTTAACTGAGACTCCTATAATAAAAGAAAGATTAACAAAGACAAACAGAATATATTATTTTATAAACCTCCTATATACATAGGAGATATCCAGGGAAAAATGAGTAATTCCCCAAGGTGGCCTAGACTTTATTATTTAATTTTCTTAAAATTAATCCTCCCCTTGAGGGTATTTTTCCATTGACTTTTTGAGAGAGACAGAGGAAAGGAGGGGGAGAGACACAGAGAACGAAACATGGATGTGAGAGAGACATATCAAAATTGGTTGCTTCCTGCAAGTGTCCTGACAGGGGCTAGAGATAAAGCCTGTGACTAAGGTACATGCCCTTGACTAGAATCAAATCTGGGATCCTCCAGTTTGCAGGCCAACACTCTATCCACTGAGCCACACCAGCTAAGGCTAGAATTTATTATTAAATACTATCTTACTAGGGAAAGGGGGGAGGAATGTAGGCCTCTTAGGGAAAGAGAGTAAATGATTTTAGGAAAGACTAATGGGCCTTTGGGAGGATAAGTGGGAAGTATGATAGTTTGTGACAGTTTTTGTCTGGGTGTGGTGTCAGCTTCTAGTCTCTTCTTCTGTAATAAGAGTTAATCTCTGATTGATGAAATTCCAGGGATGGGATTTATGAGAGTTGAATTCCTTTCGGAGACTCTGTCTTTAGGCAGATAAGGGGAGTTCAGAGAAAACCTATCCCTGTATTTGCTGTTTTTAAAATATCTACAGCTCAAAGTAATCAATATACCAAAGTGGCATATTTTGGGGTGGTATGTCCTGAATTCCTACAGTTATATTTTGGGGTGGCATATTCTGCTACTCCTCTCTGATCATTGGCAAGATCTTGTGCTTAGGACATTATTTAATTCCCTCCATTTAATGTTTACAGTAGTCTGTGATGTAGGGTTTTGATGAACATTCAGTGGGCTACTGCCTATAAAATACTTGTAATTAATGGTTTCTGACACATAGTATTGTGCAACAAATGTAGTAGTAGTCTTTTTTTTTGTTATTGTTATTATGTGAAACTTGAGCACACATGAGCATACTATATATGGTTATAAACACCTGCAATAGTCACAACAATAAAAAATTTCAAACATATTTGATAATTGCATTTGAAATATAAATAAAGTCCAGGGAAGTATTTTTGACCTGAATCCTTCAGTTGTATCCACTTATTATATACTGATTACTGTAGTTAGAAATAGAAAGAGGTTTTTTTTTTTTTTAAGTGGTATTTGCTAGTATGTGATTAAATTAATTAGGAAGATGCCTTAAGCTTGCAAAAACAATTACAGAATAATAGTTATTGAATTATAGCCAAATGCTAAACAATAAGATGTAGGCAATATGACTTAAAATGGAGTTGAGAAAATTTTCTTTGAAAAAATAAAACTTGCTTAAGTCTTCAAGTTTGATAAGAATTTAGGTGATTTCATTTTAAAGAGAAGAAAGAAAAAAAATTGAACTGTAAGCAATCCCAACAAGTTATTTTTCTCCATTGTGAATAGTGGGAGATAAGTACTTAGGGCTACCTAATTCTATCTAAAAATCATTATATAATTTTATTGCCAGAAGTACTCTGCCTATCACACATAAAATTCCATATACTTCTGGCTTCCCTATGCTTCTCCTCCTTCACCTTCCATTTCCACCCTCTCCTCCAAGCAAAGAAAGATGAAGATGGGATAAAGTACAGCTATGGCAAATCAAGTCCTACTCTATGGACCTCAGTTTTCTCACTTGTACAATCAGGGTAACAATCAGATATATCTCACAATTATCAGAAGGATTATATAGCATAGTATGTGCACAAATCTTAAGTGTCTGGGATCCAGTAAAATATCAACAATGATAACTATTATTATTATATAATACTTAATAAATTTAAGAAGACAGAGCTTCTGATGTTTGATACAGTGATTCACCCATAATTTGAAGCTAAAATGCATCCTATTTTCCTAGAGGTTCTAAAATTCTACTCCAGTGTAGCTTTGCAGAGCACTCTACTTAATATTACAGAAAGATGTGCTAAATTTAGCTGTCACATATACATTAATGTAAGCATTTCATACACACACACACACACACACACAAAGTTTTGTAGAGATAAAAAATGGCATAAAGCAACCCATAGCCTTTTATATATATAAAATGATTGATGACAAGACTGTAATTGTGAATTTTGTGTAACAGAAATCTAGAAAATAGCCTATTAATAACCAAAGTTTACTTTTGAGATTAAAAATGATATTTAAAATGGCTCAGCAAGAGAGACTAATGCTGACTAAAATAACCTAAAAATCCTTCATGAGAAACTGGGTCTAATTTGAGCTTTGATGCACTATTGATAGCAATGGGGGTGGCAATTTCAGAAAGGAGAAATGGTACCCAATAAGGATTAGAGGAAGCATGACCATACTGAAAAAAATGAGACATTAATAATAGTCCCTCTCCAAGGAAAGCTGGGGAGAGGAGATATCTAGGAATGTTTTCCATTTCTGGAAATTACCAGACACTTTTGCTTAAAAAAATAAAACCTCAAATCAGAACAGGAAGGGCATTCAGTAAATGGCCTGCAAAACTGTGTGCTGTTATCTTTGTCACAACTTTGTCACTTCAATTTATGGGTACTGTACTTTGACCTTCAGTGAAATGAAAACAAGTGAAGTAAAAAAATATATATATTGGGTTTAAATCTTAAGCCAACCATGCCTTCTTATGTCTTCTCTGAATACGTTTAGGGTTCTTTTCTATTAATAGTTTATATATATTAGACAATAATATAAAAGACAAACATGTAAACTGACCATACCTCCACTATGCCACCAGCCAATCAGGAGTGATATGCAAATTAACCCAACAAAAATTATTAATTGGCATACACAGGGGCTGAGTGATGGGATGCTTATGTTGTCGCCATGGCAACAACACAGGTGTTCTGCCCCACCCTTGGTTTATCAGGGCCTCTGGGCATCGTGGGAAGGTGGGACCAGAGAGGAAAAAGGTGGCTCCTGGGGCCTGAGCAGAAAGGGGCTGGGCTGGAGTGGAAAGGTGGTACTGGCAGCCAGGGAAAGAAAAGCCCATTCTAGCATGAATCTTCATGCATTGGGCTTGATATATATATATATATATATATATATATATATATATATATATATATATGTGTGTGTGTGTGTGTGTGTGTGTGTGTGTATGTGTGTGTGTGTGTGAATTAAAGTTTTTGCTGGAGAAAACATATTAATGAAGAGCAAAATGCAGATGTTCATTAATTAGGTATGTATCAACTACTTATAGTAGACTACTTGCTGTGCCTCAAGGGATTGAGGGAGAAATTAAAGAGGTTTCTATTTTATATCAATCTGTCCTGTTTTTTTAAGTTTTATGATAAGGCCAAGCAATATTAGTTTGTAAGTATTCCAATCTGGGTTGGATAAAACATCATAATTCTCTCAAATTTAGTCATTTTTTACTATTCAACTGAAGTCATCTGTACTGGTAGTGTCCTGAAAACCAAGTGAAGACAGTATTCAATGAGAATGGATGGAATATTAAATGTGCGGAAAGCCCAACAGTGTTGAAATCCAAGGATTAAACATTCTGTTTGATTAAAAAAAATGAATGTCTTGGGTTCTTTGACAATATAGTACTTATAATGAAGAGTTGACAATAAACTGATTGGACAGGATCAATAGAGAATCTATAAAGAGGCATTGAAAAAGGGAGCTTATAAGACTTTCAGAGAGTTTTGATGTAATTGAGAAAATAATGTTACTTGGAGGGTGAAATGAGGTCAGGATAAGGCTTGTTTTGCATCCTGGAAGAAATTACAATGTATATGTAAGCTGGGGAAGGTACCTAAAAGAGAGCAGAAATCATGTTAGAATGATGAGAGGAAATTGCTGTGTCCATGTCCTTGAATAGGCAGAAGAATAGGATCTAGTGCCTAAGGCAGGGTTAGCTTTCCTACGAATAGTCAGCTCTTTTGTAATCACAGGAAGAAACAGGAGGAGCGTGTGGGTTCCAGTTGCCTCTGTTCCATGACTGTGAGTCATTCTTCTGTCTTACATGTTACGTAACTTTCAGTGGACTTTTTGTGCTTTCTGTGTCCCAGCATACCTTCCAAGACACAGATCAAAGTTTCTTCTTTTAGAAGCTTTCTTCAGTATGATAACTCATACTTTTTTTTGTCTTTCTTGAATTCTAATAACATATAGTAATTGATACAACACATTTCAGTATTTAATGTAAAATAACATCTTGTACAATCTTGTTTTGTTCTCTGTGTCCAGGTTAAAAACTGAAAATCACTATACTGTATGCACACAACTACCTTGTAAACTCATATGCATTTTTGAGACCCCACTTACGTTATTGTTTTTCTGAGATGCCTCCTGTGACTTCTCGAGTTAAATCATCCCCTCCTTTGAACTAGCATATTTAGTCCATATTTTCAGAAGACCAAGTCCATCGCCAATGTTTTTGTTGACCTCCCCTATTGTCTCTTTAGGATAGGGATTGTATCTTATTTATATTTGCATTCCCAGCTGCCAGCAGATCATTTTATACAACAAAGGTAAAGAATTTATGAATGAAAAAATAAAATAAAATGCTACTATTATGTTTAGTATGTGAGTATGTATTGTTTGGATCAAAGTACATTATTGCTTCCCACAATTTGAAATTATGACTAAAAGTAGTAATTTAATTTCCTAAGAAATATTAGATGGGATTAAGATACAGGAAGGAGGATGATTTATCTCTGACATGAAGCAGAGTATTTTTAGTCTTGTTTATTATGGTAAATATAAGTTGTTTAATGGTGGTCTCAGTCTATGAACCTACCATCCTTTTGTATTTACAAATAGCATTTTATATTCATTGATATTTATGTTTTCTGTTTTCCTGTATGGTTCTTTTCTTTACATGGCCCTCCAATTTTCTTCATTTTAATAGTTGGTTTCTGTCTTAATTTTGTTAATTACATTGAATCACACACTTGACAAAAGTCTATTACTGCCTGCATGATAGTGGTGTCATTATGTTATTTCTGGGCTAATATGTTGCCTATCTCATTTAACCATGTTACATTTTTTAAAGAAATTAGAAAAGGAAAAAAGGAAATAAAGTCACAGGTAGGTTCTATCTTGTTTGCCGATGTAATTCTGCTGATAGAGGATTGTTAGTTGAGGAGATTTGTGAGGCAGATACTGCCTCAGTGGGAAAGTTTATTGAGATAATTTATATCCGTCATACAAGACAACTCTATCAGCCTTCTTTCAATTTTTCTAATGAACTACACTCTGGAGACTTTTGGAGCCAGCTTTCCTCCTGGTGCCTTAATATTTCAAGGACACTCTAACTCTATGCTTTTCTGGAAAAACTTTATTTTAACACTAGGGGCCCAGTGCATGAATTCATGCACCTTGAAAGGAACTGTGGGTGACGAGGCTGCAGTGGGCACAGGGGTGGGTTTCAGCCCATCCGCCATGCTCCTTCCCGGCCCCTCGTGCTGTGGCCCCCAGTTCTCTCTCTACCAGCAGCCTGCTCCCACTGCTGCCACTCCCACTTGCTGAAGGTGTCAGCCCTGCTTGGACCCGCTGATGGCGTGAATCTATTGGGGCCTGCACAGCAGTGGGTGGGAGCAGGGCCGATGCTGTCAGTGGGTGCAAGTGGTGGATGCTTCCCCAATCACTCCTCAGGAGTAAGGGGAGGTGGATAAGCCCTTAGGGACGATCAGGGCCAGTAGCCGCTGCTCACACCCACTGATGGTGCCAAGCAATAGGGACTGGCGCCTGGTGCCAGCAGTCGGTGTGGCGGTGGCTCTGGTGCTGGCTGCAGGTGCGAGCAAGGCTGGTGCTGCCAGTGGGTGCAAGAAGCAGCTCCGGTGCCAGCATCAGGTGTGAACACTGGGCAGGACTGTGGTGTGTGGGAGTAAAGAATTTTCAGTAACCACCAGAGGCTCGCCCTGATGACAGCAACTGTTGCCCTGCCTTGGTCTGGCACCTCCGCTCACCTGCTCCTCCATTCTGCCGTGGCCTATACTCACCATGTTACCCGTATAACCCCTGGTGGTCAACACACCTCATAGTGACTGGTCGTTCTGTGGTTCAGTCTATTTGCATATTAGCCTTTTAATATATAGGAAAGGATATTGGTTCAGATGTCATTAACACAAATCAGAATTGCAACATCCCTACCCACCCTTTTCTCATCCCCACCATTCTATCTTAATCACCACATTCTTTTAAGATTCCTTTAATAAATAGTGAATGGCATTTATTTTTCTGTGCTTGAATAGGATTGATCTAGCTTTAGTACTTGGCATAGTTTATACTTTACCTATATTTTTAGTGAATGAATAAGTAATGAATGGGTGTATGGATAGATACATGAATAGATAGATGGTGAACATGTATGTGGATGGCTCAGATCTATTATCTTTCACCATGAACTTAACATATGTAAAATTTTTAAGTTGTGGGTTTTTTGGAATTAGAATAAAACAGGATACTTATTAGTTTCATAAAAAATAATTTAGCCTGGCCAGTGTGGCTCAATAGTTGAGCATCTACCTATGAACCAGGAGATCGAGGTTCAATTCTCGTCAGGGCACATGCCCAGGTTGTAGGCTCCATCCCCGGTGTGGGGAGTGCAGAATACAGCTGATCAATGATTCTCTCTCATCATTAATGTTTCTATCTCTCTCTCCCTCTCCCTTTCTCTCTGAAGTAAATAAAAATATTTAAAAAATAATTTTAATTATTATCAAGGTGTCATTGAATAGATATACCATAAAATCTATACTGTAAGACAAACATGGTGAAAGTTACTTTATCCATGTTTCAGTTCGATTCCTCACAATAGTCATGCAGTGTAAATAGTATAATCTTTATTTTGAGGATGGGGAATCTGAGACTTGGCAAAGTCAATTGAGCCTTTTAAGATCCTATAGTTAATGTGAGGGAGAGCTGAGCATTAAAGTGGAACTGTCTGACTCTAACCATTGTTCTTTTCAATCACGCATGATGCAAAACCGTCTTGCTGCTCTGTGGGTAACAGGTTCTGGTTGCTTATTTTGTGATACTTTCACAAAATACCTTATTCTTAGAGAATTCTAGATAATATATTAGCTGATGAGTTTGTTACTGCTTCCTTTGGATAAATTTCTATATGAATCAAAGATCTTTCAGACTAAAATAACTTTAAGGACTAAATGTAAGTTTAATTCCCATGGCATTGTCTTCATCATAATTTGTGTCATGTCAAACATTTCAACTCTCCACAGTTGCCCGTCAAAAAAAATATAGTTTGCATTTATATTGAATAATGCCATCATCCTCTGTGACAGGAGAATTTCTCTGGCAGACACTTTGTGAAAAGGCATGCTCTCTTACTATGTAAGACTTGGTTATCTATACATACTTATCCATTCTGGTACTGTGGGTTTTTATTTTATTTTATTACAATCAAGCCAATCTGTCAAACCTTCTTCCAATCTGAGATCATTTCTTCATCAACGATGGTGAAAGCTTATTTGATAAAAATATAAAATAGTATATAGAATATCTAAAAATAAATGAATACTGTGTTGGATACATTTAGTATACTAAAAAGAAAATCTTAAAGAATGGGTTGGAATCTTATGTTTGAACAATGAAGGGATTTATTCTTCTTACTATGCAGCTGCTTCTGAAGAAAGCCTGACTGTATTTCAAGACAGCAGTAATGAAATAAGCAAGTTAAAGAAAGACAAATGCCATATGATTTCACTTACGTGTGGAATCTACTGAAAAGAATAAACAAACAAAAGAGAAACATTCATAAATACAGAGAGTAGACTGATAACTGCCTGGGGATGTGAAGTGGGGGCTGGGTGAAATAAGTGAAGGGATTGAGAAAAACAACAACTTATAGACCCAGAGGTAAGTATGGTGATTACCAGAGGGAAAGGGGAAAGGGGAAGGAAAAAGAGGGTAAAGGTGGGGGTAAATGGTGACGATGACAGAAGGAGACTAGACTGTATTTGGTGAACACAGAATACAGTATATAGATGATGTGTTATAGAATTCTACACTTGAAACCTATCTAATTAACCAATATAAACCTAATAAAATCAATTAATAAAAATGTAACAGAAACAAAAAGAGGGATAAGTGTTTTAGATGACATGGATGGTGCCCATAAAAACGTCTATATTTGTTTGATATCTTGGTCTTGCCAGTTTTTAACATTTCATAAATGAGGATTTTGTGTATCTCCACGTTGTCCCCTTTTTCCAAAAGTGTCTATTTTTTACTTCATATTTTATAACAGGAGCACTGCAGTTGCAATTATTTGGGATAATGGGATGCATTTTAAATGATAGGGAAATTGTGAGATGAGGAGCTCTTATGTAAGAGCATTTTATATGTTCCTCCACTAAGATTTTGCCTGAGATAAAAACACAATCAGGCTTTACAAGGCCCATGAGTTCCTCCCAAATCAAATGTCAGTTGCAAGTATAGGTGGAGAGCCTGGTGGCTGGGCCACTTAATGTAGCAGAACAAGGCAGTGACTACAGTATTTCAAGAAGAGACTTTGCATAGAGTTTGAGCTCTGTGATTTGACTGAATCTTTAACATCTAGACTGTTTAACACCCTTAAAGCAACCATTGATAGATTCTTCCTAACATGGGTATAGAAACCATATATTTGTTAAAGGACTAATGGCTGGACCAGCAGTCAAAATTGCTGGGTCTTAGACCTCGTTCCCCGATCAACTAATTCAATTAACCTTTGGTAGGCAGCAATTATTCTGTCTCAGTGTCCTCTCTTGTCAAAAATGAGTAACAAATGCATATTATGGTGTGGAGTGCCTATAATAATTAACTCTGAGATTCACTGTTATATTTTATATTTATTTATTTAATGTTTTAAATCTTTGTTGATTGATTTCAGAGATGAAAGGAACGGGAGAGATAGAAACATCAATGACGAGAGAGAATTATTGATTGGCTGCCTCCTGCATGCCCCCTTGGGGATCAAGACTGGAATAGAAATGTGACCTCCTGGTTCATAGGTCCATGCTCAACCACTGAGTCATGCCAGCCAGACTCTGAGATTCACTTTCAGTTGATACTTTTAAAAAATTATGCCTGAAACCATGAGAAGGTTCTCAGTGTAAGAATGAAATCATTGAAGAATGATGTTAATGTAATCTCCACTGGCAGCAAGCATAATTATTAGGAACCATTGTAAAACTATGCATTACATTTGCATAACAAGATAACTTGAACCAATAGTTATACAGTGATTTTTGGCATTTCCTATTATTAGAATTTGTAAACATGTTATCATTTCACCCTTACAAAAACTTTGTGAGGTAGGTTAGAGAAGTTCTGCTGCAGACAGTAAAAAAAACAAGGTCTGGGAATTAACAGGGTTAGGCTAGTATTACGGAGCTAGTAAGTAGTAGATCAAATATGAACCCATGCTTACTGACTGTGGGGAGCAATTTAGGATATCACTGTTACTAAGTCTAAGTTTCTTAGGCAAGATATATGAAGTACTGTGCAACTCAGTCACATCCAATGTTAATACTAGCATGTTTCTCACCCCACCTTCAACTGACATTTTCTTCAAAAACAATCAGTAGCATTTGAAATAAAGAGCTGTCATTGTTCTTTATGCTGGACATAATGCTTATTTAATGTTGACATAATGGAGACAGATTAGCATAGGTTAAACAATTGTCATTGCAAGAAATTCAAAGTATATTTGTGTGTTAAATGAGGCTTCAACTGCATGAACCTCCATGTGGCCACCAATGAGAATAAATCATGAGATAAACTAATCAAGTGGGAAGATTGTTGCCATGCATTTTATCCATCTTTAGTTAGAAATATTTTTGTTTCCTCACCCAGATTTCACATAATGACTGTTATTTGCATCCCTTCCACCAATAACCTTTCTGTACAGTAAGAACTGGGTGGAAAATAAGCCAGTCTGTGATATGTGCTTAATCTTGAAGACCCAGCAGCATGGAAAAGAAAATATGGTTTGCATCTCAGCACAGCAAAGACTCTGCTTATCAGAAAGAAGTTCCAGATAGCTGACTGGAGATGATTCATAAACTCTGACCATCCCCAAAGGGAAAAATCAGTTTCAAAGTGACAACTAGCTAGGCCATGTGCTCTTCTGCAGTGTGATTTCTCTGCCTGACACGACTATTTCCTATTGCCCTCTGCTCTGCAAATCCTGGTTCTATTTATATATAAAGGCCATTCACTCAAAGACAGAGACAACAGTGATAACAAAAAATCATTAGATAAATCTGTGACTGAAAATTCCTGTAACTATATGGAGGAGGGGATAGAATATGGATGATAGCATAATACATTATTCTTGTACTTTATAGTGTGGATACCAGAGGGTTAAAAGTTTAGGCTCTGGGTCTGGATTCTCTCTTTTCTGCTCAATGGACTCTGTATCCTTGGACAACATAACCTCTCAGATCCTTCAGGGTTTTTTTTATCTCTAAAGTTTATAATTAGGATGCATAACCTATAAGTATTTTTGAGGATTGAATAAAGTAACATATTTAACATGCTTAAAATCATTTTTATATCAAAAAGGCCATTAGTACATTCTAGCTATTATAATTATAAATATCAAACCACCAGTGGCCCTTAGCCCAGGCCAGCCTAGCTCCCCAGAGGGGACCCTCGCCATAATCAAAGGCATGGCCAGCCTTCAAACATCTGGTGTCCCAAGCCCAGCATCTACAGGAATTGCTAAAAATTTACTTCTCAGATGAAGAATCTTTCATTCCCAATACAAATTACCAATTCGATTAAATGAAACTTCCATTTCTAGACTCCATATAAAGAGTGAAGTTGCTAAAACCATTGAAAAGGCCCAAATTATTATTGACGAATGCACCCTGGCATTCAATCATGCTATAAATGCCATAGACAGATTACTAGGAGAAACTATTAATTTGAATGTTGCATTTGGTGGGAAAGTTCTCCTTCTTAAATGAGATTTTTGACAATGTCTCAGTATTGTGCCACATGCTATGTGATCAGCCATAGTACAAACAAGTATAAAGTACTGAAGTGTTTGGGGATGTTTCAGAAAATTGTCTCTTAAAACAAATATGAGGTCAGAAGATTCTGCTTATAGTGAATGGTTAGTAAAACTTGGAGATGGCAAACTTGATAGCAGTTTTCATTTAGGAATGGATATTATTGAAATCCTCCATAAAATGATTTGTAATGGATCTGTTATTGAAGCTACCTTTGGAAAGAGTATATCTATAGATAATATTAAAATATATATCTAAATGTGCAATTTTTTGTCCTGAAAATGAGCACAATGAAGAAATTTTGGATATACTCCATGGAGATTTTCACACCTATTTTGAGTGATGATTCCATCTATTCAACAGATGATGCTGAAAAGGATGATTTTCCCATCAAATTTCTTAATAGTATTACTCTTTTAGGAATGCTATGTCATAAATTAAAATTGAAAGTAGGTGCAATCATCATGCTAATGAGAAATATTAATAGTAAATGGGGTCTTTGTAATAGTATTAGATTTATTATCAAAAGACTGCGACCTAATATAATCAAAGCTGAAGTATTAACAGGATCTGTGGATAGAGAGGTTTTCTGATTCCAAAATTGATTTGTCCTCTTCTGACACTGGCCTCCTATTTAAATTAATTTGAAGATAGTTTCTCGTGATGCCAGCATTTGCAATGACAATTAATAAATCACAAGGAAAAACTCTAGACAGAGTAGGAATATTCCTACCTGAATACATTTTCGGACATGGTCAGTTACATGTTGCTTTCTCTCAAGTTCGAAGTTTGTGAGATGGCATGGCAGCGGCTACTGCGAGAGCCTGGCCAAGGCTGAGGCCCAGGCCCAGGCCCAGGCAAGTTATGAATGGCAGAGTGGTGGCTGCTACTGCAGCTGCTGCTGCTTGTGAGGGCCGGCTGAGGCCGAGGCCCAGGAAAGCTGCAGATGGCATGGCAGCAGCTGCTGTGAGGCTGGGCCAAGGCTCAGCAGTGGCCAGCAGTGGCAGCAGCAGCGGTGTGATGGGGGCATCACCTTTCCCTGATCTGCCCTGTCACCTCCTGCAGAGGGAGGCCAGACTGTGGCTTAGGCCTGCTCCCGACGCCATCAGTAGGACATCCTCTGAGGGCTCCTGGACTGTGAGAGGTGGCAGGCCGGGCTGAGAAACACCTCCCAGTGCATGAATTTTCATGCATGGGCCTCTAGTATATTATAATTTTGTAACCATGTGGCTACTCAAACTGTATTTGGATAAACTCCCTTTTGATACATTATGTTATACTAGAGGCTTGGTGCACAAAATTTGTATGGGAGGGGGGTGTCCCTCAGCCCATCCTGCAGCCTTTTGCAATCTGGGATCCCTTAGGGGATATCTAACTACCAGTTTAGGCTGGATCCTGCAGATGTCCAGAAGGTCGTTCAGCTGTCTGGTCTAATTAGCATGTTATTCTTTTATTATTATAGATTACTCATACATTAGATTATCTTTGCATGATCTCTACTCTCTCATTTTATCTTGCACTTAAGTCTCTGTCTCATCTATCTTAGTATTTCTAAGTTATAACATAAGGCCTCTTACAGATTAGAAGCTCAGTACTTGTTTGTGGACCATAAGCTGGTTCTCACTGGATTCCTTTACTGCAGTGATTCTAAGTCAGGGCAAGAAGAAATCCACCAGAATTACATGGGAACTTTTTCAAACCTTACACACAATCCTAAAAGATCCTGATTTTTCCTAACGTAGTTAGCTGATGGTACTCATGGGAGTATGCTGTGCTCAAGTATATTGGTCTTGATATAGTTTGAGAAAAAACTTTCTTGTTAAAAAATTATTTGGGGCTTCAGCTGTATCATTATTTTAGATCAGTTACAGTCATGCTACTCAGACTGTCTCCTGTGACCAATGCCACGCCAACTCTCTGCCATCAATGTAGGAATTGAGAGATAGGGTTTAGAAACTTTAGGATATATTTGACTTTGCCCTTTAAGGCATGTGTTTTCCTTTGTGTTTTGTTTTACTGTTAATCCTTTAAAATGTATATGTCTTAGTTCAATTCATATACAACGAATTGGATATTAACAGTAAACAAGCTGGCATGGCTCAGTGGTTTAGCATTGAACCATGAACCAGGAGGCCACGGTTCAATTCCCAGGCAAGGCACATACCTGGATTGGGGGCTTGATTACCAGTGCGAGGAGTACAGGAGGCAGCCGATCAATGATTATCTCTCATCATTGATATTTCTACATCTCTCCCTCTCTCAAATCAATAAAAACATATAAAAAATAAGCCAAAAACCTCACTGATATTTTATCATAGATAGTTTGAGAAGTGAAAAATAGCATTTTCTTGACATTCAAGATTCTTCTTCTCTTATTAATGTTGATGTGGATGTTTAATAGATAGAATATGCCAAATGTATCCATACTATGTTTCTCTGAACATGAAGAATAGATTTGGAGCAGATTTACAGAATTACCTATAATTCTTTGTGGAGTATATTTGGCTTTTATTTAGTTTTATTTAGTCTGAAAGGGGATAGGACAGGGAAAAGTATGGAATAAAAACTGCCAACAGCATTACCCTGGCCAGGAGCCTTATCTACCTCAGTTTCTGATTATCATTTTGAAGGTCTATTTTGCAAGGAGGAGCAAATCTGTTCTGTATCAAAATGTTTTAACTTCTTTCAACATCTACCTACCAACCTTCCATCTTAAACACTGTATGCAGTAGAAGTAAAGATAGCTATATTTTCTAAGTGATTTCAGAAATCAAGAGACTAGAGAGAAATATGTTTACCCTACTGAAGTAAAGTTCATTTTTTAAGATAATAAAATATAATAGTTGTATCATTACATACATGTATTCAAACACCCCCTTTCACATTTCTAAGATATAGACCAACTGCCTCTTTCTGAAAGGCAAATTCCTAGTCTAAGATTGTAATTCCTGGCCTAAAATTGTTAAAGCCTTTTAATATAACATACACTATTACACTATATCTAGGAAAGATATTAGGCCAAGAAATATTATATGATTTACAATTTTATTTCATGTTTATCCTGAACTTAAATGGCACAGAAAGATGTGAAGAACAACACAAAGCACAAGATAAAATGTTAGTATTGAAGAGATAGTTCAAAGTCCAGCAGTACAAATAAAGACATAAATCAATAAACACCCAGTATATTTTCCCTCTTAAAGTGGTGTCAGAATGCTTAAAGAAAGGCTTCCCTGCTATATACGCCTTACAGAGTGCTTCCATTCCTCTGTCCCCAGAAACATAATCACCACATCTTTACAGATGCTTCCAGCAGAACATTAAAAGTCTGTTGAACTATCTGCCAGATAGATAATTTGGTTTAGACTTTCTGTTTTAATAAAAGTGCATGAGGCATAACGGTAACAATCTCAACTTCCATTTAAAGTGAAAAGAAGGGAAAAAATAACACAAACATCTCACCTTATTCTAAGTCCCTCTGCACACATAAGACTTACTGATAAACTGTGCAGTACGTCCCCGTACTTGTTATGATTGGAAGCAAGAAAGAGAGAGGGGTGAGGGGGAGGGAGGAAGGGGTGCTGTAAGCTAGGTCACAGTACAAGTGCATGCTGATTAGGAATCAAAGACTGGTTACTAACCAAAGACATGATTTAAATGGGTCATTTTACATGAACCCCAAATTATTACTTGTCAAGAAAAGCAGACAAACACCCACATCTAAGGGTTTCTGATTTCTATTGAGGTTTGCAAGCCATTGAGAGTTAATTGACAAAAATGTAAGACAAAAGATAAAACCCATGCTCTGTGTTGCATAGCAACAGTGAATAGAGAAAACATCTCCTCATACCTGTCAGTCACCAGATCCCCCAAAGGCCAAACAGAAACACAGAACTGTTTGGTACATCTATAATAATGTATAACTATAAAAGCATAATATGCTAATTAGACCGGACAGCCAAAAGACCTTTTGGACATCCTTCTGGATGACCTTTTGGACAAAGCTGGGGCTGCAAGGCCTGAGGCAAGCCTCCACGGCTATGAGGGCCGAGCCCCTTGCACAAATTTCATGCATTGGGCCTCTAGTAGATTATAATAGCTTGGAGACTTCTGCTATAACATGTCCTACCCAAGGAATCATGCCACCAAATTAGGTAAAGCCTTTTGCTTAAGAAGCATCCGTACTTACAGATATAGTGCCAATTTGGGAAGATGATCCACAAATCCATTTTGAAAATATTCATAGGAAAATTACCATAGAAATAAGTGAATAAAATCCATGCTTTCTTCTTTGTAGACTATTCTGGTCGTGTAAATTGAGGTTTGGTGTATTTGCTATTTTTTGCTGTGTAATAATTTACTCAACATTTAATGGATGAAAACAACACAAACTCACGATCTCCCAGTTCCTTAGGCTCAAGATTCTTGGATGAACTGAGTCCTTCTGGCTCAGTAGTTATCATGAAGCTGCAGTCTCTCTCAAGGATCTAGGTTTGGAGACCCACCTCCAAGATCACTCACCTCACCTGACCATTGTCATAAGGTTTCATTTCTTTACCACATGGGACTTCCCATAGGGCTGTTCAAGACATAGCTTCTTGCAGAAAATTGGATCTGAGAAGAAGAGAGAGAGGGATGAAGGGAAGGAGGTAGGGAGGTGGAGGATGTTAAGAAGAGGAAAAGCTACCAAAAATGCAAAAAGGACACAAAAATCCTGGTTCAAAATAAGTGTTTTTCCCCCCACTCCCTCCTCTCTCTGATGGTATTTATGTATCACATCCCACTTAATCATACCGGTTTGAAACTGGTATTGGATCATACCGTTTTCATAGTCATTTGCCTCAGATATCCTGTCAGCAAGATTGTTGGTTGGAACTTTCAAGAATCAAAATCACAAAGACTTAGTAAAACCACTGAAGATTTTTTCCATGATTTTGCATGTCAGAGTTCATGAATGTACAATGTAAGAATTGAAAAAAGAACTGGAGGCCAAAAATTTTATAGTGTCAGTGAATTTGAGGAATATAAATTATTATTCTACTTGCAATATAACAAATAAGACTTTCACACTTTTATTTCCTTTTTTAAGAATATGTTTTAATTTCAAAGAGGAAGGGTGAAGGAGGAAGAAAGATATAAACATCATTATTGAGATAAAATCATGGATCAACTGCCTCCTGCACACCCCTACTGGTGTGCCCTGACTGGGAATCAAACGATGACCTCCTGGTTCATGGGTCAGTGCTCAATCAAGCAACACCAGCTGGGCTTACTTTTTTTTAAAAAATATATTTTATTGATTTTTCACAGAGAGGAAGAGAGAGGGATAGTTAGAAACATCGATGAGAGAGAATCATCTACCAGCTGCCTCTTTCACATCCTCTACTGGGGATGTGCCCGCAACCAAGGTACATGCCCCTGACCAGAATTGAACCCGGGACCTTTCAGTCCACAGGCCGACGTTCTCTCCACTGAGCCAAACCGGTGCCTGCTGGGCTTACATTTTTCAATGATTCACTCATAGGTACCAAAGAAGCCTAGTTTAATCATATGATTGCTGCATGTTAGTAAAGCATTCTTAAAAAAGAATTTTTGTGTTTTTTTTTAAACAGTCAAAGTTACAATTTCACTAAAATTAAAAGGAAAATAAATGATTTTCTTCCTGTTTGCCTTTAAGAACTCACTGTGGGGGGGCAATTTCAAATATGAAAAAAAATTGATATGTATTTGGTGGACAGACATGTAAAGAGAGCAGATGGTAAGAGTAATGTGTGATTTTAACACATTCCAGGTTTCTTCAGTATATAAAGTATTAAAATGTGTATCCTTCCATCTTCCTCAAACACATTAATTTTAAGCTTCTTAAATTCTCAACTGAATATAGTATGGTTTCTAATAGAAAATAGAAAAGCGCTCAGCCACATATCCAATTTTAGTCACAAAGACACACAGCCACCTTCTCATTGTAAATACCTCAGGCAGTGGGTCTGGTGCATCTTAATGCTTTCTGATGTTTTTGTTTAGTGCCCTAGTCTCCTGTTTTAAATATTCCTGCTAGTTTATGAGCTTACCCTGGAATGCTAAGTGAGTAACAACCACAGAAGCCTCCATATGCCTACTTTGTCAAGATTATCAGGATATCCAAGAGGCTATGTACAAACTATGGAAATTCTACTTTCATTTCCACAGCAGGTGGCAGTTCTGTTTTAAGTGCAGGGTGTGTCATAACCAGAAAGAGAGAAAATGGAAGAATTTATATCTTACTTTATATTATTTTGATTTAGAAATGAAAATTTATTTTGATTCTTTCTGATGATTGTTTTACTCCCCTTTTTTTTCTTTTTAGCCTATTTTGTTAGGTTACTATTTTACACCCCTCAGTGAAAATGTTGAGAATTTTTAATTTATTATTTCATTAATTCAATTCAAGTGAAACAATGAAGCTAAAAATAGTAGCTCTAATGGCACCAGAAATGTATGTTTCTTTCCCCAATTCTTGTTCACCTCTCCCTTTTCTCTGCAGTGTGTTGGGGGAGAAAACAGTCAAATTCTTTTTTCTTTCCCAGTTGCCATGGGCATATGCACACTTTATATTGTACATTAGTGATTGTAAAGTGTGATTGGGTATTTGCTGTCTTCTGCTTTAGGTTTCATCTGTTGAGAATAAGTCTTCAGAGACTATTTGTTTCCTCTTCAATGATCTCACCTTGTCTGCTCTTTCCAGATTCACAGAGAACAGAAATGCCTTAGATAATCCTCTGATCAATAGAATCAAAGCCCTTTCTCTTTATCTACTGGCTAGAGAGTTGCTAACTTTTATAATGAAAAAATTGAAATATTTCTTTCTCTTGTAAAACTATGAGGCTTAAAGTTTTAAAGGTATTTTTACTTGGAAAATAAGATAAATGAAGCAAAGGAAAATGATGTTTTCAGAAAGTGTGGATGGAATGAAAGAAAAATTTCTCCCTGCAACCCATTTTCAATGTTTTACATTTATCAGTGATTTTCAGACAGCTGGTCCACGTGGGATGCATCATGTGGTACTTCCTGGATGATAATAGTACCAATCAAAATCTGACCTTTGCCCTTGAACTCTTTTTATTCCACCTGGTCTGTTTGTCAATTCATGAACTTTATCATATTCACTTTTCTCCCACATATGCTATGATCCAAATATCAGTTTTGGATTTAGCCAAAGTTTGTAGGCTCTGTCTTTGTTTAGTAGAAAGTGCTTTGGAAAGAAAGACATAGGTTTTTTGCCCTAGTCAACTGATTTTGAGAAAATAAAGGAGTCCAGCCAAATGGCTCAGTGGATGAACGTTGACCTATGAATTAAGAGGTCATGATTAGATTCGCAGTCAGGGCACATGCCTGAGTTGTGGGCTTGATCCCCAATGTGGGGAATGCAGGAGGCAGCTGATCAATGGTTCTCTCTCATCATTGATGTTTGTATCTCTTGCTCCCTCTTACTTCCTCTCTGAAATCAATAAAAAAAAATTAAAAAAAAAAAGGAATTTAGGTCTTGATATATCTACTCTTTTCTTCCCATAGGAGAAGAAGGCACTGGTTGTATCTCACAGTAGGCATATGACTATTCCTTGGGGAATCATCAAGTTTAATGATGATCGTTCAAATTAAAAATTATAAAAGAATAAAATAATACAACCATTTAAAAAATCATGAATATTGTATACCAACACTCTGAGAAGTAATAGAAAATTATAAACAACTATAATAAATGGGGATGTTGGTCCTATATTTTTCAGTTACATTGAGGAATCTGTTCTATATAGCATTTATGTAATAAATAATAGTAATAAGGAACATTTATTGAGTGTTCAGTACTGGTTGATTTATGTCCAGGTGAGGAATAACATTTATAGTTTTCCAGAGTCAAAGAATGATCACTGTACCCCCAAGAAAATTAGAGGAACCCAATTACAAAGGCAGGCTCTGGAGAGACAAAGGTTTCAATCCTCATTTTAGAAGCTTTACTACCAAAGAACCTAATAAAATTAATCTAATAACAATTTTCTGGGAAGGATGGGGAATTAAAATGGAATCAAAGGTTTCTTTAGCATTTATAGATGTAGTTATTACTGAAATATGTAGTGAAATATGAAAGATGTATATTGAATTAAAATACTTGGTTTGAGAGAAGCAAATTTCTCTTTATTTAGTCCCTACATTTAGTAAGGGGCCAGTAACATTTTATTTGAAGTTACAATCTATAAAAACTTAAAACCAATTAGGATAATCACAATATATAGCTGTAGAAGCATTCTGCATGCCCTTAAGTTAGTAAATAAATGCTAGCATTCTAGTATCCTAATATTCTTTACCTAAAAAGTGATTTATGAGAGTTAAAAATTTAAAATTTAATACTAAGCATTTAACTCTTTGTATTTATGGAAACTATGCATTTGAATTAATTACATGTGATATAGAGACTTTATAATTACCATTGATTTTATAATAAAACTAGAGGCCAAATGCACAAAATCTGTGCAAGGGGCTCAGCCCCCACTGCGTTGGCCCCTGCTGCCATTGCTTGCCTCAGAGCCATCTGGAAGGACTAATTAGTTTGGCCTAATTAGCATATTACACTTTTATTATTATAGATATGAAAAGAATATAGATACATATTTACATACTCAAAAGGCTTGTCTCTGGATTATTAGTGATTTTACTATTTATTATAATTTTCTGTATTTCTAAAATATCTACAATTATCACATATTCTGGTTATAATAAATAACAACATTTATTTCATATAAAAAAATAACAGCAAAGAAAAGAGTTGCTAGTTAGAAAAAATAGAAAATAAAGTTAATAACAGAGCAGACATATTTTTATTTATTTTCTTCAGCTTCACAAGAGATAAAGAAATCTGAGTTAACTGAATTTCTTATTCTGTGAGTAAGTTGAAAGTTTCTAAGTGGTTAGTCAGACTTATGGAGATAAATGGGAGTATTCTGCACTGCTTTGGCAGGAAGCCATTTCTTGTATTCCTAGAGTATTTATTTAACCTGTACATTAGGATGGCAGAAATAGAAAAACTTGTACAATGGGCTACCTTATCTGGATAAATTAAAGATGTTTATTAATATAAACATCCAAGAAACTGCCTCTCTGGAATCAGAAAGGAGAAATGCACATATCCCATGGTCCCTTTTTACTTTTTCATTGAAACAGGGATGCCAAGGTTAACATGTTTGAAACAATTCTAGAAGAGAATAAGACAGGGACATTAAGTATATGACAGTTTACCATAGACTTCTGGAAAATTAGATATTCAAAGAAAAATGCTACTGCTGTCTCTTGGGATGTCCATGGAAGGTCTTTTTTTTCCTTTTAAAATATTTTTTATTGATTTTAGAGAGGAAGGGAAAGGGAGAGATAGATAGGAGTGCCAAAGATGAGAGAGAATCATTGATTGGCTGCCTCCTGCATGCCCCCCACTGGGGAATGCAACCCAGGAATCAAACTTTTGACCTGGTTTATAGGTTGATGCTCAAGCACTGAGCCACACTGGCTGGATGATCATGAAATGTCTTCAAAGGAGATTTGAAGCAAAGTTTTAGACTAATGGATCAGAACATTATTTTCTGAAAATAGTTTGGATTGTTTAAAATGTAGCAGGAGAGAATTAGAAGTTTGCTTTAGCCCTCAGAGAACTCTTTAGAGTAAAAACATGTAAATTTATTGATATTGACCTTTGAATTTCACTGTCTCTTCTTTCTAGTAAAATATGACCGATCCTTAAGCGCATAGAAGGGGTGATAACAATATACACCCAGGATTGGCTCATTCAGTGTCTTCTCCCACTTTCTCTAGTTTGCTTATCTGTGCTCAGAGGGTGAAGAGCATCTGAGACAACCAGGTTGTCAGTGTGATTTAGCTTCCAATTCCAGAAGTGCCATGTGAAATTTGAAAAGTAGAAGACCAAGACATTGAAGTGGAGACCACACTATTAGCTTTTCCTATCGAATACAATCTTGGAAACATTTAGTTTCTTTTTTTTCTGAAAAAGCAACAGGAGATGTTTTGTACCAAGTCCCTTACTGTGACTGCTGAGAGTTAGGACATGGGAATTAATTTTGCTGGCAGTCGCCTCCGGATTTACAAATCAAAACAAGTTCATGCAGTGCAGCTATCAGAGGTAATGGTTTCTTTATTTCCTGAATCTCTCCTCAAGTGTGTGAGGTCTGTCATGTTGTTCTGGTGCTGATTCTGAAAACTCTGTCTAAAACTTGTTTGAAATTTATATTTAGACTAGAGGCCTGGTGCACAAATTTGTGCACATGGGGGTGGAAGGTATTGTGGAAGATTGGCCAGCTGGGGAAGGAACCATGGGAGGTTGGCCAGCCAATGGGGAGGGGACCATGGATTGGTTGCTGGCTCCAGGGAGGGAGCCGGCTTTTGGCCCCCCTGGGAAAGAGGCCGCGTCTGCCACCACCCACTCCCGGTTCCCCACCCTAGCTCTGGCCTGAAGGCCCCGGCGGGGTCAGGAGAGGAGGTGACGGTCACTGGGCCTGGTGTGGAAGGAACAAATGCCAGACACTGAATGCCAATGCTACCACCGGCACCCTGCCACTGCGCAGTTCCCTGCCTATCCCCCTCCTCCTTCCCTCACCACCGCACCAACAAGGAAGGGAGAGGATGGAAGCAAGACAAACCTTTGTGTTAAGGGCTAACTTTCAGTAGATCACAGCGAGGGAACTTCATCTTTTAAATATCATATCAAGTTCATAAGGTTGTCATAAGGGATAAATGAGTTAATCATTGGTTCAGAAATTTCCAAGACCTCCCTCAGGCTCAACCATCACTGAAGTACTTACAAGACTCTAATCCTCCTAGAGTAAAATCATGTATTCACTATAAGTCATATTGTTAGGAGCAGATTTTCCGGTCAAATTGGTACAGCAGGGACTAAAGCCTCTGACCTTATCTTATCAGGCAGCAATATTTCAAGGATTTAGAGATTATCTCCTTGGTAATACTAATGGGTCAAGAGAAGTGGGAGGTTGCAGAAATGTGCTAAGATGGGAGACTTTCCACAAGAAATAGAAAAAAGCTGTAGAAAATCCTCATTCATCAGATGGTCACTGTTTTCTTTAGAATGAAACCTTGACTGTACATATTTCGTGCTGTACTGACATTAAATTTTCCCTAAGAGATTTGTTAGGGGTAACAGTAGACATAGGATAAGCCCAGATCTATTGAGTGACTATATTGGCATAGATTGGTAAACACGGATAGTAAATATTCAAGTCAATAGAAAAGCAAGTTCACTCTTGAGGTAATAAGAAATGCAAATTTAGGTGAAATTATCGTAAAACAATCAGAATATGTATTATCACTTACACACTTGTTGGGGCAAATGAAGATAGCTATTTTTTTAATATACTTATTGCTACTGAATGCCTATCATTCATTTATTTATTCATCATTTCACTTAACAAATATGTATGGTATAGCCAATAATTGATAGCCACTGTCCCAGGCACTAAACCCAACAAAGAAAACAAGTTAAACACCAGTCCTCTGATAACTTACATTGTACCAGTAACAATGGCATTAAGCAAATACAATAATTTCAGCTGGTATTAAATGCTACTAAGAGAAAAACAGTAATTGAAGGAATAAAGCACTAAGTTTTATACAGCAATCACAATTTCCCAATTTAACTGAGTATCTGGAAGCCTTAAGGAAAGGTAGAAATGTTATCAGTTCCTAGAAAAACCTACTTATTAGTGTGTTAGTTTCTTTTTCTTTTTCTTTCTTTTTCTTAAAATTGATTTCAGAGAGGAAGAGAGAGGGAGAGAGAAATAGAAACATCAATGATGAGAGAGAATCATTGATCGCTGCCTCATGAATGCCCCACATTGGGGATCTAGCCTGCAACCTGGTCATATGCCCTGACCTGGAATTGAACTGTGGACCTTCTGGTTCATAGGTCGACACTCAACCACTGAGCAACACTGACAGGGTGAGTGTTAGTTTCTTATTGAACTGTAACAAAATACCACAACTTTGTGGCTTAAAACATTTAATATCTTAGAGTTCTGGAGATTAGAAGTCTGAAAAGGGTCTCAGTGGGCTAAGCCCAAGATGTGACAGGCCATCTTCCTTCTGGAGACTAGGGGACAATCTATTTTCTCAACTTTAAAAAAATATTTTTTATTGAATTTTTAAAGAGAGGAGGGAGAGGAATAGAGAGTTAGAAACATCAATGAGAGAGAAACATCGATTCAGCTGCTTCCTGCACACCCTCTACTGGGGATGTGCCCACAACCAAGGTACATACCCTTGACCAGGATCAAACCTGGGACCCTTCATTCTGCAGACCATCGCTTTTATCCACAGAGCCAAACCAGTTAGGGCTATATTCTCAACTTTTGCAGTTTTTTTAAAAGGCTACCTATATTTCTTTGCTCAGTGCTGCTTTTCATTTTTAAAGCCAGAATGATCAGTGGAGTTTTTTTCATGCTGTATCACTGATTCTTGAGTCTACCTCTTCTGACTTTTCCAACCCTTGGATTACCCAGGACCCCCCTAGATAATTCTATTTTAAGGTCAGCTAATTTACAACCTTAATTTCATCAGCAACCTTAAATCTCATTTTCCAGGTAACACTGTATTTAAAGGTTTTAGGGATTCAGATATAGGTGTTTGAAGATCCACATGAGTATGTGGATGACTTCACACACCCATCTGGGTCTTCAAAAGATACCTAATTTATATAATAAGCAAAGTTCAGGATAGAGTTTGCACAGCCATTGTTTACTACATGCAAGAAATTCAGTATGCAAGGCATTATTATATATGACTCGGGTCATAGATAGTCAGAAATAACATAGGAATGTCCTCTACAGTATGTATATGATAAAATAGCTAAGGAAAATATGCTGCTATACTACAGTAGTAATAGCTCCTTCAATTGTAATTAGATATTTTGTACAATACTACTTGAGGAGGATGGTGAAGGCAAATCAAAGTTGGTTAATAATTCCTCTTTTTTATCTAGGATTAGGCATAGTTACTGGTAGATAAGACATTCTACCATTCTCTATATATTTACTAATCACACTAATAATTTGCAATCATTTTTCTTAGAACAATTATCTTTTTCTTACCATCTAGTTAATATACAAAATTTGTAAAATATGCTTATCATTTGATCTATTGAGAAGGGAGGACTTCCAAGTATCACTCTTCATGCCAAGTAATTAAGTAAAACCAAATTCCATCCAGCAAATTTTCAGTATTCATGGGCAGATAAAGAAAGTACATGGAGCATATAAAATATATAATTTGAGAATGCTAAGGGAAAACATTTTTATTTAGACACTAAGTTCCCACTGATCTCATTTCCCAATCATTATTGAAAATGCTCATGCTGTCTATTATGGGATGTGTTTTTCATGGTGATGTGGGTAGAAGATTGTCACATTTATTCAGGAAGCTGGAGGGTCACATATTTGAGTGTCTAACCTTTGAGATACAAAGCAAAGACTTATTAGTCAACTATGGCACTTCCAGGTCTCTGTTCCTTGAGAGAAAATAGCCAGAAAATCTACCTTTTTCCAGTTGGAGCCACCCTCAATTTTTTTCTTTTAATAAAACTAGTTGGGAGCTTAAAGCTAGCAAAGAATTGTGAGAGATGGTGGGGTTCAATAATATCCTTTTGATTAAAGGTGAAAATATCTATAGCCTAGCTCCACAAATGTGACAAGAATCATGGTGTCAATTCAATCTCAGAAGAAATTGAGACTGGTTCTATCTTCTCATGTTGCCAGAGGACTCCTGATTTCCCTGGATATAGAATGATTGTCATTTCAAAAGTTATTGTTTTGGACATTATAACAACTATCTAGGACCCATTCCCCTGTGGCTATGACCCTTAAGTTCCAATGGAACATACTTTAAGACAAATATTATTTGTCTAACAGAATCATAGGAGGGTTTTAAAGAATATATCATGTGATATATTCTGTGTCATGGAAACCAAGCAAAATTCAGATCTTTGTTTCAATCAAAAGAAATGCATTTGAAATATTGTATAAACTCTAAAATTACAGTTATGTTTCACATTCCCTCAAATATGTTTCATCTCTCTAAACACAACCCTACATGCCAAAACCGGTTTGGCTCAGTGGATAGAGTGTAGGTCTGTGGACTGAAAGTTTCCAGGTTCGATTCCGGTCAAGGGCATGTACCTTGGTTGTGGGCACATCCCCAGTAGGGGATGTGCAAGAGGCAGCTGATCAATGATTCTCTCTCATCAATGTTTCTAACTCTCTATCCCTCTCTCTTCCTCTCTGTAAAATATCAATAAAACATATATTTAAAAAAAAATAAACACAACCCTATAAAAACCCATCTCCTTGAAATGGAGGTAGAAAAATGATGGTTAGTAAAAAAAAACTTAAAGAATGAATGCTCTTTACAGCACATTACATGCTCTTTTCTGAAAAAACTTGCCTTTTTCTTTAATATTTCTAAATAGGCCAAGCCCAGACTTTTTGAATGTCCTAATCTGAACACCAAATACCTCTAATCTTAGAGTTTACACAGAAGAAAAGGGAGAAGGAGTCACTCTTTTCCCCTTTCCCTTTCCTTGTTTTTAAAGGACTTTTGCCCAGTCTTAAGGTCTGGAGAATTTTATTAAGGTATTATTTTCACTAAGAATTAAAAGAACTAATAGAAATCATTATCCCCCAGGAGGCTTTAGATTTTCTTTAAGTCACTTGCAATATTATTTTAATAGCATTCATAAAAAGCCATTTAGACTAAAGTGCTCTGGAGAGCTTTACCGATAATACCATGGAAGCTCTAAGGTGAAGAACAAAGCCCTGGACCAGGGTCAGAAGTCCAGGACGCCAACAAAGTACCTGCTAGTCATTGTGTCTGCCGAGAGCAGTACCTTCTTCTCAGAGTCTCAGGTTCCTTCTGTCAAAATATAGAGGATTAAAGGCTTTGGGTGACTTAGGAGAGAAGATGAAGCATTATTTTGATCTGATTTACAAATTAAGCTTCCACTTGAGAATACCATTCCTGAATCAGTGCTTGAAAGCTAGATTTTATGATTTTATCTGATGTGTTGGAAGATTATTTGGTTCTATGAAATAGGGCTTTTATCCATTAGTTTCATTCATTTATTCAATCATTCATTCATTGTGCAATAAATATGTATTGAAGATATACTCTGTGCCAATTAATGTTGAATAATCAAGGAATAAACAATGGTTCTCTCCCACCTGGCTGCTGTGTTGATTTAATTAGATTCTTGATTACTCAAAGTCTCTGGCATCCTTAAATTTAAATGTTGCTGATTATTAATGTCAGATTTGGATGGGGTAGATATATATTTGTGGTATGTGTGCCTAATCTGACCCACTCTTGTTAGATTCTTTCCTAAATCGGAATCAAAACAATCAGAAATGTCCACAGAAATGTTTTCCCTCTATTTAAAATTAAATATCTTGATTTGGAGAAAGATTATATTATATATTCAGTATAATTTTAGAATCACGTTTTCCAGTGGTCCTTATCCATTGAAATAGACATTTTATGTGTTGAATATGATATAGGAATGCAAATTCATTATGTAAGCAAAATAGAGCTTGATGTCAAGATTTATTTCTATCTAAATAATATTTATCTTATTTTAGCTCAACTGGAGTTCTAACCGTATTAATAACATGTAATTCAAAATATGTAAGCTGAACAAGTGTTTCCTAAATTCTACATTTTAATTTCAAGTGACTTCAAACCCAGAAAAGTGAAAAGAAACTAAAAGTTGAAACTAAAGCCTTAAGACAATGTTGCCATGTACTGTTTTCATGCCCTTCTAGGGCTGACAGACTTGTGGTAGGTGAGACTTGTTCTAACAGTACCTTAAGGGATCAATTGCATGGAATTTTACCTTTTAAATTTGGGCAGACTGATTGACCCTGGCAATCATTGTCTCAGTGGAGGTGAAGGAAGTCAAAACTAAAACTTCAGCCTTTTAACCACCCCTTTCAGCCAAGTCCCTTGTTGATAGTGTGAAAAAAGTAATGAAACCTGCTCCTTTACCAAAGAACTACCTTGCTATTGTCAACTCTCAAAGTTTCTCATTTGAGAATCAAATTTGTTTTACTTATATGTTCTGTGCTATCTGCCTACATTACCACAAATTATTTCCACTAGAAATGTTGAAATGTGAAACAAAAAGCACTGGGTTTTTCATACAAGAAAAAGGAATCTTAACCAAAGGAAATAATGTCCCCATCACACCCTGGTGTGCAACCTTGTATATTCAAAATCTTTGTCTATACCTCATGTTGGGGACAATATGCTATAGTAATACAGTTGCTACAAATGTTTAAACACAATGCTAGTCTAATACTAAAGCAAGAGGCCTCTAGATCTCAAAGCATTTAACCAACACCTATCAGTACTAAACATTTCCCCCCTCTTTTGTTCCATTGAACTTGAATTCAGCATCTATGCTTCTATGCTTTGCTTTCCTAAGATTTTATGTACATTATTTCATAATCACACTGAGCTAATCTTATCTCTGAATTTATTTGCATGTGCAAATACATATTTTCTGTTAAATACAGAATAACTAGATATTGTGTTAGGAGCTTTCCAAACTGTAATTTTCTAACCTTCTCTGAGCACTTGCTATGGGGCATGCCCTGTGAGAGACACTTGACATGCATCATCTCCTTGAAATCCCACAGTAAACTTACATGAGATATCCTCATCTAATTCCAACAGACAGCACATTATCCTAGCGGTTTTTAATTTCCCATGCAGCTTGCAATTAGTGGAGCAAAGAGGTAAGCAGATGTGCCTCCATCCAAGCCCAGCTCTTCTTTCTCTTCCACAGATCCATCTCTCTCTGATTCTTTGACTCAAACTGAATCTCACATCCATCCACAAAGCCTTCACTGACATTCTGGGGTGATGCTACTTCTGTGACTTACATAGAAATTATAGTTGGTAGTGTGAGCATTATCATACCCATCTTGTTGTTGTGGTTTGTTTCTTTTACTCCATTTTAGTGTCATCAATATTACAAGGTGCCTTGCCTGGCTCTAAATTGAGTGGCCACGTGTGGGTAGGCAGAAAGGCTTATTTAAGTGCAGAGGAGGCTTTTTAGGTTTTCGTTCCGAATATATCTATTTTGGCATGTACCAAAAAAAGAGACCTTCTCACTGCATTGCCCTTTCTATCAAAGAATTAAAATAGCCATTTAGCCGGAGTGCCACATATTCTTTACTACATTGCCTTTTAACATCATTTTCATAAACACAAGTTGAGGTGGAAAATAATAGCAACCTCATCAGGTTAGTGTTGCAACTGTAAAAAACAAAAAGCCCCTCCTCATGGGATACCAACTGTTCACTTTCCCACTTTAGGCATTATCTTTTCTGTTCCAGAAAATACACACAATGTACACTGCGGGTTGTCTTAGTTACATTTTTTAAGTGAGCGCAGAGGACAGTGAGATCCAATTTTATGTAACATTATTTCAATAGATGTACAAATGAGCATGAATAATAGCTAGTAAAGAAAGATGATAATCATGATTATGAGACTTTTATATAATTTTAAATGACATTCAGAATATCATTTGAAGAAGGTTCAGTCATTATTCAAATATAAAAGGTTTTTTCTTATACAAAATTATAAGTAAATTTTTCTTTTCCTGCCCTAGGATTTAGGGCACAGTTCATTTATCTATTTTATTGCTATTTATTGCTGCCATTTATTCATTCATTCATTCAATATTTACTAGGTTTCATTAATATATAGATATTGTCACAAAACAATGTACCTTGAATCTCAAACCTTTATTTTAATTGATAAATTTAATTAGTAACACAACTCATGAGTCTCTCTAGCCTGGTTTTGGTATGAAGAGGCAAGGAAATTCCATTGTCTTTGCACATCATTTCACTAGCTTTATGAAAGGATGAAAATTCAGACATCATGCCTTATGCCTTGTTATCAAGATTCCATGCAGCCAATTTGATGGATCTTTCCCCCACTTCAGTGACTTGTTTACTACACAAAATTTAAGAACAACAGAACAGTAGCTCCTTTTGTTAATTGCTCACCATATGTCAGACACTGTTTCGCATTTATTATCTTGTATAATCCTCAAGAGAGCTTTATGTGGCAGTCCTTGATTTTATATTTTTAAAAAATAACCTAAAAGAGGTTGAGATTACATAAATTTTCTCAGGTTGCACGTATGGCCAAACAAGGGGTAGAGTCTGTATTTGATTCCATGTCCCATGGACACTGAAGTCCATGACCGATTTAAAGCAGACGAGGTACAATTGAATCTACTTGTGTCTAAAAGCTTTTCCCTACTTTACTTCAATGAAGTCCTATTTTCTTGCTTTTTCTACCATAATATTTACTTAACAAGCAGAACAAAAAACAAAACAAAACAAAACAAAAAAAAAAACTTGCTCTGCAGTCTTTGAAAGACGGAGAAAAAGTCAACACTACTCTTGCTTTCTAAATTTTAAGTTATGTTGCGGTCACCTTCCTCTCTATTTCCACTTTGAGTAATAGGACTATTATTTCTGAAAATCATTTTGCTTTCTCACTCCTTCCCATACCTTTAGCACTTAGCTATAGCTACTATGGGATCCAATGCAGATATTGTCTCTGTTATTTTAAAACTCATAAGTGCATGAACAATTCAGTTATTTTTGGTATTGAAGTTGAAGAGATTAGCTTTCGTATTTAACTAAAAATATTAACTTGGGAAGTCAGAAGGTCAATTTTATAATCTAGAACTGGAATAAATTGATGTTGTTGACTTCCTATACCACGGTTGGAATTGTTCTGCCTATGAAGCCACCGCTATTGCTCCAGGAGCAGCAATGTTAGGAGTGACTTTACACAGGCAGAAGGGGTTTCATGATGAACAGTTCTGTTCCATGTCACAGCATACGGGAACCTCAAAGTGTTCACATCCCAAGAAATGAGTCTCATTCTGGTCTATTGATCTGTCACTGAAATTGCTACCACTTGGATCCAAGCCACCATCCTCTCTTGCCTGAATTATACAGCCTGCTTACTCTTCTGTTTCTCCTCTTTTCTGTTTCTTCTCTACTCAGCGGCCAGAGTGATCCTTTTAAAATACAAGTCAGGCTAAAGTCAACTCAAATTATCCCTTGGATTCTCATTTTATTCATAGGATAGTCCACATCCACATAATGGCTTATAAGGTCCTTCATGATCTGTCTCCCCAATCCTCATCTGATCTCAACCCTGCTATTCTCTCCTTCTACTATACTCCATCACTCCTGAGGTCTTCACTATTCTCCAATTATGCCAAAGCTGCTTCTGCCTCAGGGCGTTTGCATTGTCTGTTCCTTCTGCATGGTATGCTCTTCCTTCAGATAATCATCTGGCTGAACCCAGGACTCTGAAGATTCTGCTCAGATAGCACCTTCTCAGACCCATCTCAAGAAGAACCTATTTAAAACTGCAACACCCCAACACTCCTGACCTTCCATATCATACACCAATTTTTCTGCCATTATACTTGCTACCTTTTTATATCATGTACTTATAATAATAATTTACTTTTTAGATTATAAGTTCCAAGAGGTTAAAGATCTTTGTCATCTGTATCTATTGATATACTAGTATATTGAACACTTAGGTAACAACTGCCTGATAGTATTTGTCGACTAATTTAAGTAAATAAGAAAACAACCCAACCAACAGAACTCAACCAACGTTTTTAATATAGCTTGACTTATAACATGGGCCATTTTGCAAATAAATATGCATTTTGGGGGGACCAATTAAAGGGATAAGCAGTTATTTTTAAAAAAGTTTATACTTTGGTGTTTATTTCAGTTTCCATGTACTATATAACTTTAGACATTGAATTACAAAGAATTAAGTAATTACTAACAAATAAGGTACATATATATGAAATTAATTATATTCAATTACTTTATATCAGAGAAGTCAAATAGTTATTTAGTAAATGACATTTCCCTTTTTATAAAAACATCTATTTTATTTTACAGAATAATACATCTCTTTACTGATAGTAAAATATATTTTTTGGGGGGAGATAGAAGAGTTTGATAAAAGGGGAATAAATGGTGATGGAAGAAGACTTGACTTTGTGTGGTAAACACATAATACAATACACAGAAGATGTATTATAGAATTGTATAGCTAAAATCTATATAATTTTATTAACCAATATCATCCCAATAAATTCAATAAAAATTAAAAATAAAAGAATAAATAAGTAAAAATTGGTAAGGAACTTTTGGGAAAAAAGAGTGATGAGGAAGTTGCCTTGCCAGTTAAGATAAAATATTATAAAATCAAAATCTCTAAAATAATTCTGTACTAATTCCAATATGAAATATGTTAATCAATATTAATTTTGAGTAGTAGAATTATGAATGATTATGATGCTATTCTTAGATTTTTCTATATTTCAGTTTTTCAAATATAACTTAAACAGCTAATAGAAAACATAGTTACTATTTAGACAATACATGGATGTATCAGCATAGATTGTACTTATAAATCTTAATAAATGAAATAAAATAATATATGATAAAACAAGCATCATAAAGCAGTGAAGAAGGAATGAAATATTCAAATTATGTCACTCATAAAACTAACTTTGCATGTAGAAACAATTATTTTGAATACTCATCCCATATACTGAGATATATTTTAAGTTGCTGTCAAAAATTCATGTAAGAGTAAAACTTTTAAAATATAAGAAAATTAAAAAGAATATCATTTCTGAAAAAGAAATACTTTCTAACAAAACTAATGAAAGAAATAAGAAAACTTTTAATATACTTTCAATATATTTATGTTTAGAAATTCTTTTTATCAAAAATAATAAAGTTAAAAAATAAACCATTTGAAAAAATATATGCCATGATATTATAGAAAGCAATATTTTTAAAATGTAAAAAATTCATATAAATTATGAATAACAAAAACATTATCTAAGTGTCAGTAGTATAAGAAGTAAAAGTAATTGGACAAGGTCCTTAACCTGAGGAGCCTTCAATGCTTTGGCAGTTTACATAAGCAAACAGTAGGAAACTTCAACCAGAGTCAATTCCTATGAATGCCTCAGGTTAAGAAATCAAAATTTGAGAACAACCAATCATAAACAGCCAAATAGGCTTTCCCAGATAAGGTAACCTTAAACTAGAGCCAATCAAATAATTTTCTTGCTTTGCTTCCATGTTTTCTCTACAAAAGTCTTTCATTAGCTCCTTGTTGGTGGTGCATTCTACTTTCGGTTTGGCACTGCCCAATTTGAATCAACATTTGCTAAAAAAAAAAAAAAAAAAAAGACATTTCATTATACTGATTAGCTTATGTCCTTTAGGGTACCTATATATCCATAGTATAATTACCATACCCTGGATTGATTTCTTTATAACATCTTGCTGCTGCACAGATGGGAGAGAGGAAGCAACTGTCTTTTGATTGAGGATTCTTGATAAAGTTTATAGTCTTTACATCTGGAAAACCTCCAAGTCATGCTAGCATCTGCTTTTGGAAAAGATATGAATGTGTAATCCATGATGAAACATCTTTAAATTTACTTTCCAGGAAGCAAAATATTGTCATTCTATGGCATTGACTTAATATGATATTCTCAGGTGTCTATAAAACCTATACAATATGTAGCTAGTATATCCTTATTGCTTATGACTTCAAACTACTTTCTTCAACCCTGTGGGTTTTCTTAAGTATTGAAGGGAAGATGAAAAGCAGATGGCATTATAAATAACAGCAACAAAAGACACAGCCACTAAAGAAGAGGAAAAATAGTGACCATAATGCAGGAGCAAAGTAAATCTATAATAATAAAAGTATAATATGCTAATTAGACCAGACACCCAAACAACCTTCCAGACGTCATTTTGGAAGAAGCCACAGTGACTGAGGCCAAGGTAGAGGTGAGTAGGCAGGTAGGTGAACAGTTAGGGGGGATCAGGCAGGCAGGCAGAGTGGTTAGGGGTGGTGAGGCAGGCAGATAAGTGGTTAGGGGTGGTGAGGCAGACAGGTAGGCCAGTGGTTAGGAGCCAGTGGCCCAATTTCTTTTACAATATTCATTTCTTATACTACTGACTCTCAGGTTAAGAAATCAAAATTTAAGAACAACCAATCACAAACAGCCAAATAGGCTTTCCCAGATAAAATAACCTTAAGTTAGGGCCAATCAAATAATTAGGCCCACAGGGATCAGGCCTAAACTGGCAGTCAGACATCCCCAGAGGGGTCCTGGATTGCGATGGGGTGCAATTTGGGTTGTAGGACCCCCTTCGTGCACAAATTTCATGCACCAGGCCTCTAGTATAAGCATAATTATAGATAATTGTATGAATGTCTAGACACCTTTTCTGCTTCAGGCAAATTCATAGGAGCCTTCCCACTTGTTATTTCAGGCAAGACATTGTAGAACATGGTCTGCTATAGTGAATACTGTAATTCTACTGGAGAAACCATTCCATGTATCTATAATTTGCAGCCTTTTGTGTCTGGCTTCTTTTATTCAGTATAATTTTACAGTTCACTTAGGTAGTGCAGTAAAATAAGTTCTACATTCGTTTTGCTTATTAATAATTAATATTAAATTGCATAGGCATGTAACTATTTACTTATTCATCAGTTTATGGATATGTGGGTTGGTTTGGGCTATCTTGAATAAAACTGCAATCAACCCTTGTATACAAGTTTTGTTTGGACTAATGGTTAATCTTCTTGGTTATATATCTCAGAGTGAAAATGCTTGATTACACAATAACTGTATTTTTAGAAACTATCAAACTGTTTTATGAAGTAGCTATACCATTTGACATTTCAACCAGCAATGTTTTCTCAACATTCCTGTCAACACTTCATGTTTTATAGCTTGTTAAGTGTACCTATCCTAGTTTGCATAAAAAGAAGGCTCATTATAGTTTTGATTTTTATTCTCCTAATGACTAATGTTGAGCATCATTTCATTTGTTTATTGGCATTTGTATACGATATTTGTGGAAATGTTTAGTTAGATCTTTTGACCATTTAAAAATTTTATTATTTGTCTGTTTGTCCCTATGTTGTATGATACAAGATACTTATCAGATACATGATTTTTCAGCAGTTTCCTCCTTTGTGTAGATTTTAAAAAATCTTTTTAAAGTTATGTTTGCAGCACAAAAGTTTTAACTTCTATATAGTCCAATGTATCCATATATTCTTTTTTGCTAATTGTGTTTTTGGAGCTGTGTCTGAGAAACCATTGCTTAACCTAAGGTAAAAAAGAGATATTTATTCTATGTTTTCTCCAAGAGTTAAATATTTCAACTTCCTACAGTTCCATCTATGATCCATTTAAGGTTAAGTTTTGCATATGATGTGATGTAGGAAGTTAGCTGCTTTCTTTAGTGTGTGGATATCCTGTTGTCCCAGCACATTTGTAAAAAGACTACTCTTTTCTCATTTAATTGTCTTGGCACTCTTTTTAAAAATATATATATTTTATTGATTTTTTAAAGAAAGGAAAGGAGAAGAATAGAGAGTTAGAAACATCAATGAGAGAGAAACATCGATTCAGTTGCCTCTTGTACACTCCCTACTGGGATTGTGCTTGCAACCAAAGTACATGTCCTTGACCAGAATCGAACCCGGAAACCTTCAGTCTGCAGGCTGACACTCTATCCACTGAGCCAAACCGGCCAGGGCTGTCTTGGCACTCTCGTGTAAAATCAACTAGCCATAGATATGTTACTTTAGTTTTGAACTCTTAATTCATTCCATTGACCTAGAATGTCAATACTGCATTGTTTTTTACTATTACAGATTTGTAGTAAGTTTTAAAATTGGAAAATGTGGATCCTCCAACTATGTTGTTCCTCTTTTTCAAGGATGTTGTGGTTATTCTTTGTTCCTTACATTTTTTGTGTAAATCTTAAGACAAATGTGTCAGTGTCTGCAAAACATGAGCTGGAATTTTGATAGTGGACTGTGCTGAATCTGTATATCAATTTGAATACTATTGCCATCTTAAAGCATTGAGTCTTCTGATACATGAACATGAGCATGAGTAGTCTTTCAATTTATTTAGGCCTTTAACCCTTTTAACAATGTTTTGTAGTTTATAGTAAACAAGTCTTATGGTTATTTTATGAATTAAGCAATCTATATATAATAGATAAAAATAACAAAATAATAATAATAATAATAATAATAATAATAATAATATAGCTGGGGCAGCGGGAGGGGAATGGTAATCCCTGTGTTCTTGGGTGCACCAGTCTGCAGTGAGGTTTTTATTATACTGAGCTGGATGAATGGAGGAGAGTAGGTCATAATTTAAATACTACAGAAACTCACTTTTCATACTGAAGCTTAGTAGCTTTTTCTTGTGAATGTTTCTTCATTTGCTAGATGATCTTAGGACAATTTCTAGAGACTTCAAATAATTGTATGGGTTTTTAAAAAATAATTTTTAACAATAAAGTTTTTGTTTTGCTGAGTAGAGAATCCTGAGAGCTCCTTACATTGACAGTCCAGAAGCCCTTTCTCCTGTATAAATGCCTTGGCGTATGCAAGTCATGCACTGAAATGCATGTATAATGCATATGCACCCACATACATTTATGAATAAATGAGAAAGTATCTGGTAGCCTCCCCAAACTAATACTCACTGAATAAAAAGTTGTGTAGGATAAAGTATAGACTAATCTTTATCCATCATTTCTATTGATATTCTTCTGTCATTCTCTTACTTCATACAACTTAAGTTCCTGATAGTCAAAATATCAAACACCTAAATATTGTCATTCTGGGTTCCTCATAGTCTGTTTCCAAGTTATTTGCCTGATGTGTCCTGTACTTTCCTATCTACCTATAAAAACCCTCTTTGTTTTTCAATGCTCATTTGAAATACTGGTTCATTTCCTGATCATACCCATGTCATTTACTTTTTTTTTTGTATAACTTTATGGAATATATGTTATTAATCTGATCTTTATGCTAGATTTTAAGTGTCTGGAGAGCAGAGAATTACTTATTTCCCCCCTATTATTTTACACAGAAGCTGTCTCATAGTAGGAACTCAGAATTTGGTCACTCTTGACTGAAATGCTTTTCATCATAATATGTGGCAGCATGAATCTCTTGTCTAAGGTTATAGCTATGTACATTAAATATTAAATGGAAATGGGAATATTTACTCCCTGAGATATCCAGTGAAAATATGTTACCTTGAACACTTTGACTTACAGGGCACAGTCTACACAACTGAGGATGTGAAGGAAATAATCTGAAGTTCTGACTCCCCAAGAAGGAAGTGCTAAGGACGCTACTGTTTGTTTGTTTTGTTTTTAGGATCTACTCTGCTCCAAGAAGAATGTTAAGCACTTGTAATATATTAACTTACTACTTTGGAATAACCCTGAAATTTAGGCATTCTATTTTATTGGAGGAGGGTTTGAGGTACACAGTTGTTAATAACTTACCCAATGTCACAAAACCAGTAGTTGGTAGAGCTTAATCCAAAGCTTGGTGTTCCTGAGTTTTAATTTCAGTCCTGTAATAAAACTATTATTACAGGACTGAAATTAACTATGGTAGTGAGTGATATTTAACTTCTGCTTTCCCTATTTGGGGGGCATCTTAAAAATCAGTGGCATATTGGACCAACTGCATCTTTCTGCCTCATCAGATGCATGCCATGTATATATAGACACAGAGGTGTGACTTCAAACACCCAAAGGCTGTACACAAGACCAGCTAGCCTGCCTAACATTTCCTGAAGAAACAGCTTTCCTTGGTGAGAGACAAAGGTAATTGCCAAAGAGCTCAATAGACAGACCTATCTTTGAGGAGCAGTGTTGGCGAATGATCTCAAAGCAGAAACCATTTATCTATAGCTGCGTATTAAGTGCAGAAGGTTATCTTCATGAATTTCCCCTTTCCCTTTTTCCCAGTAACAAGTAGATGGTGAGTATTTGAATAATGCCTCATTTTATTTGTTTCAGCATTTTAATGATACTGGATGCTATGAAAAATGCAGGTGGCAAAGTATATGTAAATACGTTTTGAAGATTCCCTGTGTGATTAGAAATTACTTGTGTGCTTTTAGCAAATAACTGGAATTCAGCCTGCTAAGCTAGTGGTTTGAAACCAGCATGGTTTGTTTTTTAGTGTGGGCTCTCGTTTTAAGGAGTACATCACCCAGCTCGCCACTGGAAGATTTCTAGAGTAGGGATGTATTCATAAGCAGTCTTCTTCATTGAACTTAAATAGCACAGTTCTACAAGCACTCAGCTACATGGTAAAGAGCCATATGGTCAATTTGAACCACTGGAATTCTTTCCAAGACCTCTCAAGGGAAAGTCTCTTAATAAGGGGATTCCTGTCCTGTCCGTGGTCAACAGGTCATGTATGTAACTTCTCACTATAGGCAACAGTTTTAACAGAATGGGCCTTGGAACCAGATACACCTCAACACAAATCTTGTCTCCACTTATGTCTAACAGCATGACCTTGGTTAAGTTGCTAACACTCTTTAGACTTCAGTGTCTTCATTTGTGAAATGAAAATAATAACATTTAGCTCTTTAGTTTGTTCTAGGACTTGTGAAATGATTAAGGTAATTTTTTTAAAAAAGTTGTTGCTTGCTTAGCTCTGCACATAGGTTGTTTCTAAAGTACACCATTGAGAAACTTTTAGAAATGAGTCTTGGGCTCAGCATAGGAGAGCATCCTGATGCATTAGTGATGCTTCCGTGGACATAAGATAGGGAATGAAGTCACAGTTTGCAATCTCATATTTCTTACCTTCAAATCTTACTCTGTCAGTGTCTCCAGCCCCAGTTTGGAGAAAAAAATTAAACAGAGGAAAATATAGTTCTAATACACAATGATTCTTTTCATAATAACTGGATTTCAAAAATTATAAATTTACGATAAAAGGATTTAAAGTTGATGTATCAAGTGGTTTGTGATCATTGAATATATTAGCTCATGGGAATAAAACCCCAAAAGAGGTTTGAAATTATTTAGGAATTTTAAGAGTAAGCTAATAAATAGTGATCGACATCTCTAGAGTCTAAGAGAAATTAGTCTGGAATAAAAAGAACTAGACCATTGAGTCTAAATTAAAATGTCACTTTTTTCTGGCATTTTAAGTTTTTTTTCAGTGAGTTATTATCATTGCTGCAGTTATAATTATTATTAAGTCAGCCAGTTAGCGAGTTAGAAATGCTGTGTCTTGGGCACTGAGGATAACTAAAAGGGAGAGAGAGAGAGGGAGAAAAAATGGAAGAGAGAGAGAACAGAGAGAAGAGAAACAGAGTTTCTTTGAGAAACTCATAGCCTTGAGGATCTTCTTTAAAGGTTTATTTTTATTTTTTTAGGTAATGATTTAAAAATTATTGCAAGCAATCTTGACTGGATTGCTCAGTGGTTAGAATGTTAGTCTGCACACCAGAGGGTTGAGGGTTTGATACTTGGTCAAGGCATGTACCTGGATTGTAGGTTCATTCCCTGCCCCTTAGTCCACATGCCTGTGGAAGGTACCCAATTGATGTGTCTCTCACATCAATACTTCTCTCTCTTTCTTTCTCTCCTATCTCTCTCCTGTCTCTTTCACCCCTCCCTTCCACTCTCTAAAAATAAAAAAGACAAAGTTTTAAAATAATTAAAATAATCTTAGCTTTAAAAAAATATTGCAAGTAGCAGACACATTTTAGATTAGGAAGGCAACTGCCAGTGCACATTATTTGTTTCATAAAATGTAATGTGCATACAAAATCACCTAGTTCGGCTACTAAAATGCAGATTCTGACTCAGTCAGGTTGGGGCCTGGATCATCTCTTTCTAACGAGTTCAAAATGATTTTGGTGCTCTGCCCCTGGAGTCACCTTGGAGTGACATGGCATCCTATGGGCCTGGCCTCCCCACCTGTGAGGGGTTCATCCTGAGGCAGGTCAGCTTTATGTGGAGACCAGTGAATGTATACTTAAAACAGCGGTTCTGAAATATGGCTGCATAATGGAATCTTCTAAGGAGTTTAAAAGAAGTCTTAATGTGTGGATGTTGGCCTTTCCCCTTAAATCCCTTACATATTTTCATGTAATTGATGTGGGGTGTGATGTGGACTTCAGGATTTTGAAAAGGTCCCCCAGGTCAGTTTCTGTTGCTTCTGTGACAATGTGCCACAAGCTTAATGTTTAAAAAAAACACACAAATTTACAAACGTATTATCTCAAAGTTCAGTAGATCATAAATCTGCAGAGATCTTGCTGGGCTAAGATTAAGGTGTCAGGAGGATGCATTTCTTTCTGGAGACCCAGGAGAAATCTCATTTCCTTGCCATTTCCAGTTTCTAGAGGCTGCTGGCTTTCCCTGACTGATGGCCCACTCCAAAGCCCTCGTAAATCAGACCAAGGCTTCCCTCTGCTGTTGAGGACAATAAAGAGGACTTACTAAACCTGACAAGCTTAGGGAGCCCTGCATGGTGGCCTTACAAACTCACGACCAAAAGTAACCATAAGGATGATCTGAAATTAAAACTCCTTAACTAAAAGCGAGTTGTAGTGGGTAGTCATGCCCTAGGCCCTCATATCTTCCTTAACAAAGGTCACTCTTTACCTTTAACTAAACTTGTTTATTGTCTTTTTGCATCTAAAATAACATACCTTTGGGATGGCTGAGTAATTCCGTATAATTTCATCTGCACCTCTTTCTCCAGACCCTTCAGGGCACAACCTCCTACCAAAGTGTAAGACCAGGGAACCTTTCATTGTTACCTTGTTCCCCCACTTACCATTTCTCTGTCCTGTAAATGTTAACTACCGTATACCCACCAACATAGAAGAAATAGTTATTTCTTCATTTTACTCTATCCAATCCCAGAGATTTCCCTTGCTTTGCTTTCTCCACCTTCCTATTCTCACTAGTGAATTTCATGTAACCCTTCTTATACCTCCTCCTTTTCCAAAAAAAATTATCTTTATATTTTCTAAAATATATTTTTATTGATTTCAGAGAGGAGGGGAGAGGGAGAGAAATATGGAAATATCAGCGAGGAGAGATAATTATTGATCAGCTGCCTCTTGCATGCCCCTCATTGGGGATCGAGCCCTCAGCTTTGCCTGGACTGGGAATGAAATGTGATCACCTGGTTCATAGGTCAATGCCCAGCCACTTAGAAACTATCTTCATTTTTGAAAGTATTTGATTGTAATGTATAATATAAGGTGCAAAACTGCCATTCTCTGGAGCATTTTCTTAATCCAGTAAGATTTTGCTTCCTGGTAATTGTTGTCAGTTTGGTTCAAATGAACTCAATAATTCTTATAGGTTTGGATGTTTCTTATGTTGACACTGTGGTCTCTCTGTCTTTTCAGAATCACTCTTCTGCTTTTAAGGGCTCTTGGGATTACATTGGGTCCACTATATATTTCAGGATGATCTCCCTATTTTAATGTTAGCTAATTAGCAATACTAATTCAATCTGCACCCTTAATTTTTCTTTATTGTACAACCTGTCCTAGACACAGGGTCCAGGGATTAGGATGTAGACGTCTTTGGGGGTCATTATGCCTATCACATCATGTAGTTCTGCTATCCAGCCAGTAATGGAAATCAGAATAGAGCATTGACATCTAACTCAGACCAGAGAGAAATAAAAACGAGCTAGAGGCTTTTGGGGGAGGAAGACTTAACCTTTTACATTTGTCAAATTTTCTTTAATAATGTATGAGTGTTTCTTTGTGCCTGAGGATATAAAAATCACCTCTTTAATATGTTCTCACTGTTAGATAAACAGGATATAAGATGGACTGAGAGAGAAAAGGTCCTAAGTAAGGAAATGGGGGGTGATGGAAGAAACTTCAAATACCAGTTTGGTATTTGAGAATTGTTCACAAACTGTGGTTGAACCTTTTTATTTTATTCTTCAAGTGTATGATCCTCACCCTTTTTTATGCCTCTGGCCACTGCCCAGTTTTAGATGTCTGACAAATCTCTTAAATGCCAATACCCTGGGCACAGAAGACTGTGCTGTGACACACAAGCTTTAAAGTGACAATTCAAAGTAAAGGTGATGCTAACAGAGTAATGAATCACCTTATTATTAATGTGTACCTATTGTAATGCAAATAGAGTTCTTCTGAGTAGTCTGATCCTTCAGGTTTTAAAATAGCATAGTTTGACAGTTAAATGTGCTATGAGAAGTAATGACTTTATAACTAACGTAATCAACTTCTCAAATCTGCATATTTACATGCAAAATGAGTGAATAAAAATCTTGACTGGGGAAAAGGGTAAATATTTTAAAATTCCAAATAAAAGGGAATAAATTATTTACACAAAAGAGTTAAATGTCTGAGATAACATTAGTAGCTTATGAATTTCTTCTTCCTGATTCTTATTTTATAGCAAGTAAAATTTTCTGGATGCTCAAACATTGCTTGATGTGACCATAGAAAACTAATATATAAAACATCCAACAAAAACATTATCATAATAATTTCTAGCTTAGAAATTACTTTTTTTTCCAGAAATACTTTTAGGTTTTATTGGTCCTCATTTATAATTCTGTCAGTCTTTACTAGCCCAGTCAAAGCCTTTGTCATACTATTTTTTATTCATCAGCATCCCCACTAAGTGTTGGGGATAGAAATCTTCTGGTCTTCTTTTTTTTTTTTTTAATATATTTTTATTGATTTTTTACAGAGAAGAAAGGAGAGAAATAGAGAGCTTGAAACGTCGATGAGAGAGAAACATCGACCAGCTGCCTCTTGCACACCCCCTACCGGGGATGTGCCCTCAATCAAGGTACATGCCCTTGACCAGAATTGAACCCGGGACCTTTCAGTCCTCAGACCGACGTTCTACCACTGAACCAAACCGGTTTCGGCGAAATCTTCTGGTCTTCTTTACCAATATATCTATTGCACATAGGGATCAGTCAATTCAAATTTGAATGAACAAACAGAGAAATTTATATTCCAAAGCTACTTCAATTGAAGTCACAAAGAAAAGAAAATATTTAGGATTAGTTTGACAATGATAAAAACATTTTTTTAAAATTCAAATTTATTGTTGAAGGCTTATTCTGAGAGTTGGAAATACAAACACCAGAAAGATCAGTCCTTGCTCTTCAGGAGCTCAGAGTCTCAAGTAAGAGACAGATACTTAAACAGAAAGTTTCAATATGTTCTGCTAAGGACTGTGGTGGAGATGAGCACAGCATGCTCTCATAGGAAAAAGGAGAAAAGAAATAGTTCAAGACAGACCTTCTGGTAAAGATGACATTTAAGATTAACTTTAAAAGTACTGTAGGAGCTAGCTATGTGATGGGTTGAAGGAGTCTATTTCAGACAAAGGAAGGATCATATAATTATTTGAAAAAGGGGAAAGGATAGTTATGGTCAAAAGTACAGAAAGGACATAGGAAGTTTTTTGGTTTAATTAATTGAGCTTTCCTAGCAGGATGCCAAGGCAACCACTGTCAGGGTAAGTCATACTGGACCCATGTATATTGCGATCACTTAACATTCAATATAATGTAGTTAGTTCTCTCTCATCACATTGGACTGTCATAGTTTTCTATCTTGAATTTTGAAAAATAAGACTGCACAGGACAACTGTATTTGCATTATAATAGAGTCTGCATTAAATTTCAGTGAGTGAAATCCTATTAACTTATTTTAAATGTTTCTCTCAAGTGACTGCTCTCAAACCAACCCCATCAGCATCATCTGGGAACTTGTTAGAAATAAAATATCTGTGACCCTCCCAAGATCTATTTAATAAAAAACCCTAGGGAGGGGTAGGACCTGGAAATCTGTGCTTTCATATAACTTCCTGGTGATGTTGGTATATGCTTAACTTTAACAACTATATTTAAACACAAGAGCAAATTTGTAGGGAATCGGTAGTTTACTGTTTCTCTGTTGGTGGTGGTGGTAGGTAGTGGTAATGGAGGTGGTGGGTAGAATGTTATGAGAAGGTTTGATCTTGGTGAATCTGTTCGGAGTTTGAATATCACTATATTTAAGTGAGTTTTTTGTTTGCTGTGTGTGTGTATGTGTGTGTGTGAGTGTGTGTGTGTTTTCTGCATGCTTAAAGGATTCATGGCTTTCTCCCTGTATTCCCCTAATCACTTACTTCCTGGAATCATAAAAGGACAAATTCTCAGAAGGTTCTGGAGTTAGAGGAAATCACTCCATTCCAATGTTAGACAGATAGTTCAAATAAGACTGTGCCATATTTCCTTCAAATTTGTGAAATTTTCTCCATCATGACTTGGCAATTTTGATAAGAAAGGAGAAAAACTTATTTTGATCTAGCCTAATTTCTTTGGAGATTTATTTTGCTGTCTAATACTAGCTGATTAAATTTTACATTTTAATTATCAATTTAGTTGATAAGAACTTTAATTAACCAGCTGTTAGAACCACCATTGGCTTCCATGATTAAAGGTTTGTTTTGAAACACCTGTCATTGTCTTCAAAAGTATATATGTGAAAGAAAATATTTTTCTTTGCTTCTGCTTAGAAGAATTAGTCTTCTTAGAAGAATTCCCTTTTTATAATGTCTCTTACGATTTGAGTTGACATTGCAGTAACTTATATAGCAGTGGCTTTGAAGATTTGTGGTAGATAAAGTTCTATATTTTGCAAATTACACAATTGGGAGCCCAGCTAGCACAAGTGTGCATAGTGAAACAGAAAATTTTCAGAGCACATTTCCTTTTTCACAGAAGGATAACCATGCCATAGAAAAACTTTACTGAATAAATAGGTTAACCAGAAAGTTTTACATGCATGTATTACATTTTCCAACCATTGTGGTTAAATAAAGCCTGTGGCAATTCCTACTCCAAAGATAAATTTGGAGACAGTTTCAAGAGTTTAATGATTCCAGTCACCTACTTCTTATTAAGACTAGACTGGTACCTTCCCATTAGGATATTATCCAATGTTCATTATAATGGTATAATTTTGCAATGATTCTAAATCATTCCTTTTCAAAGTACATTTCTCAGAACACTCACACTCCACTTGTGTCTGAGATGGAGGAGGGCTGTTACAATGATTCTAAATCATTCCTTTTCAAAGTACATTTCTCAGAACACTAATGCTCCACTTGTGTCTGAGATGGAGAGCTGGAAGAGGAGAGGAGCTGTTCAGAGGTCAAATAATTTTAGTTAAGGCACTATACAACAGATTCCCTCTTGGAGATGCATAAGACATATTGGCATATCAAAGACTTAATGTAAATGTTAAATTTTGTTTAAAGGAAGTGCCCAACACTTCTTTGAATGAATCCTTTAATTTTAAAACTAAACTGCTATAAGCATACCTTTTAAAATATAAAAGATTTTCCACTATAGTTTCTGGTTTCTTCTTCATTACTAATAAAAAAGTCATTACAAATTTGGGCCTAAAGACTAATTAGAAAAATTATTAAGCAGAATATTTGTTTTACTTTTCTTCTCCATAAACTACTCTAAAGACATTTTATATAAGATAAACTATCCATACCAAAAATACCTATTCCCATTCCTTTATATATATATATTCCCATTCCTTTATATATCTATATCCATATATATATATATATATATATATATATATATATATGGATATAGATATATTTACTCACATACAGCACACAGTATCAATGTGCTCTTCAATATGAAAGACAGGATTATGCCTTGTTCTAAATAGTAGAAACATACCTGAGAGAGTCTATTGCTATGAAACCATATTATATTTCAGTCATTTTGGAGAAGTTACAATTTACCCAATTTACCCTTAGAGTAGGTAATCTATAGTAGAGTCAGATAAATTCTAAAGGCTCAGTGACTTATCAGAAAAGCTTACTTTTACTCCCATTAAAGTTTGAGGCAGATGATGCTAAAACTCACTATTTAAATCTTATACTTGTGTCATGTTGAGGCTTCAAGGTCAGGCTAGCATTATCCACCACCAGGTTAGGCAGGAAGGTGTGGGGTAGTGCTGGCATTGGGAGGTGAATTGAATGGCATTCTAATGCTAGACCTGAAAGAAGCATATATAACTCTACCCATGTTCTCTTGGCCTGAACCTAGCCATATAATCTAATTACAAAAGAGACTGGGAAATGTAGTCTTTCTATGTTCCCACAAAGACAAAATCAAACCAATGAGCATCTAGCCAGTGTTTTCAATAGCAAGAAAGATCATCCTCAAAAAATCAGTTCAACTAATACCATCTAATGATAATAAACTGAATAGGACAAGCATACTGTGTGGGAGCATGTCTGAGTGTATACACATGCATACAGACATTCATGCATTTGAGCAAATACTGTGGACTTTAAGTCCTTAGCAGCTAGTCATCTTGTCACTGGCCACTCTGCAATGTTGTTATTTCAAAAAAAAAAAAAAAAAAAAGGGAAGCTCGGTTCCAAATAGACATACAGACATGCATTTCAAAGTGTTCAACAGCCACAGGCTATAGCCTTTAGCTATCGTGTTTCACAAAGTTATCAATAACCTTTTTGATGTTCCCCCTCGCCTGAGTCTGTCCAGAAGAACTGAAGATGAGATCACACTCTCCACACTGAAATGTAAGGCAATGCAAGGAAAGAAAGGAGAGCATTCCCAATGATGTCTTCTATGCTCTTGGAAGGCCTGCTATTCTTTTTCTGTTTACTCACAAAGAATAGTCTAGGCTATGGGGCTTCTTCATGGTTCTTTCTCACAGAAATCTGCCTTTATTTTTAAAGGTATCTTTCTTTAAATATATATATATATATATATATATATATATATATATATATATATATATATATATATATAATTCTATCTAATAAAAGATTAATATTCAAATGGACTATACATCTGCTATACCCTCATTCCACACCCACTGGCCAATCAGGAGTGAGTATGCAAATTAACTCAACACACACACACACACATATTTCAGAGAGGAAGGGAGTAGGAGAGAGAGATGGAAACATCAATAATGAGAATCATTGATTTGCTGCCTCCTGCATACCCCGCATTGAGGACCAATTGAATCATGAATTCCTGGTTCATAGGTTGATGCTCAATCACTGAGCAACACCAGCCAGGCTAAGTGATATTTCTTTTTAAGACAAAAAATAAGAGAGATGTAGCTGTGGCTTTAAAAGTCACCAGTTAATAAGTGATGATTAAGTGCCTTTGTCACTCAGCTATTAGTCACATATTTTTCCATGTTTAGCAAAAATGAAAATTTCCCCATTAGTTATTAGTGACATTTAACCAAAATAATTAGCTCCCTTATACAATTGTGTTAGCAGTAAAAAGTTCTATTTTAGATCTCTTCTGTGAAACCAGCAGAACATCATCTTAATTTCTATGAATCAGATTGTCTTAACCTTGCCAAACAGAGCAAACTCATTTGCATTTTCATTAATAAATAAGCACATGTTTTGTTAAGAGCAACAGTGTGGGTGGTTCTGTATACCTTCATTTTCTTCTCAACTTATGTTAAGCTTTACAGCTTCCACACTTCTGAATCATCACGTTGGTGTCCTTTGCTAAGCATAATGGCAGTTGAGCTGACCACCCCAAATTAGTTATCACTTGAGCTAATGGTTTAGTTCACAGGCCAATGATTGAACCCCAGCTTTGTCTCACAGATAGCTAGAAAAACCTTGGGTCAGTCTCATTGCCTCTCTGAGCTTAGGCTATTATTATTATTTTTTTTGTGTGTTTTAATAAAATGTTATAATAATATCACAACTGTCATTAATAAGTACTCAGTAATATGAGCTGCCATTATTCAACATACATTCTTTCTAATCTCTTGTAACTCAATACATATTTAAGACAAAGGTTATTGGAAATAATCACAAAAATGTTAAATGTGTAAATGGATGCACTGCAAATAATCACGTATTTAGCAGGGAAAGCTCTTCTCCCTAAACCCCGCCATGATTTTTCTTGGTTTATGCCCAAAATTTCTTGTATTATATTTTATACTTTCTATTATGATTATGCCACTGCTTCTGTTTAAGAGTCTGATAATGTTGGACTTAGAGAAATCTATTGGCTTACTAAACATAGTAATGATAACAATAATAATAAAAACAGTAATGATTACTCTTAGTAACAGTTGCATATTCCATTTGGTTCCTTATTGCTTTTTTACATTACAGCTTTACAAGGAATTATTCTTATCCTTTTATAGGCCACACTTCTTTAATCCAAGACCATAGAGCCAATATGTCGCAGGAACCAAGATTGGGATCTTTGGTTCTCTGCCTCAGAAACTTCATTGGTCTACCACTTTAGAATTTACAAAGCAATTAAATGCATTATTTCAATTAAACCTCACAACTCCATAGTGTAGATAGATCTTGCAGACGAAAAAACTGAGAGAAGTAAAGTGATTTGCTCATGGCAAAAAGTTGAAATATGGCAGGCTGTGCATTTTATTCCAAGTTTATTTTAAGCTACACCATGGCTACTCCACAAAGCCGAGTTAGATAGGCTATCTCACTACTGGAATGTTGTAGTCAACTCTTAGTATGTCAGTAAGTCAAGCTGGACATAAAGGTTTAAGTAAGTTCTGATCAAAATAGAAGTCTATAGTAAGGTTAAATACTTTTAATGAAAAGCTTTTTTATTTTAATAAATCTTCTCATTTAAGCACCAATCCATTATGCCCATCCACAAAGCCCCTTAATGAGAAGCACATTAAGTTTCAGAAAGCAAACACAGTAAACTGTGTTTTTCCATGGACCAGCAGCTGAGAGAAGAGAAAGTGATTGTGCCAGGCTTTTGGCTGACAAGAGCCAATGGCATCCAGTCTTGTGAAATGGATATTAATGATTCTACAGTTTAACTTGGTTGGCTCTTGATGGATTTTCCCCCTCTGCATTAATGTCTGTCTACTCTTGATTAATTTAGAGTGATTGTACTGTGAGCCAGTTAATTACATTTTCTTTCTAAAGTCGAATATCATTCATTGTGATGAAGGCAGTCGTTTTGATTTCTCACAAAAATAGTCCATAATAGCTTAGAGTATAGATCTTACAAAATTAGCAGGGAAAGTTCTTCATCACAGAAGTCTGCACCAACACCAGATAAACCTTGTCATAAATCTCATTTAGGATCTTATCCCATAAGTCCCTAGGCACAACTATTTGAGGTACACCAAAGACTTTCCTTAGCTAATGTACAAAATACCTTAAAAATGTCCTATAATTTGTTTGCTCCAGGACATGTATTTTTAAGAGTTTTAAATTAATTTAAGGTTGGTCTCAGGAGAAAGAAAATAGTATTGTAAGGATAATACTGAATTAAAAATATGAGAAGTATAGATATTTCTTCTAATACTAAGTGAATCTGTGATCTAACCTCTTTGATAAATAAAATAGGTATTGTAATTAGCATCTGCTCTCCAGTCTCAAACATTATTGTAAGAATCATGTGACATGTGAAAGAGTATATTATACAATTTAGATGTGTGGTGTGATTGTCACTATTGTTCCTTTTCTATAAAGTATAGACATTTTATTTTGCTTTAAAAATTGTAACTGTTCTCTTCTGACCACATTTTTATAGGGTTGATAAGTTAATGCAGATGTTCCAATGCCTGGCAAGACATTGGTGATTTAGGATTTCAAATTTATAGTCAGTCAGACCTAGAATCATATCTGAGGTCCTCTGTTATTATCTGAAAGTCTTTGGGCAAATCACCCAAATTTACGAGGGCTATGTTTTCTAACATGCAAAATGTGGTTAGGAACAGCAACTGCCTCTTCATATTGTTGAGAGGATTCAATAAAATGATGAATATACAGGACCCATTATAATCCCTTGCCTCACACTTTGCTCAATAACTGATAGTTCTCGTCTTCACATAAATACAGACAATTTATTTTGGCAGAGAATTACTTTTCAGATAATTTCAGTAAACTGAAACCTCTGAGTTGTCTAAAAGCCAGCTCAGCCTCAGCACTCATTATACTAAATACAAAAGATGGTGAAAGCATTGGCCTTGCCTTCTCGCTGCAGGATGTCTGTGCACTGCCCCTTCCACTTTCCCATTTGTTATGTGCAGCAAGCTGTGCTTCAGATCATTATCATCTATGTTCCACAGGGAAAATAAAGCTGCGTTTATTTTTCCCTTTAGATGTCTCAGTATGTGTGACACTGTTCTTGGTACTTTACATAACTCACCTCCTTTTTATCTTCATAACCATCCTGCAAAACAAATATACACTTTTAAAAATGGAGAAAATAAAAGTTAATAACTGAAATGATTTCCCGTCATACAGCTGGTAGGTGGCAGAGTTAGTATTCAAACTCAAGGCTCTTTACCTTGCACAATTTCATTTTGGGGTGTGTTTTTGAAACCATCCTGCTCCTTAAAGATACAGTGTGTTGAGAGATAGCTATTTGGAAGGACATTTGCTCAAATGTTAACTCTGATTATGGTGCTTGGGAGGCAGGATTTCAAATTAAATTTGGTTTATTCATTATACTTTTAAAATATTTTAAATGCTCTTTCCAATGGGTGTGCATCTACTTTTAGAAAGTAGTGTGTGTGTGTTTTTTTTAACTCTCACAGTGAAGTTTCAACACATGTCAGATGATCCATAGGAACAGAAAAAGCTTTGCAGTCACTTGAACTGGTTTGCAACCTTACTGACTATCAAGCTGGGACCATAACTAGTGTTCATGTAAACAGAATTTTGTTTTTTATTGTAGAAAGGGTTCTATGACAAGGCAATGTGATTTATTGTCCACACAGTCTGAAAATAAAGATGGTGGAACAATGAAAAGAAGCCACTGGGAAAGCAATTGTTTTGTCTTCAAAATCTGAAAGCTCTCTTGGCTGACATTAATAATATTTACCTTTGCTTTTTCAAGTTGACAGTGGCTACTTTGTAATTAACTTATACACCCAAATATCCCCAATTCCAAGGAAGTGTGGGTTCTGTGAAGGTAGATGGTGAAAATGTGTCTCTTCTTCCTTTCTAACAGTAAAGGCTCTCTGGATATGCCACCTCCTTCCAAGGATCTGCCCATTTCCAAAATTAGCCCACGGGGAGCCATGAAAAAGAACAGACTTTAGAGCCAGAAGTCCAAGGTATGAGGATTGGCTTTTTCATTAATTTGTAGTGCATTTAGTCATACCCCATACTCTCTCTGAACATAAAATTTTCCATAATTTATTTACTCATATAACAGATACTTATTGAATTCACGTTGCAAACCAATTATTTTCCATATGCAGGGGATATACTAGTAAAGCTGATAAAAATCAACATTGTTCATGATCTCTTGCTGTTATCATTCTAGTGGAAAAGACAAGCCTAAGTAAAATAGACTGAGGAATAAAGATCTGCATAGTATAATAAATCTTCTAAAAGAAACATACCTGTAATGGTATTTGTGGATGGGGAGAGGATTTTAGGGAAGAGTTTCCTGAGAAAGTGATGCTTAGCTGTTACAAGAAAATGAAAACCAACTAGGCAGAGGGGACGGGGAAAGGGAAAAAGAAATGTGATAGGAAAGAATATCCCCCACATGGTAGCATGGCTTATTGAAGAAACCATGTATAGCTAAGAGCTCAGAGCAGGTTGGAGAATGGTAGAGGTAAGGATGAACAGGTAAGAAGGTAAGGAAGGAGCAGTGTTGCTCCTCAAATGTTCATTTACTCATATACATATTCCTGTGAATAATGTTGCATTTGGGCTGAGGGACTTAAAACTCATGCACAATTTTCTATTTGTTCTGTGATGAATGAAGACATCTTGTATTGTATTGCAAATCCTCCAAAGCTAAGCAGCCTGGATATAGGTCACTGTTAGGAGGGCAATTGATCGGAAAGTTTGGTTGAATGGCATTGTGGCAAACTTCATGTAAATAAAAAAATACAAATTTGCTCTATTAGGACACTGATATTTTGTTTGTTAATAGGTTACTTGTTATTGTAGCACAACATAGCCTAAGTTGACTACTACAGATGGTGTCAGACGAGGACCTTACAAACCAAACTAATAATTTTTCTGGTACTATGATAAAGCATTGAACTATTTTAAAAGAGCTGATCAGATACCTTTTTTTGAAAAAAAATTTTCTATGCTAAATGCTTGAAGGAATGTTAAGGAAAGCAATTTAAGAGAGTTTTGATAAGTGTAACAAGAATTGTAACTGCTGTTATCATCTTCACAAGAACATTGAAGAGATGAAATATGAAAAATTTGGCATTTAGCAAAATACAAAGCATGAAACAAATGTTCTGAATTTTTTTGACACGAATATTTTTGACATTTTTTTTTTTTTACAATTATTCTATTGTCCCAGCTGTATCTCTCTTTGCCCTAGAAGCCAGTATCTTTGATTGATCTGCTTTCCTCTGTGTGGTTGTTATCTGTATACCAAAAAGTACTTCTGTGAAATTGGTTAGGCTGTTCTGCCCTACAGTAAATGGCAATTTGGTATATATGGATTTAATTGAGGAAAATTGCTTAATGGGAAAATCCTCAAATGTTTGCGTTCAAATATTCAATCTGCACCCTTGTTGAAATGCCAATATGTGTTCTGTTCACTCAGTTTGAAATAAGATGTTCTCATTTCTCTGTCTTTTGCTGTTTGTTAGAAGTTGGACTGATAAATAAGTTTGGGACCTGGTGAAGTAACATAGTAAATTTTAGAAAATTAGTGTTGTTTTTTTTTTAAATGATAGTTTACTTTGAAGATATTTCTACAGGATAAATAAAGAAAAATCTTGATTCCGTGCTCTGTTACTAAAGATAGAGGGAAATGTACTCAACTTGTACAAAAACATAGTAGATATTATGTTTTAGGCACTCTATCAGGGGGGATATGCTGACCAGAAGCAGACACCGTGTAGTAAGGAGATTGGACAACTTTAGCTATTCTATCTAGTCAAATTTGCTTTTACTGGTGAGGGAAAAGTAACCTATGTTGTTACTTTTGTTTATTAACCACCTATTACATGATTGGGCTTGTAGTAGGTCATTATTGATCATAATTTAAATTTTAATACTTCCCATTTAATTTTTATAGCAACAACACAAATTGTCCCCTGTGAACTAGACAATGTGCTAGGAGTTTCATAAACATTTCAGTGACTCCTTACTACAGCCCTGATTAAATGGGGTTGTAAAATGCATTCTACAGATGAGGGGATTAAGTCTCAGAGGCATGCCTCAATGTCCCTAAAATTATGTTCTTAGTACATGGTATGTGATATGCATCCTGCCTCCATGCTCTTTCTCCTGCTACCATACATAGCATACCTCTAGGATTATCTCATCCAAGATGACTAGATAAAATGACTTTTAGACTCATGTCTAAAAATGTACTCAGCAGAGTTCTGGATGTTACTGGTATTTTAGAAAATATTTTTTTCATGATTTTAGGAGAGTGATAATTGACATCTTCAGATATTTTATCATGTGTCTACTAAGTATGAATTGCAGTGCTGACCAATCTAGTCCTCTTTTGGAATAAAATTTTTACTTCTGGCAAAAGTACCCATTTTTGGCTTCAAGTCGTTTATAGTAGTTAGTTGGATATATTTTCTACATTTTATATATTTAATTAAATAATGATTTTGCTTATTGTCTAGTTACACAAATAATGTATGAGTCTTACAGCACAAATAATTAGTATTGATAATGTAGTAGCCCATTTTCATAAGTGTACTCTGTATGTTATTTATATGATTTCTTCATTGTTTCATATTTATTTCAATATTAACCTTTGGTTTTTATAAGAATAAACAGTGATGTGATGAACATCTACTAAAAGTAAAAGTATTTACTCAAAAGAGAATATATTATACATTTTTTGTACATGTTGGCTAAGGTATATTCTAACATAGATTTTACCAACTTTAAATTTAATCTAGCTGGAATTCATTTAGGTATTTTTTTTGTAATTCAAAGATCTTTCTGTTTTTAGTAGTCAGGAAATAAACGCATAACTATTAGGAAGTTTAGCTTTCCTTCTGCAATCTGAAATGTCACCTTTATAACTAATTTAAATCCTATACTTATTTAAATATAAATCTTCTATTTTGATTCATTAATCAACCTGTCTATTCTTGTTCTGGTACCACATTTGTCTTAATTATTGTAGTTTTAAGCCCACTTGATATTGAATAAATTACTTCATGCATTAAAATCACATTTAATTGTATTCTTGGTCTGTATCCTTATCCAGATGCTATAGGAGGTCAGGGAGGGATATGATAAGGACAAGTTCCATTCACACCTGCTGTTACACTTTCCAAATACAGCAACCTCACTTCTTGAAATAATTTTACCTGCTATATTCTAAATGCATGCAGACAACTTTTCATAATGCACAGAAAGTTTAAGCTTTGGCAAAAAGCTTTCGTTAGTCCATTTCTTAAAGAAAACAGAAGTAGGAAGAGTAGTAAAATCCTATGCAAGTTTTCATCTGATAGCTTTTAATTTTGTTGGAAACACATAGGTCATGGGTGGGTAGCAGTTGAGTTCCAGTTAAGCCCCTTCCCAGAGTGTACATTTGCTTAAACTTCTTAACCTTCTGAGTCTCATGCCCATAAAATAAAGATATGAATAGTTCTTATCCCACATCAGTTTTCCTAGTAAGACTTAAGAAAGGCAACTTTTATTGTTATTACTACGTGCCTTTGAATTCCCTGTTGTCACAGACCGGGAAAACACAGGGGAGAGGAAAGCACCTGGTCTTCTAAACATTTCAGATGGTTTTGATGGTGTTACACTTGTGTTAGGAGAAAGTCAGAAAACAAGAGTAAAAAAATATGGAAACATTTTGGTTTAAGCTTTATTGTATGTTGCTTTTGCAAAATATATTGTATAACTCACTTCACGAGAATGCAAGTTTAAAATATTTAGTTCTTTCTCTCTTTATGTGTATTATATCGTGATTTGACAGAGTACTTGAGAGGAAACAGAGTGATTCAGTGTGGGGAGTGACTGACTATACCTGAAGTACCAATATCAAGAGGTAGACATTTCTAAAATAAACATAAACCTTTGTTTTTAAAAGGGGAGGGAAAATACACGATGAAAGAAGGACAGGAAGAAGAGGCATGTCTGCATATTTTTTTGCTTGGCTGAGTCAAGCTGGCCAGGGTTCCAAAGCAGACCTCAGCTCATGGGCCAGGCTGCCATATTGATGGAGCTGAGACAGGTGGCCTCTGCCCTATTTTGTCAAGGAGACTTCAAAATCACAGTCTCCCGAGCCTTGAGACGGTAGAGAAAGCAGCTGAGCAGCATGCTCAGTGTGTGGTGTGAAAAATACACCCTTGGACAAAGGCACACTGCAAACTCCCTACTAGCCCCACCCCCAGCTCTGTGGAGCAGTTGTCAGCTTTGATTAGCTTTTCTGGCTCTGAAATTCTGGACTCTATAAATTGCTCCATCCCCTTAGCCCTCTTTGCTTCTCCTATCCTTGGCTCTGGCACTGTGTGATGAGCTGTCACAGCTGGCTGGTCAGACGGCTGCTGCCCAATTGGCTTCTCCTCATTCCCAGACCCTTGACTAACCTTGCTTTATCTTTGCCCATCTTTCTGATCCTTCTGCAGTTGAATCTCCTACCCCTGCTGTCTGAGCCCACTGCTTGTCTAATCAGCCCGTTAGACAGTTTGATTAGCTGCCCCTTCCTCCCACCCTGCCAGCTCTTGCTGCTGCTGCCAGCTGTGCTCAGGGCCTGCTAGTAACTCACCATCAATTCCTCCAGACCCTCCATTAGTGCTGCTGGCTGATCAACTTAATACTTTTTCTCAGCAAACCCTGATCTAATGTTGTCTCCTTCCACCGTGGTCCTCCTAACAGTCTCCTGACAGGTCCCCTGTCTACTATGTGATCCTCTTGCTATAAGTTAAACCATTCTGGCCATCTATGGTAGGTATTTTGTCATTAGGCTTTAGGCTGAGATTACCTGGCTGGCTACCTTTGGCAAGTAATAATGTTTCAGTGCAAAGTTCAAGTGCTCACTTCCTCCAAATTTCAATAGCTGGTGTTGCTATCTGACTCTATGCTTACTGAGCTATATCAGTGATTCTATCCTTCTTCATGGAAATGCCTGACTTCCAGTATTCTATAACTAGGTCACAAAGGGTTTCCTGAGCATTATCTTCCTCAGTGAGTAGGGCATCATCCTGCATACCAAAAGGTGTCAGGTTTGATTCTCGGTCAGTTTACATACCTAGGTTGTGGGTTTGATCCTCAGTTAAGATGTGTGCAGGAGGCAACTGATCAATGTTTCCCTCTCACATCAATGTTTCTCTCTCTCTTCCTCTCTCTAAAATCAATAATAATAAAATAAATAACTAATTGGAAACTAAAGAGTGAACTATGGAATTGACATCATCTTTAAAGCTGATGAACTAATAGACAACATACCCTGTGTGGTCAAATGTCTTGGACTCTGAGCTTGTTCAACAAAAATGCACAAGGTCTTTCAGTGTGGTTTGAAAGAATTGATGAAATCAGGAGAGAAAACATCCTACTATGTCTAAAATTGCTAACAGAACCTAGTTTGGACTTTTATAGAACTTAAACAGTTGCACTGATACTACTAATCAGTATGAAGAAAGCGATAATCTAATTTCAACTTATATAAAATACAAAAAATCTTCAGTCTTAGTTGGATTCTTGCTGGTCCCAATAAGAAAACAACCTTAAAGTTATATACAAAGTTATAAAAGGGGAACTGATAATATTCTGAGCTAAAAAGCAAAAACTGACATGCTTGAACAAAGCATTATTCATGAATATTTATCTATGAATATTTATGAGAGCCCTTATGCACTAAGCAGTGCCATTAGGTTCTTGAGATATAGAACAGATAAGATGTTGTTTCTACCCTCACATAATTTACTTTCCAATAGGGCAGATGGATAATAAACCAAAAAGTAGCCCAGCAATCCTATCACTAATAGCAATGACTGGTTGTAGGAAGAGAAGGATAACATTGTGAAGTGGTTGTGTGGTGGAGTTATTTTGGAAGGAAAAAGCAGGAAGAAAGAACCTCTCTGAGGAGATGGCCTCTGATTTGGATGAGATGAAGTGGGGTTTGCTGAGAATCTCTGAGAAAGGACCATGCAAGGCAGAGGGGAGAGAGAGGGCGGCTGTGTCCCACAGAAAAATAGACAAACATGTAATACCTTCCTGATAACGTTTTGTCATAGAAGTGAGCATTACTCTTTTCAAATCTTTGTTATTATTTTATTTGACTCTGATTTCTGAATTAGATGCTAGGAACTCCTCAATATGAAAGCTCCCACAAGAAGTCCAGTTTACATTTGTCTTGCAAATTCCACTGATAATTAGAAAATGTCTTTTAGAAGCTTGAAACAATTGTAATTTCTTGTTATTCTTATTTCCAATATATGTGCTCTAGCAAGAATACAAAAATAAAATAGAATACTCAGGCAATACCTTAAAAGAATTTAGGTATATTTCCAATTATTTTAAAGTCATAGCAAGTGATGCTTCAAAAAGAAGGAACATCTTGCATATAAATATATGAAATATATATATATATATATATATATATATATATACACACACACACATGTATGTTCATGTTTATATACACACATACATGTACCCATTACATACAATATAATGTATAACATAGATCTTCATATATTAATTAATTGATTTGAAACAGTTTAACTTTATTTTTTAAAATATATTTTTATTGATTTCAGAGAGGAAGGGAGAGGGAGAGAGTGAATCATTGATCGGCTGCCTCCTGCATATCCCCTACTGGGGATTGAGCCTGCAACCTGGCATATGCTCTTGGCTGGAATCAAACCTGGGACCTTTCAGTCCACAGGCCGGTGCTCTATCCACTGAGCAAAACCAGCCAGGGCATAACTTAAAAAATATATGTTGTCTTCTATTCACATTCATCTCTTTTTTTCCACCCATGCATTAGTGCAGCACTTTCATGTTGATGTCCAGTCTGACCTTTTGTAAAACAGTATTATAATACCACAATGCATAATTTAGTTTGAAATTATTCAGAGGTCATTTATTGTTGATATTTAAAAGGAAAGGAGAGAAATTACAGAAAAGAAAAGCATTTTATAAGATTAAGTAGAAAATCATTAGAATGTTCTTTTACCTAGAATGCTTACTTTTTATTTTCTGATTTCTCCTCAGTTCCTTCATACATGAAGGTGGGGCGAGGCAGGAAATCACAAACTAAAAATGGAGGGATCATCTGCAATGAAATGTGGTTTTTGTGATTATAGATAAACAAGAAAGAAACATTATCTCAGAGGAACTCATCTGCTATGTTGGAGCAATTATTATTGAGAGTACAATGAAATAAAGATTCTGGGCTGGGATGTGACTGATATACTCCATCAGGTTTATTTTGATTGAAGCCAAAGTACTGAATAATTGTTGATCTTTGACTTGCTTGTGATTTAGAAACAATACAGACAAATGAAAAATGCTTATGAGTAACTGATTAAACAGTGATAGCAGTTGCCAAATCCAATGAATGTCAAATAAGATTCAGTTCTGCCCCATCGTGGGCCTCCCATGAATAAAAGAAAATGTTTATTCTGGGACTAGATAATTTGAGTCTTCTGTTGACTGATGTAAGATATCCTATTGGCTCTACCAAATAAGCAAGTTGAATACAATAATTTTATTGTTTGTGTTCTTGTTGCCAGGGACTTATGATTCTCATTAGGTTTTACTTTAATAAGTATTAGTTCAGTGGCTCATGCTTTTAGGCTTTAAGCAAATGTTTGTTCAATTAATAAAGAATATTATTAAAATCAATTTATATTTTCTGAGGATGCATCAAGAGAAACCAGAAGTAGAAGGAAAAGTCATCTCTTGAGTAGAAGAGAACGTGGGAAAGGTATGTTGGTCTAGTACAGTGGTTCTCAACCTTTCTAATGCCATGACCCTTTAATACAGTTCCTCGTGTTGTGGTGACCCCCAACCATAAAATTATTTTCGTTGCTACTTCATAACTGTAATTTTGCTACTGTTATTAAACACATATATTTACATTACAATTCATAACAGTAGCAAAATTACAATTATGAAGTAGCAATGAAAATAATTTTATAGTTGGGTCACCACAACATGAGGAACTGTATTAAAGGGTCACAGCATTAGAAAGGTTGAGAACCACTGGTCTAGAGGGATAGTAAAAAATAACATGCAAGTCAATGCTATATTCTTGAATTCTTGAATTAACTACCTCATCAAAACATTATTTTTATTATACTAGTGAATTCAATCCTAAGGCCGATCTGGGCCTTGTATGTTTTAGAGAATTAAGGTTAAGAAGAACTGGGTTTTCATTCAGGCCTTACTCTGCCCTTTCTGTGTGACATAAGGCCAGACTTTAAATTCTCTGATTGTCAGTAATATGCTGTCATAAGCTTGATAGCTGGAGGGAGACATTAAAAATGGTATTTATAAAAGGGGTCATGACTCAAAACGAGTAAAACCAATTCCTATTGGGGCACTTTGAAGTTATTTCTAGGGCTGTGTCATACATATACTCAGCATGTAACCTCAAGCTGTCTTTTAGCAACAGAATTACATAGCACAGGCAGATGCTGCCTGTAAGGGAATACATTGGAGGTACATAGAGTCCTGATATTTTTTTCAAGAGTAAAGAAGTCATATAAAAGAATCATGTAATCAAGGAAATATATTCTGGCATTTTTTAAAATAAAAGAATAACCAATGGGCAGCATCGCGCGCTCTCTCTCTCTCTCTCTCTCTCTCTCTCTCTCTCTCTCTCTCTCTCTCTCAATATATATATATTTTTTATTTTAAGATGAAACCAAAGATATCCAAAGTTTTAAAACAGCATGAAGTACTATCTATAATAATAAAAGGGCAATATGCTAATTAGACAAGCTGTCTTCTGGACTTTATTCTGGACATTCTTTCTGATGAAGCTGGGGCCTGAGGGAAGCCATCCCAGGTACCGGTGCTGTGGATGGCTAGAAGCGGGAATTGGTCTGGGTCCCTCTTCTAGCCACTGGAGGGAAGCCGGTGCCAGCAGCCTGAGAAAAGAAGGCCTACTCTTGCACGGATTTTTATGCATCAGGCCTCTAGTATACTATTTAAAAGAAAACACTTACATATAATTTGCATTTTAATACTTGTGTCCTCATACGTTCTAGCTCATTTTCAGTAGTCATCTACTTTTATACTAGTAGAGTGGTATTGGTTGTTTTATGGGAGTCCAATGTCTATTGATGGTCCTGGTATCATAATAGTTGCTGAATATTTTGAATATCACTTCTCTTTTCTTCCATCCATGCATTAGTGCAACACTTTCATATTGGTGGTTTACTATGTGCAGGCAGTATAATTGGTACTGAATTTATAGTAGTTAAAAAATAGATAACACACATAGTCCTAGCGGTCGTGGAGATCACAATATGGTGTGCAAAGAACTGTACAAAGCATTTTACATTTATTTCTTATTCAGGCCTATCAATTCCTCTATATCATGTGAACCCTTAGGAGGAAAAAAGGATACTTTTTAGGGAGGGCTCCTAGTGGCTAATTGGACTCAAATATAAAAGCAGAGCCTAGCAGCCATTTCTGCACAGGGGCCTCTCACACAAACTGCACTCCACAGAAAAGCCTCTGTTCTAAACTCCCTGCCTGCACCATGTGTCTACTTACCATCTGAGCCAGTCCTTTTTAAGGAGTTTCTGGAATCCTATTTCAACCAATAGGACTAAGACTTCCCCATTCAATTGGAGGTACACAGCTTCAACCAACCAGAGCATTCTATTCTGACCAATCAGAATATTTTGGACCAATAAAATTATGAAGATTTTGACTCCTCATTTGCATGGAGAGTACACTTTCCCTTTTCACAGAAGAATGAAGACTGTAACTCCTTTTCCAAGCTGAAATGCTGCAGTGTTTCACCAAAGCTGAGTGAAGTACCATTGGGGACTGGAGCAGACTATAACCATACAAATAAGCATTTGCTCTTTAAATGCAAGCATTATTCAGAAAATTAGCAATTATAATAAAAATTCCAAATATTTTACTCATTTTATTATTTAATTTTTTTAAATTGATTTCAGAAAGGAAGGGAGGTGAAGAGAGAGAGAGAGAGAGAGAGAGAGAGAGAGAGAGAGAGAGAGAGATAGGAGAGAGAGAGAGAGAGAGAGAGAGAGAGAGAGAGAGAGAGAGAGAGAGAGAGAGAGAGAGAGAGAGAGAGAGAGAGAGAGAGAGAGAGAGAGAGAGAGAGAGAGAGAGAGAGAGAGAGAGAAACATCAATGATGAGAGACAATCATTGATTGGCTGCCTCCTGCACTCCCTCCCTCCCCTCAATGGGGATGGAGCCAGTGACCTGGGCATGTGCCCTTGACCAGAATGGAACCTGGGATTCTTCAGTCCACAGGCAGCACTCTATCCACTGAGCCAAACCGACAAGAACCCTTTTACTAATTTTAATGAAAAACACATTTTAATAAAACATCCATACAAAATACTAAATCTAAAAGCTGAATATAGTTTCTAAATTACCATCAACAAATTATACTTAATATATTAACTCAAAATCTTAATATAAATTATATTTATATTTTTAATATAAAAACCCAAGCTCTTAATGCAAATTTAATTTTTATTCTGTGGGAAAATGGCATAAGAGGCTAGCCATTTATTATAATGATAAGTTAGTATTTTGAGTGTTAAATAATGGCCAACAAGATGTTGCAACTGAGAAAATAACAGAAGAGCATTAAAAATTAAAAGCTGGATTTTTCTATTGGAAATGAACTTGCAAGTTTGATCTAACTCAAATGAATTATATGTGCATATTTATATACCTGTCTCTGCCAAATTGGTCATACAGAGTATTATTATTGGTGTTGTGGATGTGAAAAAATAAAGTGGAAAGAGTCACCAGGGTTTGGAGTGAGCTATGGTGGGTTATAACTCAGAAAGTTAAGGCTTCCCAAAGTTTCAGTATCCAGAAGTAAGGCCATTGTTCTAAAGAATTCTAACATTGACTGTTGAATTCTATCACAACCTCACATGAAGCCTAAGATTATAAACAACAGGATTTAGTTGAGTATTCAAACTTATTCCCATGGGGAAGACTGGCCACAGAGGAGACCTATGAAGGCAGAGTGGTCAGGAATGGTTGTGAGGGAGACTGAGACTGGGGTATGGGTAAGTTCACTGGTCCTGGGGAGACAGTCCAGGCAAGGGGCAAGCAGTGAGGCAGGAATTACGGTGCACTGGTGGAACAACCAGGAAGCAAGTCATACAAAATACAATAGACTTTGCTTCATAGAAGTGAAAAGGTTACATCTTCAGAAGCCAGCAAACGTTAGTTTGTGTACCTGCTCTGTCTCTTTTGAGTTCTGAGAACTTGTACCACTGATCTAACCTAAGTGAACCTCAGTTTCTTTACTTGAAAAATTAATGTATTGATGATATCTCTACTAAATGTTGTTCTCAGACTCAATTCAGACTTAACCACCAATTATTTTTTTTCATACGTAAGGTTACTTATAGGAAGGAGGATTAAGCCAGTAAAATTTGGAATAAGTTAGAGCACATAACCAACTAATCAATGCTCATGAGTAGATTGAACATAGGAAAAAGGGTTTATTTTTCTAAGTCTAAGAATTTTTCTTGCCCAGAGATTCCTCTTATCTCTCTTAACAGCATTTTTATTTCTTCATTTATATGTATATTCGTATTTATATATGCAGTTATGCACGTGGCTTAGTCTTTCAATTTCTTAAAGTTTCAACTGAAAACACTTCTTATCTGAATGACCTTCCTTGGTCAACCACCCCTCTTCAGTAGGGCATTCAACTCTTTAGCCCCTTCATTCTGATTTATTTTACTTAACAGTATGGGTCACCAATCTAGAAATTATGTATTTGTTTATCTTCATTCTTACCCCACTAAAATGTTAACTCTTTTAGTATTGCCTGTTTTATTCCCTGGTTTTGTTTGGTCTTACATTCCCATCACTTAATTACTAGCAAATAACAAGCGTTCAAGAAATCTCCATTATTTTCTAGGGTTTTGAGAAATAAAACTATCATATACTATGTTTTAGAATAAATGAAATAAGCATTCCAAATATGTTTTAGTAAATTGGAGTACATGTTGATTAAAGTTATTCATTTACCCAATACTGTGGATAACATTTCCTGCAATAAATATTCTGAAAAATAAATATTAAAAACAAAAATGTACAGGAAACAAAAAGATTATGCTTTTTGGTGTTTTACTATTTTTGTGTGAGATAAACAAAGCAACTTCTTAGCATGGAATTTTGCTGCCTGGGGTCAGGTATGCTCATTCCTTTTCTGAGGTGGTAAATACAAATTATGCGCTCTGCCTATCCATTTCTGCACTTCCTGATCTTTGGCTTATACAACTTTAATGTGCTTCTCTGCGGGCTTCCTAAGTGTAATTTGAATTCAGTTTTATTACTTCTCATACAGAATGAGTAATTTCATATTCATGGTTTATATGTCTCCCTTTCTTTCTCATTTTTCATATGGAGTTGGAAACAAATGGAAAGCAAATTACAGTACAATATATATAATATAATCTTTCTGTAAATCACAAAACCAAGAAACAATATTGTATATTTTTCCTGAAAACAAAAGTAGAGTAAAAAGTATGCAAACATGGATAAGCATTAAATTTATGTCAGTAATCATCCCTGGGAAGAAAGGTTAATAAGGTGACAAAAACTACATAGAGGATGTCTGTCTTATCCTTAATAGTTTATTCCACATAGATTGCTAGATAGACAAACAGATACAGAAAAAGTAGGTTTATAGTCATTCATATGAAAAATAATACAATATTAATAAATAATAATTATCAAATCTAATAAAAGAGCAATATGCAAATTGACTGTCACTCTAACACACAAGATGGCTGCCCTCATGTGGACACAAGATAGCTGCCACAAGATGGCCTGCAGGGGAGGACAGTTGTGGGCAGTTAGGGCTGACCAGGCCAGCAAGGGAGAGCAGTTGGGGGGGGACCCAGGCCTGCAGGGGAGTGCAATTGGGAGGGACCCAGGCCTGTAGGAGAGGACAGTTGAGGGGTTTAACTAGCAGGGGAGGGCAGTTGTGGGCAATCAGGACAGCAGGGAGGCCAATTAGGAGTGACTGGGCCAGCAGAGGAGGGCAGTTGGGGGAGGGGGATCAGGCTTGCAGGGGAAGACAGTTAGAGGTGACCAGGCCAGCAGGGGTGGGCAGTTGGAGGAGACCAGGCCTGCAGGGGAGAACAGTTAGGGGCAATAATACTGGCAGGAGAGAGCAGTTAGGGGTGACCAGGCCAGCAAGGGATGGCAGTTAGGGGCAATTGGGCCAGCCAGGAAGCAGTTTGGCATTGATCAGGCTGGCAGGGGAGTGGTTAGGGGGTGATCAGGATGGCAGGCAGAAGTGGTTAGGGGCAATCAAGCAGAGGCAGGCCAGTAGTTGAGGGCCAGCAGTCCTGGATTGTGAGAGGGATGTCCGACTGTCAGTTTAGGCCCTATGGGATTGGGCCTAAATGGATGGTCAGACATTGCTCAAAGAGTCCCAGATTAGAGAGGGTGCAGGATGGGCTTGAGGGATATCCCCCCCAAACCCCGTGCATGAATTTTGTGCACTGGGCCTCGAGTACAAGAATAAACTCTGTTTTGTATACTCACAACCATAAACCTACTTTTCCTCCACCATGTAGAAATGTATATGACTCAAATATGGAACACCATATGCATTTGTTATTTTACCCTTTGTATTTCTCTGCAAGTTAAATGGCTTTTCTAAGCTAAAAATGGAAGTCATATTATTATACTTATTGTTTAAAATATGTTTTTATTGATTTCAAAGAGAGGAAGGAAGAGGAAGAGAGAGAGATAGAAACATCAATGATGGGAGAGAAAGGAACCATGATTTCCTGGTTCCTGGGTTGATGTTCAACCACTGAGCAAACCAGCCAGGCGATTATTTTTATTCTTATTAAAATATAAAGACAAAGCATAGAAAAGAAGATTTTAGTGCTAAAAGTGACTTCTATCTATCTCAATCACCTTGTCCTATCAATCACTTCCTTTGTCTATTAAAAAAAAGGTAGGAAGGTTTACCAAATATTAATAAAACTACTAATGGAACATGAAATAGTTTTATTTCCCTATTATGATTGTTCTCTATAAAATATTTGACAATAAAACTATGAAAAATTATTTTAACATTGCAAAACAATCTGAATGCCTTATAAAATTTTTGATTCTGCACAGCTATAAGTGACTGGCAGGCTGTTATTATGTAAGTATATCCTCCATTATCCAGATATTATATAAAATCACTTGTCTAGAATATGCTTTTATTCTTTCTCATGTCCATTGGCATCAATTACAATGAAATTACAAGCTATTTATTTTTGTCTAAACACCAGAGGAAGTATGACCTGTAATCATGACTTGCTTACAGACGAAAGATCAGAATGTTGTCCTCTTTTCATTAAAGGCACAGATAATCCTTTAAGCTCTGAAACTTTGAATGAGATTAGTCTAACTTAAGGTCAGACAGCAATTTACAATTTTTGAAAGTAAATAGATCTTATAGCTAGCTGAATTTACTTTCCATTTTTCTACAACTAAAGGAAAAGGAAAAATAAAGATTCTACCCGAGAAATAGTAAATAAAACATTTGTTCTTTGTCATCTTAAATCCAACAGGCAAAGAAAAAAATTAAACTATCACTGGCACCAGCATTCTGCCAGTTATTTGGAATTTTTGAACACACATATAGCCACCAACACTTATCCATTTAGCTTATATAGCAGGCTGAAGATGCTATCCAGGGCTTGATCAGGAAATAACATTTCAGATGTAGAGAAATTCTAATAAAACCTTAGCTTATAATTTAAAGAATTGCTCTAAGTAGCTTGAAACTTGCTTGTCTTCCAAGATATGAAACAATATAATGTTTACATTTATGAGAAAATGATTGTGGGGAAATTGGTAGCTTTTTCATACCTTCTCTGTCCACCATACTGTCTAAATATATATGTTTATTATGAAACAACTGTATGAAAGTACATTTAAAAAATAGCATTGAAGCCTATATAAATAGATCAGCAAGAGAAACAACCCACTCACTAAACTTTAGAAAGACTTTAGAAAGGATTTCACATTAAACAATCCATTGGTTAAGGACACACTTTCAAATGGCAGAATAAGGAAATCCAAAACTTGTCAAAATCAACTTTTCAGGACTCTGGAAATTAACCAAATATTTGTAGCAATGTGAGAAGTTTGCCTGTTTGTTTTCTTACAAAAACAACCAAATCTTGGTAAGAAAAAGAGAATTTTGGGACTTTGTGCCTTTTCACTAGCCCTATTATTACTCCCCTCTCTCCAGATCCATAGTCACTCTGAAAATCCACACTGTCACACCCCTACAAGTCAAGGTGAAGCACAGGCCAGATGTAGATACACCAGAGAATCCCATCCCCGGCATTTTGACTATTTGACCTTTCTGGAAGGTCCTGGGAAAGCTTCGTTCCCGAGGCTTGTCTTTATTTGACCTGACTCAGAATGTGCTCTGCCATGGACAAACATAGAAAACTTTATTCTGTGTAAAAGAAGCAGCCACAAAAGTCCACATGTTGTTTTGTTTCATTTTTATGGAAAGTCAACAATAGGAAAAAAAAATCCATGCATATCTTATTCCCATGATAAGATCACGTCAATGTTTGTAGCAGAGCTTCGATTCTGGTTCTAGTTTGGGTGACCATAAATTTTCCCAGTAATCTGTGGTTGCATTGTTACCACTCACAATGACTCTGCAGAGTATTGCAGACATTTAGACTAATCATGACCACCTTCCAAATATGCTTTGTGTTTCCAGTGATTGAAGAGTGTGAGTTAATAAATACTTCCATAGCTAGGGACCTTAAGAACTTCCAAAGAATATGAACCAAGGGCTTTGTCCTTGGTTCTATCATTGCAAACAGAGCCCATAGCTAAATCTACAGGATGCCCAAACACTGGCTTGGAGGTTAACTAATTTAATGGTTTCAAACCATATAAATAGAAGCAAAATAAATTTTAATGTGTTACTTTCCTAAGATCCAATTTTAATAAATATTCCATGATATATTCCCTATGTTCTGCATACATAGTAGAGAGAAGCATATTTTCGGGTCCACTTTTAAGAATTTATAGCAAGTTCATATACACTGAAAAATGCCTTTTTTTAAATGAATACATTTTTATTTTGTAATTTTCTTGTTCTTTCATATTAAAATATTGTAGAAATTTCACTTTTTCTGCTGATAGTTTTTCCATTGATCATAATTTACTCTTCTAACCTTTCTTTCATATGATTGAAATGACTGTTTGAATGAATAGTTATCTCCCTCAATTTACATACGAAAAGGGAGAAAGAGCTTTTTATATAAACTTAATCTGCCCCATGGCACTAGGAATTTCTTGGAAAATACAACTTTAGAAAAAGGACGAGTAGAGACTCTAGACCCAGAAAGGTTTTTACCATATTGCCTGTTATAAAATGATAAACTAATGTAGCACATTTTTACTCCCCAAGGTTTGCTTTTGGGGAGAGAACCATTCTAAAGACTTAATGGCTTGTTTTTGTATATGGGGAATATTTTGAGTCAAGTAATTCTTCTGCAGTAGCATTTAAGTTTGTAATTTACTGTATTTCTAAGAAAGGAATTTATTTTTTACTCTTCTCTTTCTCAGAGAGCTATTTTTTGTTACTTTTGCTTTTGTATGCCAAAATATATTGATATGTATTTATACATAAACACTTGATATGCATTTATTTTACTGGTTTTTCATAAAGAAGTAGCTATTGGAAATTGTCATAATACTATAGTATTAATGGATTATAATTTAACTTTAAAAGAGAAATGTGGAATATCTAAATTGTACTTTGGCCTAAGTCACTGCTTTTCCACACAAGATCTAAAGGAGGATAGTTCTGAAAAAAATAAGGGGACAAATGGGGACAATCCCCCTTTACATTTTCAGCTAGGGACTTCCTAAGTTTAATGTAATCTATAGCATATACATTTTTCTATTACCTGAAATTCTCTTCCTCCATTACCCAAATTCATTGAGATAAAATTTACTGGTCACACCTACTAAAATTAGAGTAAAAGGGGTCAGAAAGATGGAAAGCAAGTTAAAATATTTTCATGGAATAGATTGCTAATTGAGTAATGGGCACTTCACACTGACTGAGTAATCATTTCAACACTTCTGTGGTAAGCAGAGTCGTCTCTTACCTGAGGTTCCAGTTACCTGTGGAAATGTGGTTTGGACATATTAAGTGGAAAATTCTGGAAATAAACAATTGATAAGTTTTAAATTGCACACCGTTCTGACTGAGTCGTGTAATGAAATCTCATGAGTCTTCCCTCCAACTTTCTCTGGATGTGAACCATCCCCTGTCCAGCGTTACCATGCTATATACTGCGCCACATTAGTGTAGTCCTTAGTCACCATCTAGTTGATCAGAATGTGGAAGTTTCATAGTACTTATGTTCAATCACCCCACTTATGGCCCCAAAGTGCAAAAGTAGTGATATGATAGAGAATGATGGGATGTGGGAGAAGAATAATGCAAATTTTAATTAGGTTGTTTCTTTAGGTGGCTGGTCAGAGAAAAAAATTATCTGAGGAGGTGACATTTGACATAAGAACATCATATTAATTAAGAGAAAGTAGAATATTCCAGACAAAGAAAATATTGTACTAAATTAGGCATCAAGCATGGAGAATTTGAAGAAAAGAAGAAAGGTCCATGTGGATGGCTGCAGTGAAGGGACAGTGATGATCAATGTGAGATGAGCTCAGTAGGTTGGAGTCTGGTCAGTGGGTCTTTAGGAAATTTAAGTTTCCTTCTGATTGTGATGTGAGATTTCTGATATCCAAATGATATGATATGCTCTATATTTTTGAAAAGATGACTCTGGTTACTATGTGGAAAATAGATTTGGAGAGAGAGTGGGAGGGTGATAAAAGAATTAGATAAAAAAAGCAGAACTGATTCTTATGAGACACAAGTGAGATAGATTGCACTGTGCGCTCCCATTTCTCTAACATAATCAGGCACACATTTCAGATTGACTGAATTTTTCTAATTGAGACCTTACATATAATTTAAGTAAGGATTATTTCTTAGTAGAGAATAAAATTTTACTTAGCATTATATCAGCTGTTGCTCATCAGAAGATACCTTAAAATCTTGTCATGTAGTTAAAAATTTTTGTTCAAAGTAGTGAAAAAATTCAGAGTGATTTGGGAGAAACGTGAACTTTTTCTTAATGTGAATGGAATTATAGGCTTAAGAAGATGAGTGAGGTGTTGCTATTTGAAAAAAGGAATACTTTGAATAAATATGCTTTCTGCTTAGCATGAACTGGAGTAGTTTATTATATTCTTTCTGCTTCTCTTAGTAAATGAAAAAGTGAGATACCCTGGCTGACATGGCTCAATAGTTTTGTGCCTACCTATGAACCAGGAGGTTGTAGTTCAATTCTGGGTCAGGACACATTCTTGGGTTGTGGGCTCAATCCCCAGAGTGTGGTGTGCAGGAGGCAGCCGATCAATGATTCTCTCTCAACATTGATGTTTCCCTCTCTCTCTCCTTCCCTCCCCCCTTTCTCTCCCCCTCCCTTTCTCCCTCCCTCTCCTTTCCTCTCTGAAATCAATAAAACTATAATAAAAAGTGAGATAAACACTTGTGTTATCCAGTTATTAAAAATACCTAAAGAACAATGAACATGTCTATTTATGTGGAGTATGTATTTATAATGTGTCAGGCCCTATAATAAGTATATAGCATGACTTCATGAAACCTTTAGAATAATTCTGTGAGAAAATGTTCCTCCCCATATTAGGAGTGCAAAATGTGAAACGTAGTTAAATTAATTTGCCTGAGTTCACATAGTTTATGAGTGATGGATATAACTTTTATTCCAGGCAAAAAAATTGAAAATAAAAATTACCATTAAAACTTTAAAGCAATAGAATGTCAATAATTAAAAACAAGCCAATATCTGTCTTGGAATTCATACCCTTTTATCAAAACGTTATACTTCTAGCTGTGTCTTCTACTGGTTTGAAGGAAAATAAAAGAAAGATCAGTTTAGTATATGATCTGCTGGCTAACAAATAAAAGAAAGGCAGAAAGAGCAATTAGAAGGAACAAAGATTGATATAAAATATTAGGTTTTATTCCAAATGTTTTTGCAAATATGCCACAGGTGCATTGCCCACTGTGGAAACCATCAGCTAGGTGTGGCTACTGGATACTTGACATGTGTATAGTCCAAATTCACATAGACTGGAAGTGTAAAACACACACTAGGTTTTGAAGACAGTATAAAAAAGTAAATATCTAATTATTAGTTTAAATTGATTACTTATTGAAGTAATAATATTTTTATTTATTGAGCTAGATAAAATATATTATTAAAACTAATTGGCCTGTTTTTTTAATCTAATATGGCTACTAGAAATGAAAAATGACAGATGTGACTCACATTTGTGGTTGGCACTGTGCTTCTGTGGGATGTCACTGGTCTAGAGGTTTCCTCTGCTCCATTCAGATCCTGAGAACCTGGTAATAGCAAAAGAAACAAAAAAGCTTTACTGTTATCTTTTCCAAGAGGGAGATATTAAATAGGTGAGTGGAAGTAAGAAAGGTGCTTAAAGAGTTCCAAGGAGTTGATTTTTATTTCCTTAATTTCCCATGGCTCTAAAGAAATTGTGTTATAGTAATATCATGAGGCAAAAACGACTTTTATAAGGAGAGTCTTTATTGTATTTAAAGGCGAGTGAATTTCCTCTATTTTCACTTCAAGGTCAAGGGATCACCATGAGAGAGAAAAATATAATTTCCAAGATTGGAAATATTCTCAATCTGAGGATTTTAAAAATCTCATTTTGCTGAGAAAGAATTGAGACCTTGGAACACTTAGAAAAAAATGATGGGCTGCCTTTCTCAGAACATTTTCAAATCAGAAATTTGCTCTTGTTTCTCTTAATTGTATAAAAATTTGGTCAAATAGCATTTGTTAGATGTGATATAACAAATTATTTATTATTCATTGATCAAATCTATATCTTGGTGCCCCCACCTTATTTATTTAATCCCAACTTACAGGGGGGAAAAAGAGGTAAGATTTTAGTTCATATTTCTGTTTCAGGAATGTAATATTTAATTTCCAGCCATGAATATTACTGAGTTTTTGTCACATTAGTGTCTAATAGTACTTATTCAACATGCCTCATTTCTTCTCCACATCAGTTTGGAATAGTTTTGACTTGGAGAGTATAATAACATGTGGAGTCTTTGGAAGTGACAAATATGCTCTTGAGAGATATTAATCAGATGAAATTTAAAAGACATTTGTGTCTAGCCTTAAAGTCTTTGGTCTGGAACAAATGGCAATCAAAATCACTTAGTCTGACATGTTGGAGAAGGATCAGGAGTTTGTGTGAGTGACCAGGCATCTGTTGTGAGTGAATCTGTGCATCTGTTATGAAGAAAAGGAGTATACTTCTAATTTCTGCCAAACTTACACTTGGGTGCAATACACCATTTCAAAGGGGGATTCTTAATCTGTGAGAATAAAACACATTGGCAGCATTTAGGCAATTCTGAAATATTGAAGAATCATGTTAAGTTTTCATTTTCTCAATTCTCTGTGTTACACAGACAACAATTTTGGATCTTTAGTCCATTTCAAAAAAAAAATAGAGCTTGCCACCCCAACTCCTTTAAAATTTTAAATCATTGGAAATTTTGTTCAAATGATCAAATGCTAAATGTGCTTTATGAATATTCTCTCCAGGAACTCCGTAGCAATGGATAGTTTGTTATTTTACTGGTGAAAAGAAGATAGTTGGAAAATTTGGTTTAGATTCTCTCTCTCTCTCTCTCTCTCTCTCTCTCTCTCTCTCTCTCTCTCTCTCTCTCTCTCTCATCACACACACACAACACACACACACACACACACACACACACACACACACACATACACACAATTGATACATTTTGAGAATTACTCAAGCTCAAATCCTGTACTTAAAATATTTTCTGTCACTAATAAAATATAAGGTAGGATATACTATTCATTATAAGTATTTAGAATAGTTAGTAAGAAAAGATAAGGTATTTAAATAGTAATTTTGATTCAAATGTATGTGATCACAAGGTGAGGTTTAAACTCATAATATGTTCAACTAAACCAACCCTGGCTCCTAAATGTACTATCCACGTACTAAACCAGAGATCTGTAAACTATAGCCTCAAACCCGTCAGACTTTGGGCTTGTTGTATAAATAAAGTTTTATGAAAACACATATTCCCAATCATGTATTCGGTGGCTGCCCTGTTACTACACTGCAGAGCTTAGTAGTTGTAACAGATACATGACTCACGATGCCTAAAATGTTTACTCTCTGACCCCTTAAGAAAAAGTTGACAGTCCCTGTGCTAAGTGAATGATGACATAGTTGTATAATAAATAACTTCTGAGAAATTGCCTTCCCTTAGTAGAGAGAATTTTATCTTTTCCTAACCATAATGCAATGTAGTTAGTGGTCCATACAATGTACTATTAGAGTTCATTGGAAAACACTTTTAATTATGCCTAGGTAATCAGAACAGGGTCGCCAATGTATGTAACATTTACGATGGGGCTTAAACTATGAACAGGAGTTTGGTAGATTAAGGAGAAAGGAATACTGGGTAGAGGAAACAAAAATGAAAAAGCAAGAGGCTGGTGAAGAAAATGATACAGGTTTGTTGGATAAAGAGGAACCTTGAGTTCACGAAAGATAATGAGTAAGGTTAATTTAAATTAGTTTGAGGCTAGAATGTGAGGATTTTATACAAGATATTAATGTGTTTGTGATATGAGAACCAAGTTTGACTGCCTGTCACTATCAGAGGCAGTAAGTAGAGACAAGGTTGAATCTTCAAGGTGCTTTTGATCCAGAGGCTGGCAATCTGAGAGAGCAGTAGACATAATACCTAAAATAGCCACTCTGACATCTCCTCTCAAGCCAGCCATTACAAAGGTGTGAAGGTAGGAAAAGTCTAAAACGACGTGAATTTTTATCATCGTCTTTGTAAAGATTAGCTCTCAGACCTTTGTCCCCTTCACCCCAGTCCTGTCCTTGATTTGTCCTCAAATTGCATCTTCTTTCTGAGTGATGAAGCCACCTGGACTTCAAGGCTGATTTGTCTTCATGATTCTGTTTAACACATCCTCCACAGTTTTCTAGAGTCTGTAATAAAATCTCTTATTTATAACTAGTATAGTGAATAGTTATTCATTAACTGTGATTCTGTTCTTATCGTGTCCCCTTCTCCTATCATTTGGACAATTTTTCTAAGCTCTAAGAAATAAGTTTAATAGATAGATCTATTAAAGGTGAAGTGATTATGGTGGGACTGCAAGAGACCAGTTAAGAAGATGTTGCATTTGTTCAGGTTGATAATGACAAAGATGGAATGAAATAAAAATTCATCTGTTTCAGAGGTAGGAATGACAAGAGTTGATAAATAAGAAAGTGGTATTAAAGCATAGTACTAGATCAAGTATCTTCAAGTTTTTCCATATAGGGCCTGATAGTAAATATTTTAGACTTTATAAGTCATAACTTCTATTCAATTTTACCATTGTGCATGAAAGAAGTAGTAGACAGTAAGTACTGTAATGGGTGTGGCTGTGTTTCCAAAAAAGAAAAAAAAAGCAGCAAGTTGGATTTAGCTTGCCAGAGTAGTTTATTAACTCCTAATCTAACCAAAGTTTTAGATTTTGATTTTTGCCAACTTATTGTACAATAATGATTGGTTTATATATATCATTGGTTTACTAGTTTTATGGATATTTAAGTAAAGTCATTGTAATTAAACATTTTAAGTTCTAAAGAACAAAATTATGGATAAATATTATTCTGAATCCCTACTATGGTTAAGAAAATAACATAGGTAGCTGGATATTGGGAAACCTTGAGTTAATGCAAAGCATTAGAAAGTTCATTCTCTAATAATTATTGTTATGTAAATAAGCTTATTTCTGTTTATCTTAACTACATTTAGTTAATACTTTAAAAGAATCAAATGACTACTATTTATGTACTATTATTCTAAGATATATGCAATCAAAGAAATATCCCATGAAGTGTAACACAATTACAAAATTATTCATCTCTTTCTAATAGTGGACTTCACGGATATTATCTTAACTCAGATTATCTACTGATATATTTAGAAAAAAAAATTATACAACTATGAATGCCAAATAGTTCCAGAGACCCCAGACACATGGTTTCTGCATAGTCAATTAATCTTCAAATAGCTCATTATTTACCACAGATTATTAATAGAGAAATCTCATGTAGGAGAAATATTTTACAAGATCACTATTTTAAATAAATTTAAAATCTCTATTTCCCTTCAAAGTAGTAAAGAGCAATTGCTCAAGAGAGACATTTCCCTTCTTGTTCTTCAGAATTGGAATTTCTATTGGGACGTAATATAATTTTTTTTTTTAATGATCAGTAAGTCTAAAAGAAAAAGGTGGCCATTTTAAGTATTTGCCACCTTTACTTATTTCTCTCAATAAAGTAACAAATGGCATCATATTCAACAAACTAGATTCATGCCAAAGGCAAAAACAATGTACTATCTCATGTTATACCTCAAAAATTAACAGGTTAATACCTGCAGTTTACACTGAGGTACATTTTGAGGTCATGTCTGCTTCACATTTAACTAGATGAAAAGTTGTAGGCTTTACGGAGCCAATGGTGAATTCTGTGCTCATTAGCTCAATTGAGTAGAACCTAGAGCCATGGTTCAATCCCCAGAGCTTTACTTAACTCTGCAGTCATTTTCTATACTACTGCCTTTAGCAATTTATTACACCAACAAATGAATCTCATTCTAAATCTGAGCTGTCACAACATACATCAGCCTGACTTATTAGTAAAAGTTAACTTTATAACTCTGTTTCACAGTGTTAGTAACAAAATTTTTGTGTATACAAGTCTCTGATACTGTACTACAGTGATTTTATAAAAGCCTCTGTGTCTGAACTGGTAGTTGCCTATCACAGGATCTGAACCAGAGTTTTATAATAAATGAATGAATGATGAATAAATTTATCATCTTTCATTTTTTTAACCTATTTTATGAATGGTTAGTATATATGCTTCAGTTTATAGATGTAGACATCCAATCATGATTGTTCTTTAATATTAGGGGCCCACTGAACAAATTCGTGCACCTTGAAAGGAACTCTGGGCCTTGAGGCTGTGGTGGACACAAGGGTGGGTCTTGGCACCTCTGCCTGACCCCTCCCGCCATGGCTCCCAATAATCTCTCTGCTGACAGCCTCGCTCCCACTACCTCCGCTCCCACACCCTGACAGTGCCAGCCCTGCTCACACCTGCTGACAGAGCGAGCAATTAGGGCCAGCATCAGCAGCAGGTGTGAGCAGGCCAGTGCTGTCAATGGGTGCAAGTGGTGCTGCTGCTCCAATCACCCCTTAGGAACAGTGAGAGGTGGAGAAGCCCTCAGAGGTGATTGGGGTTAGCACTGAGTGATCAGGGATAGTGCTGGACTCCTGCAGCTGGTGCGAGTGCCAGGCGGGAATGTGGCACACAAGAGCAAAGAATTTTCAGTAACCACCAGAGGCTCTCCCCGATGACAATGACCACCATCCTCCTGCTGCCTACACTTGCCATGTTTTGCACATGCCCCTAGTGGTCAGTGCGCATTAAAGCAATAGGTTGTTCAGTTGTTCCACTGTTCAGTCTATTTGCATATTAGGGTTTTATATATATAGATGGGAACTGAATTTAAGTCCTCATCTATGGTTTAATACCCAAGATTTCAGTCTAAGCTCCTTTTATTGATCATATTTTTGCCAACTTATTTTCTTCCTTCTAGGTGTTTTTCTACAGTTAAAAAAAAAAGATGGCTAAATCATATTGTTAAAACAAATTCTGGGAAAAAATTTTATGACTATTTGCAGTCAAACAACCTGAGGGGACGTTTTGAAGGTAGAACTTCTAGAACTCTGGCCTTGAGATTGCTTATGTACTTTTGAAGTCATAAGCAGTGGAGGAGAACTTTCTGCAGTTCATGTATTATTTCTAATTTTCCAGGGGATTAATATAGGAGTATTTTTTCTACAAATGGTATTAGGAAAAGTAGTATGGTATGTCACTGGAAATAGTGAATTGCCATCCTTAGATGGCAACTCAAATAGAAGTTGAATGAAAATTTGAGAGGGATTCTGTAATGGAGTTTATGACTTCGCTAATAAATTTACTTTTAAAACCCTCTCAACTCTAATCCAGTATTTAAATAACATTTAAAATTTTAGAACTTTCTCAGTGCCAAAAAGAAATCTGCATTTAGAAATGGAAAAAATGTATTTATCTATATTATTCATTTACATCATATGAATATAATTTCAACTATGTAGATATTTAGCATTGTATAGACACAATGAAAAAAAAAAACCCATCAATGATCAGTCAAATGTTTTTCTTGAAATACATCTAATTTTTCTCTAAAATATTAACAAAATATTAATCTTCAAATAGTCTTAATATGTTGACTTTAGATTTGATACTAATTGGATTTTTGAAAATGATTTTTACCTGTATTTTATTATGGTTATTCTCCTTTTTATATAATTAAATATTTAATAATAAATTTATAATTTTCCAACTTGAATGCTAAATATTACTGCATCTACTTCAGTATATCTAGACCTTTATCCTATCTGTATTTTAAAAAATTATGAGATATTCATTGTAAAATTTACCATGTATGCTTATTTTTTTAGGATGTATTAGTATATGAGTCATTATTTTTCAATAAAAAATCTCTGGAAACAGATCTTATAAAGATAGCTAGTCATTATGAGGAAAAAACAATGAAAAATTAACCTGATTAGAGTAAAGCTCTTAGATGGTTATTTTGAAAGTTTGGATTCATTTTTCTATTCTAGTCTTCTATTTGATTTAGGTAAATCCTCTGCTGCCTCTCTATTATAATGTCTAAGTTGGGAAAAACCTGTGTAAATAATATAGAGGCCATGTTTTAATTAATTACTATCACTAAATATTTTTCTACCATCTTAAAATACACATTTAAATTAAATATAATACGTTAGGATATAATCCTACAGCAATATTCTCATTTTATATATAGCTTGATAAATACAGTTTTTATGGAATCCCAATGATCTCCACCTTTGGCCAACAAAGGAATATAATTTCCTTACTACTGAAGAGTCAGAGTTTATAGATGTTTCTGTCTTCATAGGCTCTTCCCTTTGCTTTAAGATCACAGGGTCCTCAGTATTAATGTAGAGCCTAATAAATATGAGATATTTTTTAAGCACCAAGGACAAAGGAATAAACAAACATTGATAAATTTGCAGGAAGGAAGATCACTGGGGATTGGGGGATGGTCAGGGAAAGATTCATGGCTAGTTTATCACACAGAAAGCCATATTAATCTTCAAATTGCATTGGGCTTCTTGAGCAGCCTCACTATCATCACCCACAATATTCCCTAGTCCTGGAAGGGAAAAAGAGGAATCATAGCCAAAGTCCAGAGCTTAGCCAGGCTCACTGGTTGGAGAGTCGCTCTCCCGTAAGCCTTTGGACTGGGAATAGGCAGAAGATGGATGGTCTCAGAGCCTGAGGAAACCTTTCTGAAGAGAGCTGAAACAGAACAACTAGGAACAAGTAAAGCAAGAAACTTATTTTGGTCATTCACTGACACTCAGTATAATTGGCTGAGATCCAACTGTGAAATTCTGGGAAACAGTGGCATCGCTAGAACAAGTGTTAGGTTCAAGACATAGACGAGATATGAATCCCAAGATGTCTCTTAGACAAACCTCCAGCACACTGGCCTTTTTCTCAGAATCTGCTATCTACAAAACTCAGCATATGGCTGTGGTGCAACGAAGGCTTTACAAATGGTTAAATGTGACTGTCATGTTGAATCTGGTAAGGTATGATAGGGAAAACAGTGGGAAAGGATGGCAGGAAATGCAACCAGAGAAGTAATCAGGTTTCTGATCTTGAAGGATTAAGCTGACTGTACAAGCTCTGAAAGAACAATGCAAGGGAGCTCCTTGAAACATGATAAACATTCCCTCCATCACCCTTAGTTTTATATCACACATCAATCATTATTACAATTTTACAGTTGGTAATTATTTGATCAACCAAGTATAAACTCAGTTGGAGCAGCATATGAATCTATCTTGTGTACCACTGCAGCCTCAGGGTTTAGCACAGCATTGGGCATGCAGAGAGTTCAATATTAGTATACATTAGTTGAATCACTAAATGAATGTTAGCCTTCACCTAGCCAAGGGAGGCATATAATTTTTAAAAGAACTTCTTGCCAAGTGTATGAGAGTCCACTAATGAAAATTTAAAACATGTGACCTGTCAAGATCATTAAAAACAAATGCCATCTTATATCTGTGTTAAAGCAATGCAGTTGCACTTTGTCAGTGAGAATGCCCTTGTAAAACTCAAGGATGTATCTTGTATCCTCAGAGGCACTGAATAGTTACATTATTAAGAATTTATAAAATCTGGAAATTAGTCTATTGAAGTGCCTAAGTTGATGAAATGAGTCTATGTTTTGAGGGCCCAGGTCTGGCTTTAATATTTTATTAAAACAGCTTTGAATCCATAGTGACAAGACCTTTCACTCAAAAAAGCATGGGGTCTCTAATAGGAATGTTATTACAAGATGGAACTTGTTATTACAAGTTTCATTACCCTATAATTCTTTATTGCCCATAAGAAGAACCTGAGCATTCTGAAGAATGTGTGCTCTTAGGCTCTGTAGAGCCATCATTGAGAATGTGAGTTCTCTAGAATGTGACTGCTCAGCTACAAGAATTTCTATAAAGCAAGCACTTGGAGCATCTAGAGTGGTCACGTGATCATCTCAACATTATGAATTTATTAGGAAGAGCAAAGCTGCCATAAATGCAGAAAGGACACAAAAATTCTGGCTCGAAGGAAGTTTTCCTTTCTCTTTCTCTGACAGTACTTATTAATCCCACCCCCCTTTGATTATATCAGTTGCATAATAGTTGCCTCAAATATCCTATGAACAAGATTGTTGGTTCATTAAGTGGAAGTTTTGAAAAACCAAAATCACAAAGACTTAGTATAGCCACTGAGAGTATTTTTTCATGATTTTGTGTCAGAAAGTTCATGAATTTACAGTATAAGAATTGATAAAAGAACCAGAGACAAAAACGTTGGTATAAAATAAGAGATTTTACCTTATTTGAAATCTAACAAGTAAGACTATCACATTCTTATAGATCATGACAGAGAACACAAGACATCTGGGTCAGAGACAAATGGGTATTACTCATGGCACAGCAGGTACTGGGACCTTCAAGATTGCCATCAGTCCCCTTTCCCATTGAATAAATGTGATTCAGAGGAGGACCCCGGTGGGTGTAGTAGGTAAAATGCATTAACATCAGTGCTGAGAAGCCTAGTTTCTGAACCCCAATTTTATAAGAAGGCTGTTGACAAAGATTCTCAACGTTTGCACTACAGGGAGGCATTGTTTTTATTACCCTAATCTGGAAATAATTATGCACCTGCTCTACAAGGGGGGTATTTTCTCTGTCTTCCAGAACTTGTATGTTATACAAATAGTCTTGAAAAGATTGTATGGGAAAGAAGGTGTCCATGCCTTGTCACAAAATGTATACAAATCCAAGAGACCTAAGGAGAAGTTTCTCCCAACAAAAGGACTATAAGCTTAAGTGTTGTCATTTTTTATTTTTTATTTTTAAAAGGGGTATTTTTTCTATAGTTCATAAATGTGAATTTCTACTTTGTTATATTACTACTGCATTATAAGAAATACATGGACACTGTAAAACTTGGATATATGGAAAGAATGACTTGAAGAGAAGAATACAGCTAAAATTCAGGAAATCTAAGTTCTTTCATCTCACTCTATCTTCAGTCGTGAAATGATTATGCTTAGTAACGGAAATACTCCCATTTGTTGAACGCTATATACTAAGTAAACATTTATAGGCACTGTGTAATTTAAAGCGATAATCATAAATGCAATACAATATTTTATGTGCATATAAAATAAACTGGGTTAATTGAGCTCAAATATTAAATAAGCCATTGATATTTTATGAAACTTTGTCAAGGCCTCCATCTCTTTAACTCACTGCAAGAGACAAGATAGATGGCATCCTCCAATAAGAGCATAGAGATAGCAAGTTGCTGTAAAGATGATAAAAGCTTAATGACAGTTTGCATTGCCCAGGCTGTAAAGCCTCCCACCCTCTCCTACTCAAGGAAGAATAGCATAAGTAATTGGAAGTGACATTCTTATGAAGATAATTTTGAATACACTCTAAGTCATTCACAATTTTTTTTTTTACTTTATAAGAAGTAGAAAATTATCTCTGGAACACATTAGAACTGTACATGGTATGCTAGTGAATTATGCCTCTATAATTAAGGCCCTCCACCAGCAAATAAAAAAATGTAAAATATAATAACCATCAATAGGTGGATTCATTGTTGTAATTATTTGATATACACATTGAATATCATAGGTTTCTGATGAGCTAAGGACCCTTTAATGTGGTAGTATGTATGGCTCATGTTTGATGTCATTGTGGGGGAAGGGAGCAAGAAAAGAGGTCACATAATTCTAGAAGAGAAAGTTTCCTGTTGCAAATGTAAACATGCCAGATAGCCCTTCTTCATGCATTTTCTCTTTCTTCTTTTTAATCCTCTTCCTCTCCTTCCAATTCTAGAATTCTTATTATAAATCACAATTAGTCTTAAAGCCATTAGTCAAGATAGAGTGGGGTGTTGGAGACTGAGCACAGGAAGGAAGCTTTCCATATAGAAATTCTGCACAGCATGAAGTTTTAGAGCCCCGTGTGGTCAGGAGGCATGCAGGCCAGACAAAGGCAGTGATAATAATTGGAGATGATTGATTCAATAACACAACAGGTCCTCAAATAGCGTCATTTATTTCAGCATTGTTTCATAATAATGTTGATGAGATGCTGTAGGAAGTTAACTATTGTTTATATCAATTAGTCTAGAGTAAAATTGGTTTCATTATACATTGTTTTACTTAAAGTCACAGAACCTATCAACAATATTATATTAAGGATAATGGGAGCCAAACTGCTCACTGTCAGAGAATGAAATTACAAATATGGAAAGGAGAAAGGTGTAACAAACTCTGTGGTGTTGACTTGGAATTGGAGGTATCCATGTGAATTCATAGCTTTAATCGATAGAAGACGGATAGAAAGTATAATAAGGAATGAGATAGTTACCAAATTTGAAAGTACCTTCCCACAAAAAATACATAAAAATAACAAATATAAAATTCATAGTGCTTTTATGGTAGTAAAATTATAGCTTTTATGTTAGAAAAGCCTGGCACACACCACCTTAGTCATAGAATTAAAGTAGACCTCATCAGTGATAGGGAAAATTGAATTTGTGTGTTACCTGATACATTGTGTTGAGAATAACACAACATCGCTTCTGTGCTACTCTTCACAAAGAGGTAGACTTAATACTGAAGAAGAAACATTACTCAGCCTCAAATGACACAAACTTTATAAAATAACTGACCTGTCATCCGCAAAAATGACAAATTCATAAAAGTGAATGAAAGACTGGGGAACTACTCCAGACTAAAGGAAATTAAAGAGACCTAACCAAAGGCAATGCATGATTCTGAACTGAATTCTTGTGCCACAAAGGACATCATTGGGACACTGACAAAACTTGAATGGGATCTAAGGATCTGATGATGGCAATGTGTTGGTGTTAATTTCCTAAGGCTGATGGCTATGTTGTGGCGGGCATTGGGATGACAACATGGCTTTAAATTGTTCAGGGAAAAACAATATACTTATATTTTACTCACAACTTTTCTATACATTTGAAGTTTCCAAATAGAAAGAAAAAAGGAATAAATAAATAAATAAATAAATAAATAAATAAATAAATAAATGTTAAGGATATTGCTCCCACCAATTAAGGCAAACAGCAGGAACTATCTACAGGGGGCCTAGGCACAGGGTCATTGGAATCAGGGAAATATGAAGCTCTTTAGGGGCTAGGAAAATATCTGAGATTTGAAATATAAACACATAATATTATCGACTTGAAATGTAAACCACAAATAAAAATTAATAAATACTTAAGTAAACATACCAATCTCATTAATTAGAGTTAGTTTTTAAATAATTTTCACTACATTTTATAAAAGCAATTTTCATATTCAATTTTTCACAGTGAATTATCTTCCAGACTTGTGCACTAATTGCTAAAAAAAATACCAGTCAACCATAAATGACCCAAGGATTAACACATACCTTATGGATATAAGAACATCCTGGGAACATAAGCTAATGACCTAACATTATAAATAATGTTGTTAGGATAATGTAAGTATGGATTTATATTTTAATGCTTTAAGTTTGATTGAATTTTGAAATAATAACTGGAGCTTTTTGCACTCTTGAGATCAGAGCTGTGCCTTACATACATTTGTCCTCTAAATGAGACTGTTCTTCAGTCTTCTCCCCTGAGCAGGAATAACAAAGGCATGCTCTCTCTGGCTGTGGCAAGGATGTTACATCTACACAAGCTCCCTTATTAAAATTCGTCTCTCCACTAATCAGAAAAAGATGACTCAGAGCAGTTGGAGACCTGAATGTTTCCAAGATGAATTCCAAATTCTTTCTTTTTCTGTTAGCTTGCAGCAGAGCTGGTGAGATGATTACAGAAGTTCTTTCTCCTAAGAATGTCCTTTACAGCCTTTTGTAAACCAACAAATAGGGACAAGAATCAATGAAATGTTTACTTGTGTAAATATGTACATATGTGATTCTTGTTATTAGAAATGCAAAAAAATAAAAATAAAAATTAGAGGGCATGCATGGGACCGTGACTTGGGCGATGTTGCCCAGACATAATTAATCTATTTTCTAGTAAACCTTCTTTAACTTCTGTGACGGAATCTACAATGTTATTCTTCCCAGAGATTAATTGGGTGCCACTAAACATGGATGATTTCCATTGATGAATAAAATTAATGCAAGTGAGAGGTCTCTGGATACCACTGATGATAAAATCACTGAAGACCTGCTTGTAAAAAGGTGCAAATCAAATACCAGTGGGTGGGATTGGCATATCTTAGTGCTTGAAAGGGCAAAATCTGCTTCTCTTCTCAAACTTGGCTGAGGCCCTTACCTTCATAGCATCAGAGTTAACAATAGACCAAACACTTGAATCTCACATTGTTTGAATCCTTCTCAACTTCCATGTTTCAACTTTAAAAAAAAAAAAAAAGCCTCGTTTTCTATCTTAACACCCTCTACTCACTCCTTGCTCTTTTCTTGATCTTATGGCAAAAAATAATTCCCCCAAATCCCATTCTTGATGACCTACTTATCTTAGCTAAGTATCTCCTTCACCATTATTTTTTATTTTAACCTTTGGCATTTATTGTATGGTATGTATCACAATTTGTTATTTGTTTTTATGATTATTTGTTTTTCTGTTTTTTAAATCATGTTCACTTTTTCTTCTTCTTCCTTTCTTTATATCTACCACCCCTAGAGTACCAAGTATAGATTAAGTGCTCAAAATAAAAGTAGATAAATTGATTTTCTTTTTAAAAATATATTTTTATTGATTTAAGAGAACAAGGGAGAGTGATAGAAACATCAGTGATGAAAAAGAAGCATTTACTGGCTGCCTCCTGCATGACCCCTACTGGGGACCAAGTCTGCAACCTGGGCATATGCCCTGACCAGGAATTGAACCGTGACCTCCTGGTTCATAAGTTAATGCTCAACCCCAGGGCCACACTGGCTGGGCTGATTTTCTGATTTTCTGATTTATTTATTTCTTCAACAATATTGAGTATCTGTCAGCTGCTTAATTAATTAAACTTATATTATTATTTAACAGGTAGAAAACCAAGACAAGGAAATTATATGACTTGCTCATATTATTTCAGCTAGTAAGGGACAGAGATAGACTTTGAATCTAGGATTTTTAATTTCACATCACAACTCTAAAAGTATTTTGCTTACTGTATTCAGTTCATAGTATCCTAGGAAATAGCAAAAGAATGGAAAATTAGCATTTCTTGACCTTTTGCTGATAGTTGCACATATGGTCTTGAATTTTGCTTCCAATAATCTCGTGAGAAAGGCATGGTTACTCTCCTTTTGTACATCCATGTCTCTCAATTTGGTCTGAGTAATACATTAGCCCATGAGGTTTTAAATCATGAATATACAGGCAAAAATAGGTCTATAGTTGTTCATATGGAAAATAATACAGTAATTATTAATACAACAATTAATGACAACATGAGAATAAACTCTGTGTTTCATGTACTCACAACTATAAACCTTTTTAAACCACTCTTGTGTATCCTATTTCTTATTTCATAAGCTTTGGGTTTGAAACTGAATATCTCTAATATTTTTAAATTAAACAAGTGATTCTCATAGAGTTAGACTTCAAATATGTTTCCAAATATGGACAAAAGAGGCTATTAGAGGTTACATTATCAAAGCTTACAATGATAAATGGTACATAGTACTGAAACATCAGCTTAAAAAGCTTGCCTGTTTCTTTATGCCTACGATAGCAATCTATATGTTCTCTTTCCTATTAAAATTGATCTCAAAATATCCATTAGTTTTATCGTACAACAAATTCTCATTGTCTTCTTGTAGAATCTTATATTGGGAAAATATTTTGCAATGATTCTTAACCACATATAATCATTGTATTCAATCCAAATTAATAACTTTAGATGTTTAAATACTCATAAATACAATCTTCCTTAAGGGGATATACAGTAATTTTTAGCTGATTAAAATGTTCAGAAGGATATATAAATGTTCAAAATCATATTTCTTCATCTTTTAGTAGTTATTCATTGAATATTTATAAAATATAGGCTAGTGTACAGTTGCTGGAGATAGAATGATGAGTAAGACCAACACTGACCCACTCATTAAATGCAGTTAGTGTTATTGTTGAAGGACAGATATGTGTTAATGTAAAATTGTAAAAGCACTTCAAAGAGATAGAAAATGCCAGAAACTACAGGGAAAAACTAGGTTTTGGGGCATCAGGACAAGGTCTGTGAGTTGTTTGTTGTATGTAGCTGGGAGAAAGGGTAGAAATTGGAGGAAGTGAAAAACGTTTCCAAAGTGATATGTTTCTGTATCTGGTGGTGTCATTTACTGAGCTGGATAACAACTGGAAATGCCTTGTTTACATAATAAAATAAAGGAAATGTCAAGGAGATTTGTGTACATATTGAGTTTGAGATGTCTTGGAGGTTCCAAGTAAAAATATAAGTATACTTCTGCAGTCCCAAGACCTACTAGAGTTTGTAGAAGAACGTTGGTTGTATAAATGCAGAGGTAGTCAGCATGAAGTGACAGGAGATGCAAAACTCACCCTTCAAGTGGTACAATACTGAGTGACTAAAGCAGAAATTTAAGACTAAGCCTTCAGGAATTTCACTATTAAAAATCCAGATGGAAGAGAAAGATCTAGGAAAACAGATTGAAAAAATAGACAAAGAATTGGGAAGATGAGATGTAGGGTGGTACTGTGAAACACAAGAAAAGAGACTTTTAAGAGGGTAGGAATTTTCCAGTAAATTCTGAAAGATCAAGAAAATGAAATGAGAACTGAAAAGTGATGTAAAGATTCCTCAGTGATGTTTGGAAGGGCTGTTGTGGCTTTAGCGACCAGAGACAAAGCCAGAAATTACAACAGGAAAATGAACGAGTGGCAAGTGAGGAAGTAAGAAGATAAAGAATCTAGAGTGCAGATGGAGCTATTTGCTTTAGAGATGAGATACTTTATTTTTCTTTGTAGGAGGAGAAGTTGACAAGAGATATTAGATTCAGTAATTTCTAAGTATGGGAGCAAAAAGACAAGGAGGATCCTGTCTGACAGCTTCTATTTTCTCTGTAAAAGGATATGTGATCTTCTAAGAGTGATGATGTAGTACCAGATAGCTATTGCTGAGTTTCAAACAATCTTAAATCTTTGGGACTTAAAATGGCAGCCATTTATTTTTGTATCCTATTATTGTATCAGCCAATTCATTGATTTTGGCTAGACTTGTGCATGTGTCTTCAGTCAGCTGCCAGATTGGCTGCAGGCTGGTTGATCTAGGATGACTTCAGATGTTGAGACAACTCATTTTCTTTCCATGTTGTTTCTCATCCTACAGCAGGTTGGTCCAGGTTTGTTCTAATGGTGGTAGCACTATTCTAGGAGAGAAGATCATTATGGACCAAATATTTGTGCCATCCCCATAAAAGAATTCATATGTTAAAGCCCTAGTCGCCAATGTAACTATCAATATATTTTCAGATTCTGCAAGTGATTAAGGTAAAATGAGGTCATAAGGGTAGGGCCATGGTCTAATAGAATTAGTGTCCTTACAACAAAACACCCCAGAGAGCTTTCTCTTTCTTACTCTGTGAGACAACAGCAAGAAAGGAGGCCATCTGTGAGCCAAAAAGATCATCTAATCATGTTGGAGCCCTGATCTCAGACTTCCAGCCTCCAGTACCATAGAAAATAAATATTTTTGTTTAAGCTGCCCAGTCTGGCATTTTGTTATAGGAGCCCAAATAGATTAACACAGAAATAAATAGTTATCCCATATATATATATATATATATATATATATATATATATATATATTCATTCTTGTTCAAGTCTCTGTTTACATCAAGTATGCAACAACCCCATTGGCCAGAGCAAGACATATATTCACATTAGAATTTTGAGTAGAAAAGATCTCTCCAAAATTATAGGAGGTCATTCATTGCAGGCAGTTATGAGAACGGAGATGGAAAAATGGAACATAGATGGGAAAGCAGATTTGGATATTTGTGTAGAATGGACAGAGTTTAATTCATATTCTTTGAATCATGGAAGAACTTATTGACAACAATGCATTAGGGGTTTTAATCTGTAATGAGTCATACTAATCAAATTTGTGTTATGATTTTTTTCCAGAAATGCCAAAATACAAGGCATATTAGTCAGTGGGGGCTACCATAACAAAGTAGACTAAGTGGCTTAAATGGCAATTTTTCCCCCCTCACTTTACTAGAGATAGGAAGTTTAAGATTAGAGTGACAGAATGGTCAAGTTCTGATAAGAGCTTTCTTCCTAGCTTGCAGTCAGCTGACCTCTTACTGTGTGTTCACATGGTCTTTCCTCAGGGTTTGCACATGAGAGAGGGAGAGAAAGCAAGAATGTGTGAGCAAGCCAGTGAGAGAGATAAGGACTTTCTCTTCTTATAAAACTACCAACTCTATCGGATTAGATCCTCACCCTTATGACCTCATTTAACATTAATTAACTTCTAAAATCTTTATCTTCAAATACAATTATATTGAGGTTAGGACTCCAGTATATGAAGGGAAACATTGGAGGTAAATGATGTACTCCAAAGCACTGGGGTATGGGAAATAGAAGACTTGTTGTTTTATTTATTTTGTTTTGTTTTAATTTGTTTTTCCAGTGGTTTTGCCAAATGATGATGAAGGTTCAGAGGTGCAATGGAATGAGTGTCATTGGTTAGAAAATATTTAAAATATAAATGGAGCCCTGGCTTGTTTGGCTAAGTTGGTAGGGGGGTCATCTCATACACCAAAAGGCCTTGTGCTTGATTCTCAGTCAGGGCACATACCTACGTTTCATGTTTTGTCCCTGGCCTGTTTTGGGAAGCAACTTATCAATGTTTCTGTTACATGGATGTTTCTCTCTCTCTTCTTTACCCCCCCTCTAAAAATCACTGAATATGTCCTCAGGTGAAGATTAAAAAAAATAAATTCAAAATCCAAACATCTAATTCAAGAATGTATGCTGTTCACTACCACACTGCCACTCAAAAAATTATTTAACATGGAACATGTCCTATATCTTGTGCTAATCCCTAACAGTCCTCCAGTATCTTATAAAACTTGAACAAATGGGGTTAGAAGAAAAAAGTATCGTACATAAGGGAAATATAGGTTGCTATTGGTAAGTATTAGTTTTAATTGTGTATAAAGCCCAGAGTTAAGAGAAAGATTGGCATTTTTGATTGTATTAAGGGGTCTGTAGTTATTTAGAATGCTTGTACTAAATATAATTTAATGACTAGAGAATATTGAAAAGGCTTCCTTTTGTTTTATTCATAATCTCAGTTCATAATTTCTTCTATGTGCAACTGTAGAGAGAGATAGAATATCTGTAAAATTTTACCAGAAACCATGTCTCTTAAAAGTAAGTTATATTATTTCCAACTGAAAAATATGTAAAGAGAGTTGGAGAGGGTACAGGGTAAGGTCCGGCCAGGGGATTTTACCTGTATTCTTGGCTACCCCTGTATTTAGCATATACAGGTGGTGGTTGTGGGGAAACTGAGGATATCTTTCTTGAAGATGGTTAACCTTCAAAAAGACTACAATGAGAGATGCTATATCACACAGAAAAATAACTCAGATGGCTGAGTCCTGGATCTCAGGGATATGCGAATGGAAGACTGACTTAGCAAAGCAGAGGGTGAGGTGGAGAAGAAATTCAAAAGCCATTTCTCAGCTAAGAGGCTAGAAATATGCAATAGAAAGACACATGACCTGAGTCTTGTCTTCTTCTTTAGTTGACTATCAGAATGGAGCTTTAAAATTTAGAGGTAAGAAATGATCTATCCCATCTCTTGGAGTGCTTCTAAAAACAAAACATTTACTCAGAGAACAATTGGAACTAAGTGTACTTACCTGATCTGCCTGAATATTCTGTCTCTGGTGCATTGTGCAGATCTTACTAAGGGAACAGTCCCCTGCAAATGTAAGATCATTATTTGTATAAATAACTTTTAAGGCCCAGCATGTTTCTCTTACTATTGATTATTCAGAAACTTTAAGGGTATAGGAAATGTCCTAGTCTGTGTCATCCACATCTCTACAAGTCGCTCCTTTTATTAAAGACAATGCTGTCTCTCATGGACATTGCCAACACACACATGTTCACCTGTCACAGCATCCTTGTCCTCAGTTCCATTACCTCATCTTCTCCAATGAGATTTTCTCAACCTCCCCTGTGATCCATATTCATAAATATACCATGAATCTTGTCATTGCTGAAACCACTCAAATCATTAATTGTAATAGCCTAACATAGAACTTTTAGCTTGATTGCCCCACCACTGCTATTATAAGCAATTGCACTTACAATGTTGTGGCATCTCTGTTTTCATCCTCTCCACTCCCCCCCATTTATTTAATATACTCTATTTTCTGATTGTACTTTATTTAGTTTCAATTAGGGCTTTTTTTGTTCCAATTAAGGGGAAGCTACACTAACACTGTCTTAATTTCTGAATATATTTATTATTTACTTAAGAAATTCAAAAGGAGGCAGTTCCAAGGTGATTTTTTTGGCTGAGTGTCACGAATGACCCAGTCTTCTTTGATCTTTCCATTCTATCTCCCTCGGTGCGACTGTGAAGTCTTTCTTCTTGGTTTTAAGATGATACCACAGGTTTAAATCAACATCACAACTGCAGCTACACCCAAAGCAGAAAACAAAAAGAGGCAGGGAGCTTAAAAAGAGCCTCCTATTCTTAAATCTATTTTTTACCAAGAAGGATACCTTCTCTAGAATTTCCAGCTAATTTTTCCTCATATATAAATGGTTTGGCAACTTACTTCCAAAGGGGACAGCACATCCACGATAAGGTTGGATTAATCAGTATTGTGCTGGTGATGGATTATAATTATTCTAGAGGCCCAGTGCATAACATTCATCCACTGGGGTTGGGAGGCCCTCTGCCTGGCCTGTGCCCTTTCCCAGACTGGGACCCTTTGGTGGACATGTCCCAGGAGTCCTTAGTGCTGCTGCGGAGGCAGGAAAGGCTCCTGCCACCACCACTGCGCTCACCAGCTATGAGCCCTTCTTCTGGCTAAGTGGCACTACCCTTGTGGGGGCAGCTTATGCATTGAGCATCTGCTGCCTGGTGATCAGTGTATGTCATAGAGACCATTGGTTTGGCATTCAGTCAATTTGCATATTAGGGCTTTATTATATAGAATTGAGTTTTTACTAGGCTTGCTATATGTCTTTGTCTTTCTCTAAAACTTGATGTCCCTACAAAGATATTGGTCATAGTGAGGATTTTAAGTCATCAAAGCAAATAGTGAGGAGACCTATTTTGTAATTGTGATGTTGTAATGTGGGCATTCATTGATATTCCCTTGAGATATGACATGTCCTCTTTTAGCAAAAATATATTGAAGTAGTGCTGTAGTTCCTTGAGATGACACAAAAATATGAACATATTATCTGACCTTCTGGTAGCTTTTAGGCTAATTATAAACATTAGGAAAATTATCCTGTGTATTAAATGGGAAATAAAGAGATGTTCTCAGAATTTATTTAAAATCACTTTTGAATTTTTCTTCATGGAGTCTAAGTGAGGAGCTTAAAAGCATAAAGTGATTAATGTCACCTTATACCAAAATCAAAGTCCAAGATTTATAACATTTTCTAAATGAACAGAATAATTTGGGAATATATTAATGTATTTTTTTGAAGAATTAAAGACTCTACTGTAATGTACAATAATATACTGCATAATGGTCTATCACAGTGTTTTGCTATCAGAGGGAAATCTATGATGCTCAAACAAGTTAGCTAACAGTGCAGAGTTGGTTGAAAATGGATACTGTTACCATAGCAACCAGATTTGAGATTCACAAGGTGGGTTCTAACCTCAGCTCCTGTCTTGGGAATGAGTACAAGCAAGTAATTAGGTAGCTTAATTGCTGAGACAGTATGTAAGAAACACTTGTATATTTATTTAAGGAAAAATATATAAACATTTAAATCATCAGTTGTCAGTAGAATCAGAATAATTATGGAATACACTGAGTACTGATTGACTTGTATTTCAAATTGGTCTCTGTAAAGGTTTGGTTCCTTCCTTTTATCTAGAGCAGTGGTTCTCAACCTTTCTAATGCCTCGACCCTTTAATAAAATTCCTCAGGTTGTGGTGACCCCAACTGTAAAATTATTTTCGTTGCTACTTCATAACTGTAATTTTGCTACTGTTATGAATTGTAATGCAAATATCTATGTTTTCTGATGGTCTTAGGCAACCCTGCTAGCATTTCTCAACCTAAGGGTTTCCTGAAATCTGTTTTCTTTCTTTCGTTGACCTGAATTTGTACCTTGGCATGTATCAGTCTAACTAGGAACTACATTTCCCAGATCTCATTGCAATTATGTGTGTCTAAGCATTTGCCAATGAAATATGGGCTGACAAGATCAGGGTAGGACCTTGAGATAATAGGTGCCCTTCATCTGTATGTGGCAAGGACCCATCTGGACTGGGCAGATGAGACAAACCCATAGAGGATGCTGGAGCAAAGTTGATTTCAAGGAAACAATGTCTGCAAATAACTGATTAGAGCCGAGCCTTCTTCTAGTCTCAGCTGCTTAACTTGGACTTTTTCATGATGGAGGAAAATTGTTTGTACTGTGATATAGATGACTAGGCACATATGCAAATCTATATCCTCAGTTATTCACTAAAATAAGTTTTAAAAAATTATTTAATTTCTATCATATTTTAAATTGCCACCTAAGATTTTTCATTACAAGTTTAAATAGTTTCAAAATATGTTTTCTGGTAAATTGCTTGTAGCATTTTGGCTTTCAACACATTTTAATTAAGAGTTTGATTGGTATATTTTACTCATTGACTTTATAGAAATATGTGTTATGTTAATTGAGTAGCAGATAATTTTAAATTCAAATTAACATGTCACATACATTAACCACTTTTTCATGTGGGAATTGGGGAAATAGAGAAATTTATGAATGAATGGATGGAAAAATGATAGATAATCCAATGGAGAGATAGAAATAGTTAAAGTTAGGAACCTCTGAAGGTCAGAATCTTATTGTAATAATTATGTATGGTGCTATGTGGGAAATATCGGGGGTGGTACATTTTGTAAAGTACTATATGATTGTCTAGCTGCTATCCTGTACACCTGGAACTAAAGCAAAAGACTATTGAATGTTAGCTGTAATTGAAGAAAGTTAAAAATATTCTTTTTAAAGAAAGAATCATGGCAGGAGCAAAATTTCACTATTTCTCACTGATGTACCTTTTTTCTTTGTTCTCTTAGGTCTCTTTCTTAGCAATTATACACTCCAGTGTAACTCTCTGCAGTGCCTAAGGGAAATGCATTCAGGCAAGATTCATCAGCCAGGAGAAATGCTATTCCTTTAGAAAGTGGGAAAGAGGGAATTGTAAAAGCCCAGGAATTTACGGAGAACTGATAGGAAACAGACTCTTTCGGGAAGATCACCTTTAGGAAAGTCTACATTCAGAAGCTGAAGATCTGGATATCTGTTTTCTTAAAATTATACATTCCTACACAGCCCTTAGAAAGCCTATGTGTGTGCATGCTCTGGGGGCAACTTCCCCAATTTGAATATTGACTTCTGGATTCAGTCAGTGCTCCACTTAATGTGGTGTGTGGATCATATGCCCTAGATAAACCTAAGATATTTATTACAAATTAAGATATTATATGATCTGTGCCTCTAGAGATAGGCCACACAGATTTAGTGCTGTCCAGGTGATCCTGATATATATGGTCTACTCCAAACACAAAGAGTCAATCTAAAAGGAACAGCAATCTTTTTCCATCCTCTTAACACACATAAAAAGAGTCTTAGTTCAAAGCTTCAGTGAACCCCACTGGGATCTCTGGGGTGTATGTAGACAGAGTTGTTCCACTTTAGACTGAAATGGCCAAGGTGGGTTCTTTATATCCACAGCTGTCTGTCTTTATATTCCCATGGTCTCTCTCTTTAGAGCATAGCCCTGTATTATCTCCTTGGTTATGATCTAGGCCAGTAGTCGGTAAACTGCCGCTCTATTGATTAACGAGTTTGCCGACCACTGATTTAGGCTAAGGCCAGCTATTCTCCTATCAGTCAGCTAGTGAGTCAACAGCATACTCTGCTAATTGTCAAATTTCTCTTCCCAGCCAAGCCTTGATGGGCCCTGTAAATCTTTCCAAAGAAGTCCAACATCTGATTGGAATTGGCCTGAAATCTATTTATCGTTCCAGAATTTGGAAATGAGAAAAATGATGTTGGTAAGGGCTAGAAGAATTAGGTGATGCTACATGAGTGAGAGCAAACTTTAGCTTTGAATTATAAAGACAATGTAGAAAAATAAGTCATTTCAATATTCTGATTCTAATATATACCACCATATAATATTTATGTTTTAAGTTATACCATCCTTACTGCCTGCTTATCCACATCTCTAATAAAGGGAATAAAGCAGGTTTGGTACTAAATTAGAATTCACATATTCTTATTCTAGCCAAGACAATTTCACTTTCCTTCTTCACCACACATGGGGAGTGCTCATTATCACAGACAAGTAAAAGAGGAAACATAACCAGCTTGATCCAACTAATTTCTAATGTTCTTTCAAGCAGCCAGCTCATGTTTCCAACAGTGGGGAATAACAAATAAGAGAAAAAGAGAATAAGTAGACAAAATATGGGACATTGGTACAAATAAATATTGGAGGTTTTAATGGTGTGCTTTTCAAAATGATATATTATTACTCATTTCAGAGAGGAAGGGAAAGGGAGAGAGAGAACATCAGTGATGAAAGAGAACCGTTGATTGGTTGCCTCAAATGTAGGAGATTTTTTGACCATGCCATTGTCCTACTTTTTTCTATATCAAGTAATTATTAGGTGTGCAGGGTTTTTCTTTTCTGATATTACAGTGGAGATGGCCAAAATGGACCAATCTATGTTGGATGATAAGAAACAAATTTCTAAAAGGAAATAAATTCTCAAAATATATTTCTTCCCCTTTAATATCTCCCTGCAAACATAATTCAACAACAGAAAATAATAAATATTTATTGATTGTCTATTATGTGCAAAGCACTGTTAAAGAAACTGGAGATATAGTTTTGAACAAGAGAGTCAACTGACTTACCTTTCTAGAGGAGAAACAAACATTTAAAGTAATTGCATGTGTGTGCATGTGTGTGTGTGTGTGTGTACAAAATATGATTTCAAGAAGTTATATAAACCACAAAAATTCTTAGAGAATAATGAAAGTAGATGAAGCCCATTTTAAAATTGCATGGTCAGGAATAACTTCTCTATAAATAACAATAGACTTTTGGATGAATTTATAAAATTAGTGATGCTAGTCCTGTTGAAATAACAACAAATGAAAATAAGAATGGGAATAAGCTTGATATTTTTGAAGATTAACTATATTTCTAAAGTTAAGTGGTAAAAAGGGTAAGTAGGTGATGATAAAGTAGAATTATTTAGGAGCAGACCATGTATGATTTGTTTTTTTAAAATATATTTTACTGATTTTGTACAGAGAGGAAGGAAGAGAGATAGAGAGTTAGAAACATCAATGAGAGAGAATCACCAATCAGCTGCCTCTTGCACACCCCCTACTGGGGATATGCCCGAAACCAAGGTACATGCCCTTGACCGGAATCAAACCCGGGTTCCTTCAGTCCCCAAGCTGACACTCTATCCATTGAGCCAAACCAGTTTCGGCCCATGTATGGTTTTATAAATCATGATACTGAATTTAAATGGTATTTTATAAAGTGGCAGTGAGCTATTTAATTCTTTTTTTAAATGAATTAAATTATTTATATATATATATATATATATATATATATATATATATATATATATGGCCCAGCACACGAAATCATGCGGCCCTGCCCACCTGTGTGCACCCCACCTACCTGTTTGCTGCCCCTCCTTAACACCCTAACCTCTCTACCCAAAGCTCCAGTGCACATGACCCACCTTCCCCCCCAACTCCTCCAGCCTTCTCTGGCCACTTTAAGCCCCACTCTCTGTCCCTGGAGTTGCCTCCACTCTCTGTCCCTTGAGTTGCCTCAGGCTAGTTCTGCCCCCTTTGGGCACCTCTCTACTTCCACCCTATCTCCAGAGCAATGTATTGGCTCTGCCCTGCTGTACACACACACACACAGCCTCCTGCTGATCAGTCATTATGGTATTTGGGCATCACGACCATTAGCATATTAGCTCTTTATTATATAGGGGATATATATATATATATATATATATATATAGTACATACATACATATAGGATATATATATATATATATATATATATAAATATATATAGTGTCATTTTGTTTTATTTTACTTCTTAAATTTTTAAATTTATTGGGATGGCATTTTTAATAAGATTATATGATTTCAAGTATATATTTCTAATATATTATATGTATATTGCATTATGTGCTTCCAAAGTCAAATCTTCCACCTAAAGTCAAAACTTCTATCACCATGTATTTGACCCCCTTTATAGTTTACTACCTCCCACCCACCCTCCCTCTGATACCACCATACTGTTGTCTATGTCTATGAGTTTTTATCCCAGAGTCATGGTCAGCTATTTCCTTGTTTCCTTTCCCATTAGACAGAAGACTATATGATCACTGGTTGATGTCTGTTTTTTTCAGTTTATAGCCCTTTTACCTAGCATGATGCATATTAAAAGAAGTAAGAATTCATTAAGCATCTCATCTGTAAAGTCCAATTGGATACAAATATCTATAATAATAAAAGCATAATATGCTCATTAGACCAAATGACCTTCCAGATGAAGCTGGGGCTATGAGGGAAGCCTGGGTCCCAGGTGCCAAGGAAGCTGGTGCCGGCAGCCAGGGGAAGGAAGGCCTACTCTTGTACCAATTTCATGCATAGGGCCTTTAAGTAGTTACATAATGTTAGTGAAACTTCATGTTTAGTTTTGCTTAAAAGGGGAAAATACAAAAGTGATTAGAACTTGAAATCAAAGATAAATATTTATACCTAAATAAATGACTGGGGCAGTAATTTTGTCTTTCTTATTTTCATAAGGGAATTCAACCAGGATGTAAATGCTGTTACTTTAGGCAGTGTGCCTTTGAAGACTAAAGTTTGTCCTTCAAACTCACTGCTAAACTTAAATAGAATAGAACAGTAGGAAATACTAAAGACTTAAGATATTTTATAGATTTATATTACCAAATACATCAAATTGAATTTTTGGCAAATTTCTATTTATAACTGATTGTCCCAGCCTTTACTTAAAGTGGCACATTAAATGCAAAGTAAAAGGGCTTTGCTGCTTCTTATATTCTGCAGAAAATCATCATCTATAATAGATCTTTCCAACCAATATAAAGAAACTTCTTTATAAAAATGAAACAATTATTGAAGCCCCTATTATTTTCATATTTTTGTGCCAATGTTAGCAGAACTCTTTTTATGATTGTGCTGTTACTTCTGCCTGAAATTTCTCTAATTTTTATATTATTATTTATTATTTTAGAAACTTCATTAAATATTTATTGACATGATCACAGTGTGAAAAATTAATTGTTCATCTACACTAATAAAGGAGAAAGATGAAAATTGACCATACCTTCGAAACACCCACCAGACAATCAGGAGTGAGTACGGAAATTAACCCAATAAAGATGGCGGGTTAATTTTCATACACAGGCACCAAGCAACTGGGGGTGGGATGCTTGCTGCTCTGGGCCTCTGGACAGTGTGGGAAGAGAAAAGGTGGCTTCAGGCTGGAGTGAAGGCAGAAAGGCGGCTGTGGCCTGAGCAAAGGCAGGGCCAGCAGACAAGGGGAGGAAGGCCCATTCTTGCATGAATCTTTGTGTATGGAGCCTCTAGTCTTTTATAGGCTCACAACTCTTTGTCCATAGAACTAATTGCATCTTCCTGAATGTATCATGTTCCAAACTTGTCACCTCCTTGATTGAGAGCTTCCCTGGAGAATGGATTCAAATGCATATTTTACAAGTCCTCCAATTTAGCCAGGTCTGTCTGGCATCTGATGTGCTTTCAGTAAATAGCAACTCAATGAGAGGGTGTCAGGCAATACAGGAAAGATACCATTTTTGTTTTCAAGGGGCTTCTATTATATTTGAGAATAAAATGATGATAAAATAAGGACAAAAACAGTGAGGCACAAAATTTTCTGGTTATAGAGATTCGGAAAAGAGATTAGAGCTGTAGAAAAACTTCATAAAGGAAGACAATTTGAGGTGGTTGTTTCCCCATGTACAAGGAAGAGATGTAACCAGTACCTGTGAAGCTTTCTACAATAATCATTATTTACATGTAGTGACTTTAGTTCTAGGAGAATAACAAGTGATGGGGAAGATACCTATTTAATTCACTGTTTTATTAAACAAGGATTCTTTACAGTTTGGTGAGGGAAGAAATGTGCTCCACAAAACATTGGGCCCACATTCCAACAGATACTTTAGCTCCAGTTGAACTAAATAACTGGTCAGTAGTGTGTATTTTGCAGATTAATTTCTCTTGGGGAATAAAAGTAAAAACGTCCTTGGAGAGAGAGCTAGTTTCAAAAAAGAATAAAGGCGTAACTCCCTGCCAGCTGATTCCTTTTCTTTGTTTCCTGGTAACAGGCACTGCTTAGGCAGCCTCGGTATCATTACTAAGGTATCAAAAATTAAAAAAGGGCTAAGGAGAGCAGTTAGTACACATTTATATAATTTCTTTTATTTGTCCAGATTGAGATCCAGGATTTTTTATTGTTTTGGAAGCATGGTGCCTGCTTCATGTTCGCAGATAATTTTCAGCCTCTCTCTGGACATGAACACACACAAGAAGGAGAGGATGTTTATTATGCTTCTAGTTTGTATATATTGACCACATTGGCTGATCAAATCCCAGAAGCTAGAAATAAAGCCACCTTAGAAGAGATGGTATGGACTAGTCTATTAAAAATATGAGGGTGGGATCTCTGCTGTAGCTTTCACTGGAGTTCAGGGCATATTGTGCTATGGCACAATTTATACTCTATAGTTTTGAAATAAATGAACAGAATTAAATTTTGAATTTTTTAAAGACAAGAAGAAAAAAACTGAATTCCTTTATCTAGAGATTATCATTATCTTATACTCCATAAGAGAATTAGATTTAGAGTAGGGACTCCATATAATTATATTGAGAAGTTAATGATTGAACTAATCATTCACAGATTATCTTTTTTCTTCTTATGATTGTTCCTTTGCCTTTTTTCCTCCCCCTTTTCTTTTCTTTTTTTCCTTTCTTTTCTACTTAGTGTCCTAGCTGACTTTCCTTTCCTTTAAAAAGTGGTCAGATAAAAAATATAAGAGCTGATATTAACTTCAGTTTTTTGAATGACAAATTCATTTCAAATTACTCAGATCAAAGATATCTTCTGACATAATGGTAAATGAGATTTTGAGCACTTTATATAACATATTAGTAACTGAAAAATATTTTTCAAGAAAATTCACTTTTTATTTTAACTTGTTATAAACTCAAGAACTCTAGCACAAGTTCACTTTATGGTAATGTAGCATCAGAAAGTGCCTTGCTTTGTTTCTCCTTACTCTTCCCCATTGGAAGGCTTAGCTGGCCATTGTAACCCAGTGAGAGGAAGTCGCTGACTTTGGTTTCTATAGAAATGGCACCTGGTCATGGACAAAGTCTAAATCAGTGTTGTTGCCATGGCATGTGGTCAGAGAGGATTCACTATTCATGGGCGGGATGAATACCAGCATACTGAAGACTGGCCCTGAGAATGCTATATCAGTTTGGCACCTGCTCTTCTGCACCAGGCTGGGCCTTCTTATTACCGCAAGTAGTTCGACTGAATGGCCTGAATCTACCTGGATTATATCAGAAGCTATGTTCTTCTCCTTCTTTCTGAAGAACACATCTGACTGTATTGATGGAAGAGGTGCACTTGCATACACCGCTGGAGCCAGAGCCACCATTCACGCTCACACTCACTGCTGGTGCCTGGCGCTGGTCCTGATTGCTCAGCACCATCAGTGGGTGTGAACAGTGGCTATAGCCCTGATTGCCCCTGAGGGCTTCTCCATATTCCCCTGCTCCTGAGGGGTAATCTGGACAGCAGCCATTGCTTGCACCTGCTGCGGGGGTCGGCAAACTTATTAATCAACAGAGCCAAATATCAATAGTACAATGATTGAAATTTCTTTTGAGAGCCAAATTTTTTAAACTTAAACTTCTTCTAATGACACTTTTTTTAAATCGACTCGCCCAGGCCATGGTATTTTGTGGAAGAGCCACACTTAAGGGGCCAAAGAGCCACATGTGGCTCTAGAACCGCAGTTTGTCGACCAAGGTTTTAGGCCAAGAATTCTGTGTATCCCCTGAAGCGCCTAGCAGAGTGGTTTATTTACATAGTGAAGCCTGTTAAAAAATAAAACAATTAATTGAATGGATAAGTGATTAGATGACAAAATAATGATTTTGTTGAATGAATAATAGTGGCAAGTGGGAAGGGGTTATTTTATACCAATTAAAAAAACACATTATGAAAATATTTAAAAATCAGATTATTAGAAATTTCAGAAGAACTGTGATCCTTTAATAAATGTGGGGGAAAGTAGTGGTAATTTGCTATGAATTTTTGACCAAAATAAAACAGATTTTGATGGAAATCTTATCAGGGAAAAATGATTATATACAACATATCAGTGTTCTGTGCACATCTCCAATGTCTCTTTGTACATTGTTTTTATGTGTTCAGACTCCTTTTCTATCTGAAATGAAAGGAATTAGCATAATGCAACATCTGTTGATGAATCGTTGCTTGATCTGCCAGTATTATAATCTCAGAACACAATACTGTGGTAATTGCCACCTGTTTTGTATTTTCTGTTAGTAAAATACTGTTGTAACCTTTAGCCTTCATGTTTTGTGAAGATGGCAAATAGTATACTGCTGTGTTAAATACACCAGAGTAATTTAAAAAGCAAGTATTAAGCATTGTCTTGATAGGATAGAGCATTGTAAATATGAGATAGGGGCATAGACATGGTGATTACATATGCCAACCCAATTTCACTTTGGGAGAGGTTCACACTTAAAAGTATGAGGAAGTAATAAAAGAACAAATTCAGAGTTGAGACAGAAATTACAAAGGTCTATTGTACTATCCCAGCCAAGGGTTATATTTCCACATGATTTCAAAACAACAAATAACACAAGCAGTAAGAAACAGAAAACAGAAACAGAACCATAAAAAACAAACTAGGTCAACAGGTTTTGGTTTCTGTGTTGTTTGATGTTTTGTTATTATGTCTTTACTATAGGAAAAAAACAAAAACACACATTGAGCCTAAATTGTTCATTTTGCTGTCAATTTTCTTGTAGGGTGCACCTTATCTTTTTGAATCTTAGAAATTAGCTTACTGGAGGTTTTGCCTGCTATTTAAACAGTGCAGAGGCAGAAATCAGTAGCTATGCACCCCACATTCCTAATTTTTCCACCCATCTATATATATAAAGAGGTAATATGCAAATTAGCCAGGATTCCTTAAAGCATCATGACTGGCTCAGGAGGAATCAGCATCACAACACAACCAAGGGGAGAAACTGCTTGCACAGGTGGGCAGACACTACCAGGGGTGGGGGCCAGAGCAAAGCAGCCCCGGTCTTAGATGTCTGGCAATGGCTGGAGCGAAGAGCCTGGGTCCTAGGTGCTGGAGGGAAGCCAGTGCCAGCAGCCAGGGGAAGGAAGATCTATTCTTGCACGAGTCTTTGTGTTTTGGGCCTCTAGTAGTGTATATCTATGGCGGGCATGTGGGTGGCTGGCTATAAGTTACATTTCCTTGCCTCTAGATAGGACCCTATGACTAGCCCTTACCAAAGGAATGTGAGTTAAAATGATGTGTTTCACTTCTGGACTAAGGTGATTAAGATGGGGTATGCCTTTTCCATGTTCTTGTTCATCTCCACTTTGATTATTCAATGCAATGGATTCCCATTCCCTAGAGATGGTGGAGCTATAAGATGGAAGAAATCCCTGAATTACCACCAGATGGAGAAGAGCTACTTACTAGCTAGGAACATCTCCACAGAAATGATGTAAGCAAAGAATATACATGTATGTGTCACTAACTGAAATGTGGTGTTTTGTTATAGCAACTGAAGCTATTCTGTGATCATTAACACTAATACTGAGATCTCAATGTTGCCCTACTATTCACAATTAGATTCTTTGGTTACCAAACTTGATTGCATAATACAAAGAAGTCTTACCAAACATAGTTCTAGAGTGAATATTCTTTGCAATTATTTTTTCAATCATCTCTGTACCAGCATGCCTGTAAAAAGTATGTATTCAGTGCCTTTGATGTTAAAGTATTATAAATATAGAAGTAAGTGGTTTAGGCAGTGCATCTATTTCCAACTAACAGGAAAAACAAGTATTAACCAATTAATCACAACTACAATAAGTGCTATAAAGCAACGGGTAGTGGAAAGGACAGGAGCTATGAAAGGGTGAACTCAATGTCCTATGATAGTATGAAGGAGAGACAATCAAGTAAAGGTTCTTGGAAAATGATATTTAAGCTGTTTAGGGATGGGGTAGATAACAAAGAACAGTGGCCGTAACCAGTTTGGCTCAGTGGATAGAGCGTCGGCTTGCGGACTGAATGGCCCCAGGTTTGATTCCGGTCAGGGGCATGTACCTTGGTTGCGGGCACATCCCCACTAGGGGGTATGCAAGAGGCAGCTGATTGATGTCTCTCTCTCATCAATTTTCTAACTTTCTATCCCTCTCCCTTCCTCTCTATGAAAAATCAATAAAATATTTAAAAACACACACACACACACACACACACACAAAAAAAAAAAAAACAAAAAAAAACACCCACACAAACAAAACAAAACAGAAAGAGCAATGGAGAAGGGCATTAAAAAGGACTGACATGTAAAAAGACTGAAATATGAAAAAGCCTGATACTTTGGAATTTTACCACCATTCTAAGATAATTTGTGTGTTCAAGTAGCATAGTAGTCCATGTCATAGGCACTATATTGTTGCTCAACCAGTAAACAGCCAGTATGTAAGGATCAGTTATTAGGCACACCAACCATTCCTTGGTGAAATAGGAGATATATAAGAATGCTATATAATAAAAGGCTAATATGCAAATTGACAGGATGGTGGAACAACTGGTCACTATGATGTGCACTGACCACCAGGGGGGCAGACTATTAATGCTGGAGCTGCCCCCTGGTGGTCAGTACACTCCTGCAGGGGATAGTGTTGCTCAGCCAGAAGCCTGGCTCATGTCTGGTGAGCATAGTGGCAGTGGCAGGAGCCTCTCCCATCTCCGCAGCAGTACTAAGGATGTCCTAAGCTGGCAGTTGGATATCCCCTGAGGAGTTCTGGACTGCGAGAAGGCACAGTCTGGGCTGGGGAGACTTCCATCCAAGTGCACAAATTTTGTGCACTGGGCCTCTAGTATATAATAAGCATATATAAGCAAGGGTACAATTTGCTAGAGAATCAATAGTAATGCTTGCATGGCAATGAATAACATAGATATCACATGAGCAGATTTGACTTTTAATTTATTATTTACATTCATGCACATACAGAGCTAAGGTGAGTATTTCCTTGGATTTATATACAGAGTCTGGGACAAAAGAGGTTGACCTCCATTGAGATAACTAAACTGAAATGCTGTAACCTTTAATTTACCATTTATTGGTTGATGGCCGTATAAAACAGGGCAATATACAAGGAGTTGGGGGATAAGGTGTATAAATAAGACAATGGTACTGATTAAATTCATTGTTCCAGGTATACCTAATGCTAACTATCTAATTCTTAATTCTCTGCCTCCTTCTCTTTATTAATGTTCCTCTTCTTTCTTCTTTAAACTGGTTTGAGTTGTGTCAACTGAAAGCAGGCTCAGCAAAATAATGCCAGGCTATACAGAACTTCCCAAATCAGAAAAAGGAGCTTAGTAATTATAATTAGACATAGAAAGTAAAGTGGGTTGCCACTTGAAGTTAAATTTAAGGGTAGAAGTAGGCCATTCAATGGGATGTTCTTCATACATGAAGTCATTTTAGTGACCATATCTCAGGAAAAATTTTAGAAGGAGGATAATGAATTTTATAAAAGTTGTTGAAGCATAGCAGAGCTTCCTAGAAATACTTTTACTTATTTATAGTTACATAAAACTCTATGTGTCCTTTAATTAAAAACTCAGTAAAATGTAAGTCCTGAGGCATTTGTTCTATAAAATATAAATGACTTTCAGTCAAAAGCGTCTTTCATTCTTTCTCATTTTTTCTAATGACCTACATATTGTAAACCAAAAATATATTTCTTCTGGAACTCTAGCCTAATCGCCAATAGTTTGACCAATCCTTGTGGTGTTTTAAAGTTAACTTTTAACCATGACTCAAGCAACAGTCATGAAAAATGGGAGGCTGATGCATAAAGCCTTAGGCCATAACCATTATAGGTTCCTACCAAAAAAGCCAAACTTTGCTGGAAAAATAAAATCACAACGAGTAACATTTCACACAAATTTAAACATAAGAAAGCAAAATTGAAGCATTAATAGCTTGAATGTGAATGGTGGCAAGCATTCTCTCAGTACAATCACTGGCGTTAACTCCAGTAGCAGGGGAACAAGTTTTCTTGGCTATCTATGCCTCGTCTTCCTACTGTGTATCCAGTCCTGAATTTCAGTGTTTACAATATGCTGCATGCTAAAGGCTCCTTCGGGTGTAATTCTCATTAAAATCACTCATTCAGAAATTTTATGTATTATGCATCAAAGATATTGTCATAAGAGGTTATAAGCTGCTCTACTCAGTACATCTACCTCATTTGTGCATTTCATTGGAATTGCCTCACAAGCCATAGGTGAGTTGAAAGACATTCTATTAAAGGCTCTGTCTTCAGGGAATCTGCCTCCCCTCTACACGTCAGCCTTGCCAACAACTGTTTCCTGGGCTTATTTCCAAATGTTGGCTTCAGATTCATAATATCGTAACCTGGGCCCATATTATTTTAAGGAATAAATTTTGAGCAATTCCAAATGACTCTTAGAGCAGGAATCAAACCAAAACTGGCTTGGTAAAACACTTAGCGACTTGCATACTTAAAGGCAGATAGGGATTTTCTAGCAAGTCCAAATTCAGAAAATCAATCAATGGCCACCAAATCTCATTTTCTCTCTTTTTGTGTGTGACTTCTTCATTTTGAACCCAGTCCACATATTCCCACATGGAAAACTCCAACATTATCAGGCTTATTGATCAGTTCCAGGATATAAGAAAGTTTCATTTTCCTGATAGTTCCAGAAAAATAAAATGATTTTGTCTCATTGGACTGGCTGCCTTTGGTCATGTTTATATTCTGTGGCCATAAGAGAAAGATAATGCTGATTGTCCAGGGCTACAGAATATGCTTATAATTGGGGCCAGAAGACTGATAATGAGAAATGGGTGATTCAAAATATGAAGGTCAGTGTGCTACTATCAAAACAAAAAAAAAAGTGAATGTTGGAAGGCAAACAAATTAAAACAAAACAATTCAAATGTCCCTTATCTGCTCACTGTATATGAGGCACGTTAATTTTTCTGTGATAAAAGTGTTATTTCTTCTTTTTTTAAAATATATTTTTTTATTGATTTCAAAGAGGGAGGAGAGAAACATCAATGATTCCACGTCACCACTGAGCAACACCAGCCAGGCATCTTCTTAATACTTACTATATTTAATCCAGATTAGAAATTATAATGATTGCAAAGATTTCAAATTGCAATGATTTGTATAGCTCAATGTCAGATGCAACCTTTTTCTAACTGCAGTCTCATTAGACCAGTGATGATTAATCCTCATGTAAATGTATCTCTAAAGGGGTAATGATGATTGTGCAGTCAATCCCAAGAGAAGCATGTCTAGCTTCAAGTGCCCAGATAATCACAGTGTCATTTTCCCAAACTCAAGGAGCCTATCCATCAATTGCTGAAGCCAAACTTATCCTGGGAGACTAAGTGCAGGAAAGGAATTGATTCTGTTGGGTTTCCCATTAATATTAATTACCATTTTTTGTGTGTCCCAAATGCTTCTTGAAAGGGAGATGATCTACCTAATTTGGCAAATAGCCACTCATTTCCATCCATAATGAAGCTTGTCTTTGTGCTTATTATATATAGACTGGCGATGATAGTCACGTTATTTGAAAGTGTGTCACCTGACTCTAAGGAATAGATTAATATGAAACAATATTTTTTCCAGAAGATAATTTGATAAACTTCAGGTATACTGGTTGACTTTGCATGGAATGAAATAGAGATTCAATCAAATTATGTCTTGGGCCACTATTATAGGATAGTATACTGTATTTTAAGATGGCATATTATAGGATATAATAAGGATATAATTCATGTGCTTCATAAAATCAGGAACTTTTAAAAAGTTATACTATATGTATTTTATTAGAGCTTACTCTAAATCAGTGATAAAACCAAGAATATAGAAAAGATTTCATGATCTTCATAGTCACATTTGTAACATAATAGAAATGTCAGAAGGCAAATAGCAGATATATGCTTTGGGTTTAGTTCTTAACATAAACCATGAAAAATTTTAGGTCACATTATGTCGGATATCAAAATACAACTTTATTACCTGTAATAAAAACAATCATATAGTAGGTTGAATCGATTCAAAATAATTTTTTATTTTTATGGCTTTAGTTTTTCTATATGCAAACTAAATTTTCTGAAATAAAGACAAGAAAAACTCCCCACAAAAGTTGCATAGAAGAAAAAATATTCACAATAGCTAATTTACCCTAGATACCTACAAAGCATTAGGACATTTTAAAAACAGTAATTTTCATTACCTCACATCATTCATTATTCCCGAGGTTCAAATAACAGGGGACCAACATATTTGAGGACTATCATTTGTAAAAAGGAAAGGTAATAGTCCCAATAGTTTTCTACTGGAAACTGTTCTAATGAGGATATCATAAATTTTAATGATTTCACTATTTTTCATGTCCCGGAAAACAACAACACCCAGCATACATATTTTCCCAAAAGCACTATAAATTGTACAAGGCTTCAATTATACATCTTCTATCTGGTTTATTTTCTGCCTTGATCAAACAAATAGGCATGAGACTTTAAACTGATTTGGAATGTGTAAATTTACTAGCCACAATTTCCAAATGCTTAGTTTTCATTTTATTATAGCCACTAATTCAATTAACTAGAAAGTGGTATATGCTAAACTGAGAGATACAAAGATAAAAATCTGTTGTCTCCCAAAAGCTTACAATTTGATAAGAAGACATACACAGAAAATGGCCGTTAACATAAAAAAATATTCGAATGAGTTATTAGCATTAAAGTAGGTGTGTGTGTGTGTGTGTGTGTGTGTGTGTGTGCTTTATTCAGATGTTTAATAAAAATCATTTCATTGGGATATAGATGAGATTAAAAAACATAATGAAAACATTTCTGTGGTTGAACTTATGAATTTCATTCACACATGCATCTTTATCATCTTTCTCACTAAGTTTTACCCATAGTAAACATTGTTGAATTGATTTTCTATAATATTCTTATTTTCAAGATTATTATGTGCCAAATAAATGGATCCATTTGAGTTCCCTTAACAAGAGGAGTTTCTAAGGAAAAATAGATGAGTATGTATAACATCTCCATAAATACATTCATTTTGAAATTAGTAAGTGAAAAAAATAAGAAAACTTTGGTATGCAAGAAGTCAAAATGAATGGAAGGAAAATGAATGTGGAAATCTGAAGAATTTTTTAAAAAGAATAATGCAGAAAAACAACTGTATCATTTTTCCTGATTTTGAAAGTGCTGTGTAGTATAGTGAAATTCACTTAGTATTTTATAGTGGACTATTCTATAATTTTAGATTTATTATTCTGAACACCATTTTCCACTGAAAGGAATATTAGCTAGGTATAATAGATACGGAGAAAAAAACAACAACCATAAAATAGTTTCAAACAAGGCCAAGATGTCAGGAGAGTTGTGCTCCTTAAATTGTGCATATGCACAATTTGTTATTCATGCCATAGTCATTGTTTCTTTTATTTGACTTTCCTCTAAAAATAGATTGCCCTAAGTCAACTTTTTTTTTTTGGACAAATTTGCGATCTAGTTTATTTTCTGTGACTCAAGTTTTATTGAGTAGTAGAGGCCTGGTGCATGAACTTGTGCATGGGTGTGGTCTCTCAGCCTGGCTGTCTATCAGGCTGATTGGAGGGGGCCAGCTGGCTGAAGGGAGGGGCCACAGAAGGTTGGCCAGCCATAGGACATTAGCTGTTGGAGTGTATTGACCACCTGGGGGCATCTCCTGCATTGAGAATCTGCTGCCTGGTGGCCAGTGTGCATCATAGCAACTGGTCATCCAGTTGTTTGGTTGCTTAGGCTTTTATGTATATAGATTAATAGTGACTTGACATTTAGTGAGATATTTTTAGGCATCTATCTTTTTAAAAAAATATATTTTATTGATTTTACACAGAGAGGAATTGAGAGGGACAGAGAGTTAGAAACGTCGATGAGAGAGAAACACCGACCAGCTGCTTCTTGCACACCCCCCACTAGAAATGTGCCCGCAACCAAGGTACAGGCCCTTGACCGGAATCGAACCCAGGACCTTTCAGTCTGCAGGCCGATGCTCTATCCACTGAGCCAAACTGGTCCTGTTGGCATCTATCTCTTTATTCACATATACCTTACACACTTATTTCTGCAATTCATGAGGGAGAAAAAAATATTTTATTCATCATACAGAATCACAAGGCATAATTAATATCATAGATGACCATATCAGCATTCAGAAGACTCCAAATATCTTGGAAGAAAAATATTGAACATTTCTCTCCCCTACATACACGCACACAAATGAATGTTAAGCCTAAACACACATATAATATTAGATGGAAGAAATTGGGCTTGACAGAAATCCATAGTAACAGAGGACAATAACAAAGCATGACTTTGAGATGATGCTAAGCTCAGTAAATATCGACACTGTGAAATGACTCAGAAAACTCCTAATCAAACCTGAAGATGAATACACAGCACAAAGGAGAGGATTATTCCATTGTGCTGATCGACTGCCTCTGGGACTCAGCACCTACTTCTCTATAAGGGCTCTTTAGAAAGGTTGCTGATCAACAAAACTGTGAAAACTGGAGATGTTCTAGTAAAGCATAAAGTATTTTCTAGTAAAGCATACACCTCTCCTCCAATCATGGCTGTGTAAGAGAAAAAAGATTTGTATATATTATCCAAACAAGTGAACAGTATAAGAAATTTGGCTCAAGCTTAAGAGTCTTATGTTATTTTGTATTTCTTGGGATGGCTTGTATACAAGTTAATGGGACCCTTTACCTTTAGCAGGCAAAATATTTTGGAGAGTATCTTACCCTAAACACCCCTACATCAACTAGGTCCCTCAAGACCTTTTGTAAGCCTCCTCCCATCAATTGCTTCTATCGCCCACATTCTAATAAACATATTCCTGGGTGTTCTCATTTCTGTACAAGAGCAAAACATCCAACCTGCTAGGACCTGAGGTTTTACCTTGTTTTGGCAGATCAGGTGACTTGCTTGAATCTGGGCTAATTGAAATGGCATGGCTCCAAGACTAGATTATCAAATCAATGATAACATTACATATACTTGTATAGAAGGCAGATTTAGATTCTAATTAGAAGCAAGGGCTGTGGCATATCGACTTGCAATTGTCTAAGCCTAAAATTAAAAAATCATTTTTGCAGAGAACTCTTAATAAAAATATTTTCCTGCTCAAACAACTTTATTTCACTTGAAATACCTCCTTCCCTTGCTGTATTGTCATTATGAAAATAGAGTGTTTGTTGTTCATGTCATTGGCCCAAAGTTTCTCCATATGGCCAAAGATGAACAGTTTATTGCACCTAACCACAAAGTACAAGAATAACACTATTCAGAGCATTACTTTTAGGATAAAAACAAGGGCATAAATGATCATAATTTAGGGACAACATACATTTGGAAACAGAGGGTCATTTCACATTCCTAACAGATGCTGCTATCTCTGAATGTCTTAATGCAAGTGAACAGTCCTTTGAAAGCTGTTGCCAGGTTGAAAAAGAAAAGAAGTCCTAAAATAAACCTATTTGTTATTCAAGTAACCTATATTCAGCTATAATAATGTAGAAGGCTCTTCATCTTTGTTGTTTTACATATCAATACAACTGCAGTATTAATGTGTGTGTGTGTGTGTGTGTGTGTGTACCAGACACACTCCCAAACCTTCCACATGTTGAATAAACAAACTACAAAAATAAAATTTAAAAATAATTTCTAATAAAATAACGATGAAAAGATGAAGCCATGTTTGCAGAGACCAAGTTGGGAAAAGTAGTTCTAAAAATTGATATCTGGAAATTACTTCCTTTTGGAATTTTACTTAGCATCTTTTGCAATGTACACATAATTCTCCAACTTTTTAATCATGAGAGCTCTCTTTGTTAGCTGTCAAAGAAAGTGAGGACTACTATTTCCAGTTCTTAACCAAGGCAGACTGAATTTAATGAGGGCCATTCCTATTACTGTGATTTTTTCACCCCTGTGAGATTAATTGAAACTCTAGATATTAAGAATTCATTGAGCCTACCTTACAAGGGAAATGGGTGCTTGCCCGGGCTATTTAATAAATAAATAATAGCCATATTCAGTTAATTATTTGAAAAAAAAAAGACTTTTCAAATAGAGATGGTCACATATAAGTTGCATTATAAATATAAGGCTATTCATGTAAAAATGGGATTTGCAGCACAAAGAAAAGAACTTTCCTCTTACTGAGATGGAAAAAGTTCAGAAATTTCTCTGTGTGTTATTAAGAAATGTATTCTCCCCTGGCAGGTGTGACTCAGTGGCTGAATGTTGACCTATGAAACAGGAGGTCATAGATTAATTCTGGGTCAGGGTATATGCCCAGGTTATTATTGATAGGTACTTGTTTGTCACTATTTTTATTCTTTATGCCTGTGTTCCTTCTTCACTTCCTATTTCTTCTTTTTACAGCATACCCTTTAGCATTTCTTGCATTGCTGGTTTGGTGGTAATAAACTCCCTTAGTCCTTTTCTTATCTGCGAAGCTCCTGATTTCACCCCCAATTTTGATTACTAGCCTTGCTGGATACAGTATTCTTGGATTCAGACCATTCTTTTGTATGACTGTGTATATATTTCATTCTATTTCCTTTTGGCCTGATAGGTACTAATCAATCAATGAGTTTCTTTTGAGAAATCAGTTGCTAGTCTGATGGGGGATCCTTTGTAGGTAACTTTCTATCTCTCTCTGACTGCTTTTCAGATTCTTACTTTGTCATTGGTATTTGCCAATTTAGTTATAATATGCCTTGGCATCAATCTTTTGTTGTTCATTTTGTTTGGGACTCTGTGAGCTTCTTGGGCTTATTTGAGCTTTTTCTTTCCTATATTAGGGGAGTTTTCTGTCATTATTTCTTCAGACAGGTTTTCTATTCCTTGCTCCATTTCCTCTCCCTCTGGCACCTATTTTATGCAGATGTTGTTTCATGTTTAGTGTTGTCCCAAAGTTCCCTTAGGCTCTCCTCCTATTTTTTTTTTACATGTTTTATTTAGTTTTTTTTCTAGATGATACTCTGCTTGGATATTTTTTCCTACCTTATCTTCTAGTTCACTGATGCGATCCTTCACTTCTTCTAGTCTACTGTTGATGCTTTCTATTGAGTTCTTTATTGCAGTGATCTCATTTTTCATTTCTTCTTGCTTCTTTTTCACTTACAAACTTTTAAAAATTATCTGCATTTTGCACATTCCCACTATCAGTATAAGAGAAATCCCATTGCTTATCATCATGTGATATCCCTGGTAATTTTATTTGCACTGAAAATGATTCTTTAATATCAATAGAGCCACTCCAGCTTTCTTTTGATTAGTATTTATATGATATATCTTCCTTTTATTCTTTTTACTTTAATACACATGTTTAATTATATTTGAAATGAATTTCTTATAAACAGCATGTAGATGGTTATTTTTTAAATCATTTTCTCTCTTTTAATTGGTATGAATAAACATTTTGCACTTAATTAAATTATTGATACATTAGGATATGCTATTATAAACTGTCTTCTCCCTAAATCACATTTTAAAGCTTTAACCCCGTTGTCACTGTATTTGGAGATAGGGCCTAGAAGGAGGTAATAAAGGTTAAGTGAGGGCGTAAGGATGAGACTTTGATCCAATAGGGCTGGTGTTCTTATAGGAAGAGAAAGACACACCAAAGCTCTCTCTCTCTCTCCATGTGAGTACATAAGGAAAGTCATAGGGTTTATGGTTTGGGGAGTTTCATGGCAGAAACATGGGACAAAGAATAGTAAGATTATTTATTCTATAGCAATAACCTTTTGTTTCAACTACTAGATGTATGGTACACATCTCAAGAAAAATAGAATAAGCTAATATGTTTACTCAAGTGTTTATCATTTTTTATTGCTTTTCTCATTTCTGATGTTCCTAGTTTTTTGTTTATTTGTTTGTTTTGTTTTGTTTTTTCTTCTGGTATTGTTTCTTTATATCCTAAGACTTTCCTTTAATTATGCTTTATGGCAGTTTCATTCATAAGTTATCTTACTCTTTACTTTCAGAGTGCTCAAGTATCTATTCTATGCATTCTGTCCAGGTTTTATAGCTGTTGTTAGTGAAGAAATAGAATGGATGTGCTTATTTCCTCTTAGAGCCAGGGCATGGACTTTTGGTAACAAATATTTGCAGAGCAGATTTCATGTGACAGATCCTATGCTAGGTGATTTATATAGATGATCTCTTTATCTCTGACAACAGACCACTAGGCTGGCTCAATTTTACAGATGATAACACTTAGTATTTGAGAAGCTAAATAACTTGCTCACAGTCACACTGTTGCTAAGAAAGAGCTCTGTGCTCAGACTTCCGGGCTATTGAGTTATACAGCATAAAGCATTTTCCTGGAATAATCTCATCTGGGGCAATGACCCAAAATGAGAATGGGATTCTGGATATAGAGAAATTTGTGTGAAAGCTCTGGAGTGGTAAATGTGAACAAAATTACACATGTGAAATGTTGAAGACTAATTTGTCTCTTTTATTATTTTATTTGGCTCTAGTCTTGGTGTTAAAATCTTTTCAAGGTTAGAATTATGGTTTGCTTACTTACAGGAAGAAAATATGCTTGGATATTTCTTGAAGGTCTAGAAGTCTATCGGAAAAAAAAAATCTTCAATAATCATTTTTAAAATAGAACATTAAGATGGAAAAAAGCAATGAAAAACTTACTTGATAATTCTCTCTCTACCTTTGCCAAATTGTAGCTTAGCTTTTTGTAATAGTTACTAAATATTTAAGGTTGAAAGATGTTATTGGCATTTTAGGAGCCCAGAATCTTGTTTTAGTATGTATGAAATGTGTAAAAGCTGATAAAATCATGTTATTAAGTTGATAAAAGCTTATCTGGAATTTAAATATTTAAGACTCTCTCAAGGAAATTCTTTTGCTCTGCAAATGCCTGAGGGAGTACTAAGAAATGAATTGTTAACATAAACTGGGAGACAATTAAAAGGAAAATACATTTTAAGATAATCTAATCTTGACTTGGGGCCCAGTTATATCTGTCATCATTTGACATGAAATATACTCTTTTATATTTGTTGTTATTTGTTCAGTGCAACTCCTCTTTTTTTCTTTTTAAACAAATAAACCTGCAAATACCAGTAGCAAACAAAGGGAAGTAAAGGGACCCAACAGCTGTGTGGTACACTAATAAAACCTATCTACACTAATAAAAGAGAAACATGCAAATTGACCATCAATCCACTATGCCCACCAGCCAATCAGAGTAGGCAAATTAACCCAACTAAGATGGCGGCTGCTACTGAGCTGGAGTGAGCAGGAAGCTTAGGTTGCCCCCAGCAATGGAGGATGCCAAGCTTCCCGCCCATTCTGGCCAGCCCTGTCCTCCACTCAAGGCTACAAAGTTTCAATAATAGAAGATAAATAAATCCCAGATACCTGCTTCCAGCCAGCTCTGGCCTATGCCTGGGTTGCCAGGGGATGTGACCAGCCTGCAAACCATGACAGGCCCCTTGCCCAGGCCACCCCACACCCCAAGAGAACCCCCACCCTAATCCAGGACAAACTTCAGGGCAAACCAGCTGGCTCCCACCCATACACCAGGCCTCTATCCTATCTAATAAAAGAGTAATATGCAGATTGGACCATCACTCCAACACACAAGATGGCTACCCCCTTGTGGTCAAAGGTCCTGTCCTCATGTGGACACAAGATGGCTTCCACAAGATGGTCAGCAGGGAAGGGCAGTTGGGAGGGACCAGGCCTGCAAGGGAGGCAGTTGGAGGTAATCAAGTGTGCAAGGGAGGGCAGTTAGGGTTGACCAGGCCTGCAGAGGAGGGAAGTTGGGGGCAATGGGCTGGTAGAGGAGAAGTTAGGTATCAATTAGGCTGGCAAAGGAGGACCAGGCCTACAAGGGAAGGCATTTGGGGGCAATCAAACCTGCAGGGAAGGGCAGTTAGGGGTGACCAGGCCCGCAGGGGATGAAAGTTGGGGGTGACCAGGTCTGCAGGGAAGAGCAGTTGTAGGGGACTGAGGCCTGCAGGGGAAAGCAGTTGGGTTTGGACCAGGCCTGCAGGGTAGGGCAGTTGGGGGGACCCAGGCATGCAGGGAAGGGCAGTTGCGGGGGAACTAGTCCTGCAGGGAAGGGTAGTTGGGGGCAATGTGGCTAGCAGGGGATGGAAGTTAGGGGTGACCGGGTAGACAGGGGAGGGCAGTTGGGGAGGACCAGGCAGGCACAGGAGGATAGATTGGAGTGATGGTCCAATCTGCATGAGGACCGGACCTTTGACCATAAGGGGGTAGCCATCTTGTGTGTTGGAGTGATGGTCCAATCTGCATATTACTCTTTTATTAGATAGGATAGAGGCCTGGTGTATCCAAGCTAGCAGGGGAGGGCAGTTATGGGTGAGCAGGCTGGCAGGGGAGGTCAGTTAGGGGAAATGGGCTGGCAGGGGAGCAGTTAGGCATCAATTAGGCTGGCAGGGAGTGATTAGGAGTTGATCAGGCTGGCAGGCAGAAGCAGTTCAGGGCAATCAGGAAGGCAGGCAGGCAAGCAGTTGGGAGCCTGCAGTCCTGGATCGTAAGAGGGATGTCCGATCCCATTATGATTGGGCCTAAATGGGTATTTGAACATCCCTCAAGGCATCCCAGATTGGAGAGGGTGCAATCTGGGCTGAGGTACACACACCCCCATGCACGAATTTCATGCACCAGGCCTCTAGTTAAAACATAAGTTTGCAACCTAATTATAACCTTTTCCATTGGACCGAAGGATTGGGTCTGACTATTTGTGGAACCGATTCTCCCCCCACCCCTGCCCCATTTAATTTGTTAGCTCAATGATGTTGGAAGTAAGATGTAGTTCTGTGATAAAGACCATAGGCATACATCAAAATTGAATTCTAGCAGGTTTTGGAAACAGACACCTCTCCTAAATTAAAGCTTTCTACTGGGGCCCATTAGGGAGGGATGTGATAGAAAGATGACCATAACTCATAAATCAGCGTCTGCGATTCCTAACTCAGAGATGATTTATGTACTCAAAGTACATTCAGCTTTGTTATAACTATTAATACATTTTTAATGGGATGGTTATTGTATTAGTTTGGTAGGCCTGCTGTAAGAAAGTACAACAGAATAGATGGCTTAAACAACAGCCATTTATCTTCTTATAATTCTGGAGGCTAAAAATCTGAAAACAAGGTGTGGACAGAGTTGGTTTCTTCTTGGCTTTTAGATGGCATCTGCTTCCTATGTCTTCAGATGATCTTCCCTGAATGGCTATCTGTGGCCTAAAGTCTTCTTTTTATAGATTGGATTAGAGCCATTTGAACCTAATTACGTCTTTCAAAACCTCATCTTTATATATATTCACATTTGAAAATATGGGGGATGGGACTTCAACATATTAGGTTTTGCTGATTTCAGCAAGTCATAATATTTAGGTTTCATACATATATATGATTTGCATGTGTGTGCAACTAGATAGACTATCAAACACTACATGGAAATGGATTTCTTTTAAAATTAGAGTATCTGCTTATATATTTCTTGCATTTACACCAGGTAACAATTGGTTAGATAATCTTTTCTTGGTCTTTAAACTTCCCCTAGCTCTAGTACATTTTTTTCTCACAAGCTATGGCATTTAGAAAGGCAAGCAAAGAAGCCTGCGGCTCTGCTCTACCTAAGGACATACGGTTTGTTCATGTGTCAACACAGTGCCTACTCCAGTTATTTAGATTACTTGAACGGCTGCTCGGCATCTGAGTTTATAACAAATGCTCTGACCATGTGAATCATGCCAATTATTTCAGGCCTTCTCTTTCTGAAGGGAAAGGATGGTGTTTTTGATTTATTGTCTAATACTTAGAGGCTTCTGAGGGCATGGCATCGATAAGGTTTATAGCTCAACATCAAGTACAAAGGATTCCACATCCTTGGTATTTGCTTGTTTAGTTCATTTTCTCCTGTAAGTATATCTTTAAACACAGATAGCACCTATGTGTTTGACACAGCCATATCAATTCAGTGCTATTAAAACTGTGTCTATATAAAAACAATTGAACAGTAAAATTTTCAGCCAAACTCCTATGTTTTTTTGTAACTTACTTTATTCCATATAATTGACTATCTCATTTAATTATTTTTTAATAAGTTGAGCAAGGTTGTTATCTTTATAATTAGCTATCTTTTTAGAGGAGAGTGAAAAAAAATAACGGTTGAAAGCTGTTTACATGTGTGTGACATAATTTTGAAAAACAATTTGCATAGATTTTTTTTTTCATTTTTCACCAGTTACCATTCTGGGTAAACATTACCACAGACACTTATGGTGTATATGTTCCATGAAAGTTGGTAATTTTTCACCAGTTACCATTCTGGGTAAACATTACCACAGACACTTATGGAGTATATGTTCCATGAAAGTTGGTAATTGGTAGTGTGACCAATTATGAACAGAAACAGATTATCATCAAACATAAAAGCTCTCTAAGTTTCACACACTAAGAGTCAAGTAAATAATAGTAAATGAACCTCATTATAACCTTACAAAATATTTGATGAGCCTAATTTTGTGAAATTCTAGGTCCCAACTGCCTTGAATGAATTCCTCAGAGATTAATTTATTTTTCAAGTCCTTCAGATGCTAGATACATCATTCTTAGTTTCTTCATATGGTGAATTACTTGTGCATTTTGAAGTCAAATGATGCATGTACACGTGCTCTCAGAACTGATGAAAAATGAACACACTAACTTAGATATTTTTCTCTTTCTGCCATTTCTTTTTATTTTATTTTAACTTATTATTCTTACTTCCTGATCATCTCCTTTCAGCAGATGCTAGATAGCCAGTCACCTCGTATTTCACCACTTTTATTCAGCACCTGTACACCTACTTGTCACTAAGTGTAAAAGGATTACCTTTTGACAAAACTACCTGGAAGGAAATTAAGTGAAGATCCTATTTATCCTGGCTGACCTCTGGCCTGCATTTTACCAGCATCCCTCTTACTTTAGTTTATTGATTTTTTTCACCCTAGGCATGTAGATTTTCAACTTGTGAGACAGGCAGCGTAACAAAGCCTTTGGTCAAATTTTCCACCTTTCGCTTCCTGCATTTATGTTGTGCATCAATGGCTTCTATAGGGCCCATGACATGCTCCAAAGATGTTAGTTTAATTCTGCAATGACTTAACGCTGCTTGTCTTATTTGAGGATTCGCTTGACTTAAAACTTCACATGAATTTGAGATATGGCGAGAGTTGCTGTGCCTTTAGACAGCTTCACCTTAGGCCTACACATCCCAGCAAGCTGAAAGGAAACTCAGGGTTTTGTTTCTGTATTATGCCATTCACTGAGCAGGAAGCTGCCAGCCAAGGGCAAGCATGTTTTTATTTTTATTTTTATTGGATTCATTAGATGGGAGAGGGAAGAGAAAGAGAGATAGAAGCATCAATGATGAGAGAGAATAATTGATTGGCTGCCTCCTGCATGCTCTACACTGGGAATTGAGCCCACAACCTGGGTATGTACCCTGACAGAGAATCGAACTATGACTTCCTGGTTCAGAAGTGTGTGATCCACCACTGAGCCACAATGGCCAAGCAAGAATGCCTTCTATCAACAGAGATCTGATTCTTACTTTTTATCCCATCTTCCAAGAGCATCTGTATCAAAACAGCCAATCAGTGATTTTCTCTCATCATTCCTATTTCTGTCTCTCTCTCCCTGTCCCTTCATCTCTGAAAACAATAAAAATATATTTTTTAAAAAAAGGAGAAAGAAAGCATTCTTCAGCGTTCCTGATATTAGACTGCCAAGAGTCTCTGGCAAAGAGTAGAAGTGTGACCTTGGTAATACTCTAGCAACATGCCCTGGAGAAGTACAAACCCTAAGCTTTATAGGACTGGCTTGCAATGGAAGCCTTCTCCACTGACTTTCCAATTGTTAGTCACCCTATTTTATTTTTGGAAATTAATAAACATCCAACTTAACTGCCAACTTGCTGTTCCTAAATTTACTTACAGCCTTACACTGTTTGATTTCTCATCCAATCCCCCAGAGTTGTAACCTCCCACTAGTTTCAATCCCAGTTGACAGTTGCTTTTCTCTATAATTCCTGTATTGTGTTTGTGTGTGTCATGTGGTGTGTGTGTGTGTGTGTATGTGTGTGTGTGTGTGTGTGTGTGAAGCTGGTGGTTTAAAATGAAAGGTGATCTTGAAGAGAAAAGACAAACTTCTTTATAGTCTCAGCAGTACCTCCAATCAGCACTTGGTTCTGATTCAAGGTGACTGCTTTTTGATTTACATTTCTTAAGCTTAACATTATGCTTCAGGAGTTATCAGAACAGTAACTCATTTTTAAATGAATGCAAAAATCTCCAAAGCCTCTACAAGGACCACGGTGGCTCACTACCTAAACAGTACTCAAAAGCCAAGAGTATTTGCCTCTTACACGGTTTTGGGTTTTGTCTTCTCCCCCCAAGAATACCTTTCCACACTACTTTATTTTTTATTTTTATATACTTTTATTGATTTTTTACAGAGAGGAAGGGAGAGAGCTAGAGAGCTAGAAACGTCGATGAGAGAGAAACACCAACCAGCTGCCTCTTGCACACCCCTACCGGTAATGTGCCCACAACCAACATACATGCCCTTGACCAGAATCGAACCTGGAACCTTTCAGTCCACAGACCTACACTCTACCATTGAGCCAAACCGGTTTAAGCCACACTACTTTATTAAATAATTAGAGGCCCAGTGCACAGATTTGTGCATCAGTGGGGTCCCTCAGCCTGGCCTGTGAATCAGGCCAAAACCAAGTCTGCAACATCTCTCGAGGGGTCTCAGATTGCTAGAGGGTATAGGCCAGGCTGAGGGACCACACTGGTGTACATTTGGGGCTGGGGAGGGATGTAGGACATTGGCCAGCCTGGAGGGGTCGTGGGAGGACTCTAGGGCATGTCTGGCCCATCTTACTCAGTCCCTATTGGTTGGACCCCAGGAGCAAGCTACCCTACTGGTCATAGCATCTGCCTCCTAGTGGCCAGTGCACTTCATGGCAACTGGTCGCCCAGTTGACTGTCTTCCCTCTGGTGGTCAGTGCGCATCATAGCGAGCAGTTGAGTGGCCTTAGCATATCATTAGCACATTATACTTTGATTGTTTGAACAACCTACTGGAAAACTGGGCACTTAGCATAGTAGGCTTTTATTATATAGGATATGCTGTGTTGCCCAGCCAGTGTAGCTCAATGGTTGGGCATGAACCTGTGAATCAGGAGATCATGGTTTGATTCTCAGTCAGGGCACATGCCTGGGTTGCAGGCTCTATCCCCAGTAGGGGGCATGTAGGAGGCAACCAATCAATGATTCTCATCATTGATGTTTCTATCCTTCTCTCCTTCTCTATTTCTGTTTCTCTTAAAAGCAATGAAAACATTTTAAAAAATAATATGCTGAGTTTAATGTTCCCTTGTGCTAAAATATTGGGTCACAAATTATTAGTTCATTAGGCTTTTCGCCAGTGCAAGTGGTTAATGTGAAGGTTTTTTCCTTCTTTTTAAAAACATAGATATATTTTATTGATTTTTTACAGAGAGGAATGGAGAGGGATAGAGAGTTAGATAAATTGATGAAAGAGAAACATCGATTAGCTTCCTCGTGCACACTCCCTACTGAGTATGTGCCTGCAACCAAGGGACATGTCCTTGACTGGAATTGAACCTGGGACCCTTGAATCTGCAGGCTCAAACCAGTTAGGGCCCTTCTTTTGACTGAATATGATGTGCTGATATGAAGGGGGTTATAGAGTAGTCAAAATATGATTGGCATAATGTCTAATTTTGGAGCTGTAATTGTGCTGGAGGAAGTAGCATAGAAAATGTTCTTGAGGTTTCTTTTTCCTTTAAACAAAAGGAAAAATTCTTTCACTGTGTTGGCTTTTAAACTTTCACATAAAATAAAATGCACATTTCTGAGTTTTAATACATCTGTTGACCTATGTAACAACCAACAAAGAAGTTCCTCTTGGCAGTCAAAGTCTCCTCCCAGCTGAACTCTGGCAACCAGTAAGCTTCTCTCCATCAGAGTTGTTCTGCCTTTCCCTGGAATATTCATAAATGTCGCACTGACATTGGCTCTCTTCACTTGGGATCTAGCCTTTGGAGTTTGTTCGTGCTATTGTATATACCAGGTGTTCATCTCTTGTTTGCTGAGAGGCATCCCATTGTATGTTGGTATCAGTGTTTCGATATTTTCTCATTGAAGGTCATTTGAGTTGTGTCCAGTTTTGTAATTTTGACTAGAGTGCTATACATATGTATGTACAGGTGTTTGGGATTGATGGATCAGATGGTAAGTGCAAATTTAACTTCATAAAAAATGAGCAGATTTCTGGTTTCTTGTCCTTCATGAAAGGAGTTTAGAAGTAGCCACTCTGTCTTAACAAGTAAAAATCTGAACAATCTGAAAAATCAAAAGCTCTTCTCCTTTTCATTGTAGAAGTGAGGTCCCAGGGAAAATCACTGCCCCCAAACTTAGAGACAGACAGGTGTATGCAGAGAATCACAGCTTATTGGAGTTGAAACTTCCATGGGAACAGTGCCAATGTAGGGGAAAAAAAGCAAAACAAAACACCTAAACTGTAATGTGGGACCCACGTTGGGCGCCAGATGTGGGATCCCTTAACACGACCAGAGTGGTTCAGGGCCCACTCAGGGTCCGGTTTCTGGAGAAGGCCGCACACTAAAATGAAGAGAGAGACTGGAAAAGAGTTAATTTGGGAAAATGGGGGCCAGGCGGGAAGTCTACCTCTAGTGGGAAGACTAACTGCTCTCTAGCCTTTTACCATTCCTTTTATTGAGATTCTGAAACAAAGACATTTCTTAAGGAGGAAGTTCCAACAGCAGAAAATCAACTTACATTTACATATGATTAACAAATTAAAGTTGCCTCAAGCACCACTATCTCAACTATACAATGAGTTAATACCTCTGACCATTCAGAGACATCAAGGTCAGCTAGCTCTTTTACATTTTATCTCCAGTGACAATGCTAGGTTTTGGTTCCCTGTTCCTGGTTCCCAGCACTGTAATTGGTGAATTTATAGAGGCTCATGCCAGCAAGTAAGTCTAAGAATTTAAAACTCCAGGTTGGTTCCAGTTAAATTACATAGGGACCTCCATGCTTTTCTGAGTTTTATCTCCAAAAACTCTACCATATTCTCATGGTGAATACTGGAGGGAAAAAAAAATCCCCTAGAACTTCCATGTTTCTCTCCGGGGAAGGGCAAATCTAACAATTTTGAAACATGCCAGAACTTTCCATTTTCCCACCAGCTATACATCTGTGATTGTTTCACTTACTACCAAGTATTTGGTCTTCTCAATATTTTTCATTATAAGCATTCTAATAGGCGTGTATCCTTATGGCATCATGGTTTTATTTTGCATTTCATTAATGACTCATAATATTGAGCATGTTTTCGTTTGCTTATTTGACACCCACATATTTTCTTTTGGAAGTGGCTGTTCAGAACTTTTGCCTGTATTTTGATTGGATGGTTTGTTGTTTTATTCTATGAGTTATTTATATGTTTTGTATATCAAGTCCTTTGTTGGACTTTTTTAGTTAAAATTTGTTTAAGAAGTCAAGGACTCAGTTTTTCTTATGTTTTGTTCTAAGAACTTTATAGCTTGGCATTTTACAATTTGTTCTACAACCCATTTTGAGTTTGTTTTATGTCACGCATAGGTTCTGTTGCCATTTATTTATTTATTTATTTATTTATTGTCTAAAGTTTTACATATGTCTCCTTTTTCCCTGCATGACACCCCCTCCCCCTTTTTAGCAACATTTGTTAAAAGGGCTATTCTTTCTCCCTTGAATTGCCTTTACCTTTTGGTTAAAAAGAAAAAAATCAAACCATCATATTTATGTAAGATTTTTTTTTCTTCTGGATTTCTAACCTGTTTCATCAATCTAAGTGTCTTTTCTATAAATTCAGTGTTGATTGGTGTAGCTGTGTAGTAATTGTCTTGGCTGGTTCATTTGCCTTTTCATATAAATATTGGAATCAGTTTGTCTATGTCTACAAAAAATCTTATAAAAATTTTAATTGAGATTGACCTCTTATTATATTGGATCTTCCAATCAATGAACACCACATATTTCTTCATTGGTCTTATAAGAAGAGGCCAGAGAGCTAGCTAGTTCTCTCTCCATGTGAAGATAAAAGCTAGAAAGCAGCCCTTTATAAATCAGAAAGAGGGCCCTTGCCAACAATTTGATCAAGCTGGCACCTAAAATGGTACTTCCAGTCTTCACAACTGTGAGAAATAAATTTATGTTGTTGATCAGCTGCCCAGCTTATGGTACATTTTAATAGCAACCCTAGCTAACACAGTGTGGTTCATAGCGTTTCCTCATTAAATTTTAATATCTGTGAAGTATTTAGAAACATTCCCTATTTTACTCTTGACATTAGAACTTTATATTTACTTAACTCATTGGTCAGACCTGCTATAGTTTAATCAATTTTATTGATGTTTATAAAGAACCAGCTTTCGACTTTATTGACTTTCAGTATTGTTTTTGCTTCCAATTCCTTTGATCCACCAGCTATTATTGTCTTTTCAGAGTCCTTGGATCATTGTTTTATGTACTCCATCCAGACTTTAAATTGTTATAAGTAGAAGAGATAGGATGTTTATCCCATTTTAACCATACCAACCTGCTGTATGGCATTTGAAAATTAACTTTGGGAATTAACTTTGAACTAGGGAGAGAAGCAAGGCCAGAGAATGCTTACTTCAGTTACCCCATCTGTTTCAAGACAAGTGGAATTAATTCATTTCCATGACCTGATTCTTACATTGAATTTCATAGTAATGCTATAATGAAATAAAGGACACTAAGGTTAGTTGCAAACACAAAATTAATTAAAGTAGCATTACCTGGATTTCAAAGATATTCTTTTATTTCACCAACTGCATAGCTTTACCATAGCAAATAAGGTTAATTCTCTAGTATAGTAGAAAAGATGGAAACTTCTGTATTTGATTCTGAAAGACAGCACCCATTTCCAATTATTTCCCAAGCAGGAATGCCTGTTTTCCTATCTGTGGACCTGTTTCATTTTTTTACCCTCCACTCCCACCCCTTCTTGTTGGGATTTTCAGTTGAGCTTGGGTATAGGATTGCCAGTTTCTAACACAGAGAAAATCCTCTAAGAATTGCACAGAGGATGAACTGCAGGAGGTTGATGTTAACCCTGCATTTTATTAAGAAGACAGCATATGTGAGTTGCTATGTAGCAGATGTATGTATTGATGAGGCTCAATACAGAACGTTCTACAATTTTCTTCAAGAGGTGAAAATATGAATTTTAAAACAAAGTAAAAAGCCTAGCAATTTTTAAACTTGAGTCTCTAAAAATAGCAACCTAGTTTGTTTTCCAAAAATTTCCACATGCTTTAATTGGAAAATCTTACTGAAAATCTTACTGTTTTTCAGACAGCTTTTTCCTTTAGAGTATGATACGTATCTATCCACTTAAGAAAAAAATTAGTTATTTATCTATGTAAATGATCAATTTTCTCATACAGAACTAATGTGACAAAATAGTTTGCAGGAAGGATATAACAAAAGACCTTGGGCTAGAGCTAGAAACAATCTTGACGGTCTTTTTAAAAACATTATTATCTGGCCCAAAGCATCAATAGTGCCAAAGTTTTGAAATCATGTCCTATCTGACGCAGTAGAGACCCTTTATTATATTTTAATTTTATGTCTTTTTACATTATCTGAAGTGCAAAGAATGGCATGGCTTAACATTCACATTATTAACTTGGTGTTTTCATTTTTGTTAATCATAACATTTATGGAGTAGCATATGGAGTAGTTGCCATATGCTGGGAACTAAACTAAATGCTATACATACATTTAATTCTCAAAATAATAGCTTGCATTGCATACTGTTATTATTTTCACTTTTAAGAAAAATGAGTGAAGCTTAGAGAAGTTAAATAAATTACCCAAAGACTCATAAATAGAAAGATCAAAGCCAGGTGAACATACAGTCTTGTAGGACTCCAATGTACATACTCTTGATCACTATAGCATCCTTCCTTTGAATTAATACAAAATGTTAATGTATAATAATACATTTTCATTATTGACCTACCAATAAAATACCTTTGAACTTAAACCAGCCTCTCAATGTTGAAGGCTTGGAAGGCCTGGCTATTGAGGGAATTTCAAGCTGGTTAATAGAAGCTTTCATTTGAATTAGAGACATCTTTCAACAGTTTTTACATTAGAAACACCAGATAGTTGACAATTACACTCTTGAATAGGTTCCATCTTGGTACCAACACTTATGCCAAATTCCCAAAGCTATGTGACACTGAACAAGGAATCTATCCCAAATCAGTATGGCTGTTTCTATGAATATAAATCAGTCATACTTGTGTGATTTAGATGATACATATTTACTCCAGAGTTTATCAGAGTGTGAATTATAACTGAACAGTATATTCAGTAAATTTGATGTAGTAGATGGTGCCAACATTAAGAAATGTAGGCGGGGAGGGAGAGAGTAATGAGAAATTCGAAAATATAGTCTATATTGTCATAGTTGACAGTTACTGTTTTATTTTTATTTATTTTTTATTGATTTTTTTTTACAGATAGGAAGAGAGAGGGATAGAGAGCTAGAAAAATCAATGAGAGAGAAACATCGATCAGCCGCCTCCTGCACACCCTCCACTGGGGATGTGCCCGCCAACCTAGGTACATCCCCTTGACCGAAACCTGGTACTTTTCAGTCCCAGGCCAACACTATCCACTGAGCCAAACCAGTTTCGGGGACAGTTATTGTTTTAAAAGATCTTTGTTTAGCCTGGCTGGTGTGTTCATTGATTGAATCTCATTATATGCACTGAAAATTTGCTGGTTTTAATTTTTGGTCAGGGCACATGCCTGGTTGTGGGCCCAGGAGGTGGTATACAGGAGGCAACCAATCAATGTATCACTCTCACATCAAGGTTCTTTTCCATCTCCCTTACTTTCTCAACAAAAATCAATTAAAAATCTTAAAAAAATATTTGTTTATATTGAAAGTAGTAGTATTCAGTAAGTTTACACTAGGATTGGCTGAGCCATTGTTGCAATAAGGAGGTGTTTTTCTATAAGTTAGGAAAAAGTCAAGGATTTTTGTCCCCAAATGCTCTCTATCTTCAGGATACAGCAAACCCCTGAGTACTTGTATCAGAGCTCATCAGAGTTTAACAGTTAAAGAGGTTTCCTAATGCATTAGTGTTTTCTAGCATTCATTATCACTACTGTCTATTTTGATTGATCAGTGTCCATGCCAAAATAATTTATATAAATATAAATCCCCATTTATATGTATATGTATATTTGGGTACTGAATGATTATTTAAAATGTATATTTTCTAAGGATTATGGCAATAACAATTTTCAGTCCCCCAACTTAGTCTGTATAATCCATGTCAATGATTTTCAATGAGGAACAGTTTGCCCTCTTGGAAAATTTTTGACAATGTTTGGAGATATTTTTGGTCACAACTGGAGATGGGAGAGTGGAGGAGAGGGGTATTATTGGCAACTAATGGGTAAAGAGCTATGGATGCTACTAAATATTCTACAATGCAACAACAATCTTCTCTAAGAGAATTATCTGGCCCAAAGCAACCTTAGTGCCAAGGTTTAGAAATCATGGCCTATCTGATACAGTAGAGATGCAGTTTTCCCTTTTCCTGTATATAATACTCTATAATTATTACTCTCAACCCCTTATAAGTATATTAATTTTATTTCTTTTTCATTATTGCACTTGAGTAAGCTGTTTGTTCTGAGATTTGGAGAATTATTCCCTTTACTTACATGTAGTTGTACTTTGATTTTCTGGTTTGATTTTTGATTTGCAAGATAGTTTTCACAAAAATTATAGTTATTATTTTAAGGTTTGAGGGGCAGGAAATGGGAGTCAGAGACCAAGACATGTTAAAAAAGGAAGTTTATTCTGCACTAACGAGCAAGATTAATTATGGAGGAGGGTAGAAAGACCAGGATTAAAGGAAGGGGAGGAGAAGGAGGGCCACAACTGGGCTGACTGTAGATGGAGAAAGAACAGTAGCACCTGGGGAGGTGAAGACCTCTTCTGAGGGCAGGAACAGGAAGGAGTGGGACCCAGGGCACTCAGCATGTGCTGATTGGTGGTTCAATGTCTGGGGATGTCCCAGTGGTGGAAGCAAGTTACATCATACTCTCCCCACCAGTGGGGGGGAGGGAGGATCTATCAATTATAATCTGTCTCAAAAGAATTTTTATCACCTAGGTGAGGAATAAGAGCTTGTTTTTCTGATGACAACTAAAAATAACTATGTCATTGTTCCTCATATGCATGTGCTGGGTTTGTAGGCCTTAACTGGGTGAACATTCCCAAAGCCGCCCTGGATTACTTCTTTACACTATGCAAATTGTAATATTATGGTAAGAGTAACAGCTGTAAAGCTGTTTTATTGAATTCTACAGTTTCATATTTTTCTGAAAGTAATTGAGCTGAGCAGCCAATTTCAAAAAGGAAGTTCATTTCTGATATCTGTTGTTTTTAATATTGTTCTTATTGAAGACATATTTTTTTAACTTGAAAAGTAAAAATAATACATATGCATAGCCAAAATATAAAGTATATTAGACATAGAGCATTGGCCTCTGGACTGAAAGGTCTTGGGTTCAATTCTGGTCCTAGGTTTCATCCCCAGTAGGAAGTGTTCAGGAGGCAGATGGTCAATGGTTGTCTCTCATCATTGATATTTATATCTCTCTATATCTCAACCTTACTCTCTAAAATCAATAAAAAATTTATTTAAAAATTAATAAAAACAATGTTCTTGGCCTTTTTGATTAGTACATCTTGGAGATTTTTTCCCCCCAAATTAGCTTATATAGTTAGTTCCACCTTGCGTTCATATTGTGACTATGACATAATTTTACCATAAGTTAATCACAGCATGAGTATACTGTAACATATCATAATTTAATTTAATATGCCATATCTCACACTGATATTATTCTCTGTCTCTCAATATTTCTTTCCCTCTCTTCTATTACAAAAAATGCTTCATTAAACATCATTTTACATTTATATTTCTATATTTGTTCAGGTACATCTGTGGAATAAATTTCTAACAGTAAAAATATGTGAAATAAGATGTGCATGTTTAATTGTGATAGAAATTGCAAATAAATAAAATCTGATTTTTGAGGTTCATTAAAGTATTGACAATATTGAAGAAAAGACAAGTGCATGGGGTTGGGATAAAAGGTTGGTAATGAGTTGCTTTCTCTTTGGGTCTGGGATAAGAAAAACCAAATGTAGATGGTATAAATAATATCACCTGGTATTATCTAAGTTTTCTATTGTGTTTCATTTCTTTAAGTCTTGTTCTAACCTGCCTTTTTATTTTGAATAGCTCCTAATTATTTTTGTTCACCATTTCTTTAAATAGTGTTAAACAGAAGAGGGTGCTTTACCATAATAATAATCAACAAGTTAAGATTTACATATATGAATATGATTTCTATTTCAATTCAAACCATTGAACCATAACCTGAGCTCCAATGTTCTATAGTTGGCAGCATGACCAAATTACACAAACAATATGCAGGAGAAAATTAATATTCTCATGTGTGCTAGAATATTAAGGGATAGAAAACAGGATAATTAGTGGTTAAGTATTTTCCTTACAAACCTCAGTGATCTTAAATCTAACAATTTACTTCTGATTTTTATTAAATGCTGCTAATTATAAGGTTTGCTTTTAATAAAAATAGTCTTGCCTGTTGGGATGAGGGAGGCATGTTTATTAGAAACTTAACTATGGTAACAAGGAAGCAAGATTGCTGTCTTTTTTCTTCTCTTCTTTGACTCAAATATTTGACAGTGTTTTGCTAACTATGTTTAGTCCTAGTTTGTTAAAAGATTATAAATCTATTGACAAATGTATCAACATGAATCAAACATACCCACGAAGTTCAGGGTAAAGGTCAGGGTATTCCTTATAATGATTAATTAAATCTACAGATATGTTGAAATTCAAGGAAACACAAATTCCCATTCAAAGCAAAGGAGCCTACAGAATGACTCTCTAAGTGTATATTATTCATTTTGTTTACTTGATGTCACAGGACCAGTGTGTTGTTTTTGCAGAATTTGTAAAGATGGCTTAAATTGTCCTTGATTGTCCTACTGAGTATTCTATTTCTTTCTTGAACACTTTTTTTTCCTTCTTTTTCTAAGGCATTCTAGTTTAACTACCATGTGTTAAAGATTTGATTGTTATCCCTTAGCAGCACTTTAAAATAATCTGGAAATTTTGATTGCAGCAATCCAAAGTTTTTCTCCATTATCTTCCAATAGTCCTTTTTTGATAGATTTTGCTTTGAAATCTCTCAGAGGGCAACAGCTTTGTTGCTCTGAATTTTCGGCTGTGTGCCTAGACTCATGTCTTTGCTAGGTGACACTTCACTAATTATTTTTCCCTGAGCATTATGGATTGTCCACGTATCTAGAGGAGAAGGACAAGATAAGATATGTGACTTCTAAAATTAATGTGATTAACTGCTGGCATCTTATGATTTTAAACAGAAGATTAAATTAAAACCACAGGGAATGCAACATAATTTTTTTGGAGAATGTGCTTTTTCATAAAGGACTTTATTTTTTGGAGAAGTTTCACATTCAGAGCAAAATTGAGTGGAAGAGCCACAAATTTCCTATATATTTCCTGCCCCCACACATGTATAGCCTTCCACATTATTACTATCCCCCATCAGAGGGCTCTTTTGGTTACAAATGACATACTGACACATCATTGTTATCCAAAATCTATAGTTTACATTAATATTTACTCTTGGTATTGTACATCCTATGGGTTTGGAAAATACATAATGATATATGTATATAATGATCACTGAACGCATAATAATCTGGCCACTCAGTGTGTGTGTGTGTGTGTGTGTGTGTATTAGAGGCCTGGTGCATGAATTAGTGCATGGGTGGGGTCCAGCCAACCTTGCCAGGGGGAGGAGACATGGGTGGTTGGCCGGCCTGCCTGCTGGTCCAACTCCTGGTCAAGGGGACAATTTACATATTAGCCTTTTATTATATAGTATATACACCGAGTGGCCAGATTATTAGGCATTCAGAGAGATCATAATAATCTGGCCACTCAGTGTATATCCATCAGTACAGGTTCATATCCAATATTTCACTGCCCTAAAAATCCTTTGTGTGCTGCCTGTTTGTTTCTTTCCCCCTAATTTCTGGCAACCACTGATCTTCTTTTTAACTGGGTCTATAATTTTGTCTGTTCCAGAATGCAATGTAGTTGGAATCATATAATATGTAGCCTCTTCAGACTGATTTCTTTTACTGAGTAATGTGTGTGTAATTTTGGCCAATGATTGGAGCTTGGATGTTTTTCAGCCTTCCGAAGTTAGCCATTATGTTGTAGAAACTGGTATCAGATAATGAATTTTACCCTTCTCCAATAGAAATGATCATTCCAAAGAGGGTTGTTTATTTTTTGGTAAGGTATCAATTGTTTTTTAATACAGCAATATTATTTGAGCAGTCCTTTCCCCACTAAACATATATGCCTGTTTCATTATTAACTCAAGTGCAGCTTTGGTCCATGCTTACATATTGTATTTGTGTGAAAGTTATGGTTTAAAATTTTGGTAATCATCCTTTCCTATTTAATATGTAATATCTTTAAACATTCTGGTTGAGTACATAATTAAAAAAATAAGAATATAACCAGTACATATAAAAGACAAGGCTGCATGTTTATAATCTTACATTCACTTGAAGAAGCTATGAAAAAGGGAGTAAGCATGATTTTTAAAAAAAGTATCTTTGGATATGAATTTAATATATTGAGGAGTTTTTTTATTCATATCTTTGGTCTTATTTTGACAACATTCTCCTACTTCTAGAGCACATAGAGGCAGAACCAGTATTACTAAATATTCACATGCATACCTATCACCACCTGGCACCTGTGCATAGTAGATATTTTGCAAACGCTAGAGGTTTTGAAAAATTATGAGAGCGTGCTAAAAGTATCTATAGCTTTTATAGGCTATGACCTCTCAGAAGGAAATTTATTTTAATTGAGAGAACAGTTTATTCTACTGTTAAAAGCTGCTATATGACAAATTAGAAACACATTTCTGAAGACCTCCTTTATTTGAAGGGCATGTGAGTCCAGGCCTGTGGGACTGGCTAAGTCTTAGGTATTGGGCTCACACAAATCCCTTCTTTCTCTGTCTCCCTATAACCACTCAGGCCACCCTGTTAAGTCAATTTTGAGTGATAAGTAAGTTCATTAATCATCATTACACTTTCTGTGAGAAGTAATGTTGATAGGCACATTCTTACCTACACCATATCAATCACTAATACGGTCCCTGATTTACAGATACTATAGTCTGAGGGAGGGAAATCAACTAAAGAAATACAAGTAAGCCATGGCAACATAGTCAAGGACAGAAAAATTATGAAGTCAAGTGGGCAATTGAGAGGGAAATTTTGCTACTTAGTATGTCCAGTCAGTTCCAGTTATTTGAAGCCTGGGGGATTTTAACTTCCATTCCTATACTTCTGTTCATTTTTAATATTGTCTTTACTTCATTACTCATGAGTCTTTTAATTTTAAATTACAGTAACTCACCTCAAAGCAATTTAAACCAAAAAGGAAATCCATGTGCCCATTGAACAGACAGTCCAAGGGCGAGTACATTAGACCCACCTAGATTAGTAAATTCAGTGTCAACAGAGTTCTTATTCTTTGTCTTTTAGCTCTGCATTTTCTCATCTTTTTTTCTCAGGTGCATAACTTTCATATCATATCTCACCACAAATCTCCATGATTCTTATCGCTCCTTTTCTGAGAGCTGTGGCAAAAGTTTCAGGAAGAACTCTAATTGACCCAGTGTGAGACTATGGCCCTCTGAGAAGCTGTACCTGTGGCCAGATGGAAGGAGCATTCTACTGAGCCAGCACTGTGCAGCTTACCCAAAGTATACCTATGGAGAATCACATTCTAGAAAACAGTCCATGCAGACTGTGGTGGATACCATGGAAGAGATTTCAATAGGAATTTAAGTTTGAGAGGATATAAAATTAACTCTGCCCCCCAAAGGTATTTTAGAAGAGAAGTCATTTTCTAGTTTAAAATAAATATATAATTATTTGTATATATGTATCTCTCTCTCTTCCTCTCTCTCTCTCTCTCTCTCTCTCTCTCTCTCTCTCTCTCTCTCTCTCACACACACACACACACACACACACACACACACACACACACACTCAGCAGCACCTGGTGAATAGTAGGCATTTTGGAAAGTTTCAGATTAATTTAAAAAAGGAAGTGTGAGATCAATGGTAATGGTAAAGTAACTATAGCATTTTTATTCTCAGTATAAGCCAGCTCTTTTACTTACTAGCTGTGTGTTCTTGAGTAAGTTATATAGCATCTATAAGCCACCATTTTCTAATTTATAAAATAGAAATAATCATATCTGTACTACCTTTGTCATGGGATTATCTTTTTCAATTGTGAAGTATTTTATAAATGTTAGGTGATATTATGTTCCCTTTTTCAAATTCTCCTTAATCCTTTAAATTCCTTGAGGTATTCCTATGGGGCAGGGTTAACATTTTTAATCCTTCACTTTTTCTTTCTTTTAATCTTCCTTTTAAAACCTTTTTTCCCCTTAAGTTTTCCCATGAGGCTGCATAAAGACAAATCAAATTTGTGAGCATACAAGCACATAGAAATGATAATATGAGATGAAGTTTAAGAAGCAAAGAAGTGCTTTATTTGTCTTATATATAGTTGCTCTGAAATATCTGTAAATTTCATCTCATTCTATAGAGACTGTAGATGTATAGATATAATTCAACTTCCTGCAAGAATCCAAGGGCCCAAGGGAAGTTAAGGGATTGAAGAAAAGAAGGGAGATCAAAGAGAAAGGGGCTCATTGATACCCATCTGAGCTGACTCCATATGGACTGAAATGATGTAAACATGTTTACACTATCTGGACTATGCATGCAAGGAGGCCTCTCACATATACAATGCCTGCGTGAGGTTAGAAAAAGGCTTTGATCTGCCTCCTTGGTCCATATGAATTAGAAAAAGTCACCTTATCTTGGTTTATACAGGACCATGAATACAGGTTGGCCAATAATGGGAGGCCTGGATTTCATTCCTCATTCAGTCCCTTTGCCATGCAAGGGATAAATCTGCACAAGTTTATGTGAGTGTCTAATAAAATATTGTTTTCTTTGTGCTAAGAATCTCTACTTATTTGCCTTTCTAGATGTCACGGGCATAACTGAAGGTGTGTAGTGAAGAAGGTAATTCAACTTCCTCCTCCGTTCCCCTTTCGCTCAGTTGGTTGTTTTTCTCTCCTGCATATCCCACATTCTTTCAATTCCCCAGCCTCAGGAGCCACCTGCTCTCCTGAAAGTGAAAGGCAGGTTTACCATTTACATTTGCTATGTTCAGCAGTGCCCTGGAAAACAAATATAAAGCGACAGCTCCACTCCACACTCTATCTGGGTTTCACACTTCTATTTCCTTTTGCAAATCTGAGGACAATTTGGAATTCTGGTGAGAAAAGTTATTGATGGCAAATGCTGCTTCCCACTTCTGACTTTTAGAAGACTCAAAGTACCTCTCTCTGGAGCAGCAGCAACAAAATAATTCCAAATGCAAAAGAAAGCAACCACACAGGTCCCTAGAGAGAAAGGGGAATGTTATTATGCCTAGTCTATCATCATTATAATCACCAAATAGTGTTAGCTGAGCCTCCAGGAGCAGGAGGCTGTGGGGTGGTTAAATTGGCATCATTTCCTCCTCCCAAGACCTTGCAATTTAAATAGGAACAGAGCATCAAAGACAAACAAATACAAGGTCAAACTGAGACCAACACTAATACATTAACATACTCATTAAAATAGAATAAAGCTCATTATAATTCAATAAGAATGGGAGGCAGTAAGACATACTGTACTATGAAAAATGTGCTAATCTAGGAGTCAAGAGACTTGGCAGCTTACTGGACATGGAGCTCTGGGCAAGTCACCTCTCCACCCCTCAGGTTGAAATGCTTGGGAAGATTTCCAGAAGGGGAAGGGGAACAGCACAGAATGGAATCAGAAAATCACACAATTTCTGTAAATGTGGCAAAACGATTTAATTTCTCTGGGTCAATTTGACCTGCTTGTAAAATGAAAGGCTATTTCTAAAAATGAAGAAATGGAGGCTTAGGAGAGGCAAGTACTTGTTCAGGCATCATTTGATTGGAGGGAGTAGAAACCAAACAAAACTAAAGAACAAGGAAAATCTTAAGGAATAGAATGACAGAATGTTGGCTGGGGTGTGGGGGTGTGGGATGCTGGGGAGGGCAGTAACAAAGTGACCAGACTGCTCTACCTGGGTCTTCTCCCCCTAGGCTGTGTGATCGATTGGCTCATAATTTGTGAAGTTTTTAAAAATATACTCACCAGCCGAGGCCGGTTTGGCTCATTGGTAGAGCGTCGGTCTGCGGACTGAAAGGTCCCAGGTTCGATTCCGGTCAAGGGCATGTACATTGGTTGCGGGCACATCCCCGGTAGGGAGTGTGCAAGAGGCAGCTGGTCGATGTTTCTCTCTCATTGACGTTTCTAGCTCTCTATCTCTCTCCCTTCCTCTCTGTAAAAAAATCAATAAAATATATTAAAAAAATAAAAATATACTCAGCAAATATTTATTGGAACATCTACATTGTGCCAAAAACACGGATGTGTACTTGGGATCCCCTGGCGTACATGGATGTGGTATAAGCCCTGACAGGTTCCTCGGTTTTACAGAACAAATGCCTGACTTAAGCTTTGATTGCATCCACTTCAAAGGGGCTCTCTTGAATAAACACATTGGCAGTTACATGCAATGCCCCCCTCTCTTACACCCCAAGTTTCCTTTGTTTTAAAGATCTTGATTGGTTTCCATAATTGAGAATTTGAGTTACTTTTTTGTGTTTTTTTTGTTTTTGTTTTTTCTTCCCAAGCTTTAAATTCATGCTCTTATGTTTTAAATTCATCAGTAAAAAAGTGAGGCCATGAAACCCTAGGCCCAACCCTTGAACCTAGTAAAAGCAGAATCCCAGGCCTGCGTATTCATTCTCTCTCTCTCTCTCTCTCTCTCTCTCTCTCTCTCTCTCTCTCTCTCTCTCTCTCTCTCTCTCTCTCTCTCTTTCTCCCTCCCTCCCTCCCTCTCTCTTTCTCCTCTTCCTCCTTTCACCTCCACCCCACTTCTTAATGACCTGGCTATATGGCCTCAGGGGTGCCATGCATTTTTGAGGACCTGTTAGTAATAAGCCTTTAGTATTCAAAGTTTTATGATGCTTATTGTTGAAAGGTGTCTTACAATCATAATAAGAACCACAAAGGCGCTGAAACCGGTTTGGCTTAGTGGATAGAACATGAGCCTGCAGATCGAGGAGTTGTGGGTTCGATTCCGGTCAGGGGCATGTGCCTTGGTTGCATGCTCATCCCCAGTAGGGGGTGTGCAGGAGATGGCTTGTTGATGTTTCTCTCTCATTGACGTTTTTGAATCTATCCCTCTCCCTTCCTCTCTGTGAAAATCAATAATAATAATAAAGAACAAAGGCTGGTCCAGCCACTACACTGGTTATCTACAGGCTGAGACAGGCACAGGTTGGTGAGCTGCTGTTATGGGAAATGGGGAGAGACAGGTGATACCCAAAATAAACACACAAGAAAATCTCAGATAAAAGGGAATGCCAAACAGAAAGGATTTCATATTAATGAGTTATTAGGTTACTTCTGATATTCAGGAGTCAGTGATAACCTCTTTACATATTTAACATTTAAGATAATTAAATATACAAAGGGAGAAATTGGAAATGCAAGCAATATAGAAATCAACTTGGAATAAAATCCCTGAGATAAGAGAGTTTCTCCCTTTCACAAAGCAGCAGCCCTAGAAGGCTCTTGGTTTGTGTCCCAGTGTACCAGGCTCTCTGCTTAGCTAGTCTGTAGCTTATTTCCCAACTTAAAAAAACAAGAGGATCTCTTTAGTTCCATATAGCAGGTGGCTTTGTGGAGCAGGGTCTTCATCCATCAACACAAATGTGTAAAACACATGTGGCTTCTTACTGTTTATCTGTATCATAGGTGTGCTTTTTTATTTGGATAGGGATTCATCAAAAATGGAACTAATTATAATAAATATAAAATGCTTATATATTTTTTAAATTTTATATTTTGATGACAGTTTAAATTCATTATTATTATCCAGAGCAGCCAACTCCTAGGTAGTGGGGAGCACAGAACAAACTAAAAGACAATCATGTTAGCACAGCCAGGATAGTCTGTTTGGTGCAATGATGGACATACAATATTTTACACTTGATCTTAGCCAAAAGGCTGAGAAGCGATGGACATACAATATTTTAAACAAGACATCCTTGTTTGTATAGATAAGACATCCTTGTTTGTTGGAACGAGATTAAACACTAGCTATTAGAATACTATAATATTATTATAATTCATCATATTATAATAAAAATGGTTGAAGAGTATTAAAATTTTAGTATTGGAAATATGATCGCCTAAAATAATTAAAACATAAGAAATTAAAAAAAATAATTATCTGTACATTCATTGAATTTTGTAACATCTCCCTTTCCTCAACTCTTTGAACAACTAATATAAATTCTTGGGTGATTAAGCTCTTGAGAATGTTGGCTTGTCCTCAAATTATGAATGTTTAGTTACCTTGACCCCCCAATTCCAGAGGTCCTATATGTGTTACTCAAAAACAATTCTTCTCTGTAGTGGTCACCACCAATGATGACGTCTCTCCTATCTTCAGTTGCCTGTGGAGATGATCATGCTTTTTTAGGATGACTATGGTATGTGATCAGAAACACTGTCCCTAAGAAACAATAGGCTCAGAATTTCACCCACCCTTCTGTCTTAATGTCATAAACAACGTAACTATTTCTCCTTTCTTTATTGTGAATATTGCTATAACAATTTAATTCCTTGCCATCAACTTGTTCTGCTCTGTGATAGCTGGATACCTTGGACCCACCAAGGAGTATGTCAACTATAGGCCAATGTTAAAGAGAAATGCAAACGATATATTTTAAAACATCACCCTTTTTTATATTGTTTCTATCAGGAATTGCCTGATAATGGGAGAAATTATTATATAAGGTTACTCTTTCCAGGCATTAGACAGGCAGGTATTTAAAAAAGATATTCATTTGGAGAGAACAATATGGGCATATGAAGTTCACTGTTTTTTGTTTGTTTGTTTGTTTTGTTTTTTTTTGTTTTTTTTTAATATGTCCTAGTATTGCCAAGTGATTAGAAAAGCCATAACCTTAGAAATCATCACATCTGGCGCTAGATTTTGCTATTAAATTGGAGTTCTCACAAGAAAATTTCAGACCATTAGAGAGCTGGACTTCTCCCTATGGTTATTCATATAAGGGGTATGCAATTGGGAGTTGGTAATTAAGAGGTTTCCAGGGCAGGGTGAATGTGGAGGGGAAAGAATGCATTGGAAAGGGTCAGGTATTCCCGAGGAGGACAGAAGCTGAATAGCTGACATTCAGGGTAGTCAAGAATTTTGCTTACTTACAGTAGGAATGAAGCCAACTCTGCACCAAACTCAGAGGTTTTGAGCAGTAACCTTCTTGTTGTTTAAAAGTTATCAGGAGCAAGATTCTTCCTCCAAAGAAATTGGAGCCAAGAGACTGTCTGATAAGAGCTGGAGAATGCAAGTCCCTTGGGTTGACAGGAGCAGATTAATTAGCATCTCATTTTCTACCAGAGCTAATTAAGGGATAGCTTGCTGCATTCTGCCTCAGCACCCTTCTGTCTCAGAAGCACAGGGCTGCCTGTTGAGCCTGAGGCCTGATGTCCTTTACCCTCTGCTTCCCTACAGCTAGAAGTTGATTTTCCCCTTGAAAATAATGGGGTGAGACAGGCTCCCGAAGGGCTGGGAACTTATATGTGATGAAATCCTTTCCTAGGCTGCTGGTTCCCACAGAGATGCAGCAATTCAACTGAGACTGGGTCAAGAAAGGATGTTAAAGGCAAGTTTGATGTTTAATTTCAGGTCACCCCTCATCCTTTCATATATCTGGGTTGGTTGAATGCTTAAATAATGTAGTGAACACTGTACTAAGAGTTTTACATTCATGAGGTAGAGATTCTCACTTGTAGTGTTCACAGCACTAGGAAGTTATAGCTTGAATTCAAAACCAAATCAGTTTGAATCCAGAGTCAGTGCTCTATCAAATATAGTCATTGCTCTTATTATCAATTAAAACTCCCTTTCTCCCAGTTCTCTTTAATCTGAGAGGCAATGACTCTTTTTCTGCTTTTTAGTTCACACCTAATAATGATATACAAGAACTGGTAAATCCACTCTATTTAGCCATTTAAGATCTATCTACCTACCTACCTATCTATCTCAAATAATATTTTACACCATATATACGTATATGAATATGTATATATTTTTCCGGTCACATTTACAGGGGAAAGAGGTAAGAAAAATCACAGCCACATCAATGAATGCAATTTTCATGATGACTGGGTAAAGTCAACTCCTTTAGGTTCACACTGAGTACTTACTTCTTCAGGATGATCCAGTTCCAGCTCATGTTCATGATGACACTAAGGCTTGCTAAGGTATTTAATCATCAAAGATACTATTGAATTCCTTAGAAGAATTTCAGCATATGACTATACAGCTTGTGAAGATTTTAAATCATAATTATTGAAGGACATTTATAGTTATCTCTTCAAGACTCTTATAATCTCATTCCCACACTCCATTTCTAAAGCATTCTAGAAAATTAAATCTTACTGTAAATAATTTGAATAATGCATTAAAAAATCTTTCCTCTTCCTTTAAATAAAAGGTTCCGTGTAATAAGGATATACACACATATATACATGTATAAATAAGTGTGTCTGTGTGTAATAATTAAGTGATCTAACTCTTGACACTATCGGATCTCAGCATAAATCCCAGCACTACCACTTACTTGCTATGTAAATTTGGGAACATTGCTTAAACTTTGTAAGCTTCACTTTCCTAAAGCTGTGAGAGCCACTGGAGGGATCAAATAAAATAACTAAATGCAAAGCACCGAGCTAGTGTCTGGCTCTTGATAAGCAAACCTTAAATAAGCTGTTGCTATTAATTGTACTTTTCCTTTGGAATCACAGCTTGCTCAACTGGTCCACCTTATTCATCCTATAAGAACCCGGAAAGAAGAAAAAGGGTTTCTGTATTTTGTTTTTTATTTTTATTTTTTTTCATTTGTGATGGCATCACTCCTCATTTCTTCCTTCTCTGGTCATTTGAATGATCTTTATCTCTCTGCCTATAGTATTAACAATTTTTGGTATTGTGTATAAAGAAGAAAAACACAAATGAGTTTATTAACCATGTTGTTTTTCTTCTTCTTTTTTTTATTCCTGCATTCTGCTGCTTTGACATCAAGGATCTTGCTGACTCTAGAGCAGTTGTTCTCAACCTTTCTAACGCCATGACCCTTTAATACAGTTCCTCATGTGGCAACCCCAACCCTAAAATTATTTTCGTTGCTACTTCATAACTGTAATTTTGCCACTGTTAATGAATCATAATGCAAATATCTGTGTTTTCTGATGGTCTTAAGCAACCACTGCTGTAAGCCTAAAGCCATCAGAAAACACAGATATTTACATTATGATTCATTAATAGCTCCCATACTCTGGGCCACTATCCACTTGCTTTAGATACCTCATGGGCAGGTAACAGATGACTAGGGACATTCCTATGCCTTAGAGCCCATAAAATTATTCAGACTATCCAATCTTAAGCACATTTCTTCTGCCTCTCCCATTCCTTCCATTGAAAATCTCTATGTAGATTTAGGTAAGATGATGCAGACTAGAAAAAAAATATGCACTAGGAATTCAGACAAATCTGCATTAAGCTGCACTGACATTAGTTGTGTCATATTGGTCTCTGGCTTCACAATCCCCACCTCAAACATGGAGATGATGAAAATAATATCTGGTAAATTCAGATTAAATAGAAGAATGCAGGTACTTAAAAATTAGATTCTATATATGGAAAATTTGAGAAAGAATGGATCAAAAAGATTATTGAGTGTCCTGTCTAGTCATCCTCTCCAGATTATGTTTAGCTTTTCATTCTTTTTGAACTGTGTTAAAACTCTGTCAGTTCTAGGAGACTGATAATTATGCAGACTCTTGTCTATAATAATGTAAGTTTTCCAGTGAAGATTCAGTTGGTTGAATCCATGTGGAGATTGACAGTTTTGCCAATTCTGCATCTATTTAAGCACATTAATTTCAGCATTTCTGATTGCCAATATAGTCACCTTCTCTTTAGATTTTTCTTTGAGAATTTTAATTAACATATCACTGTTTTTTCCCCTTAATTAATGAGTTTTATACAAGCTTTGACATGTGTTTATTTTATAGCTTCATGATTATACCCTCTTTTGAAAATGCATCTTTTAAATACCAGTACTATAAAAACAAAACAAAACAAAATGCCTGGGGAGGAGATTAGATTAGTAACAAAGGCATGTCCCCTAGTACTGATGCCTGTCTAGATGACTAATGTGATGGACTCATGGACTCTCCTAAGGCTCAACTCAGGAGTATTTCCTCCTACTGAACAGTGAGGCTTTTCCATTCATTCTTCCAAGGAATGTTCATTATTTCCTCAGCAGCTTCTTTCTAAAGGACTCCCTGAACTAAGCCCCTGTAGCTTCCTTCCCAGGCTGCCCCTTGAAACATTTCCTTTCAACCCTTTGAACAACAACTTCTGCAATTACCCTGCATTTAGAAGATCCCACAAAAAACAATCAAACAAACAAACAAACAAAAAAACTGCATTGCATTGCTTTGTGCACAACACTCTTCTATTTCAGCAGGTATAGAACCAATTACCAAGTCAATTCCCCCAGCATATTTGTTTTAGAGATGAAACATAATAGTATTATTTCTACTTTGTATAGTATATTATTATTATTAATATTATTATTATTATTCTTTTTGTATAGTATTTTAAACTGCTGTTGTATTCCACTGAATTGTGCTGCGAGTACTTATGATGATCTTCAAGGCTTTATGAAGTGGTGCATTATTTGTTCAATGAAATTCAAGGTCTGTTCTAAACAACTTCAAATCAGAAGTTGCTGACCACCTGAAACAGTGACAAATACTCCTCTGTCCTGAGCTGATTAGTGAACTAGACAGCCACCTCTGGGCAGGATAAACTACATTTCCCTAAAATACAATGTGCTTTTGCCTTAAATGGAATCAAATAATTGAAAAAAATATTAAAACTAACCAGAGGCTAAGAGAAAGAAGTAGCAATGACTGCTGAAATGATATACCAAATAATGCAATATGTTTACTATATTCTGTTTGGGAGTTAGTGGGTATTGACCTTAGGTGATCTTAGATTTAGTTTAAAAACCTTCTGTTTACTAGCTGTGAGATAAAGATGTTTCTAACTATTTTAAGCATCAGATTATTCATCTGTAAAATTAAGATAACAATATTAAATTCCTGAAGTTTTTTACAAGGGTGAATTTAAATGAGGCATGAAAATGCTTAACATGGTGTTGGCATACACTAAATGTATAATAAACACTAGCTATTTTAATTTAATGTATTAATTAAAAATTCAGATTTTAAAGTCTGATTATATGTCTCCACAGATTTCCAATGCCCAATGCAATACCTGTACATAATAAACAATCAGTAGTATTTCTTGGCCAAATAAATGATTTACTCCATTCCTGAATATAAGAATACATTTTATTCTTGAGTATAAGAGGCCAAGCAGTGCTGGGGAATGACATTAAAAGAAGAGAGGGAAAATGAGACAAAATATAGTAGTAAGTCCTCAATGTTTTGCCACTTTTAGCAAAAAGATGTATAATGAAATCAATTTTACAATAGGCTAATTGATATAAATAATAGTTAAGTTCTTATGGCATCGCATTAACTTTATGACAAAACAACTTGAATGAAACTTTATTCAAAGACTTACTGTACAAGTGTGAAGAGCAAACCAGTTGGTTCCTATTGAGGCTGGAGGCTGAATTTCCCAAATTACCCTCTATGTGTAATTGCATGTGTCAGAAAGTCCCTCCGAAAAAAGATATAAATGTGAGTAAGAGGTGGGTGAAAGAGAAAGAAAGGAATGAAATACAAAGCATTTCTATTTTGGGAGTGAAACACTAAAACAGCAAATGACTGACTAGATAAATTATTATAGACTGTAATCAGAGCAATCTTCATGATTTATAAATAAGTTCATTGGGTAATGAGGCCTACACATTAGAGCTGACAGAGTTAACAACTCTCTGAAAAATCCTTCTTCTGCCTTTTGAATTTGTGTGGTAGTGGTCTCATTTTCCTATCCTCAACAGAACACACAGGTAGGACTCTAAATAGAATGTTAACAAAATAAATGGTGTCTGTATGAGTGTGTGTGTGTGTGTGTGTGTGTGTGTGTGTGTGGTCGTTAGAGGTAAAGGAATCAGAACTACAAGTATCCTCTGTCCCCTCCCCACTTGTACCATTTAATATACTTCAATTTCAGGAAAGACCCTGGCAAGGACCAGAATATAGAAAGCAGTAATAAAGGGTCACCAAAGCAATAAAAATATTGCCAGAAATAAAACTGCATGTCACTGTGTGGGTGGAATGGATAGTTGATCCCTTGTTTCTTCTTTGTCGTTTTTTCAAAAAAACTATATTTCGATTTCAGAGCAGAAGGGAGAGCGAGAGAAACAGAAACATCAATGAAGACAGAGAATCATTGATTAGCCGCCTCCTGCATGCTCCACACTTGGGATTGAGCCAGGACCCAAAGCATGCACCCTGATCAGGAATCGAACCTTGACTTTCTGGTTTATAGATTGACTCTCAACCACTGAGCCACACTGCCCGGGCTACTTTGCCTTTTTAAAGAGGGTCACAGCCAGCCTGGCAAAGAGAGTGCTAATAATAATGGTATTGTTACATAATATGAGATGTTTTAGTCCTTTGATTCTCTCTCTCTCTCTCTCTCTCTCTCTCTCTCTCTCTCTCTCTCTCTCTCTCTCTCTCTCTCATATCTCTCATATCTCTCTCTTTCTCTCTCTCCACCCCCGGCCCCTATCTTCTGGGGCATACACTCAAACAAAACATCTTACTTGGTTCTCCATTATATTTCCATTGCCAACATCTAGGCCCTACCAGATATGCAGTTTTTATTGACTGAATGAATTGAATGAATAAAATGGCAGTGCTTTGTCTCAAAGCAGGTGTTGCAACAAACAGAAAACCTGTTCCAAATAGGCCTCAATGGCTAGTTTGTTCACAATAAGTTCAGTATTACTGAATAGAACTTCCTGTCAAATTCGTACTACAGAAGGAAAGTATGGCCTTTGCAAAATATTTATTACAGCCCACAAAAAGGGAAAAATTCTAAAGAAGCAGAGGAAAACTTTTATCTGAAAATGATTTTGTTCTAAAATAAAGAGGGAATATAAATGATGTCTAATCTGTGAAATTAAAGCAAGCAGATGTGAAGTGGGGAGAAATGTAAAATTTAGAAAACTATATTCGATGAGCACATAATTACCAAACTACAAATAAAGATAAAGTTAAGCAAGTATAGAAGACAAAATTGAAGTATTTACTGAAATCCACAAGATAAGAATCTATAATAATAAAAGTGTAATATGCTAAATAAACTAGATGTCCTTCCGGATGACCTTTGGACAAAGCATGGCTGCCAGGGCCAACCCCTTTGCATGAATTTCATGCATTAGGCCTCTAGTAGTGATATAATAGTTAAAAGGCATTACCTGGCTGGTGAGGCTGTTGATTGGCTGTCATTCCATGAACTGAAAGGTTGCTGGTTCCATTCCTGGTCAGGGTACATGCCTGCATTGTGAGCTTGATTCCCAGAAAAAGGTGTGCAGAAGGCAGCCAATCAATGTTTCCCTCTCATGTTGAAGTTTTTCTCTCCTTATTCCTTTCTCCCTCTCTAAAAATCAATTAAAAATATATTTTTTAAACAAAAGAAATGCATTAATAGATAAAGGACTTCTTGTTTCTATGTAGGAATTACTAGATTTGGGGTAAGGGTAGTGTTGGAAATAATGGACAGAGTAGGTGAAATACTCAGTGAAATAATAATTAACAATATGGATAATAATAAAGTTTATCCTGAAATATATGTAGATAAAAAAGAGCCCACAAAGTTAAAAATATTCAGACCTAAATATTACATTCAAGTATAAAAAAATGTAACCTTTATATATCAACAAGGGGGAAAAAAGCTATATATATATAGGGAAAATAGCTCTCTTATATTTTTTCTTTATAGTATGAAACACCAGAAGGCAATGCAATGATGTTGACAGTTTTGAGGAGGAAAAATAATTGTTACATGTGCGCAATATGTAAAGCATGTATGTGTTTATTTGCAGAAATCTTAGGAATAAACAAGTTAACAAAATCCTTATATCTGCTTCAAATCCTTTACAATAGAAACACAAACACATGCATATATATCGCTGTCTTTAAAAATGAATTTGAATATTCAAGATTAGGTTAAGTGACAGTTTAAAATAATTGATGGTTATTTTATTTGAAGCCAGCTATTTCAAGTGTAATGTTGTAAATCTGAATCTTCTCTAGATACAACTGTTTTAAATTCAAGAGGAGAATGGAGGAGGAAGCCTCATTTCAATTTCCAACTTAAGCCACCTTGTCCAACATTCAGAACCCCCTTGTTTAGTGAGCTAGAGAGTACTGTTCTAAAGTAAGAAAGCAGAATTCTATTTCTCATTTCCATATTCATCCTTAAATATACTCTCTCCTAATTTAACAATTCCAGGGAGCAGAAGGACTCAGTGTTGCCCACCTTTACTGCAAGCATGCAGCTGATAGGGGACTGTTCTTTTGGAAATATAAGTAACCTGTCACTATTGAATCAAACCCCTCTCCACATCACTCTCAATATTAAAAAACAACAACAAACAGCTTTTTAAAATTAGAGCTTTAAGTTATGCATTTTGAGAGTATGTTAATTAAAGCTGGGGACAGTGTAACAAGGGCCTAGGTAGAAGAAGCAGCAGGAAAGAGACTAAGCAGGGCTGCTTCAGCTCTCTAGAGATGTTGTAGGAAAGAAATGAGCCTAGGCTGGGCTGCGTTGGCTCACTGGGAAGTCAGAGAAAGGGGGCCTTGGGGACAGATGCAGGGGGTTAGCCCAGGATGAGCTGCTGCCGCCCATGGCTCCCCTAGCTGCAAGTCTCATGGGATCCTTGAGAGTTTAGAAGATGCATGGTTATGGGGGAAGAAGGAAGGGAAGGGGAAAGCACAGTTGTGCTCCCAGGAAGGAGAACACACCTAAATCATGCATTTTTTAAAATGTAGCCTTTTCAGTTTCCCTGAAACTCTAGAGGTCTTGCCATGAGAAAGGACACTTTTGGTTCATAGGGAACTGAAAATGCTGCATTGATGTCCTCTGGGAGTTCTGTGAAAAGATAATTAGCCACAAGAGTACTGTATAGAAAAGGGCTTTAAGCATTTAGTTAAAGTAAGAGATTTCTATGAAAAAGAGCTTGTTCACTGTATACTTCTGAACATGGGCATTTGTTATAAAACTCAGCCCAATAACTTACCTGAATGTTTTGCATTCATGGTGACATCATACCAGGCTTCAGAGTGTGAGAATTCTTGGTTATATAAAGAATTTCTTGTTCTTTTCCGAAAGCTAAATAAATAAGGAGAGGTATACTAATTTCAGAATCCAGAGAAGGCAATTAATGCAAGGTTTCTGGCTTTTAATAGAATTGCTTTTGGATGAAGAAGATAGAAAATGCTGAGGGAAAGGGAGAGAAAAATGATGGAGAAGAAAGTTGTTGAGAAAATAATGATGATTCCTGTTGGTAAATAGCTATGCTTGGTCAAAATCCAAAGGAAATATTTTAAAGCTGGGCTTTATTTAACACTATGAAAACTAAAATACTAAAATGGACTATAACAGAATACACTGAAAAATGTGAATGGAGGATAACTGCACTTCACTTCATGTAATTAATCTTGTTAGTTTTAAAAGCAATCCTGAGGATCTTCATAAGTCTTCTCATAAACAAGAAGATGATAGCTTTCCAATGATGTTTCTTAGCCTCTGCTGGATTTAATTGCAGTTGGGCAACACTAAACTCATTGGCAAATGATTTTGATATATCATGCATCGGTATACGATGTAGTGAATGATGATGTTGACCTTCAGCCTTTGAGATGGGGCGGGGGATAGAGAGAGAAAGAAAGATGTTGTGTTAATGAGGTAACTTTTGCAAAGCACCTAAGGATAGGAGCTTGTGGCCAGGAGAACCACCCATGTGATTAGAGAGTTAAAACATTCAGTCCCTACCACCCCCTGTCCCGCAACTCTGAGGAGGGGAGAAGAGCTGGAGATTGAGTTCCATTGCCAGTGGCCAATGATTTAATGAAATGTGCAATGTGATGAAGCTCCAGAAAAACCCAAAGGGCATGGGTTAGGGAGATTTGCGAGTTGCTGAAGATGTGGAGATTTGGCAAGAGTGTGCACCTGGAGAGGGCACAAAAGCCCTTTCACCACACCTTGACCCAGGCATCTCTATGTCTGGCTGTTCCTGAGTTGTATCATTTTATTATAAACTTGTGATCTAGTAAGTAAGATGTTTCTCTGAGTTGTGTGAGCTGCTCAAGCAAATTAATCAAATCCGAGAGAAGACAGTAGTGGAGACTTCTGATTTACTGGTACACCAGGTAAACCAGTTAATAATGTGGGCTTTGTAATAAAAGAAAACACAGTAATTTTAAAAGAAACCTCAAAAGTGCTTTATTAAAAGTAATGTCCATGACTAGCTACACATTTCCCCCATCTTTCAGGTAATTTGTGGATACCGTCCCAAATAGAACTTTTCTTATTTTGAGGCAAACCATTCAGAGACCCAGTTTTCTGATTCATATGTTTTGAAGTGCTTCACTGAAAGTGCATGTGCCATCAATCAGAAGAAATGGTTAACTGAAGTAGCAAGGTCTGATGAATATGATGGGTGGGTTCATACTTCCCAGGCAAAATCTTTTAAGGTGTCTTTAACTGGTTTTGAAGTGTGTGATGGTGCGTTATCATGAAGCAAAATTACTTTGCCCTGCCTTCTGGTACATTCTGGTCATTTTGTGATCAAAACATGTTCAAATTTGTTGGCCATAGGCACCTGGTTTTAGAAGCTCATAATCCACCACACCTTCCTGATTCCACCAAACACAGAACACTGTCTTCTTTCCGAAGCGATTTGGACTTGTGGTTGATGTTGATGGTTGACCTGGATCAACCCATGATTTTGTGCATTGAGATTGTCAAAAATAAATCCACTTTTCATCACCAGTCACAATTCGATGCAAAAAGACTTTCTTTCATGCCATTGAAGCAACCTTTTACTGATGACTTTTTAATTTTTCATTTGTCTTTCGTTCAGTTGACATGGCACCCTTTTTTCTTTCTTTAAAAATCTTTCCCATTGCTTGTAAACAATAGGAAATTGTTTACTGAGTAATGTTTAATCTTTCTGCAAGTTGTTTTGAGTTTGACATGCATCTTTATCCAATAATGTTTTAATTGTTGGTCTTCAAACATTTCTGTTTGACCTGGATGTTTTTTGTCTTGCACATCAAAATCATAACTTTTAAAGTGTTTAAATTAAGGTTCACAAGTATCTTGAGATGAAGCACATTCATGATAAGCTTCCTAAAGTATACAATAATTTTGAGCAGCACTTTTCTTCAAAATAAAGTAATGAATTAAAACTTCCCACAAATGCTCCTTTTTTGGCACAAAATTCAGCATTTTTAAGACTAAAAATATCTATGATGTTAACACCTTCAGAAAATTTAACATATGAAGTGTTGAAGTTTACTGTCAACACAACAGAATAGCATAGGTATCAAATCGCATATATATCAATATATGTGTACCTCCAAAAAAAAATCCACATTATTTACCAGTACATCTGGTAGCTGGTTGGTCAGAATCATAAGTAACAGCCTGGGCTTGCAATTGACAGCTGAACTGGGAGGAGGAGAGGAGGGTTGCAGTCTTGTAAGACTGGACCCTTAACCTATGGAATCTGATGCTCTCTCTGGGTAGATAGTGTCTGAGTTGAGTTAAACTCTTGGGGTTAAAGGTGTAACCTTCCTCCAACATTGGGGTTTAATGATCAAGAACCCCAAAAACTCCCCAACAAAATAAAGAGAATACCTCTGCCCTGGGATAAGCTTTACTTACTTTATCATGGTGGAAAGAAGAGAAGATATTGTAAGGATGTAAGAATAGAATATGAACAGGATATGTGCAAAGAGGGGCAAGTTTAAAACCTGCTCTATGATAATAATAAAGACGGTTTATTTTGTATTTATTATATGTCATGGATAATATACTGAACTTAGCTTATGGTCTGGATAGAAAGTAACTCCTAAGTTTGGACAATTGGAAATGTTAGTCTCCTTCTGTTTTTATAGCTAGACTATCCCTCCAAAGTCACATTCTATGGTTAGTATTTCCTAGAACCAAAGGGAGAGCATCTGACCTCTTTGTTGATATCTATCAGTGTCTCTTTAAGGTGGGACTAGCTCTGTATACCTTGAAATTAATCTATGAAGCAATAGATGAAGATCAAATTTAGAACCTCAGAGTTATCCAACAGAGAAATGGTTTCTGTCTCTAGTCCTAGTATTTTTCTTGGCATCTATTATTCTTCAACCATGGAATGTCTCCATTTAAAACTGCATGACTTTCATCCTCAAACATAGATGGAGAATATGTAATATCTAGCAACAATACTAGCTGTGCTCGATCAGTTTTATAGGACTATAAAATATTTCCTGGTGATTAATTTTATTGTTTGGTGAGGTCTATAGTATTTTTTATAAAACATGGTAATCTTACAGAAGAGGAGATTAAAATTGACTCAGCCCATCCAATGATTTTCCTGGTGAAGATGAATAAATCAGTTAAGAGGCCTGTAATACAGACACATAAGAATTAAAAAGGCATAATTTAATTTATAAGAATTAAAAAGACTCATAAGAATTAAAAAGGCATTCCCCCCCCCTTACCACACACACCACACACACGGTATAATTTTTAATAATTGCAATTCCATCATAAAACCTTTTTGTAAACAATTTCATAAGCAGTGCAGCATGTAGGGATAGAAAACAATTAAGTGGATGCATGTGAATTGGTCCCCTTTCTGATTCATGAGTTACACTGTCTGTGCTGTGTAGCTTTCTTATGCCCTTAGATCATTCTCCACTTCCGTGCTCTCTGCCTCCAAAGGCTGGCCTTTATGGGTCGTTTTGTCTCTTCCATTGGATTGACAACTGAAGAGATAGATAGATGATAGATAGATAGATGATAGATAGATAGATAGATAGATAGATAGATATCATTCAGGGTATTTATTCTTCCAGCTGTATGGTTTCTCATTGGCCTGACTGCATCCCTTAATTAAAGGTCAGTCAGATCTCCTCCCCAGGTAGCCTTTCCACATGGTTCTTTAACAATATCTATAAATGTTCTGCCTACTCCCCACTTCAGGGGTGCAAACAGCCCTGGTGTTGACCTGATCACATCTTTGTAAATAGTCCCTTTGGTAAACTCCTTGAGTTATCCTAATTTGAATGTGCCATCTGTTTCTTGCTGGCACTCTGACTATTTCCAGATCTCAAAAATCAGTGACACTAGGTAGCTTCTGGGTGAAAATGGAGAAGGGATTATGCAAAATAAACAAAACAAATAAAAATACATCGTAGACACAGACAACAGTGTGGCAACTACCAGAGGGAAAGGGGGAGTGAGGATAGAAGAAGGTAAAGGGGGGAGAATTGATGTTGGAAGGAAACGACTTTGGGATGTGAACACACAATACAATATACAGATGATATATTATAGGATTGTACATTTGAAACTTACGTAATTTTATTAACAATATCACTCCAATAAATTCAATAAAGCATTTTAAAGAGAATTTCCATAATAAAAAGTTTAAAAAGATGTATTTAATGAAGTTATATGTTAAGGAATAAAAAATAAAGGATAAGTTAAAATGCATTATTTTCTGGGAGAGAAAAATACTTTGTAAATGAGTATATGTATTTATCTTTCCAAAAGTAAGGTGAAATAGCTTTGCTTAAATAATTCATAGACTAACTATAAGAGGTTCCTTATATTTCACAAGTCATAGCTAATACAGCAAGGGTCTACTTGCTTTGCTAGTTACATACTAACATTCTAGTCTCTTTATTTTGGTGTTACAAGGTTTTTAAAAGTACTCTTTTGAAATAAAAAATAATTGAATATCCTACTTCATGCCTTCTTATACCATCCACAGGCCCCAAACACCAACCTTCACAATTTTAATTCTTTCTCTTCATCCTTTAGAATTGGTTTCAATGTTCCATGTATGAAAAACCATATCAGATTTTGTTAACCAGTCTCACTATGATAAAGTAAAAAAGAAAAACCATGACAGACAGCATAATATTGGAATCTGTGCAACTTTTTTGTGGTTTTTTAAATATGTTATGTTTACTCCAATATAGAATGTATTTAAAAACATTGAAATTATCTATTTAACTACTAGTTCTATCCAGATATACAGTGAGACCCTTGAAGACAAGAACCCTATCTTACTTATACGTGTATCCATTATATCTACCCCATTGCCTGACTCAGTAGTCACTCAATATCGTGGGATGGAGTCCTGAACTTAATAAATTTGGATTGGGTTTAACTAGAATTAAACTACAACTCAAATTATTTCCCTTAACTTGAGAAGACACAATGGAGATTATAGAGCACCCCAAGTCTTATTAAGTAATCTTTCACACTCCCCATGCCTTATATAATTATGAAATATTAAAAAGTGTGACACCTATGTGTTGGGGGTTCTAGGCGAATATCATAAATATAGTTCATCGAGCTAGTGTTGAAGTAATAGAGAAAATATAGTGATTGGATGATTGTTTCTATAGGATGTTAATTCTGTTACTGTTCCAAAATTTTCTGAACGAATTAGAATTCCTATATTTCATGGGGAACATATTTTATTTTCAGTTCCTGCATAAATATTAAAATATATTTAATCCTTAATGTGAGTTCTTCTTTCAATAGCTCAACAGTTCATTCTGCCTAACCAAACAATAGATAAACATAAGTGTTATTGAAAGGACAGATTTCCTGCTATTTATCAGTTTAATGTACTGTAATAGAGGTCAGGGTTCAGAGGGTTAAAAAACAAGAATGATACTGAAAACAGCTAATTGTCTCTCATTAACTATGGTCAGGGTATTAGGGTTGCTGATGAGAATCAAGCTTGATTACAGTTATAAAAATAGAACTAATGACAATGATCAATGCTACCATACTCTTCTAGCTTAGTACAGCACAGGAGATTGGGGCTTAAAGTTGACATTAATTCTAATGTGTCCTCACTTATAGAATACAGAGCAATGCAAGAAGCCATCAAGGTGGGTGATCCCGCAGTGCAGTTCCTGTGGCAATAGGGTGGGAGATGAGTGGCAATCAGCAAGGAAGGTCTCTGTTAGGCCCCAAAATGATACTCTGTAGTTGGGAAATCTACAGAAGAGGCTGTTGTCAAACTTTCCCCCCCACCTGTTTTGTTTTGCTAAGATACAACTTTTAAAATTAAATGTGTTGGGGTGACATTGGTTAATAACATAAGTTTCAGGTATACAGTTCTATAACACATCTTCTATACATTGCATTTTGTGCTCACGACTCAAAATCTAGTCTCTTTCCATTGCCACATATGTGACTGCCTTTAACTTCTTTCTCTTCCCTCCATCCCCTTCTCCTCTGGTATCTAGCATACTATTGTCTGTGTTTGTGGAGTTTCGTTTGTTTGGTTTGGTTGTTGCTTTCTGTTTTATATCCTAGATATGAGTGAACTTATGTAGATTTTGTCCTTTTCCATCTGACTTGTTTCATTAAGCATGATAATTTCAAGATTACATTTTATAATTCTCAACATTACATCATTTTTTTATGGCTGAGTGTATTCCATTGTATATATGTACAACATCTTCTTTATCTAATCACCTTTCAAAGGACACCTAGGTTGTTCCCATGTCTTGGCTACTGTGAATAATACTTCAGTGAACATAGGGGTACATATATTTTTACAAATAAACTTTGCTGAAAGCAACTACATAGGTTAAAAGACAGAATATTGCAATCACATTTGAATAAAAGGAGCCCAAATATTCTAAATATGCATGATGTTTGAGGCAATTCTGGGTGCATCTGGCTAGGACTTGATTTAGGAATCTTTGGTTGTATGCCTAGCAGGAGTTAGCACTAATAAGAACCAGCAGTAAAAGCTAAATATATTTAGAAGGCATGCATGCTGGCTGGGACTTCCTCTTGCAATGGGCATAGGATGAATGATAATGCAGTGGGAGTTGTGGCAACAAAATTGTAGGTAGGAAAATTGGATTAACAGTGTGGTTGATATAACTTGATAGTGGTGATAGTTAATATAAATACCAATTTAATTTTATTAGATATCACATGTTTAAGTGCCAAATGAATGTATATTGATCATAACCTATGTAGATTCTTAACATTAAGTTTATATTTTGAGAAAGTTTTAAGGTCAATAATTATTAAATTTGAAGATGCTGTCCTTCCTGAGAAATAACACAATAAAAACAAAAGAATATTTTTTAATTGGTCTCTCCTTGAAGCATGACCAAATGTTCAGCACATAGTATTTACAATGTTTATTTAATGATGGAATATATTATTAAAATATCTGATATATCACAAAACTGGGATGGATTGGCTAATTCCATTTTTTACTTTTAATGAGCTTGATTACTAATATCATTAAGGACCCATCCATTAATAATGTCATAATGTTCACCAATGGATTATGTTTCTGTCCCTCCCTCATCACCCCTTGCTCATGAATGGCTTACAAGGTATTTAATTATTCTGGATTCTGTTCTCCACTGAATATAACTGTTCCTCCTCCACCTCCTCCTTTTATTCCTCCTCTTCTTCTTCCTCCTATTCCTCTTCCTCTACCTTCATGCCTTTAACATTTGTTGATCCCTACAGTTACCCATGTTGCATATTCTATTAATCTCTTTATTTATATTACTTAAAAAAAAACAACCACATAAGGTATCTAAACATGTGCTAAGACAATTATGTTTAGGAAAAATCAAGTAGTAGTCCATGGTAATAGTACTCATCATTAGTTCCCAGAAAGCACAATTTTGCTGGATCAATCTATGTGTCATATTTGTAAGGAGACCTCATTGAAATAATTTTCTACTTTGAATGTTTTCACATATTAAGAGAACAACATATTGCAAAAGAGAGGAGGTGGGGATCCTTTTTTATTTAATAAATTTATTTACCCCTCTGGCTGTGAAAACAGGATCTAAAGCTATAACAAGTATTTAATTGGAAAAAAAAAATGTTTCTGGTTCCTGTTTCTTCCTGGGCACAATATCAGTTTCCTCTGGGGCATTGAAAAAGCACCAGTTGGGAAGGCCAGAATGAACAAATAAAGAACTGGCAAACAGTCTAATCATATTTTTATATTGTGTGAGTGTTAGTGAAGCCATCTAAGAAAATGAAAATTGATCTCTGTGGACTCTGAAGTCCATCTTGGTACCCACAGGCCCTTTGTAGAGGCATACTTGGCTGTTAGGTATTGGGAGATGTAGTTCAACAGCATTAACTGAGTCAGAATACAACTCATCCTGGCCTGGCAAAGGGAGGAATAGGGGTCAGTTAGTTACTGCCAGAGGTAAAACCATGACCCTGACTCCCCACCCTCCCAGAATTCAATCCATGTGTGATAGTCTAAAGCTGTGTAATCTAACTCATGTGCTTGCCCATGTAACTTTGGAAACCATAGTGTCATTTTACCTACAGCTGAGCAAGGATGAGGTCCAGCTAACAGGGACAAAGGGAGAAAGACCACACTATTGGAATCAGTGAAAAGTGTAGCTTCTGGGGAAATATGTTTTTCATTTCCAAAGTGTTTTCTTCAGATGGTATAGAGCAAAAAAAATTTTGACTTTTTAATATTTTCTTGACAAAAAAAAAAAAAAAGAAGCTATTTCAGAAATCATCTCAATGCTGTTTGCTCAGTCAATCATTCACACCAGGCAGAAATTCTGTCAGAACTTGTCACTTTTATTTAAGCAAGACCCTGACACCGAGCAACTTTATTCTAATCATGCTCACATTCAATTTGACAGTTTTAGAATATCCTGTATGTCCGTTGTGCATGCTCAGATAGATAATTTATCACCAAACATTTCTCTTTTGGCAACTCTGATAGATTCTCACCTTCTTTTAGCTCAATTTCTGGGGAGCAAAAAAGCCTACATTAAAAATATCACTATTTTCCATTTCTTTATAGATAGTGTGAGAAGACATATTATAGAGACAAACACAATTTAGTGGAAGGGAGAAAGCCAATGCGAAGTAGCGTAAAAAGATATAGTGCTCACAGGGAATTGAATCCTGAACTTTTTGACTTTCATTCTGAATCTGATTTATCCAAAGGAATAAATTACATTCACCCAGTTGGTTATTTGGAGTTTACAAAACACCTTAAAATGCAGTTTTAAGTGCTATATTAACAATTATATGTAAAGTTAATCTTCTAACCACATTTAGCATATCAAACACTAAAGATTAGAGAAAAACATTACTGAATAATTTGCCTAATTGGTGTTCAGTGAAAACCATTGTCATGATCATACTATTAGCAGTTCTTATTTTTTGAATGTGTATTATAGTTCAAGCATTTGATTTGTTCTAGATATATTATTGTATTTCATATATTTCTAACATCTACCCTAGGAAGCCTTCTCTCTCTTTGCAGTAGAGGAGAATGAGCCTCAGAGAAATTAAACTTCTCAATGTAGTAGTATTGAAGATGGACCATTGGGATGGTGATTAGGTCATGAGCATGGAACCCTCTTGAATGGAATTAATGCCTTTATAACAGGGATCCCAGAGAACTCCCTTGCCCCTTCAGCCTGACAATGCAGTGAAAAGATGGTCAGCTATGAATAAGAAGAGGGGTCTCAATGGACAACTCTACTGGGCCTTTGGTCTTGGATTTCCCAGCCTCTAGCACTCGGAGAAATAAATTTATATTGTTTATACACTACCTAGCCTAGATATTTTGTTATAGCATCCCAAACAGACTAAGATACTGACAATGATATTAACAGTCTTTATATTTATATGGATTGGTAAATTTGTTGACTGAAAGCTCTCTAAAATGTTAATTAAAAAGTAAAACACTCTCCTTCCAAGATCTATCAGTTATGTTATTATCTTCTCGACAAACCACCTTCCTATTTCATCACATCTGCACTTATTTATTTATTTATTTATTTATTTATTTATTTATTACTCCTTCTTAAGTTATGATATGAAAGATGTTTTTCTTGCCCCTGCACACAGGATCCCTCTGCAGTCTTCTTAAGTTTGGATCTTAGTGATAAGATTTTCTTTGTCTTCAACTTTTATTTTTTTCTCTATCTCCTTCCCAATAGCACTTAAACCTGTGAAATTCTCTCCCATCTTTAAAGGATAAATATTTCCATTCACCTCTTTTAAACCCCCTGGAGCTATTTTCTTATCTCTCTTCTTTCCCTTCAATACCAAGTGTCTTAAAAGAGATGTCTACAAGTATTGTCTCCAGTTTTTCACCTTCCATTTGTGCTTCAGACCACTACTACCACCTCCACTAAGATGAAATTGTCATAGACAAAATCACCATGACTTCTTTGTTACTAAATTCAATAGAAATCTCTCAAGCCTAGTTTTAGTTAGCCTTTCTGCAGAATTTAATCTGTCCCTGAACTTCTCTTTGCACTGCCCTCTATTTTAGAGGAGGCAAGGGTACTCCGATACCACACACTTTACTATGTCCTTATTGGAACTTCTTTTTGTTTTCATCCTAGTTATATTGTTTCTCTTTCTCTCTTATTCTAAACACTTTCCCTCACTAATACTATACATTTTCTGATTTTCATGTACTATTTTATATCCTAACTAGAGGCCCAGTGCACAAGATTTGTACACTGGGTGGGGGAGGAGGGGGGTTCCTCAGCCTAGCCAGTGCCTTCTTGCAGTCTGGGACTCCTTGAGGGAAGTCTGCCTGCTGTCTTAGGCCCAATCCTTAGGCCGGCAGTCAGATATCCCTCTCACAGTCTGGGACCCCTCACTCCTTACTCCCTGCCATGAGCCCAACTTCTGGCTGAGTGGCACTTGAGTGCCTGTCCCCTTGTGGTCAGTGCGCATCATAGCTGCCATTTGGGCAATTTGCATATTAGGGTTTTATTATCTTACCTAATAACAGAGAAACATGTAAATTGACCATACCTTCAGTACTGCCCACAGCCAGTCAGAGTGAGTAAGCAAATTAACTCAACAAAGATGGCAATTAATTTGCATATATACCTGGTTCCTGGGAACCTCCTTGGCACCTAGGTCACTCCCAGCTGGCCATTGGAGGGGTGGGGGGCGGAGGGGGAGCCCTTCCCAAACCTAAAGCCTCAGGCAGAGGCTTTAGGCTTAGGCAAGGCCCAAGCCTGGGATCAGAGGGAAGGGCAAAAAATCAATGGAAACATATCTTCAGGTGAGGACTAAAAAAAAAAAGAAAGAAAGAAAGAAATGTCATACTCTATTAAAGACACATCTTGAAAATGCCTAAAGAAAGTTGTCCTTTTTTTCATGGTGAAGAGACTGGAGTCTGTGTTGATGAAAGTACCTTGGTGGCTGTGGTGACTGGTAGTGGCAGCAGCAATGGGGTGATGTGGCTGGTGCTTTCCCCTGATCAGCCAGGTCACATCCTGCAAAGGGAGCAGGCCTAAGTCATCAGTAGGACATCCCCTGAAAGCTCGCAGTATGTGAGAGGGGGCAGGCTGGGCTGAGGGACCCCTCCCCAGTCCATGAATTTTGTGCACCAGACACCTAGTATACGATAATCCTGTATGAAAAATGGGTTCTACTGAAAGTAATCTCAGAGTGGTTTGATCATAAATTTCTAACTGGGCAGGTCATTGTGGGTGGTCATGCCCCTGGCATATAACTTCTTTGGTAAAAGGTTTTTATCTTTGGCTTAAGCAAATCCTGTCCATTGTTTTTGTGCATCTGTGCTAACACACCTTTGAAATAATCTAACCATCCTTAAGAGAGCACATAATCTTGTTAACTCTCCTGTAATCCAGTCCCTGCCTTGTTTTATTCTGGACATTTCTTGTAATTTTTCTTAAGGCCCCTCCTTAATTTCAAATGCCTAATAGAAATTGCAAAACTTTTATTCTCAGGAGCATTTGAGATCTTGGTTCCAGGTAATTATTATCAGTCTAGCTAACATAAAACCTTATAGAAATTGTTTACAGGTTTGGACATTTCTTATGTAAATATACTGTAGATGACATTTTCAATTTATATTTTTCTTTGGCTCCGCTCTAAATAGCCAAGTATCTAATGCATATCACAACCTGGATCATAATACCGCTATTAAATGTAAGGATCATAATAATTGAAAAATACCTGTGGACGAGCCATTCTGCTAAATCTATTCTATGAATTATCTCAAAGTTAAAAAAATAGCTTCAAATATTATTCCCATTTTAAGAGGAGTAAACTGAGGCTTAGAGATATTTATAGAATCCCATATGTGCTTGATCCCTAATCTCATGCAGTTAACCATTTTTTATACCAATTTGACTCATATATATGTAATGCATTCTCCACCAACATTCAAATCCAGCAGGCCCTAAACTGAACTCTTTCATTTGACTTATTAACCCAATGATTTTTAAACTCTGAATCAATTTAGACAATGAAGAAACTGTTCTTTTTGTTTTATAGACCATAACTAATAAATCACAAATTTTTGCTATTTATTATAAAATAACTTCTACTTCTACTCCCCTAGCACCTGAAAATACAGCACTTTCTACCCATCTCTGCTGGCCAGAGCACCAGAATCTTCCCTTGAATCAATGTAGCAGCTTTCTGACTGATGTCCCTGCTTCAGGTCATGGCCCCTCCCATCCGTTTCTCTCCATGCAGGCTGACTGTTTTTCTGAAGTCAAATCTGTTCATGTCATTTCCTTGCTGGCTTAAAGCCTGTCAATGCTATTTGGTCCGCTCTCAGGATAAAGTCCAAACTCAGGGCATGCAAGGTCATCTGTGACGGAGCCTCTCCAAGCCATGGCATCTTCTATTCAAGCTACTCACGTCACTCTAAATTCCAATTATGAACAGATCTGTGAGCAGGCTATGCTTTTATTTTGATTCTAAGATTTTAAAAAATTATTTTTGTCTTGCTGAAAAATTGTGTCTTTCTTTCCCCATTTCTTTCCCCAATTAAAATGAGTTTTAATTGCATCTCATCCTTTACATTCTGCTTAGATGGAACTTACTCTTGTAATCTTTCTCACTCCCACCAAGATCCTTCTATGTTCTCCCATGGTGCTTAGGCATAATGAGCTTAGACATCATCATTACCCATTTGCTTGCCTGACTGTCGCTACACTTTACTATGCCCCTTCAAGAGTAGCCATCATGACTTTATTTTTGTTTTCTCCACAAGCAGAGTCTGAGGGAATGGTTCAATTATAAATAATTTTGGAGGTGATCGCAATAAATACTGGAGGCAGGCTGTAAAGAAGTGAGGCGGGGAAGGAAAGGTAGTCCACGAAGAGCTCAAGCCTATTACCAGTGTGGGTTAGTGGAGCTTAATATCCTGAGGCACTCTGGGTCCCAGTGTTAATAAAACCTGCACTCAGAGTTACCCCACATGAGAGAGTTAGCATTTTCACACACTATCCTGGTTCCACTGACAGTTATGGTTTTAGCCCAGAGTAACCCCTGTCCTGAACAAACCATTGTAGTTAATCACCCTACCACCAGCTACTATCAATTACTGGTTGAATGCAGCTAAAGGGAGAGCAGGTAAGTGGAGGAGAGGGTTTTGATTCTCTGACACTTCTAGCCTGCTATGTAGGAAGCACAATTAACTCCAATAACACAAAGGCCCCAAATAAAGAAATCTAAGAGCTGGCAGCTGAAGGTTGAATCCATAGCATCTGCTGCACCCTAGTTTATGGTTCTAGACTTAATGCCTGACAGTGTTTGATATATAGTAAGTACTCAAAAATATTTATTAAATAAGTGATTGGGGTTTTTTTCTAAAAAAGAAGGGAGAAAGTTTTGGTGACTTGTTTATGGTTGAATCCCCAGTTTGTAGCACTTAGTAAGCTTAATAAATATTTTAAATGAATGAATAATTGGTTCGAGCTCTCACTGAATGAAGTAGATGATCTTCAAGGTTCTTGTAAGCTGTGAGATTTTATAATAATAAAAGAAATCAATGTGCACCTTGCATAGAGTCCTCTTGAAACATGTCACTTTATAGTCTTGGTGTGGGCACTGTGGAGAGCAAAGCACTCTACTGAACCATTCTTAACCTCAGGGAAGAACACTGCAATGGTTTTTCATCACTCTCACAGCAGAGTAGCTCTGACTAATTGGAGGACGACCACCATGACCCAGTTTGGGACCCTGTCACTTGAGAAACATTTAAAACCACATTGTGGAATGGTGCAACATAGACTGACTATTGCCTCCTGAGCTCCAATAATGACAGAAATGTAAAGATCCATTGTTCTGACACTCCCCATGAACATCGTCTGTTTAGAAAATAAAAATAAAAAGGAATTGAAAGTGAGGTGTGGATGTGGAATGGGCTAATATTTCAAATAGCTTCCTGAAATAAAAAATTTTATGGGGTGTGTGTGTGTGTGTATGGTGTATATGTACCACTGAGGCCTGCTTTGCTAGTAGTAATTTTTTAGGTAGAATTTCTTGTTCTCTAAGCTTTCATATACTGACCACATATAATGCATTTTTTTTAAAATCCAGATAATAGCAATTTTCTAATTTAATAGCATATCCCTTTTCTGATTACTAAATTAATTTATCTGTATAACTGAGGAGTTTAGGAAATAGTTGAGGATTTTTTTGGGGAAAAAAAAGCACCAATAATCTCTAATGCTCCAAACAGCATAAATATATTTAGCTTCCCCTCCTCATACCTATCTGTTTATTATCTATTTATCTGTCTATCTATCATCTATCTATCTATCATCTATCTATCTATCATCTATCATCTATCTATCATCTCTGTCTATATCTGTATCTATATCTTTCTATCATCTTTTCTTTCATTTATCTAATCCATGTACCAAATTTGGAAGCTGTCTTTATGATTTTCTGATTTAAAATATGCTAAGTGGCATAGTTAAAATTTACTCTGAGGAGCCCAGGGTTAGAAACCCAGAGAGATTGCAGGTCATAATTTGCTTCACACATGCATGACTTTTGTAGCCTGTTCTCAGACGGGTGGCAAAATACTTTAGATTCTCATTGGAGAGCTTTCTTTGAGAGCTGGCTTTCAAAGCAGCTGAGATCTAGGCACAGCTAGAGGGCCATGATACTCTGGTCAGAGGACCTAAATAAGCATAACAGTTCTACTAATACTCAACAAACCATATATATTCTTCATTCTTTTTCAATTGTTTATATAAAATACTAGTGGCCTGGTGCACGAAATTCATGCATGGGGAGAGGTGTTCCTCAGCCTGGCCTGCACCCTTTCTAATCTGGGACCCTTTGAAGGATTTCCTACTGCCGGTTTACAGGGATCAGGCCTAAGTCTGCAGTCGGTCATCCCTCTCACAATCCAGGATGCTGGCACCAGCCATTCACCTGCCTGCCTGATTGTCCCTAACCACTCTGCCTGCCAGCTTGCTTCTCCCCTACTGCCCCCTGCTGGCCTGCTCACTCCAAACTGTACACCCCGCCCCCCGTCCTGATCACCCCCAACTGAACCTCCTGATTGTATGCTTACCCCCAAAAGCCCCTGCCATCTCATCCTAGTCTGATCACCCCCAGGCAACACAAGGTCCCAGCCCCTCCTTTTTTTCTTTTTCTTTTTTATATATTTTTTCAGTGCCTCCTTGAGCAGAGGCCAAGGCTAGCGGGAAGCAAGTATCTAGGGTTTATTTATCTTCTATAATTGAAACTTTGTAGCCTTGAGCATAGGTCAGGACTGGCCAGGGCAGGTGGGAAGCTTGGCTTCCTCCATTGCTGGGGAAACCCAAGCCTCCTGCTTGCTCCAGCTCTGTGGCCAGTGCCATCTTGGTTGGCTTACTTTGCATACTCACTCCTGATTGGCTGGTGGGCGTGGCTTGTGAGCATAGTGCAGTGATGGTTAATTTGCATGTTTCTCTTTTATTAGTGTAAATAATAAATAAATTTCAAGTTAATATGGTCCAAATCCCTCATGAGAACATTCTGATCCCCCTGATGTCACAGTGTCAGATAGTTGCAAAAACAGAGCTAGACTAAAATTTGTTTTTCTATTAACATTTTTTCTATTGTGCCCCATGACTTCACAGCCAAAGGATTAATAATGTTTGTAGATAGATAAGAATGAATATGAAATATGAATATGTATAAACATATCCCTTTAAATATTTAAAAGTATGTATAATACTAAAAGTATATATTTTAGTATATATATTGAAAAGTACACTGATAAATAATTTTCACACAATGTCCAATCTCTGTACCCAGCATCCATATAATGAAACAGTATTAACAGTATCCCAGAAGCCTCTCTTTTGCCCAGGAATTCTCTCCTCCTATCCTCATACACCCCCTAACCCCACAGATATACACACACACAACACTCATAAGAATATTCTCTATTAGTACTTCTGCCCACAGATTAGTTTGGCTTTTTTTTTGAATTTTATATACATTGAATCTTACAGGTGCTTTCCTTTGAGTTTGTCATTTGGCTCTAAATCACAGATGTGGATTCATCTGTATTATTGCTTGTAGTTTATTTAATTGTTGTGAATTCTACTGTGTAGAATGTGCTATGTGAGAGTATATCAAAGCTTTTTTTTTTTTTATCTGTTCTGCAGTTGATAGATATTTAAGTAAAGCTATTAAAAATAGTGGCATGATGAATATTCTTGTAACCATTTTCGTCTTAGGGAACAAAATGCTTTTAGGAGCAGAATTGCTGGGTCATTTGGTTATGAATAGTTTATCTTTAGTAGATTCTTTAAACAGTTTTCCAAAGTGCTGTGCAATTTACACTTCTACAAGCAGAGTGTGGGAGTTTCTGTTGCTCCATACTAGCCAATGCTTGACATTTTCTTTTTTTAAATTAGTTTCAGCAGTTGTTTAGTTACGTGGAATTGTAGTTTTAATTTACACACCAGTGTGGACTACATAAAATTATTTGAGTATCCTCATTTGTGAAGAGAGCCTGTTCACTTTTTGCCCATTTTTTTTTATTGGGTTGTTGTTTTCTTACTGACTTATTTGACCTCTTTTTAGAATTTGAATGGGTCATTTGCCATAGTAATGTATTTCAAACAATTTCTAGTTTCTCTATAGGTTGCTTTCTTAAATTTGTCTTTAGAAAAAAAGTTCTTAATATAATTCAATTCGTCACTGTTTATATTATGGTTAGTACCTTTAAAAAAAAATCTTAACTAAGACATCTTTTCTTCCTTCAAGACCTCTTAAATATTTAAAATTTTTGTCTGAATTACATAACACAAAACTCTACAAGAGATTATTTGTTAGGAGAAAAATAGAATACTTTGGGAATGTGCAAAGATCTAAAATATCAATGTCTGTGAACTAAACTGTATAACAATAATGTGTATCAAAATATAGTGGCATATCTGAAATATAGAAATATGTGTCAACTTTTGTCATTATTAATTGTCACTAAAGCAGGCATTTATTGAGTAACATCTTTGAGCAGCATACTGTGATTAAGCTTTATGTCATAAATAACAGAACATTTTGAAAAATTGTGAAATATTTTCTATTAAATATATAAATATAAGTGCTTAAATTATTGCAAGTGGTAATATGTAAATTTTAATAGCAAAAAATCAAATCACATATGACAGAATTATTACATTTAGAATTCTAGTTAGATTACTCCCCACATTAATGGATTGATAGTCAGGAAAGTATGGATATCTTTATCCTTCCCCCATCCTTCATCTTTATAACTTGTTATTAGTCTTGTTCTTACTGTCACTCAGAAGACATAAAGGTGACCTAATTATTATATCTCATATAAACTGTATGATGTAGTAAAAATAATTATTTGATACGGAAGTTATATAAAATAATCATTAAATAATCATGTCTTTATTTTCTTATTTCTGATTAGATATTAGAACATTAGGTATGAAAAATAAGAAGCCCATGAAATTGGTTTTACAATTACTTAAAAAGTTAATTAAGAAAATTATAAAGAATAGCTAACTTATCAGGAAGAAAATAATTTCTAGTTTTGACTTTTTTTTGGACAGACTCTTCCTGGCAAAATTTAATTTAAGAAAATATTACATTTAGTTTTCCCCAAAAACTAATTCAGTCTATTGGTTGTCATTGATGAATAATTAGTAAATAATAAAAACAACACACATATTTTAGGAAATCTTATTGTTTCTGTTGCTAGATATTGGCTTTGATGGTGGTTTTAGATTATGTGTGTTTTTTTAAATCTTCATCAAAGAATTATTTTCTCACTGTTTTTTTTTAGAAGTGAGAGGGAAAACCAGAGAGAAATACTAATGTGAGAGAAAGACATCGATTTGTTGCCTAATGCATGGGTCAGGGCCCAGATCAGGGAAGAGCCTGCAACCTAGGTATGTGCCCTTGTCCAAAGTTGAATGCAGGACCTTTAGTCTGCAGGCCGATGCTCTATACACTGAGCCAAACTGGCTGGGGTGGAAGATTACTTTTGATGTTATTCAAGTTAGTGTACTCTTCTGAGGGATGGGTTGTGGAAGGAGTGCCTTGGAAGATTGTAGAATTATGTAAATACTAGAGGCCTGGTGCACAGAATTCTTGTATGGCCAGTGATCAGGGCTGATCTGTGGGACAACCTGCAGGGCTATTGGGGGCCCCTGCTTGCACCTGCCTTGTCCTGGTACCACCCACTTGCTGGCCCTACCCCTATCCCCTGCCACTGATCACCATTAGTGGGGGGACCTGCAGGGCAATCAGAGTCCCCGCTGGCACCCTCCTTGGCCTGGCACCACCCGCTCACCTGTTCTACCATGCTGCCACAGTCTGGCTCTTGTTGGGGGCCACTGGGGCTGACAGTGCCTCCACTGCTGCCCCTGCCAGAGCCATATTACCAACACCTGCCATGTTCTGCACTGCCCCCTGGTTGTTAGTGCATGTTTAACTCCTGCTTGGTCGAACTCCTGCTCATGGGGACAATTTTTATCTTAGCCTTCTATTACATAGGATAAATACATGAATAAATAAATAAATACATAAAATTATATATATATATATATATATATATATATATATATATATATCACTAGTATTTTAAGTGGAAATGTCACAAATAATAATAAGTAGCATTCATTTTACAGATTTTGTTTTGAAAACTCTCCTTCATCTCTCAAGTGCCCATTATGGAATAGGACTTTACTAGGCATTAAAGATTCAGAGGTGAAAACTATAGCACCCACTCTTAAGGATTTTATAACTTTACATGAATACCATAAGAAGCTTTATAAGGAAGCTTTACATAGAGAAAATTTATAAGAAATTATGTGTATGCATGATACACATCATGTATTCATTTTGCAAATTTGGTGAAGAGCAATAAGAATTTTGTGATCATATATTTTCTTCTGATTTAATAGTTCTCACTACCTACTGAATTTAAAATCTAATACTTTTATGCCGTTATATGGTATGTAGTGCTTGTGTATTAGTTTGTAACATAAAATGATTTTTGTTTTTTTACTATAGATCAATACAAACTTGAGCCCAGCTGGTGTTGCTGAGTAGTTGAGTCTTGACCTATGAACTAGGAGGTCACAGTTTTATTCCAATGCCCCAATTGTAGGGAGTGTGCAGGAGCAACCAATCAATGATTCTCTCTCATTTGATTTTTCTCTCTCTCTCTTACCTCTTCCTTCCTTTCTATAATCAATAAAAGTATATTAAAATATATAAATAGAATTATACACTATATACTCTTTAAAAAAAATACTAATTGAGAGCCCCAGCTTTCATGGTAGCAGCAGGATTTTTTTTTTTTTACTTCAATAATTGCTACTAATTCTCCATTACCAAATGGGGGAGGTCAGCAACTTAATTTAAAACACTTTTCAGAGCACTTTAAGAATTTCTATTGCTTATTTCCTAAGTAAAAATCACAAATCCTGAAAACCAAAAGAAATGCATATTGGCTGTATACTTCATCTATATTCCAGAAGACTTTTTTGAAGGAAAAAGAGATTAAATGCTGTGTTATATATTGAAAAAGATTCTCTCCTTGACTAAACTGTAATCATATTCTTCTCAACCCTTTGATCCCCTAGGACCAAGCATTGGACATCTGTAGTCATCTTTGTTTTGCCCAGTTTCAACAACAGCCCTCTTGAGTCCATTTAGGAAAAATCCTGCTAGCCTTGCTTGTTTCCCTTTATGTGTTTTTATCCACTAATCCCCACTGTGCTCTTTGTTATAAGTCTCCATTTGTCCTATATTTGAAGTTGAGTCCAATCTCTCTCCCCTACTACAAACCCTAGGTGCAGTATTGAATAAAGTTTTACTTAATGTCTTTAAGTGATTTTTTTAATTAAAAATGTATAATTCTAGTTTAGGGAAACCCTATAACCCATCACTTTTATGCTTCTTTTTTATTTGTAAGATATAAACATATTAAAATTAATGACAGAATACCAGTTTAAGGCAATTTTCCCATATTTATAGTATTGGGGAAGAGATAACTATTTTGTGATCACATCTTTACTTATGCAGTAATAATTCTCACCACCTACTGAATTTCAAATTTAATACTTTTTTTTTGGCATTATATTGTAAACTCTGTAAGGTTAGGCCTATACCAATAGTTTTAACCACAATATTTCTAAAGCTTACTGCATTGCTAGGCATATGGTAGGTGCTCAATATATTTAATCGAATGGAATCACATCTTCATTACTTTGCAAATGCATCAATTACCTTTATTTTTGGGGGGTGGAAAAAAGTGAAAGAATAAAGATAGATTAACTAGAGCCTTAGAAAAAGAAAGGAACTAAATTTAAGTACCAAGTAAAATTGCCCTATACTTCTGTTCAACAGAGTTAAATCAGGTTCTAAAGAGGACTAGTTCCTCCATCTTTTATGGGAGTTGAAGATCTTCAATGAAGATGTCATAATCTTGCATTCTGTTGTACACTGGGTTCAGAGTGTCTACTGAGCTGATCTGGTCCAGCGATAGTCACTTTAGGTTAAGTTGTACCAGTTAAGTTTTAATTGTCCCTGAAGTCATATTGTTTACAAAACCAGGACTCTTGGTATTGCTATTTTTAGCCTTAAACCCAATATAGAATTATACCCTCGGGTTCCCACTGACTCAGAAGGCCTTTCTCTTTTAAAACAGAGCAGATGAGAAGTATTGGCTCAGAAAGTCCACCCTTTGTTACAACAGCTCCAGGCTGCTCTGACTGCAAATCACTGACTGACTTGGCACCCTTGCATGGTGCTCACCAGAGGGCCACAGCTATTAACCCACATTAACTCCCAGAAAGCAGTATTCTGGAGGCATTTGCTTGACTGTTATAAAACCAATTGGAAAGTCATTCATGTTGAACCGAATACATCATATAACATATATAAATCTCTAGTATTCCAATGTGATTACTGTTAAAGACTGCTTTTTTCATGAAACAGGAATCAATTAAAGACCTAAATTTTACCTTTATCATCAGAGTTAATATGACTACCATGCAAATAAAAGAGGCTCTGTCATTCACTGTACGTGCTAATTTTTGGGGAGATAAATGATGTGCTTAGTAGTTAACTTTTTCTAGTAGATGAAAGATGATGTTTTTGCTCTTTAAAATGCTCTATAAGGTTTTCATTTATAGTCTTACAAATGGAAGTTTTAAAGCAGGAATGGGAATTCTTCACATATGGTGGAATGCTCTGTGTGCCAGAAAAAATACTTTATGGTTTCACTAACAATTAGAATAATGATTTCTTTTACCTATAACTATTTTTATGCAGCCCCGTTAGGAATGCTTATATTCTTATCTTACTCCTCTATCAAATTATGGGCATCTTACAGCAGAGAATGCCCTGTATTTTATTTTGTCTTGCACTCATGGTGCAGGTATGTGAGAGTTGCAGTATGTGTTTACAGAAAGCTTTATACTGAATTGAATTTATAGATGCTTAATTGAAACATTTCCATATCCATAAAAATGCAAGTAACAGAAGGAATTATGAGGCAAATTTATAGGAAATACACAGAAGATTCTTAAGATGCAAATGAATGGTGAATTATTTATATCATATTCTTGTCATAGAATTTTTCATTTAAAATATGTATACTGAAAGGATTGGATGAATGTAAGTACTTAGCTGAGGTAAACATTTGGGATTAGGCTACTCAAAAATCACATCAAGTACTGGGAGAGAGAAAAGAAAATAGCCTATTGTACTTTAAGTGAAATTGGAAAGTTTATGGACCAGGTAGAATCTTTAATTAGTGACTATTCTGCCTATTGAGCAGAGAGAGGCATTCTAGGAATATGACACTCTTGGAGAAAATTGAAGGAGAAAACAGGACCGATGAGTGAAGATAGCAGTGTGAAGATATGAAAGAGTTTAGGAGGGTCTGAATGTTAGATGATGATTAATAACATCATACCATAAAAAAGCAACAGAGGAGAGATAGAGTTAAGATATGTTAGAAGAATTTGGAGATAGTATACAAAGGGGGGATAAATGGTGATGGAAGGAGACTTGACTTGGGGTGGTAAACACACAATACAATATACAGATGATATATTATAGAATTGTATACCTTAAACCTATATAATTTTACCAATATCACCCCAACAAATTCAATTGAAAGAAAAATAAAAGGCAAAAGATTTATACGGTCTGAAGAGAAACCAGAGCACCCAGCAAAGCTATCACTCAGAATCGAAGGCCAGATAAAGAGCTTCACCAATAAAAAAAAAGCTAAAGGAATTCATCACCACCAAACCAAAATTATATGAATTGCTGAAGGGGGTTCATTCGGAAGAGAAAGTAAATAAAGATAAAAATTATGAACAACAAATACGTAACTATCAACAAGTGAAACTAAAAACCAAGGAAATTAAAAAAAAAAAATCTGATGAACAATATTAACTGGTGAATATAATAGAATCAGAGGTATGGAAGGGAGTGAACTAACGATTATTGGGGGAAAGGGAAGAGGAGGATGTGGGAAGAGACTGAACATAAACTGTGCACCTATGGATGAGGACAATGGGAGGTGGGGAAAGGGCAGAGGGTGGGATGGGAACCTGGTGGAGGAGAGCAATGGAAGGGGGGGCTGGAGAAAGAGGAACATTTGTAATAATATTAACAATAAAAATTTATTTAAAAAATAAATAAATAAAAGAAAAATAAAGATATGTCAGAAGGATAAGTGACTAAATATCCTCATTTATAGATGAGACTAAGTCTCTTGAGATAGGGATATTTAGGAAAATCCCAGGTGTGACTTGAATTATCTACCTCTAGTCCAGTGCCATTATTATTATTATTATTATTATTGTTATTATTATTATTTGTGGAAAGAGTTCTCAGTAATGATTAAGCATCTTCATGTTCATTTCATTAAGAATTTTGCAAACTTAGCTACAAAATAATATATTGATGTAGTTATATTCCAAAAAACACTACATTAAAATGGCACTACACATCTATTTGTAGTGTTATTTATTTACTTAGTAATTCAATTCAGCATTTCTGTATTTTTAAGGGAAGTCATAATGTTTACTTTTTAAAAATATCTACTTTTGTATTTTCTTATTTATCACATACAGTAATTTAAATGATACACAGTTCCACTTGGAAATGGTTACTTAGCTCTATAATTTCCTTTATGTACATGAATTTTCTAAGTATGGCATAATGTCAGTAAAGATGTTTATTTAAATGCATTCATACATAGTAGAAAACTGTAGTAGTTAAAATAATAAATACTAATTCTTAAACAAGGTAGATTATGATTCTTGTGCCCTTTTATTTCTGATACTTCATATCTGTGCTGAGGAAAATTACTAACATTCAATCATCCTTTAGTAGTAACACAGTTGTCCCTTACAATAAAACTATGAACCATCATTATTCCCATTTTTCAGATGAAGAAACTGAGGCAAAATAAAGTTGGACACTAGGTTTGAACAGTGTCAGGATTTGAACCGAGGTAATCTAGGGCAAAAGCCTTTGTTTTTTTCATTTTGTTATACAAACAATAACAGGGGAAGACTTTCCTAATTAGATGCCAGGTGCATGAAATTTATGTACTGTGGTGTGAGATCCCTCAGCCTTGTGTGCGCTGTCTCAGAGTCTGGGATATCCACCTTGCAATCCGAGATCCCTCTCAAAGTCTGGGACCCCTCACTTCTTACCACCCACGTGCTTGCTGCTCCTTAGTGCTGCTGCAGAGGCAAGAAAGACTTCCACCACCACCACTGCACTCACCAGCCATGAGCCCAGCTTCTGGATGAGCTGGCTCCCCCTGTGGGAATACACTGACCACCAGGGGGCAGCTCCTGCATTGAGCGAGTCTGTCCCCTCATGATCAGTGTGCATCATAGAAACCAGTCATTCCACTGGTCATTCAGTCGATTTGCATATTAGAGTTTTATTATATAGAATTATAGCAAAAGTAAGTGACAATTGGATTTTGTAAGTAGCCTATAATTTCTAACATTAGAATGAATAGTTTAGATCGCTCGCACAACTTTCCTGTTATAGTAGAAAGAATGAGCCTATAGACCAGCCAGAGGAGACTGCATGGTTGTCTAATGTCCCAATCCCTGAGGGCCAACTCTTATGCTGCAATTTTTCATACCACTGTAGATCTCATCTTTCAAACAGAATTTTGAAAACTGTGGGTAACATTCAATATTGACTAGTTATTATATTAGAGAAGAAATGAAATCTGTTAACTCATTTCTGCTGCTAGGTATTTTAAAATTGGTCTTATTGAAATTAAAACAATGAAAGTGAGGTCAAGATCAGCAAATTTGGCAAATCCTAAAGATAGAAGAATAAAGTGTTTCAGAATTTTACTTCCCAATCCTGAGGCACTATGAGGTTCAGAAGAAAGATCAATGCCCAGGTGGCTTTTTCATGTTTGCCATTAACTGGTTGTGTGACCTTAGGAAACCTAACGTGTACTGAGAAAATATAGCAGAGCTCTTGGCCTAGGTCAGTCTCCCTTTTTCCTACATGTTTGACAAGAAACCATAGTGACAAAGCATAAAGAGAGCAATTTTTGACAAAATCCCTAAAGGCCACTTCATTTGGTTGATGTAATTTGACCTTCACCACATAAAAATTGTTGCTATTTGTCAGAATAATGTTGCTACCTTAAAACAGTGTGTGTGTGTGTGTGTGTGTGTGTGTGTGTGTGTGTGTGTAAAGGCCATACCATGAATATCAACTCAGCTAAAGATAAGGGCATTAACTAGAGAACAGACAAGACCTAGCTAAAAACTTTTTCTTTACATGCCTGAGAGGTGGGAAATAGATGTTTAAATTGGATGCTGGAAGCCATGTGGGACCAGGATAATGTCAGGCAGAGGGAGGTTAGAGCAGCTGTGTTTGTAAAAAATGATGCTTTTTTTTTTTAAATTTTAAAGGACTTCAAGAAAATGGGGTTCTGGAGGATAGCTCTCTATGTTTCTAAGTTTCAGGGCTACAGAGAAGGGCTCTTTAGCCTTAAAAAACAAACAAACAAAAACAAACAAACAAACACACAAAAAACAACTAATGTAATGTGTGAGGGGTTTTTTCTTTTTCTTCTTTTCAACAGTAGACTTAGATTTTCAACCTAGATTTTTAAAGAACGTTCGCAATGCGTACTCTTTAAAGATCAAACATTGTGACACAGAGTCACATTAAGGCTGCGTTCCTTTAGGAGAGCTGACCCAACAGAGTGCATGGTTAGCTGAGCACTATAGGCACTAGAAGTGAGGGAAGGGACTTTTGCCCCTTTGTTGAGAGACACTACATTTGTTGGCATTATTGTACCTAATTTATAGCAGGGAAAATGGATCTTCATTAAGGCTGAATTGACAATTGTTAAATAACTAGTAAATGTAGAGTTGGGCACTGATTGGTTCAGTTCAGTGAATAGAGCGTTGGCCTATGAATTGAAGGGCCACAGATTTGATTCTGATCAATGGCATATACTTTGGTTGTGGGCAGGCTTGATCTCCAGTCAGGGGCATGATGAAGGCAACTGGTCAATATTTCTCTTTCATGGGTATTTCTAATTCTCTATCTCTCTCCCTTCCTCTTTGTAAAATTCATAAAATATATTTTTTTCAAATGTAGAGTTGGGATTCCAACTATGTCTGACATTGTGTCCATATTCTTAACCACACCACAAGTTTTGAGGTACAGAAGGCCTGAGCTTTATTACATCATGACCTTTCTACCTTCTGTCCCTAATGCCACACCCAAAATGCATTTCTTAATTCTTGTGAAGTGAAGGGCATCATGATACAAAAAACAATTCACTGTTCACGAGAGAAACTCACAGAAAGGGAAGGCAGTGTTGGGGAATGAGCCAGGAAGAAATGGTCACACTCTTTAAGACATACACGTCCAATCAGACCACTGGGATGCCACCATGGATGAGAATGCAGCATTTTTATTGTAAAAGTCCACATAGTAGGCATTTCCCTTTGCAAAAAGGTTTTCAAATACATAGACAGGGAACAGTTGATAATGAATATTTAGGGTATGTATAATATATATTAATATTGCCAATACTATGCACACATTGGAAAGCCAGCTTTTCTGAGTTTCCCCATTATGGAATACATTTCAAGTTGACAATAATAACGTGTCTCACCATTGAAAATTTGCCAACCACTCTCCCAAGGAGTCAACATTTAATATGTTAACAATCTAAAACAAGAAAATAATTGATTCTATTTACATGTGTTTGAGGTTACACACTAGAGCACTGGTATATTAAACATTTGTAAAATTGGCAGCTAGATGTGTTTCAAGATTCATCCAGATGACATTACATGGATTTATATTAACAAAGTCACTGTCTCTTTTTTTCTATTCTTTTCTACACTTTTTTACTCTATAAAGATTTACTAGCTCTGATTGAATTCTTACTTAGAACAATGATTGCCATAAAGAAGAACTGGCAAAGGATGCTAACTTAGAAAAATAAGGATTCAGGATGAATCCACAAAGATGAAGCTCTACTCATGATGTTTTGAAGTCTGTGACAACCACTTTATGTGATTACAATCTACCTGAATGATTGCGTAGGCTCAGCCTCCTTGTAAGTCATTCATTTGTTTTTTCATTTTTTAAGTTTAATCTTCAGTACATTAAAATTTCCTTTCACAGAGTATAGAATACTATATTCTAAATACTAGTCAGGTATGAGTATTGATCATGCCTGTCATGTGTCCTCAAGGACAATTGTCATAGGTCAAGGTTGACTCACTTCTAAACATGAAGAAATAATATAGAACTTTTAATTATTCTCTAGCAGACTAATTTTTGTATACAAATAGAGGACGTAAGTATTGTTTTAAAGGAATATAGACATTAGCTAAAATAAACTTTTGAAAATGAATATAAATAGCCTAAGTTCTTTGGATCCTTCTGTTTATATCTACAAAGTCAAATATCACTTGACATTGCCAACATGCAAAGATGAGTCACTGGTTCCAGGCCAGCACAGAGAAATACATTGGCATGATATGGGTCCAGTTCACTCCAAACCATACTTGTTGAGCACCGTGTGCCAAGCACTGTGCAAGGTGCTTAGGACCCAAAGAGGACATTGAAAAGGACACTGCCACCGAGGCACTCACAGTCACTACAAGCAGATCTTGCGATGGAGAGTAAGTTCTGTTAAGATCTATAGTCCTAAAAGGAAGGAAAAATAGCAGCAAGCACATACAATCACTTTATACTCTATGAAATTTGGCATATTTAGAGGTGGCAAATATTCAGTCTATATTTTACTCAGAGTGCTTAATATGTCATACGAGGAAGTATAAGCTATTTCAATCTTTATGCAAGAGGGAAATGATAGTGAAAAATTTCCCCTCCAATTCCAATCCCAAATCTTTATAATTGCATTCATGATTCTTTTGTAGCCCAAAGACACAAAGAGTAAAAGACAATGCTTTAGGATGTTAACTTCAATCCATTTATTTTGCCTCTAAAGAGATGCATGCATTAAACTTGAAGCATTCTAAGTTATTGAAATATTTACATCATTGTACATGTGATATGAAGGGAATTTTCTTTCTATCTTGCGATCGAGGTATAATAGGTTTCTTGTCTAGGTTCTTATATGTAAAATGAGTTGTGATTTGTCTCAAATGTGGGAGATATTCTGTTGGGATCAGTTCACTACAACTTGACCCCCCAATGGTCTTAGGGAACAGTTTGGGATATTTTGCATCTAACTGTATTTTGAATGGGATGAGGACACCACCACTGCAAATACTCATTGCTTTTCCTATTTCAGTTCTGTAGCTGGAAATACCTTGTTTGATTTCAATGTTCTTGCTCTAATTTCAACTTGCCCTGCAGGTTTGCAACACAGAAACATTATAGTTTAAATTACACTTATCAAAGGCGAGTTGAGTGCAAACAATATGACATTAATACAATTTACCAGGTTAGAACAGAGAAACAAATTCAGATTATTATAAACCGCACAGAGGGACTATTCAAGTGGACTTTGAAATGACACCTTCTCTCCATGAGATTTAGTAAATAAGACCCTTGTTAACACTAAGACCCCTATCTCTTTACAGGTAGAGGTAGGAGACCCAATAAACCAAATTGAACAAGCAGAAGGCGGTGGGGAAGAAGATCCGTGCATATGAGTCCATCTTGGCAATCCGGATATGTATCCTCCCATGTCTCCAAGCTCCTGTTCGGCAATCTTCAAAACAGCAGAAAAAGCTGGCACAGTCCTTGCCATCCAGACACTCATACCCATACTCTTCATCTCTCTCTTGAAGGTGCGTGGCATTGTTCATTTGAATGGTTGCTGATCTTGGGCGAATATCAATCGTAGGGGCCTGAGGCAGGGGAGGGACAAAGAGGGATCAGAGTTAATTCCACTTGATAAATCCTGGGCTATTCCTCCACGATGTTAGCAAAGTGAATGATGAATCTGAAAATGAGTACTCAGGAAATTGCTATGACATCGTGATCTACAATGGTGAAATTAAACTCAGAAGGATAGCACATTTGCAGATTTTGAATTTTGAGTTTAAGCAGTGCAGCTGAAAATAATACCATCAAGCTTATAGCTGGAGCAAGAAGATTAAACACCAAAAGAACGCAAAGTTTAAAGATTTAAATCAAACAACTACATGGAATCTTATCCTAGTAAATATTAGATGGGAGCTGGGTTACATGAAGGCATTAAATGGTTTTGCATGTGAGTAGAACAGAGAAATAAAAAAATGTATCAATTTTGAAATCAAATTTTGTGTAATGCTTACCTATTGGCAAATAGTAAACCCCATTATACTGAGCAAATTTATTAGATGCTTTTAATATAAAATGTTAAAAATATGAATACTGTAGAAGTTTCCTGAATTTGTACTACAAGAGTATGGCTCATGTTTTAGAGGAATAAGGTACTTTGTGTAATATTCACCATCTAGAAGTTTCAGAATGTCAGCAAGGTTTACCTGCTAGTGAGTGAGATTCAGAAAAATATTCTACTGCCTGTCAAACATTATTTAGCATTTGAGAAAAAAATTAGTACTAATCAGCTGAATCCTGATCTAACTTATGTTTTGGGATGAATTATAAAATTGTTTTAAGACTCAGTGGTCTATTTGAAGTTAATATTGATGACTTAGTTTTACGATAATATAAATATAAATCCCAGTGTCTCTGAATCAGCTGTCAGAATTCAACTGGGAATAGAAATCTTATAATATTGCAAGACAGAGCCAAAAGGCCATCCTAGAAGGAAGGGATAGGTTTTTTAACTAAAGCATTTTAAAGAGAGTATTATTTTTACAGAACAGACAGGTAAAGCTTAGGCCAAAGGAGGTTATTTTTGCATTAGGATTTACAGAACTAAAATTTAAGGGCACATAGGTTATATGTGGTATATGGCAGATGCAGGCAGTGACACTGGATTTCATTTTCATCTGCGAAGAAAGGGTAAGTTTTGGCTTTGATGTTTAAAGAAGCCTTCTTCACTAACAACATCTCCTATTGCTTATAGCTTTTTAGCTTCATGTAAGGTCAAAACCGCTGTGAATTAGCATAGGGTTGTTGAATCAACTCTAGAAATAAACAGAACTTTCGTATTTTCAATGTTTTATCTTTAGTAGAATGCTTAAATGTCTATTCATAAAAAACAAACAAACACCATGTAAGCATTAATACTTAAACTCAGCCGTTGCATGCAGTGAATTTCCATTCCAAAAACATTATACCTTGAAGGAAAACATCCGAAGAAGCTTTGGGTTTGTAGACAGAAAAGAGAATGCATTTCATTTCATTAAAAGAAGAGGAAGAAAAGGGAAAGAAAAAAGAGACAAAATAAGATAAATTAAAATGCATTTTGAAAACATAGTAGGTGAAATAAACTAAAATTATAGGCACAGAAGGACAATTTTGAACATGGAACAAAGTATATGCCTAACGTTGAAAAAAGAGAATTTGGTGACTGCTAGTTAAATCTTTCATAAATTAACCCACAATTATCTAACTACAAAAGCCAGGGTTATTCATTTATGAGGAATCTTCTTATTTTATTTTCTAATTATCACTAAGAAGGTCTTATTAATTGAATCCTGACATAATGAATCAAAGCACATATTAAATGGGCAAATTAAATTCAGCCTCTCTTTAGTACCTTATGTTCTTGCTGCTCTGATAAAGCATCTAATTGACTTAAAAGGGAGAAATGCTTGAAATTCTCAGGTAATTTTATTTTCTCAGTTTCTTTCATCTTTTTCTCTTCTGCCTTGTTTTCTTCTGTCATCTTCATGACCATGGATTAAGGAATCCATATGTTTCTATTTCTGAAACAAAATGCACTCTGCAGTGACCTAGCTATTAGAGAGGGGCAAAGGGTTTTTTCCCAAGGACTCAGAAAAAGAGAGGGAAGGAGGGAGGGAGGAAAAGAGGAAAAGAGAGAGAGAGAGAGAGAGAGAGAGAGAGAGAGAGAGAGAGAGAGAGAGGACTCTTTAGATTTGTTTGAAAGCTAGTCCTCTTGTACCCTTGTAATTACTGGCAGGTAATAATGCTAAGTATCAGTAGAACCATCTTCTTGGGTGGGGGAGTGGAGGGATGAAATGGAAAGTGAAGGAGAGGGAGAAAACAAAAACAATTAGAAAACGAAAATAAGGAGAGAGAAGATGTGAAGGCAAAGAGAGGCAGAACACACAGGGAAGAAAAGGACTGAATAAAGTGTAATGAGTATTTGGGAAATTAGAGATAAGCATTTATTTTTTTATTAATCATAAAAAATGATGCTTCTTTCTTTACCTGTTATAAATTCTTATATTCAAACAAACATATACCGTGTAGAGAATTTCACTGGTGTCCTTGGAGATGCATCGGGATACAACCTAGAATCAGCCAGACTTCCTCATTATAATTCAGTCTCCCAAAGTCCATGGGTCAGAGAGTTAGCCACTATCATATCTCTCATGGCCCTTAGAGCAGATCAGGAAAGGCTATCAGTGGGGTGAATTCCTTGGCCCCTGCCTTGGAAGGGACTTTGACTTTCATGGGCCTCCTATGAGCCAGATATTGTGTTTAGGTAGGTAATTGGGTAGCTATATGCTCTCTCAACATTAATAATAAAAGACAATTGCTTTCGGCATTCATGTTTGTGCTTCATCTTCTCTATTTTAAGTTTGATGGCAAGGTGAAGTCATTCTCTCTGGTTCCAAATCACTGAAATCAATCCAGGTTAGTACTTATATAATCACCCACATCAACCATCATCATCAACTAGGGAATGATAAGAACTTTTATGTGTAAGGTACTATGTAATGCTTTTTACCATTGTTATAGTTATTTTTCATAGTAGCCCTATAACATATTTTATAATATTCTGTTATATATGATTAAAGAAAAACATAGGAAGGCTAAGTAACTTGCCCAAACAATAGATGAGATATTTCTTTTAAAATAAACAGGTGCACAGAGTATGAAGCCAAGAGAAGTCCTCTGGTGGCAACACACACACACACACACACACACACACACACACACACATTTGCAAAAGTGTGATGATTCTTGAAATTTAAAGAATCTTATGGCTTCCTGGTAGAAAGCTTTGGATAGAAAATCTTAATTTAAAATATCAATAATTTTAAAATCTTATAGTAAGGGGGCAGAAAGGTGAAAATAAATAAAAGCTGGAATAATAGCCGTTAGAAGAGAGATGCATCCCTCAGCAATGGTTACAGCCCCCATGAAATGAAGAGAGCAAGAGTCTGCCTTAGTGAATCAGGTATCTCTTAACTAATAACCATAATGAATCCTTATGTTCTGGTCAAAGTCACACATTCAGTTTTCATCTTGGAGCCCAAAGTGTTGAGCCATAACCTGAACATAGACTAACCAAGACAAAATCCAAACAAAACCAGGTGATCTTTTCTGCATAAAAACTTCAGTGGTCCCAGTAGGAAATGATACATACAGGGTTTTTCTTCTTTTTGTCTTTATCCTTGCTTGGTTTCCGGTTGCTGACAAAATAATGTAGGGTGCCATACTCCACCAAAGCAGAGAAGACAAATATGAAGCAGACAGACACAAAGAGATCCATTGCTGTGACATAGGAGACCTTGGGCAGTGACTTCCGGGCGATGGTGCTTAGGGTTGTCATTGTCAGGACAGTTGTGATACCTGAAGAGAGGCACAGTAGAAAAGGTTATGTGACCACATTAGCAAGCTGGGTGACTTAGTCACGATGGACTAAGTTTTGTGGTTTCTGATAAGCAACCTCAGTAATGGGAAAGAAAGTGTAATTAGAATCATAGACTATGTCCACAAATATTTGTTGCCTCTTAAATGCCATTTAACATTGCTGCACCTCTGCTTCCTTAGTTCTAAAAAATGTGATATTTTTTGTAATCATTACAACGACTTCTACATGCTTTAGTTGTGAAGAGTAGAACAGGCAGGGGGTCCATATTGAATATATCTGATTTGTCCTCAATGATCAACTTGTAGTCAATGACTGCTTTTTGCTTAGGGGTCTCTCCCTCATTCTTAGCTTACTCACCTTGCTGCCTTCTCCTACCATGGTCTTTTGCCAGTGAGCACTCATTTAATGAGTAATTAAATGAGTTACAGGAGTGGCCATAAGAGGGATTTTGATAGCAGAACTGTGTACTTCAAGAGAGGAAATCAATTTGAAATATTTTTCTTAAAATATTTGTGGGATGGAAAAATTGGAATGCAGAAATGTATTTGTTCCATCCTAAATAATAGAAGGGTAATATGCAAATAGAACAAACTGCAGAACAACTGAACAACCAATCAAAGTGTAATATGCTAATGATATGCTAAGACTGCTCAGCCACTCACTGTGATGTGCACTAACCACAAGGGGCAGACAGTTGAGTGACTGACCAGTTGCTATGGTGTGCACTGACCAGCAGGGGGCAGATGCTCCAACCAGTAGATTAGCTTTCTGCTAGAGTACTGCTGATCAGAACTGAGCGAGATGGGCTGGACATACCCTGAAGCCCTCCCATGGTCCCTCTCCAGTCTGATCGTGCACCAGTGGGGTCCCTCAGCCTGGCCTGCACCCTTTCACATTCCAGCAGCATAAGCCTCTCCTGATCAGGACTGATTGGGCTCAAGCCAGCTGCAGGCACAGTGGGGCCAGGATGAGTGGGAATGGCAGGTAGGAGCTGCAGGTGGCATTGGTCTGTGGGTTTCAGCCTGATCCCTGCAGGCCACCCAGAGGTGCCCCACCCTTGCATGAATTCTTGCACCATCCTCTAGTTTATTCGTAAGTATACATATATTACTCAAAAATAATCATTGTGCTACCAGCTATGTGCCATGCACTATACTGGGAATAAAAGATATTTGTATGCTAATGTGAGAGACAGACATAGCATGTTATACAGCACATTCTACTCACAGTGACAATTAATCATCCTAAAGTAATAGGCTCACACTATTTTGGGTTTGTTTTAGCATGTAGCATTAGACACTATTGTTGAATAGTACTTGTAACATAAAGTACCACATATAATGGGAAAATCAAAATAACTTTATTTTGAAACAGATGGGAGACTAAATTAGATTTGGCAGAGCACAAATATGCAAATTACATATTTAAAAAAAAATTCCCCAGGAATCACTCTGCCCTCAGGTTTAGTAGCCTGGGACAGATCATTTTGTCAGAAAATGACCACAGTTGCTAACATTGCTAGATCTTACTATGGTTTGTATTCTTTGCATAGAATAACTTATTTAACCTAATAAGTTATTCTATGCAAAGAATACAAACCATAGTAAGATCTAGCAATGTTAGCAACTGTTAGGTAAAGAAAATTATATGTTTTACATGTGAGGAAACTGTAAGGAATAGAGATTAAAGGATATTTCCGGGTCCATACTATAATTCTGAGTTGCCATTCAGGTTTATTAGATATCAAAGCCGCAGCTCTTAGCTATTCCATGATACTGCCTTCCCAGAAAAGACTGAGCAAGAGATGTGGTTCTAATTTCCTCATAGAGGATGAAAGGGATTATGGTTTAATAATTCATCTTTCAATAGCTTTATTCTTAGTTAAATCTTTAGGGAATTTTATGTAGCATAAAATTTTTATTCATGGACCTAGACTCCAATGTCCCTGTGATTATGTGGCTTTCTTATAATCTCTGTGCACCTTCTTCCTCATGTGAGAAAATAAATATTTGAAAACCTGAGACAAATATCACCATTATACAATAGATTAAGAAAACTGAACATAATCTTAAAAGTGGGGAGATGGGTTCTCAAAATTTCATAGGTGATTTTGTCCTCCCCAAAATAATCTTCCTACTGGCTCATAAGTAGCCAATTAACATGTATGTATGTCCTCTAATGTCATCATGATTGTGCATGTTGGAATTAATTAACAGCCCATGGTGTGCTGGTAAAGATGTAACAAATTACTTTAGAAAAAAATGAATGCTTTGATTTTTAGTGTTTGCTTATTTCGATGATATTACTACTTTCACCTTGGCTGATGTCAAGCTGCCAATGTGACATCACTAGAAACACTATTGCGAAAGGACAAATTATCAGTTCTCATGAGTTGGTGTCAGTAGTTCCAGCTTACAGAACTGCCCAAAGACCACAACGAAAAATCTATTGAAATTAGAAGGGTTTTTTGTTTGTTTGTTTGTTTGTTTGTTTTTAGCTAATTTAAATTTATTAAGATAATTTACTGAAGGGGGGGAGCATATTAAATTTGTTAAGAAAAACAGAATTAGGAAAATTTAAACATTTTTCCCTTTTTTAGTATACTAGTTTTCTTTAAAATGAAACAAAGAGCATTTCTATATAGCTGCTGATTGGATTAAAAGCAAATCAATTTGGAAAGGGGGATAAAGATTATGCCTTTTAGGTACTTACCTTGACTAAGTGATGTAAGATGAAGAACTGTGTCTTACCTAGAGAAGTTCTGGCTGGCACAGCATCCTTATTGATCCAGAAAGACACCCAGGATAGAACAACAATGAGTGTGCAGGGGATGTAGGTCTGGATGGTGAAGTACCCCATTCTTCTGCTCAGATCAAAGTAGACACTCATGACCACATAGTCTCCTGGGAACAGACCAGAGATAGCACCATGCAACCCCTTATCAAAAACTGAAAAGCATTTAAAAATGAGCATATGTTCAAATTTCTCACTTTTAAAATGAGAGTTCCATTCAGGGGTATGTTGAAAACCACCTTCTACTAACTTGGGTTTAAAAAAAATTTAAAAAAGCAAAATCTAGCTGAAACTGAAATCTGATCTTTCTAGAAGCAATGTGACTACTAGAAAGAAGGAAGCATTTTTGAGCATATTCATCATATTTTCTTCTTTTAAGTGATTTTTGATGGTGCCTTTTCTGGCTACGTAATAGACACAATATACTTAGTTTGTTTGTTTGTTGGGGAGAGATGGAGGAGAGCTTTTATACTTGCCTAAAATGAATCCTAAGATTTGTAACAATTTTCTCTTGTTCTCACGATCTATCTTCATACAAACCAGAAGGTAATATGTTGGTGCTTAAAACTAGTAAATAACTAGTTCACAATGAAATTCCTATACTGAGACATTTTTTTTCTCATACTTTCATTGAATCATATGGTTTTACTTCGTAGCAATTACTTCAATTAGTAATTTCTCATTTATTTGTGAAGTTGTTTTTGTAATGTTTGTCTCCAATATTAGACTTTAACTGCTTGAGTCCAAAAAGTGCCTATTTTAGCCCATCATTACACTACTAATAATTAGCATCCTGCTTGATTCTAAATAGGTATTTCATAATATTTGTTGAGTAAATGATCAAATAAATGAACACACTTAAAAATGTAAGCATAAAGCAAAACAAACAAACAAACAAAAGCAAGATATCTAGAGTCTGTATTTTTGAACCTTGGATTAAAAAAAGGAGTTTATGTAAATAATCCAGAATAGAGTCATAAAGGAATTAAGGAATGAAAGCTATACATGAGAACAACTTAATAGGACACGATTTGAGGTTTCTAGTTTTTTTTTTTTTTTTACAATCAGGAGTCATGCATTGCTTTTAAAAGTCCATGCCCTGCATTTTACATGGTTCTAAGTGAAATTTTAGGAAATTTTGATTTTTAAGTTTAGAAAATGTACTAGGGGGATATATCCCAGTTATCACAGATTTATGTTTTCTTTATGTGCTTGCAGAACATCAGTTTTAAAGACTATATCTACTCTTACAATGGGAAATGAACACATGAGAGACTGGTTTTCAAATATTGCTTCTTTTCTCTTTACCAAAGTATAATTTGTCTTAAAATGCAAGAAGAATGAAATCCAAATTATGTGTTTCATTTTAATTATTTGGCTTCATGCCCACGTTTCCCTGCTTACTTGGCTGATTTAGATCTGATTTGAAAATAAGGTACTTTAGAAGCCTCTTGCAGACAAGACTGATTTAGCAGGATGAGATATTACTGCTCAGCTCAGTTCCTCCTCCCACTCTCAAACACAAGGCCACACCCTTCCAAGCTGCTGAGACAGAAAAGTCCTCATAGCTCATTTTCAAGGAAGTAAAGACTCTTCCCTTCTAAGTGGAGTTATGAGTAGCTGCTAACCTTGCCTTTGGTGGATTAATGCACTATTGTCTGAGTCAGGCCTGGCCAAGGCAGTAACAATGAGCTGGACACTGGGGAATTTGGCTCTCATTGGTTGAAAGTACAAATTTATTTTATTATTTTTAAAATCCTCTCCTGAAGATATTTTTTCATATATATATATATATATATATATATATATATATATATATATATATATATAGAGAGAGAGAGAGAGAGAGAGAGAGAGAGAGAGGGAGGGAGGAAGGGAGGGGGAGAGACACACAGAGAGAAACATGGATGTAAGAGAGACACATTAACTAGTTGCCTTCTACATGCACCCCGATCAGGGCCAGAGATCGAGCCTGCAACTGAGGTTGCTGCCCTTTACTGGAATTGAACCTGGCATCCTTCAACCCACAGGCCGAAGCTCTATCCACTGAGTCAAACCAACTAGGGCAGTAGTCGGCAAACTCATTAGTCAACAGAGCCAAATATCAACAGTAAAACAACTGAGATTTCTTTTGAGAGCCAAATGTTTTAAACTTAAACTTCTTCTAATGCCACTTCTTCAAAATAGACCCGCCCAGGCTGTGGTATTTTGTGGAGGAGCCACACTCGAGGGACCAAAGAGCTGCACGTGGCTCGAGAGCCACGATTTGCCAACCCCTGAGCTAGGACAAAGGTGCAAAGTTACAAATTCCTTATTGATGTCAACTAGATTTTGATTAGTTCCTTGAGATTATACTTCTCTGTATTGATTTATCTGGACTAAAACTATTTAAAGTCAAACATTTTATAAATGAGTTTGGGCCTCACTTTTGTTTTAATTTAGAATATAATATACAAAGGCTATGATTGAGGATTAAAGACATTTGGGATAATCCCTACTAATGGCTATCTTTTCCACACTCTGTTTCTCTTATCAGAATACCAGAGGCAAATTCAAGATTGGAAAAAAAAAAAAAAGTTTCTTTTAAAATAATAACATTCAGGAGATACTTTTTCTCCCCTTGAGAAAGATTATTTTCCAAGTCCTTGAGAGTGTTCTGCATATTTTAAGTGTGTTAAATGACACTTTAGAAGTTATACTATTTTAAATAAATCTGGACAATTTTAGTAACTTCTTTTTACTCCCTCTCATGAAAGAGAATTTACACTTTGGCATTAATGATTTGACTCTCTGAAAGGTGAACTTTAATTTTTCCTCAAGTAACAAGATAATTATCTCAATTCAATTCTCCTCCTCCCTTTAGGCCAGCTTCTAAACTCCCCTAGCTTTTTAATCCATTGATTTCTATTTTAAGATAATAGCTTCTGAGCATCTTTCATCTTTACCAGCAAATCCAAAACTTTTTTTTCCACTAGAGTACAGATTCAAATTTGGGAATGGCCCATTTAAAAAGAAAGCAGCTTCCCAGTGATAGCCTTGATGCCTGTCTTATCTCTAGGCCTTATCACTTTTTTGTATTTTTAAAAATTCTTGGGCCCAGGAGCCAATGAAATCAAATCCCCTGAGGGTGCTGCATCAGTGATTCACCAAGTCAAAGGGTTCAGTGTCAATTCAGTCTAAGGTAGCTGTTTCAACCACTGCCAATTTATTCTTTTTATTGAATTATTCTAACATAAATATTTAAAGTCATAGCATATTATAAATTATTGTGTTCCCTGCTTTTGTCCCAAGTTAGGACATAATAGGCAAGCTGTGATTGAGGAGAGAAGACATAGAATTTGAAAGACACCCATTAATGTCTATTCTTTATTTTTTGTAAGCTTCTTATGTCTAGTCTCAGGAAGAGACTGTCAACATCAGTGAATAATGAATACCAGTTATTATTTTCTTGGAGTGAAATAACCCATATGAAAGTTTTAAAATTCAAATTTATTAGAGAATTTAGGCTCTATTTCATACATGAAACTACCTCTTAATAACTTGAAGATTCCATGATAGAGAAATATGACCCTCCATTGAACACCCCAAATCAGAAAAAACTAATTACTTTCTAGTTACCAATAATGTAGCCCTACTATGTGCAGACACTGGGCTGAATGATGTGCATATATTATCTCTAAACATACTAATCACTTTGCCAAAATACCCTGTTTCCCCAAAAATAAGACAGTGTCTTATATTAATTTTTGCTCCCAAAGATGTGCTAGATTTATTTTCAGGGGATGTCTTATTTTTTCATGCGCTAGGTCTTACTTTCCGAGGATGTCTTATTTTCGGGGAAACACGGTAATAATAATAAAGCTTTATTTTGTTACTCTCATGATTCTTCCTCCACTTAACTATAGTGAATAGAGTACATTTTATTCCACCAGGTTAACTTTGAAGACATAATTACTATTGTACTCTTTTTTACATTCCTTTCTATAGTCTCATCTTTATTTAAATCAACATATATTTTTAATCTCTGCTATACATAGAACATTTATTTTAGGTAATGTGGAGGTTGGCACCAAAGGAACTGCACAACTAATTCTAAATTAAATGGATTAAATGGGAACAAAAGTATTTTATCTCTGACTACAACTTAGTTAAGTACTATGCTGAGACAATGCATTATATCTACCTTTAGTCTTTCTTGTTAAACTCTTGAATCTAAGGCATAATTCTTAGAAGTTTATTCGACCACTAGCAAGTAGGAGAGTTGGTTACATTTTCATTTGGGGAAATTCTGAAATTAGATCTATACCATACCTAACACACAAAAATAAATTAAAAATGGATGGACCAATGACCCAAAATTATCTGTGAATTTAAATACTGCACATGGAAAATTAAATATTTTTATTGCATGCTTCTATATTTTTTCTGTCTTTATCTGTCCTGGAATCATATCTCAGCTAGATCCCTAACTTATCTCCTCATTCCTTTTCCTCATTCCAACCTTTCAACACTTCCCTTCAACCAACAGACATGTTACTCTCTACTGTGACCAAACCTGTGCTAAGATTAAATAAAAGTTAAAACTTTATTTCCTCAGTTGATTAAGCTTCATTTTATGTGATCCATAGTTACATGTGGCTAGTGGTATAACACTATATTGTGGTATCACAGATTATAGAAAAATTACTTCATTGTGGACAGCTCCTCGCACAGTGCTGGTCTAAACTAATCTTTCTGGAATGAATTTCTGCTCATTTCCTTCAAGTTCTTGAGTATAGAATCCACACTGCTTAGAATATATGATTGTAGTTTATTTTGCCCTGATCCATATTGCACCATCCCAGCTGTGTCTGACATCACTTATGACCTTCCCCATTTTATGATTACCCAACCGGATTTACTTCCTGCTGTCCCAAAGGACCTGCTCATTCGCTTGTCTATCATAGTACCTTGAATTTCTACTCTACTCCTGCTCCTCTAATCATGTCAGACATATGCACACCTTTAAACTGTCATATAATTGCCAGTTGATGTCAGTATACACTAAAAGTCTTTAACATGTCCCATAACTCTCTGTATGGTCATTTCCCTGACCACACCTCCAGCCTAATCTTAAATAGTATTTCTTCACACTCCATCTGTAGTTTTCCTAGTTCCTCCAATGCCCCCTGCCGCCTCTTGCCTTAGAGTCTTTTCACAGGATCATTTCCTTGGTGCAAACTATAATACCTCCATCTTGACTATTCTTTCTCAGATGTCAATTAATTTATCTCAACATTAACAATCCTTATTAGATCAGATGTCCTTAGTAAGATCTCACAGCACCATCTATGACCACATTAAAGGAGATTATACCTGTAGGTATATAAGTGTTGTGCATGTTGGAATAAACTCTAGTTTATAATTAGTCCATGAACTCCATGAGCAAAGTAGCTGTATCTTCTTTGCTCACTGATTTTACTCTCAACATATAGTACATGCCTGATATATAGAAGGAATTCAACAACTATTTATTGAACTAGAGGCCTGGTATATGAATTCATGCACAGGTGGGGATCCCTGACAAGTGACCAAGGTCTACCTGGGCCATCTCTCCCTGTCCTGAACAGGGCTGATCAGGGCTGGCCGCCTAGGGGAGGGACCACAGGAGGTTGGCTGTGGGAGTGCACTGACCACCAGGGGGCAGCTCCTGCATTGAGCGTCAGTGTGTGTCATAATGACTGGTTGACCTGTCATTCTGTAGCTTAGGCCTTAGGCTTTTATGTATATAGATGAGTAAATTTAGCTAAAAGGGCCTTGAAGAAAATTCTGGGTAAATTATACACTAGAAGCAATTAAAATCAAGGCAGAGATCAACACAGACTTCTAAAATATCAAACTTTTACTTTAGAAATTATTGCTTCTGGAAATAACATTACTAGGTACTTTGCTGAAGCCTGCAGATGTACATATAAGGTCAGAGAGAGCTGTTAGCAATATTAACTGCTTGCCAAGGAGAAAAGAGGGAAAGGAAATCAGCTACATTAGAGTGGCTACATTATGCTTATTAAAGAATCGATTGGCGATTTCAGCTTCTCAGCCAGATCCAATTAGTGCCAGACGAGAACAAAGGGCTTGGCTGCTGAAACAGAACCATAAGTCTGCCACATCAAGCCTAATAGGTATGTTTCCATCTCAGAACTGCACCATTTTTATTTCATCTGTTGCTTGCTTAAGCTCCTATGTGAGAAAAAGAACAAAATAACAATTGGGGAAATACATTGGAAAATTAAAGTATAAAATATCATATTTTCCAGGCTAAACTATCCCCAGTGAGGAAAGAGAGCATAAGATGGTGATGAAAAACAGGGGCCACTTCAGGTTAAAGGCAGAACTGAAGTCCAGAGTTCTTTCAAGGCTGATCTGTCACGAAAAGGGGATGAAGGAAGCAGAAAAGATCAGTGGGAAAAGCTAAGCATGATTTATTTCAGCCTATGCAGTGGGACTTTCAGGAGGTTCTGGAACAAACTGCACCACAGAGTTAGTCTCCCCTTCAGGCAGAAGAAGCAGTCATTTGTATTCTGAAGGCTGGATGAGATGTTTCTGTGGTGGCCAGCGGCAATTCTTCAGAGAGGGAGTCAGTAGCAGGCTGGTAGAGACCAACCTCTGCAGCTGCCAGGGTTAAAAAAAACCCTAGTCCTTCACTTCCTGGTTGTGTGACTTGGGGTACATTCCTTAATGTTCTGTGTCTCAACATCTTTGCTAGAACTCAGGGTTATTGTGAACATAAGAAGAGTTAACCACTCTTAGTATAATTCCTTAGTGTAATTCCTGACTCATAGTAAAAGTCCATGCATGTCAGTTATTACAAACTAGTGTAATGTTATATAAAGGAAGCCATTGAAATTCATGGAAAACGATGCACGTTTTATCTTAGGAGATGAAACTGTCAGACCCAAGAATCCCGCTGCCTAAACCAGTACTGCTTCTGGCGTCAACAGCCTGTTCTGATCCCGTGATCAGGATCATAGATGTAAAACAAAGGTGGGTCATTATTGAATGCGGTTAATATACAAAGCTGGTTTGGATAACTGGACACACCAACCACACAGAGAAAAATTCCTTTCATTTCTTCTTGAACCTTATGTAACCACTGTAGTGCTTTTAGGAGGACAAAAACTCATTTGTCTGGAATACCAGACTGTCTGACTCAACAAACCATACTAGAGATTTTTTCTCAGAGAATAGCTTTAGACAGAAGGAGGCTCAATATTTACAGCCTCCAGAGTTTAGTGGTTTTCTCTAGGTTCACAAAGTGAACCTATTGGCTAATATCTCAGTTCTCTACGCCTTTACTAGAGAAGTTTATTAGTGTAATAGCTTCTCTTCCTTGCCCTATGAAAAAGCCATCAGATTATTAGCTCAGGGTGGCCTTTTGTAATACAATTCATTATTGTGAGCCCATCATAAAATTCCAGCAATACAATGAATAAACTCACCTTGGGATTTATAGTAATAAAACAACTTTGGCTCAGAAGTCTAAAGTCGAAGCTACAAATGAATGCATTTTCCACTTTGATCCATCCAAAGGGAACGCTATTTCCCAGCATAATTAAATCTGACTCCTACAAACATCTGACTAGATACTGAAACATGTGTTTATGTAGGAGCAGAGTGGTTTATGGTGGCAGAAAACATACAGGATTCAAGCCTGTGATTCAAACACTAGTGCCATTAACAAAGTGCAAAGACTTGGGTGAGTTATATCCTTCCTGTAAATAGGGATATCATACCTATTGCTAAGGCTCTTGTGAAAAACCACATTTGCTAATGGTTGGGAAAGTGTTTTGTAATCTTTCAGAGACACTGTTTCGATGAGGTGGTACTAGTAGCTTCCTAAGGACAGTTGTTTGTTGTGGAGGGCGGCTACAGTGTTTGGACAGGTTCAAACTTCGAACTAATGAAAGGGCACAGTCCTATCATGGCCACGTGCAAGTCCCAGCGTGGAGAGCAGAGCCCTCCCAGCACAATTAAAGCCAGAAGCTGTAGTTGTAAGCTTGAACCTATGGCCCAAACAGGTGGTCCCACGTGCCTGAGTGATGTGGGCTTGATAGAATTCAGGTGAATATAATTGAGTAGGATGGAAACCCACAAGAATATTGTAAACATCTTGACCACGCCCTTACTTTGCCTCGTGAACCTGCTATAAAACAAAGAGAGGGCTTACAGGCCATGGCACTGTTGCTATATCTCCACCAGAGAAGACAGCGTCTCACCCAGAGCCAGCTTTTATTCTCTTGTCTGTCTTTCTCAATCTTTCACCGCCCCCTCACAGGCTCACTGAACCTGGCTGAGCTGGCGTGGCACATAAGGTGCCCTGGGGCTGCGTATGCCATGGCTGCCATGCCATAGTTTGTAAAAGCGCTTCCATGACATTAGTAGGTAAGTTGCCTGTTGAGTGTGTTTTTGTTTTATTTGTTTGTTTGTTTTCAGCCCTTGTTAAAAGGCTCCCTGGAACTGGTCAAGAATAATAGTAAAGCAGTCAATTTTGTTCTTGTTGATATGAACATCAATGTACCCTTGAACACCATTAGTACCATCACTTAACTATAATTCATAGGCTGGGTCACAAAAATTATATATTCTTTTCTGTTCAACTTGAACTCTGAAGCCTAGAAAAATAACATATGAAAATGGTACTAAAAGGCAACAAAATGTCCTTTTATGTGTGGTTAATCTCTGCTTAGAGTATTATTGTGACACCAGCAGATCTGTTATACATTTGGTAAGCTCTTCTGAATCAAGGCCTGGGTTCATTTCCAAAAGCTAATCTAAAAGTGGTTTAATTTCTAAAAGCTAATCTAAAAGTGATTTAGCCGAAATCGGTTTGGCTCAGTGGATAGAGCGTCGGCGTGCAGACTGAAAGGTCCCAGGTTTGATTCCTGTCAAGGGCATGTGCCTTGGTTATGGGCATATCCCCAGTAGGGGGTGTGCAGAGAGGCAGCTGATCGATGTTTTTCTCTCATCAATGTTTCTAACTCTCTATCTCTTTCCCTTCCTCTCTGTAAAAAATCAATAAAATATATAAGAAAAAATAAAAAAATAAGTGATTTAATTTCTAAAAGCTAATCTAAAAGTTTGTCTTCCTCAATCCTCTCTTTAATAACTCAATAGGTGCCAGCAAGCTATTCGTAGCAAACATGTCGGTCTTACACCCTCACCTGTCCTTTGTATGTTAATACCAAAGATTAGATTTATATGCTGAAGAGTAAGAATCCCATCTGTGACAATAGACGTATTTTCCAAACCAATACTACTAGGAATGAAGATGGCATTTAAACTCTGTTTAATTTATGAATGTATTTTACAAATGGTTCCAAAAATAAGAAGACAAAAAATAGAAATGTTGTTAATGATTATAAGTCAAAACTCAGAAACCTCTTCTGGAGAAAGAAGCATGTTAATAGAAATACTTCATTTTCTCCTTATTTTCACTCTTTCAATGGGCGAGGCATAGCTTTGTGTTTGAAGTGAGACCTGGTTAATCTAAGCCAGGCATTGACATTTTCTTAAAGAAAAGAATCCACAGAGCTTGAGCAACTTAATGCTATCAGAATACCATGCTTTCTAAAATGGCTTTGAAAGCAGCTGGAAAGCGAATGTTTAAATTCAGTATAACTGCAGGCAATGGTTGCAAAAGGTCAAATCACAAAATGTTCCCTGAGATGTGAAGCCACTGCTGGGGATACTCTGCAAAATTATAGGCCTAACACTTGACCTTACTGGCCCTTTCATCTTTGCCCAAGCACTCGATTTCAAAGTATTTTTTTTAATTTATATATATATATATATATATGTATATATTTATGGCTGTTGTTGTTGTTTGTTTGTTTGTTTTTCTCTCTTGGAATTCCCTCCACTAGAAAGTCTTTCATTTTGTAATATTCAAGGTATTTTTTAAGATGTCTATCAAAAATAATTACTATTGTAAAAAAATATATTTGTAAATCACATCATACTACATAAAGTTGATTCTCAAAAGGCTCAACTTCCCCCAATGAAGAAACTTTCTATGTTGATGGGGAAAGGACTAGACTCAAGTCACTAGGCCTGGATTCTGATTTCTGCCTGGCTATGATCTTGTGTGATCTTGAGTAAATCCCTACTCCTTTCTGCTTCTCTTTACTTCTTTTTTACAAAATATAACTAATTCACTTAGATAAAGGATCTTGAGGAAAGCAGACAACTACATCCATTTTCTGGTTACATTTGGGATTCAAACCTCAAGGCTCTTTGAGTTTTCAATTTATATGTGAAAGAATAGGTTCTAGCATTAGCCTGTTTGCCTCATGGTGTGTTGTGTCTCTTTCATTTTATAAAGGTCAGTCTAGATCAGGAGGTTGATGTCCAACATTCTCTGTCCACAGGAAGGATAAGGACAGTGTTTTATTTTTTGAGTAAAATGGCCCTCTGGAAGCAAATGCTTTGAGTGAAGGATCATGTGAACCCATGTATGTGGTATCTGCCTCACATCTGGCTTCTGCTATTGCCAGATTGAAAGGAAATTATCAGAAACCTCTCCAAATCCTCCCTCCCCACCCCTTTTTTTTTCTTTAGTTGGCATTTGCTTTATTTTCACAGCTGGTATTTCATCAAGAACAATGGTATAACACTCTACTCACCAAAACTGACTCATTATACAGGACATTTTCAGTGCTTCTATTATTGAATTAGAATTGGGGTTTTGATTCTGGGTGTCAGGGTTGAAAGGGAATGTGGAGATTTGGCCAGTGTCTTTGCTTTAGATGCAAGAAAGGAGAACTTTGAGGGACCACAGGAGCTTGCTAAAGGCCACCGTTCACCCATAGCACCTGCACCAGAAGCTGGGTCTCTCAGTTTCCCACTGAGTGCTTTATTATACCCATTAACATTATCATTTAAGTACTAAACTTTGAGCTATAAAGTTGATCTGTGGTTTATGCATTAAATATTTAATTAGGTTCTCTCTTTTCCCATGCTTGAGTTCCTGAATATAGTCCAAAGTTAAACAACCATTGCTATGGAGTAAACTGCTCTATGATTTGCAAAGATTAAGATGGAAAACTAATGATACTACTTAATTATAAAATCTGTATTATTTGCTAAAGTACTACTGTTCTCCCAGCACCGAGACAACTTCTCAGCCAGCTGGCCAGGAGAGATTTTTCAGGGAAGATTTGACATTGGCACTAATAAAAATGTAACCTGCTTCAAATCTGTTTAAATAGTGAGAAAAATGTTTTTTTTCTTCCCTTTTCTAGTCTTCCTTAAAGGGGGAAAAATAGCTCACTCTCTTTTCAAGCAGTTTCCATAGGATGTGCACTTTGTAGAATATATTAACACTAATGTATAGGTCTTTCACGCCAACCAATTTCTTAACAACCTATTTGATTTGATGGCACGGAACTACTAATGGAAAATGTTTGTAAAAACCGGTTTGCCGGCTTAGGACATTATGGAACTGAATGAGGCTGCTTTAGGTTAAATATTAGTATCTTCAGTTTTTTAATGAAAGATATCCTTGGTGATGTTTTCAGACTTGTGTTCTGAAAAAGGAGCAGATCCTCCTTTCCATGTCAGCCATCTGTCAGCTTTGGTGAACAATCTGTAATAGTCCCTGATGACAAATTCACTGAGCTTAGGTGTAGCCCGTCTTTCATAGAGCAGCAAAGAAAATTCTAGTGAACTAACATTCCCCATAAACTCTCATTTCCCTCCTGTAGTGTTTGGCCCTTGTTCACACTAAAGAAAGACATGAATAAATACAGAATAAACTATAAACAGACTGCTTTCATTGCAGTTCTGAAATAATTCCTTTTACCACTATCACTTAAGAGTAAATGAAGTATATGTTAGTAAGAAAAAGAGAAAGCATATAGTTTAAACAATGTAGAATTAGAGGGGATCTCCAAAATCACTTAACCCAACTGTAACTAATCAGAGTTAAAATTATATACTCAGGGTCACACCGTTAATTACTGGGAGATACAAAATATAAAATTCCAGTAGCTTGAATCTTAAAAAAATATTTTTTGGAATTTGAAATGTTTTCATAGTGACTTCCCATTAAAAGCATGGCATGCCACTGAAATAATAACACGCTAACATAATCATAGAGATACACAATGTTAGTTATCAACTTGTTCAATTCTTTCATCTTGGGAATGAGGAAACCGAGACCAGAGAGACTGCTCCCTCCCCACCCTTTCTCCTAGAGAACCGAGAGCTGTCAGTGTCCTTGTCAGGCTGCCATGTGTAATGTGGCAGAAGCAGGAGAGTCGAAGAGAGAGAGGAGCTTGGCATTGGGGAAAATTGATGATCTGCCTGCTGGAAACGAAGCTTGGAGTAACAGCATTTGCCAGTGCCGAGGTCTCCTTGCTATGTGTCAGGAGAAGGAAAGCCAGGGCAGTTTCTAGCATTGCTCTTTGAAGAGCTGTGGCATGTTGTTATGTAAAACAAACCCAGACAAGGAAAGGGATGCCAACAAACAGGCTCGCCACACTTACTCAGCTGCCCTCCGGGGAGAGACTGACAGTGTCTCTGCCTGCTCTGCCTCTATGAGTAGAAAGCACGCCACTTGCTGAGTGTAGGTTGAATGACCCTGATGAGAATCTGAGCTGAAATCAATGCACCTCCTTGCTGGGTCTCAGCCAAGGAAAAGCACTTGGGATGGCTCAGCAGAGGAGCATCTTGGCTTGGCATGGAGCCACGTTCTTTAATCACCAGGAAAGGAAGGGCATTCAGGAAACTGGACCGGACTGGCAGTTATAAGAAAATGATGTTTTTCCCCTTTTTTGGTTAATTCTGTGGATCTAAGTAAAAGCATAGTAAAAGCTGAATTTCTATTTCATGGTTCCCCGTTCTCTGCTCTCTTGCCTCGTTGTGTGCTCTGTCCTATGCGATCCACCATCTCCTTTCCTCCCCGCTGCCTAACTTCACACATAGCCTCTTCTTGCTCAAGGCAATGCTTTGTGCTCAACTCGTGTTAATGCAATGAGAACAGTGTAGTCTTTGAGAGCAAATCTGGGCGTGCACCTGACTCTAGTTCTTACGCTATGTATATCATGTTAGGAAAGTTACTGAGCTCCTTGGAGTATCAGTTCCCTCATATCTACACTAATTTCTTCTTCATGTCACATTCCTTCCCTCTGGTTTGACCTCCTTGGTGAATCCCAGTTTTCCAGGCAGAGCTGACCTTCTTGCTGTTCCTTAGACAGTCCAGACATCCTCTTGCCATAGTAATTTGGAGGCAATCAGCAGATAGTATTTAGAAATCTGGGAATCCTAAATTTGTAGAATGGTCTACAGCAGTGGTTCTCAACCTTTCTAATGCCGCGACCCTTTAATACAGTTCCTCATGTTGTGGTGACAAAATTGCTTTCGTTGCTACTTCATAACTGTAATTTGCTGTAACTGTAATATTACGATTCATTAACAGCAACGAAAGCAATTTTATGGTTGGGGGTCACCTCAACATGAACTGTATTAAAGGGTTGCGGCATTAGAAAGGTTGAGAACCACTAGTGTACAGGGTCCCGACAAGCCTTACAGTGCCGCTGTTCTGGGTGTTTGCACTGAGGGCTCTTCAGTGTCTGTGTCACCCACAATGTTGGTGGGAAATAGCTTGGTCACTAGAACCCAGATGCCCATTGATTATTTTATACCCTCCTAAGAAAAAAAAAAGAAAATAAAATCCAAAATGATTTATAAAACTTGATTCTAAGGCAGAAAGGATAACATAAGACAACTAGATAACATTAGATATCCAAAGGATTAAATAGAACTCCAGCAGCAAATACAGCTGGCCCAGAAATTCAACCTGAAGCAAGTAGATACACATTTTAGGAATTATCAATAGAAGAAAAAAAATTAGAGGCAATAGGTTCTTGTAGTTATTTCTCCACCAAAATGTGCAAGTCTCTGGCATCTCAGGATACAGCATATTTATCCCAAGGTCTTATCTTTCTGGCTTTATTTATTCAAACTATTGAACACAATGAGGTATAGTAAGAAAAAAAAATAACAACCCGCCCCCCCTCCCCCATGATCCAAGGTGAGGATCCTTGTCTTACACACAGTTTTTCATATGCTTTGGTGCAAACACACACTCATATTCCTCTATTGCAAAAGGAACAGACTGTTCCTGACTTCAAGACTGTACTTATGTTTATGAAACGCCCTTTCTAGGTGACTTAGAAGCACTCCTGAGCCATTTTGCAGAGAAGAATTTCAGTTCTATTTCATAGCTACTGGGAATTTTTAAGAGGAGCCAGTGCAGCTTGGTTTTCTTATCTGATATTTTTCTAAAAAAGTAATCCAAATCTACAATGGGTTGAAGTCAGTCTTCTGCTAAATAAAATATAAAATGTCAAGCACTGTATTTTGCCCTCCACTTATTTAATCCAAGTAAACTTCCCAGCACATATTTTCTCCATTTTACAGATAAAGGGATGTCTGTTAAAAACAGATAAAATGAATGACTTACTAAACAGCTCCCTTGTGAGTTTGTGGCTTAAACCCCCGTTTTTCCAGCCACTGAGCCATGTTTTCCTCATGCTTGTTTGAAGAACCAGGGCCTGTGGGAACTTAATGACTCTAAGGTAAAAAATTAATACCTATTTAGAGGCTTCCCTTGGAAACATTTGAAGCTCCATAGTATTATTGGACTCCAGAGACCACTTTCTCACCACATGCCTCTTAATAACTAAGAAAGGAAGCACACCTTTTGTCACATTCCTGCTGTTGCTAAAAAGAGAATAGGACTTTCCTCAGTCCCTTGATTTCTCTGAATTAATTTTCTGAAAAAGGTCATGCCTTTTCCTTCTGCAAGGTGCTTTATCAAGACCTCTATTTGGAAACTAAGCCCAGGTGGCAAGCATTGGTGATGAGAAATGTCCAGATAAGTATGTCAGGAACTAAGTAGCATATAAATGCAGTAGGCATCCAGTGGTACTCCTGGGTATAGGAATAGAGAATGCATTCACAGTGTCTCACCTGCAGAAATGTGTTGTGGTGAGATGGAATCACTTGTGTAAGAGGAAATAATGAGGCCAAGGCCAGTGTATCCTTAATATCTGAGGCAGCACTTCTCAAACTTTATGATGCCTAAAAGTCACCCTGGGTCCTGTTTCAGATGCTGATTCTAAGGCTACACTTCTGGAGCTTTTAATTCCACAGATTGAGGTGGGGCCTGGAAATCTGCACTTTGAATAAGGAACAGGAATGATGTTCAAGTACTCATACCGTCCTGTGAGAAACCATGCTCTAAAAAGTCAGAGGGGGAAAATCACATCTGTAATAGTGTAAACATTAAAACTAAAGTAAAAAGAAAACCAGAGGGGTAGAGGACCAATTAACAAAGGTTAGGAACAAGCCAACAGCTGAGGGATTCCAATGCTACCTTTTTCTTTCAAAGCCCCATCATTGCTCTAAAGGGGAAGAGAATCAGCTGTCCCCATAAGTCATTTTAATGACCAACAGGAGAGGATAACACAGTCATCTGGATCAATTGCAGAGCTTTAAGTAAAGACATAAAATCCTTTATCCCATACCTCTTGGGGATTGTTGTGTTTCTGAAGCATTTTTAAATTGATTTTAAAATGGTAACACTATGCATGTGACATGGGTTATGTCTTGTTCACAATTCAGGAAGAGTCTGGGATAGTAGCCATACTCAAACATGCCAATGCTTCTGCTGGAAAATGTATGAATATACTAACAGAGATAAAGTCTATAACAAGTTTTATGTCCTTTCAGGTCAGTTCTTTCTGCCAAATGTGTTGAGATCAGGTTGGTTTAATGGCAATGAAATAGAAGATTTAATATTCCGATTAATGCTGTCACTTGAGATTGAATATTGTGGATAAAACACTATAGAGTTTTAATAGCAACAGTTTATTAAATACTTAATATTTGCCCGGCATTTTATTGTGTTTCACATATGATTGGTTGTTGTTGTTTTCACAATATTCCTCTGGGGGGAAATGGCTTATTGCTCTCATCTCCTCACTCTAAAAGTGAGGAAACTGATGCCCAGAGGGTTAAAGGATTTTCTCAATGACAGGCAAGGGAGGGGCAGAGCAGGATAAGAACATGGCTAATCTGACTATAAGAACCATGAGATAGATCCTTTATACTGTGCTATACTGCTGGCTCCAAAATTGTTTCCTTCACTACTAAATTAAGAAAGAAAAACTGTACTTCAATGGCAATATAAATGCAACTTTAAAATTTCTTCATATTAATTCCTAAAATGTTTTGCTTGTATGCATTCATGTAGTTATTTAATACAGCTCATGAATATTCACCTTCTCTTTGTATTCTGGATCATGGTAGTAAACCCGATTGGAGTTAGGTGTGGTCATGTGGTTGCTAAGGTAGCCTAATCCTGATTATTACAGAACTCACTAATCTGCTACTCTGTTTTATTGCTTTGCATCTATATTATTAACTTCAGTTTCCATTTATAATCTCTAAAATGACCGAAGTAAGCATCCTATAAAATAAAAGCCTAATATGCAAATCAACCAAAAGGCAGAACAACCAGTGGAACGACCAGTTGCAATTATGCGCACTGACTGCCAGGGGGGAGACGCTCAATGCAGGAGCTGCCCTCAGCACACAGGCTCCAGGCCAGGCAGAGCCGGTGCCAGTGGGGGAGAACCCCTTATTGTCCCACAAATCAGCCCTCATCACCCGCCAGGACTAGGAACCCTATCCATGCACAAATTTCATGCATCAGGCCTCTAGTCAATTAATAATGTTGTGTATTAATTTTTCTGTGTCATTACCACTGTTTCCTATCCTGGGCCATTTCTACCAACAATATCTACACTAATAGTAAAATGCAAAATAACCATACCTTTGTGATGCCCACCAGTCAATCAGGAGTGAGTATGCAAATTAACCCAGCAAAATGGTGTTTTAATTTGCATACACAGGTGCCAAGCTGCTGAGGGCGGGGCAGGACACTTGCATCATCGCCATGGCAATGACACAGGCATTATGTACCACCTCAGCTGCTCCAGGCCTCTGGGCAGTGTGGGAAAGCAGAAAGGTAGCTCCATGCAAGAGCAAAAGGCAGCTCCAACCAGAGCAAAGGCGGTGCTGGCAGCTAGAGGAAGGAAAGCCCATTCTTGCATGAAGCTTTGTGCATTGGGCCTTTAGTAAAAATATATTCTGATATATTTTTGGTCTGATAACAAAGATTGCTCCAAACTCTAGGCTTACTTTTAAATATTAAGACAATGTAAAATTGATGATAAACTATTTTTACACTGATTTTTATTATTTATTTTTCTTCATATTAGTGAAATTCATTCTAATCTTTCCTAGATTTAAGAAAATGAGCACCATTGTAATGGAAGTTTACTGGTCATTTACTCAATATCTCATTCTTTCCTTTCTCTTTGGCCAAAATACCCTAATTTCCCTTTAGGAATTTACTTTTCTCTTTTCTCAGCCATTGAATTTGTATAAGCATCTTACTCCTGTGGCTAGAGTGATTCAAGGATGTGAATCAGAACAAATTCAGAGCCAGTAAAGAGACATATCAGAAGCTACAAGCAGAGGCTCTTTTGTTAGTGTGGTGGGAAGATATGAGATCTGGTCTCATTGGATCATTATTACTACTAAGTGAGAAGTTGGATCTTCATGGTGGATCATCCACAGACTAGAGGATGAAGCCAAACCATGGATAGAAGAGGAAAGACAAAGACAGAAGTCAGATCTTTGATAACATTTTTTTGAGTAACTGAATTTGACTTAAATAATCCTCCTGTCTGTCACATACGTTGATTCTCAAAGTAAATTTTGCTTAGAGTACTTTGAGACAAAGGGAATGTGACTGTCTTTAAATAATTTGGAAAATGTGGACCATTCTTTCTTGAGTGGAACCAGTGACCAAGTAGGCTTTAGAACTTCCCCAAGACTGCACTGAGCATCTCTTATGTATTTACTCAAATTCGTGCCACAAGCAGGGGCGTCACTGAATGCATCTTTTTTTTTTTCCAGTGAATTTATAATTATCTATTTGGAGAGGCAACAAACATATATGCAATAATTAAGGAAACACTAAGTGCTTAGCTAATGGTAGTGACTATCAGTGTAATAAAACAGCAGTGTAATAAAACAGCAGTGTAATAAACAAGAGTCAGGGAAGATTTCATGCACACAGTATCATTAGACCTTCGCTTTTGAAAGGCTGTGCATGATTTGACCAGAAAGAAAGGAGCTGAGTATTTTAAGGAGGAGGAATAGAATTGTAGTGGATGGTAATGAAAAAACCAATACTACCCTATCATTCATTCAGTCAGGCCCATTCCCCACATCTGAGGATAATCCTGTGATGTAGACAATATTAATTATATTTTATAAAAGAATTAGTTTAGTTTTGCTTTGGTTTGATTTGGTTTTTATAGGCACAACATTGCACTAGAGATCTAACTCTATGAATTGCATTTAAATATTCAACTCCCTGCCTAATTTTGATCAATGTAACTAATAAATAATAAAATTCGGTGCAACTCTCCGCATAAATCAAAATTACTTCAAAATATGTAAATACATTTTGTCTGATGTGTGTGTGTGTGTGTGTGTGCATGTGCACACACGTTCCTTAATATGTCAGCAAAATATTTCAAGCTCTAAGATAGTGGAATAAAGATATATATGAAACTAATCTCACTCAATCCCACAAATTCTATTATGCTTCTCTGTATAATTTAAAGTTAACAACTTTTTAAAACCCGACTTTTGCCCTCAGTAACACTAAGACATCACAAAGCCAGTAAAAGCATTAATTTATTCATCCGTGCATAGTTCTATCTGACCCTTTGATTGCAACTCTTACACATTTTACAAGCACAGACATTTAAATGCCAAACTAAGATCTTTCAGCACAAACAGGAATTAATTTTCCTGATGTCACCTTCTCACTCTCTGTTGAAGCCAATACTGGTGAGAAGTGCAAGCCTGGAATTTTGAATAGTTTTCTGTGATAAGCCTACAAATAATTATATTAAGCAATACTCCCTTGAACTAGTCTAGAGAGATCACATTGATATTTTTTCTGCTCTGTCCACATTTCTATGCAACCCAGTTTCTCCCTGTTTTCAAGATTCAGTCAAATGCTTGTTTATCCACAATTCTTTGTTTTAGCTCCCTTCCTTTAATTCTACAGTGGGTGGTCATAGAACACCTACTATGTGCCAGGTCCTGAGCTGGCTGCCAGGGAGATGACCATGAAGTTGGGCTTCCATGGCATTTCATCTGCACTCAGGCTTATAAAGGAGATGTCCTGTCATCCAGTACAAAGAGTCTGCAGTAGGTTGTTAACTAGAAGTGATCTATCATCAGGTATTAGTAAATATGATTTATACAATGTTTTAAAATGCATTTTAACCTTAAAAATATACACTTTATCATCATTGAAAAAACAAACAGATCCAAGGCTTTTTTTCTTTGAATAAGAACCTGCCAATCATGTATCACTTTTCATACATGAATCACATATGAATTCATCCAGTTTTAAAATATCAAATGTAAGATTTAAAAAAATATATGTTTATTTTATAATAACTTATAATTAGCCAACAGCTAAATGTATGCCTCTCTGTAGTATTTAATATATTATTAAAATAGTTTAACTTTTACAAACAGATCTGGTTAGAAATTCAGCAGACTGGCTAAATATTAAATTCAAAGAATTTTAAGGACATGTAATATAGTAGCCCATAAGCCTCAAATATTCAAATTGGCTTGGACATCAGTCAGTACTTGCTGCAGAGATAATAGAGAGGGCAGCTGCATAGATTAGTTTGAAGTGAATTAAATAAAGGGAGTAAAGAGCACTTCTACGGTTTTATAAGTATTTGAAGAACTAACTAAAATAAGTAGTCCTTACACTTCCTAAAAGTGAGATGCATGCCTCATATTACTTTTAACCTGTTATCTCCTGACACAGTGTTTTATTTATCACATGTGCTCTGGAAATACTAAACGAATGATGAACAAAGTAACTAACTGAAGAACACCTTGGTTAATGAGAGAAACATTAGATTTTATACCATGTTTAATAGGGATTCTTAATGTAATTTGGCAAGCTTCTTTGCTGTATAATGCTGTATAAATGATCCTATAGAGTTATGTATAATGCTTTGCAATTAAAAAGTCATTTTCACATACATTAATCTCACTTAATTATTATAAAGATTCTAAATAGAATATTTTAGTCCTTATTTATAAGCATGGAAACTAGCTCAGAAACTTACGCTTGTCCATCTAGTTTGCAAAGATGGCACCAGAGCTCTGGGTATCTGCCTCCTCATCCAGAATTCTCCCAGGTCTCCCTCTTTAGCTAGAAAGATGAATCCTTCGAGTAAATGCTACAGTACCAGAGTGCTGATTGCAACTTCCTAATGTCACCATTGCGCATAGAATTCTAGTAGGTATGGTTTCATGTCAGGCATGGGATTTCAATCCTAGAGCTCAATATATATATATATATATATATATATATATATATATATATATATATATATATACACACACACATATATACATACTGTCCTTGACTATGATCTATTATATTCTCCCAGGCCACAGACAGGACTCCTGTGGAACTGATGGTGGATCAAAGGTTGACTGTAGCATCAAATGACTATCATATCTAGAGATCAGAGTTCTTTGGATGCAAAGCTCATTCCTGGAACTTCCATGGGAGAGAAACACAAAAAGCAGGGGAAGACAAGCAGAAACCTTACAGCATCTCATTCACACAGCTACAGAAACCTAACTCTGGCTGAGTTTTTAGTGAAGGCTCCCCAGGCAAACTCCATTTCTCAGAGTGTGGCTGGCAGCTGGTCTCTGCAGACACTTCTCTCCCACCAGCTTCTGCCTGGGAGGCACTCAGCATTGCAGGCCTGGGGGTGAGCATCCCTGTTGCCAGAAAGAGGAATAGGTGGAGGTAGGCACTTCACAAACATAAACCCCTGGAGCAGTCACGATTAAGAACTACAATAGTTCTTAAACCGGTTAATGACTATACCAGTACTTTCCAATTATATTCCAAAGGTGTACTAAGGTATTTTAAAATTTTGAGATATTTTTAGGATAATAGTTTCTTCATTCAGGAAGGAAAAAAAAAAAGAGTGAGGATGACATACCGTGCTATTGAAGCATGTATGCATTGATGTGCTCTGGTGCAGTAAAAAGTATGAGTTTCTGTGCATGATGCTTCATTAGGTTTGTCACAGAGATTCATGTAAAATTATTTAAAATTCACTTAGATACAGCTCATTGTCATCCCATTAGACTGTCAGCTGCTCAAGGGCAAGAACCATGTTTAATTTATCGCCTTGGACCCTAATAACGGTGCTGAAACATGGGAGGTCCTGAATGAATCACAGTGAAATGAACTCAGTTGATATCAGAGAGAGGAGCTAGCCAGGGCTTCCTTCGGTCGAGCGGAGCCACAGTGCACAGATGTATACAGGCGGGCTTTGCGATCTGAACTGAGTCTGACCCACTCATTAGACCTGTGACCTTGGGCAGCTTACACCTCCTTTGTGACCCTCTATTTTTATTTTTCATTTGTTAAATGGCTGTATTAACACCCACTGCCCTGGGGTCATTGAGAGAGAGAAATAACATTGACACTATTTACTATTTCAATAGCAAAAAATATCTTTAATTTTTCTTTTTAATGAAGTGAGGTACATTTTCTTTAGAGCAATAAAAATCCTGAGCCAGTTAGAAGAAAACAATGAAGATAACATTTCTTCTGTCCAGTACGTTTTGAGTGGGTTTGCCCACTAATTTGCATGCATCCTATACTGCTTATCTGACTATTCTGAGAGTTGCTGAAATTCAACAGTAAATAAGCCTCTCAAACAAAAGGAAACCGACACATTCAGGTGCCTGTGAGGCGACCTTTTCAATGTTTCTTTTCATTAGTTACCATATGGTGAGGGAACGAGATAGAAACTGGAGCAGCACTGTTGAAACTGCATTTAGCAAAAACTAGTCGCATTTTGACATGTGCCTTTTAGGCTTGCTGGTCTCGGATTATAGTGCTTTTAAGGTACATCATCACTGCAGAATCATTTCCCCCCATCTCTTCACCCCTCTCCCTCACCCAAGACATCCTCATGAAGGAAATGTACAGAGCAGAATGTTTAAGAACCTGGTTTGCTCTGATTTCGGACCCTCTATTTCTCTGACTGAATGTCACGGCTTGGACTGGGTACCTAATTTCCTTGAGTTACAGTTTGTTCTCTCTCAAAGAAGTTAGTAATCATATCTACTTGGAGTTTTTTATGGGGATTAAGAGATATACTTTATAGAAATTGCCATGTGCAGTTCTGCCATTTGCTTTCAATAAATAAATCATGTTATTCATTATTTCATTGACTAACTGTATTACCTTAAAATAAACAGCAATTATCCTGAGAGAAATGTTCAATGAGGCCATCAGTTTTAAAGAACTAAGCACTTGTTTCTCTCATGCCAACCAGAACAGAGCCTAGCACTCATACAAAGTTTGGTAATGCTTCTTGCATCCCCTCTTAGAGGCAGGAGACTGCACTCAGTGTGTCAAAATGAAAGCAGGCTTCTCTTAAAATGTGTTTCTAAAATGCTACCTGAATTCTATGTTTGCACCCTACATTCCTCATGTAAAGGTTTAATATTTCAGTCCCAGAAAAGTTAAAGGGCTGAGATTAGCCCTGCTCAGTTCTCTTGCAAACCCCTAGGGACTTCAAAACTGTCAAATGCTACAGGTTCCTTCTTGGCATGAGATGACAATGCATTAGTCCTAGGGACTGCAGAATCCATTCTTCCGTCTCCCTTTGTATGTAACTTTATTTACCATTTCATTTCCAAATTCAGCCTTGATTTTTTTTAAAAAATAGCAATCCCCCTGCCCAATATATATATCAGAAGTTTACCTTCTGTGTTGCTTTAATAATTCCTCTGATTGTTATTGGATTGTTATTCTCATGAAGTGCTAATGACAAAATCTGATCACAGTACCCAAAATGAGAACAGAACCCGAGTCACACTCCCAGCCTGCTCCTTCTGGAGCTGGGATAAATGATTCATTTTTTTTTTCAAGTCTTCATTTCCTTACTGGCACAAACATTAGTATATATATGTATGTCAAAGAGGAAAGAAAATAAGTAAAATGTATATGAAAATCTCCCTCCTGTTAGAGTCTGGAGTGTGCCATGGGACCTAGAGTCAAGTCCCCATCCACTACCTGCACATGCTTTGAAAATGCAGGAGACTTAGACCTGGCTGGCCCTACTCCCATTGGATGAGACCCAGACCAGCCCCACCCTCATCAAGCCCGTCAGATCCCCCAGCCCAGCGCTGGGAAGGGGGCACAATCTCAGGTCCCTTGTCCACCCCGCCAGGCGGGGGGCATGGCATGAGATCTCTCAGCCTGGCACCAGGGTGCAGGGCGCAGCCTAAGGCCCCTTGTCAAGCCCTGCCAGGCAGAGGGCACATCCTGAGGTCCCCTGTCAAACTCTGCCAGGTGGGGGACATGGCCTGAAGTCTCCAGTCAATCCCCGCAGAGCAGGGGGTATAGCCTGAGATCCCCCGGCCTGGCACTGGGGTGAGGGGGTGTGGCCTGAGATTTCCCAGCTTGGTGCTGGGGTTGGGGCACGGTCTGAGGTCTCCGTCAAGCCCCATGGGGTGGGAGGTCCTTTTCCCCAGCCAGGCACCATGTAGCCTCAGGTCCCTGTTGTTTGGTTGTGACGTTATGGCATCCTGGCTAATTTGCATATTTCTCTATTTTATATGTATATAAAATATATTTATATGGCCCGGTGCACAAAATTAGTGCATGGGGTGTGTCCCTCAGCACAGCCTACACTTTCTCTAATCTGGGACCCCTCAGGCGATGTCCATCTGCCAGTTTAGGCCCGATTTCTGAGTGATCAGGCCTAACCTAGCAATCGAATATCTCTCTTGCAATCCGGAACTGCTGGCTCCTAACCACTCACATGCCTGCCTGCCTGCCTGCCTGATTGCCCCTGACCACTCTACCTGCTGGCCTGATCACCTCCAAATGCCCCCTGCCAGCCTGCTCACCCCAACTGTCCCCCCACTGTCCTGATCACCCCTAACCACCTCTGCCTTGGCCCTGCCACCATGGCTTTGTCCAGAAGGATGTCCAGAAGTTCTCCTTCCCAGTCTAATTAGCATATTACTCTTTTATTAGAATAGACATATCTTAAGTCTTAACTCCAAGGCTTTAGACATCAGATTTCCAGGAGCCTTATAGATAATTAGTAAAAAAGTGATGATGATGATGATGATGCTTTGTTATAAATCATTTTCACATCCATTGTCTGATTTGACTCTCTCTACACCTGTCTGAGAAAAGACGCCTGCTATTGTCATGTATACCTTACTGACAAGAAGCTGATGCACCAGGGATGAAAATAATTTAATCAAGGTGATGCCAACAAGTTAGAGGCAGGCCTGGGAGTGAAACTGGATTTTAAGAAATATTAAAGCTTTTCTTTCAGACTCCATGATATTGTAACTAATAATTTAAATTTCCAAGCTACTATGAAAAATACTAAAGCACATGCCGTTTATCCTACAGAAAGCATCGAATGCGCCAAGGTTTTCCAGAAAGCATAGAAGTAGACATACGTCATCTTTTTTAACTCTGCTGCATGTTTACATGAATCTTTGAAAAGCACCTAGCACAGTGTCTCACATAGATGTAACATGCTCAATAAAAGCTGGCTTTAACACCCACAAATCAACATCAAGTCATTATCAACATGATTTCTCTGTGTATAGATTAATAATTAATAGTAGCAGATTTCTAGGACCAAAATACCTCCTACTACTGACTTGTCCAGTGGGGGCCAGTGAAATGGAAGTCCCTTGTTAAAATTAGACTAGAGGCCTGGTGCACAAAATTTGTGCACTGGAGGATGGGATTCCTTCAGCCTAGAAGGCACCCTCTTGCAGTCCAGGAATCCTCAGGGGATGTCCCTGCAGGGAGTGGGCCTGAGCTGCTATTGGACATCTTTAGTGCTTCTGCAGAGGCCAGAGAGGCTCCCTGCCACTGCTGCTGTGCATGTCAGCTGTCAGCCCAGCTTGTGGCTGATTGCACTGACCACCAGGGGGAAGCTCCTGTCTTGAGTGTCTGACCCCTGGTGGTTGGTGCACATCATAGCGACTGATCATTCCCTGTTTGGTGGATTTGTGTATTACCCTTTTATTATATAGGATTAGTCTTACACAATGACAAGGAGACAGGGGCTTGGGGACTTAGATGCTATTGTTTAATCCTAGTTTTATTAATAATTGGACAAAAGAAAATGTTTTAAATTATTGATAGATAAAGTACTTCATCTGTCAATAGAGAAATAATTTAAAGAATGTTTCATAGAGGAAGGGTTAAAATTTTAGCTCATTGTTATGACTAAATGAAATAAAACAAATTTTACTTGCAGCTACTCTATCTCCACTCTTTCCTAGGGCTGTTAGGGACATTCAGGATTTTTTTCCATGCAAAAAGTAACAGCAATCAAGACAGACTGACCTCTGCATTATTTTATGGCCATTCTTTATTAAATCGTGTTCAATTACTTTCTCCTGACATGAGGATGATTCTGGTTTATTGTTTCCTAGAAGTCACCACTGCCTCATATCTGTAAAATTGAATTTAGTAAGGGACCAATATTTATGGACTTGTTTTTTGTTGTAATTAATAAGCTGTCCCAGCAGTACAGCAGAGGAAATCTTGCCCATGTTTATAAAACCTGACAGTTCCTATCACCCCACAGTCATTTTCATGTTAATATTGTGTCTTCTCACCTCTTCTTCTGAAGCCAATTTTACATAAATAGGAATCATGGCTATAGGACATTGATAAAGTGAAGCAGGCCTAACCCCAAACATTTTTTTTTTTAAGAGGATAATTCTCAGAGTGAGAGACATGTTATACCTGGGCTCTATTTTCTTTGCCAGGTAGTCATTCTTTTCCCTGGCTGGGATGACATCCTGCCATATGATCTTGAGCTACACTTACCTACGTGGCTAGGTAGGTGGGCTAGGTGTAGGATAAATGATTATTCTAATGGTAAATGTTGGTTATAATTTTGTAGTTCAAACTATTTTCTATCTTTTCTACCAAGTTCATACCACAGAGGCTTTTCCTGGTGGCCCTTTGCTTGCCCCTGTGACTTGTTTTGGCAAATAGAATGTGTGTCAAGTGACACATGCCTATCATAGCAGACATTTCAAAAATCATTTTTAAAAATTATTTCTCCCTTTGACAATGAGAATCACAAGCCACAGAATGAAAAGAAATGGAGAAGAGCAATATATTACATATTAGTTTTAAACTACTGAGATTTGAGGGCTATTTGCTTAAACTGGCCAGTACTATATAATTTTGCCTTATTTGTATACAACCAGCTTTGGATAGACAGATGATAAATAGAAAGATATACAGACAGACAGATGGACAAATAGATGCCATAACAATACAAAGAAAACAAATTACATACAGATAAAGATAAATGGCCAAAGGCAAGCCTTTCTGCAAATACAAATTCAGAAAAAGCTCTAGCTTTCATGTCATCACTGGATTGGAAAATCAACCTGTTAGGAAAATGGGTGTCTGTTTAGTAACTTGCTCTTTGGTTTTGAACAAGGTCTTTATTGTCCATGGGTACAGGTCTGCAAGATTGGTTGTATATGATAATATCTCACCTGGAAAATGAGCATTATATTATAGAATTATTGTGCAAAGTTATTGAGGTGATCTATATAAAAAAAACCCAGTGGTTGTGATGCCATAATAACCAAAGACTGGTCACGAGGAGGCAAATGGGCAGGGCCATGTAATTTTACGTGCTGGGCTTCTAATGTTTATATAAAGGGCTTACCAATGCTGGCACATCATGTCTGTCTTATTATTGTAGAAGGGTTATCATCAATACTGTTTTTTTTTGTTTGTTTGTTTTTTGGTGTGTGTGTGTTTTTTTTTTTTTTTTTTTGTGTTTTTTTGTGTGTGTGTGTGTGTGTGTGTGTGTGTGAATCCTTACTCACCCCAGGATACTTTTCCATTGAATTTTAGGGAGAGTAGATGAGAGAGGGAAAGACAGAGAGAAACATCAGTGTGAGAGAGACACAGCCATTGGTTGCCTCCTACATGAGCCCATCCCCCACTGGGGAGGAGCTTGCAGCTAAGATACTTGCCCTTAACCAAAATCCATCCTGGGTCCCTTTGGCCTGAAGACTGATGCTCTACTCATTGAGCCAAACCAGCTAGGATAGCATCAGTACTACTTTAATGGATTGCCAATTCACAGCATATATATTTCCGTCAAACTTATGTAATTAAGCTTTTAAAAATAAAATAAGATTATGCTAATCTCTGCTGATTACAAGTATTCTCTCTATTTAGGGTCCTAATTACTGTCCTTTCTCCTTTTGAAAGCATTGTCATAATAATTGTCCTATCCTGACCCTCTATCAATTTCTCATTCACAGTAAATTCACTTGACATCCACCCTTGTTCCTCATACCCACAGCAGGCCTATTTTTCCTGTGACAAATTCATTTTTCAGATCTTAACTAACTTATCAACCATCTCTATGGCAACACCCTGGGCCTCTTGCTCCCACAGTTGCCACCAAAGTTCTCTATACAAGATAGATAAAATAGATCTGTTAAATTTATGAGTTCCATAGAATCAGAAAACCAGAGGAAATTTCTGTTAGGAACTCATGGGGATATAGCAAACCTAAATATCCACCGGAAGTTTGCTTTTCACAGAGCTGCTAAATATCGATATAAGGAAAAACAACATAACATTTCAGTGGCAAAAACAACCTTCAATTTAAATCTAGTCTGTTGTTTTATTTTGAGATGAAGAAATTAAAGGGCAAGAGAGAAAAATCACTAGTTCAAGGTCACTCACCTATAAGGTAGCACAACCTCAAAGGCCACTCTTAAAAAGCAGTCAGAGTCTTTTGCTTTATGTCCAGCTATCTCATTTTATCAAAGAAAATGGAGAACAGGGATTTATTACATAATGATAACTGTAATAGTATTCATCTTCAAAAAAGTATAATGGGAAAAGTGTTAATTGGCTATACGAAACTGCTAATCAGTAATGTGCAGGAAAATTGCAACAAAGCTTTTGGTTGCTTGGATGTGGACTGAAAAAGCAAAACACAGAGAAGGCTAGATGCACAGATGTTTATATAGGAAACTTCAGAATTATATATTTACTTTAAGTCCATCTTCCATGAAAGTTGATCACATAGCTAATGTGAATGAACTTAAAGTCAATTTGAATTGTATGTACTAGACAGTTATGATAAATAAACCCAGTTTTGGAATGTAAAAATCAAGTGAAACCTAGGTCAGCCAGGTTCTAGCACTTCTCTGTAACTCATTATATATTCTCAGGCAAGCCTTGGTTGAGTAATAAATATCATATTCATCTCTTAGAGCATGGTTTCATGATAGAAACTCCCTTTGTCTATGAAAGGGAAAACTATTTTCACATACACATATGTTTTCTCATTTGATCTCATCTTTCATTTTCCCTATTTTTAGGAAGAGATAGAGGCACATAATTTTCTAAAATAAGGAAATAGTTATTTAAGAAGAAAGACATATAGCCCTGAAAATACAACAGGAAGTGGTAGGGACTCTGGGAAACCCAAGATTGTGCCTTACCTATTGGGGCAGGTCACAATTCTGCTCTGCCCAATCATTTTCAAATGCCAGTGAAGACCCCAATGTTGACAATGGAAAGATGTTTAAAATTCCCATGCAAATTTTCCCAATTGTTCAATGTTGACTAAAATAAATAAAATTTAACTCTGTCCTTGTCTAATGATCGGTGATCTAGGCTAGAGTTAGACAATTTACTATAAGCAACTTTGTCTCTTTGGAGTAAGTTTGTTGTAAGTAAAATTAAAATTGGGCTTGATCTTCAAGATTTAGCCCTAATTTTTATTTTTATATTAGTATAACTTTAGTCTCTGTCACTAATCTTAGTAAGAAACCACCAACTAAGAAAAGCAATTATTAGGTGGTTACAATTTCTGTCCATAATTGCATTATCTCTTATCTCGTTAACAAGTAGCTCTTACACAGCCCATGAATTACACATTTCATTTTATATTATAATATATGAAGCAATGAACAATAGATATAATGATGGAAAACAAGGTGTGTGATACTGTAAGTAATATGAGTGTAGGAAGATTAAAAATTGTTTTTGGAAATTATTCCAGTGAACTCAGTTTTCTTTTAAATTGCAGCTTTCATATTATCAGCAATACCACTTATTGTACTTCAGTATTCATAAATAAAGATATATTGCTGGTAGAAAAGCAATTATGGGTAAAACAATTAGGTTTGTGGTGGGGATAGGAGAACTGTAATTTCAAAAAACACTTCTTGTTAGGATTTATTTTTGTCATAGTTCTGAAAGATGGTTTATAGCAGAAGCAGTTAATTTGGGGTGGGTACATAGGAAGACAAATGTGAACAATTATACATTTATGATGTGATTTATTTGTTAAATGTGAAGCATTGTCAATTTTTGAATAGCAGAAACACCCACATTCATAAAAGTAAACAAAAAATATTTATACTACCGTAAGTCATGTTTAACATATTTGTCAATCTCTTTTCTTTGAACTTTTCTGCCTTATTGAATGTACTAATTGATTTTCTAAACCCAGTAGATTACAGGATTGGCAGATGAGGGTGGTAAACAAATTCTGGTCAGTCCTAGTTTGTATACCCAGTAAATTCTTTCCTGGTCTGTTAAATACTGCTATGTGCTATGATCCTCATAATAGCTTCCTTTTGAAGAAAGAAATTTGTTTTAAAAAATGAAAATTATTTTCCTTATTGCTATTCACTGCCCATTACAGTCTCTGACATGCTTAAATTTACATATCTCAATGCTGGAGAGCATTCTTTTCTGAAAATGCAAAACTAAGATGAGGAAATTATTCGATTGTGTCAAATAGAGTAAAAGAAATGAGCTGAATACACAACATGGTGTCTGTAGATTCATTCGGTCTCCATAATTTCACTCACATTTCTATATTTTTTTAAAAACACTGTTTTACATTTATTTTGGGGTAGCAGCTGGACAGGAGGGTTCTATTATATCAATCACACTGATGAATGTGTCTTTTGAACACAGAAAAATGAGATTTTTAATTGAGTTAGGAAACACCAAAAACTTGGATAAAAATTAATGTTATTTCCATCTGGTTGATTTTGATAGACTGTAAAAATAAGATACTAATCCTCGGAACTACTGTAAATACAGTCATGCAAACCTTTTATTGTGTTTTATTTCTGATGAGATTTCTCTTTGGAGAAAAATTTTATACAAATACAGTGGATCCAACAGTTCATAAAGTCCAGATTTGGGTGGTAACCCTTAGGTCTACTTAGCAAGTGAATGATAACATCTCATATGCAGTAAACATGTTTTGGAAAAATGAAAAAAAAAATATCATTGCTTAATTGTTTCTCACTTGATCTTATTTCTATGTGTAAATATAATTGCTATTTCTACAAGTTAACATTTAGTTGATGCCTGCATGCATTTGTCATATTAAGAGAGGTTCTTTCATTTGCCTTTGTAAAATTAGCTCTTATAAAGCTTAGAAATAACTTTCAATTAATTCATCTTTTAATCTAATTTGGATCTGGATAAATAACTATTTTATTGAATATCCTTGGAGAAATTACTTAGCCCCTATCAACTTAAGTTGCTTCATCTGGCAAATCTTTCTTAGAAGTTTGTTGAGAGAAATAAAAATGATATCATGCATGTTGCACAGATGTTAGGAAGTTATAAAACCCATTGTCCCTTCCTATAATAGCACACAAATGAGCTACACGTTCCAGCCCCATTTTATCTTGTCAGAACATGCAACTAGTTCTTGCCAATGGAATGTAAGCCGAAATGAAACAGGTCACCTCTACACCAAACATTTTCCAAATTTTAATAGGACTTCTCTATGCAACCTCTATCTTCCAACTCCTATTTCCAGTGGGTAATGCCAGAAAAACCTTGGAACTTAAAAATTCCAATGTGAGATTCTTAAATGTCATATATGAATATTGCAACTGAAAGAAAATAACAAAAATATTTGGGTATATATAAATAGAGAGAAAAAAGGGTGTCATTCCCCCTAAATTAAAAACTTAATGGAGTTTTGCATTAGACTTGCTTTAAAAACATGTTGAAAAGTTAATGAAGGAAAACATTTTAGGAGAACATTAATTTATAAAGAAAATTCTCCTACATTATACATGTATTGTGTGACCTTGGTTGCATCAGAGGTTATGGGTAGCTCTAAGAACAAAGACTTTAAAGGGGTATCTAGTCAAATGCATTTATTTTAAAAATAAGAAAATTTCGCCCAGCTGGCATGCCTCAGTGGTTGAGCATTGACCTATGAACCAGAAGGTCATAGTTTGATTTCTGGGTTGCAGCCTCCCTCCTGAGAGGGGGGCATAAAAGAGGCAGCCAATCAATGATTCTCTCTCAATACTGATGTTTCTATTTTTCTCTTATTCTCCCTTCCTCTCTGAAATAACTAAAAATATATTTTAAGAAAATAAACTTTCATCTTAAGGTTCTTCCCATGGCTGTTAGAGGCTCAACTCTCTTTATATAATTTATACATTTTCTTCTCCTGAAACCATACTAATTTCTCTAAATTAAAGCTTAAAGAAAACAACACTATATTATTATGCAGTCTTCCACTGACTTATTTTAAGATAGTATGCTGCTTCAAGTAATTTGAAAAGTTTACTATTGGCTAAAATGGGCTTACAACTTACCGTGACTTAGAAGTGCTGGGAGATTCTAGGATTTATGCTGTAGTTATTTACTTCTTATCACTTAGGTTCCTAATTTATTTTCTTTCAACATCTTCAGTGGAAAAAATTACCATTAATGTGTATCTTTTTAAAAATTTCATTTTTATTTCTTCCAACTAGTTCACTTCAATAATGAGTAAAAATCATCTTAATTAAAATACAGCCTGGCCTAGCTGGCATGGATCAGTGGTTGAGCATCCACCTATGCACTGGAGGTCACTGTTGTTTTTTTTTTTTTAAAAATTTATTATATTTTATTGATTTTCCACAGAGAGGAAGGGAGAGGGATAGAGAGCTAGAAATGTTGATGAGAGAGAAACATCAACCAGCTGCCTCCTGCACGCCCCCTACAGGGGATGTGCCTGCAACCAATGTACATGCCCTTGACCAGAATCGAACCTGGGACCTTTCAGTCCGCAGACCGACCCTCTATCCTATGAACCAAACTGGTTTCGGCTGGAGGTCACTGTTCTATTCCTGGTCAGGCATATCCCATGTTGGGGGCCCGATCCTTAGTGTACAGGAGGCAACCAATCAGTGAGTCTATCTCATTATTGATATTTCTCTCTTCCTCTCTAAAAAAACAAAAACAAACAATAACCGAGAAACATTCTAAAAAGAAACTATAAGCCTCTTAATTCTTAAAAAAACAATACAGCTTAGAAGATGGGAGCTTTTTAATTTTTTCCTATTTGGAGAGTTATTTGAATTATTTGATCAGTATACTAGTATATACCCTGACATAAGCAGAGAAGTTTGGACTGAGCTTTGTATTAAATAAGGCAAATTGGGCACAAAGACCTGGAGTATAACTTACACAGAAAAGGGAAGGAAGGTGGGAGAATAGTACGAAAGGTTAGGAATCAAGGAGTGAACAGGGACTTATTCATGGAGCTGACTTTTCTAAAGTTGTGGTCTACATGTTGCTGTTGGAAAGTAAGATGAATTTAGTGTATGTGAACTTTTTAACATTTATGTATTTCTTGCATTGGAAACCAAGAAAATATAACTAGGATGTGGAATCTAAGTAAAAAAGATGTTAAAGACAAAAAGGAAGTAAATAATAGTTAATGTACATGGGTTTGTAAAAAACAAAAATTATGAAGATGTTTCATGAAATGCTGATGTTTGCATTGCTAAAGACAATATGGGAGTTTACATTTTTATTCATTGACTTTTAGAGAGAGAGGAAGGATGGGGGAGAGAGAGAGATTTGTCGTTTTACATATTTATGAATTCATTGCTTGATTCTTGTATGTTCACTGACTGGAAACTGAACCCACAATGTTGGCTTACGAGGATGATGCTCTAACCAACTGAACTACCTGACCAGGGCCACAATATGGAAGTTTTAATGGCATTTTTATATGGGAAGACTGGGATGTAATATTTAATACTAGAAGCCTGATGCACGAAGATTCATGCTAGAATGGGCCTTCCTTTCCCTGGCTGCCAGCATTACCTTTCCACTCTGGCCCAGCCCTGGAGCCACCTCTTTCCACTCCAGTCCTGCCTTACCATGCTGCCCAGAGGTCCTGAGAGACCAGTTGTAGGGCGGAATGCCTGTGTCCTTGCCATGGAGATGACAAAAGCATCCTGCCCACCCTGGTATCTCAGCACCTCTGTATGCAAATTAACCCCATATTTGTTAGTTTAATTTGCATATCACTCCTGATTGGCTGGTGGGGTAGCGAAGGTATGGTCAATTTACTCATTTGTCTATTATTAGGTAAGATGGGAGATTGGGATACATTATTTTTAAATCATTGAGATGGCATTTGGATCCTAAAAACATAGGTTCCCCTATAAAACTAATTTTCCCTCTTTTCTAGCCCACATTTCACATTGAAAATATGAAGGAACAAAGTTCTGCTTGATACTAAACATTGAGTTAGATAATTTAATGAACTAGAAATGGGAGCATGACCAAAAAGAACAGTCTTCTACTTTAGAATAATCATTGAGTGATAGAAAAATACACATTAGGATCCTGCCTTGTTTATTAAATTGAGGGAAAAATGTACAGTTTTATACATATAGTTGTCATAAACAATCAGTTCTATTTATCTATTAATTAACAACAACTCTTGGCAAGCTATGTGCTAAAAGCATCATAAATATGGTAATTTTTGGAGTGATGAGATAGAAAAGGAGAAAAATGAATGCCCAGCAACATTAAGCAGAAATTATGACTTTATATGGTGGGTGAAAATGCTGTGAGGGGAATTAATGGGATAATGATGATGATAATGCCTTTCATATACTGAGACATTGTATGTGCTAGACAGTTTTCAGCATTTTAATGGAGTACCTTAATCCTCAGAGCAACCCAGCAATATTATTGAACTAAATTATATTAAATCGTGTATACAGGAAGGACAGTATTAAAACATGAGCTGCTTGACTCCAAGGGTGCGCATTCTTAAAAATTGTTTTACTTTGTTTTGGTGAGAGGGTGAGTGGAGGCCTCACTGAGGAGATGCTGTTTATTTAAACCTTAAAGTCACAAAGAAGGGATGAGTGGGGAAACCATTTAAAAGAGAAAGGAGGCTGAGATTCAGTGAGATTGGCTAGTTATAGTCAAGAAAACATAACTGATTAGTTTTATCACATGCTGGCAAATTATACAAAACAAAGCTGGGAAGTTCTTGAGATCAGGTGCTCACATATTAGGAACAATAACTTGTGCTTCATGAAATGTACTGGATTCTTGAGAAAAGGTGCAAATTGCGCCTGGGCCATGGTGGGGGTAACACAGTGTAGTGATGAAGAGCCTGAGTCTGCCAATAAGCCTCTTGAATTTATATCCCATCTTTCATAATGATCCTTGCTCGTCAATGAAACTCTAGGCGTCTCAGTTTCCTCACCCACAGTGTTACTGTCAGTGTTAATGATAGTAACTATGACTGTGATTATGAGAATTAAAGTAAGTCATTTATGTAAAATGTTTGCTATGGTGCATGTAGTTAGTATTCAGTACATGCTAGCTTTTATGGTTAATAAGTAAACAATAGATTGTAGAAGAGATTGAAAACAGGGAAGGACTTTATAGGCTACCAACGCAGTCCAGATGATAACAGACGGCATTGTGAACTAAGATAATGGCAATGGCAACTAAAAGAGGACAGTTACACAAGATATTTCATAAGCGCCTTCATGATTCATTAGGTGTGGGAGGCAGAGATGTGACTCTTTGAGTGTTCATGCCTGGCTCGCTATTTCCAGATATAGACTAACCAGGAAGACATGATGATTGGAGAAGAAATTATGGACCCATAATCTGTTTTGATGTATTGACTATGGATTAAAGATATTCTTCAAGTTTTATCAAACTGTCACCAAGACAATGTTTTAATCAAGTGTGATACAGATCAGCTGGTGGTAGGAGATGATCCGGGTGGTGGGTGCATGGGTTTTCTCCATGGTGAGAAAATTATTTCCTATGAAATGCTCTCTCTGTCCTGTTTACATCAAGTATGTTTTTACTTTCGTAGTAGCTGCATTTTCCTGTTGTTGTGTTTTCTAATACCTCTCTTTCTGTTTCTTTTTCAACATATTCCGAGTCTGGGGAACACAAATGTATATGCACTTAACATTTAAGAACATTTAAAAAAATATAAAAACATTTTTAATGAAATTTTGATACAAATTTCTATTTATATCAAATGCTTCTAGTTTATAATTATGGCCCTAATATGAACTTTTCTTTAAAAAGCATATAACTAAAAACAATGAACCAATTTAAAGAAAAAAATACTAAGGAACCAGCAGTAGAGTCACTTGGCTTAATAAAGTCATGAAAGATAGGCTTGAATGACTGAAGTTTAGAAATTCCCTACAGTAAACTAAGTACCAGTTCAAGCAATATTCCCACAGAGGCTCTTAAAGGAAAACATTTCTTATAAGTCTAGGAGAAAACCACATTGCAATAAATGGTTAAGATGAAAAAGGACTAGAACTAGATATTATTCTTGATATTCCAAGATTGTTGTTAGCATAACGGTAGATGTTAACTAATTATGTAGCTATGCTTGAAAAGAAACGAATGACATCAGGCATCAAACAAAAGAGCATGTGGAAAATTCCAGTCATTACAAAATCAACTGTCACAAGAATCAGGCTGCCTCTCGGCATTCGTGTTCAGTTTCAGTTCAGCCCTCTTCACAGAGGCAACTGTACAACAGGACTGCCCACAAAATACAAACCAGCAAGAGCACGGAATGGACAAGAAGACCAATGCAAAGGCTAACTAATATATTAAAATTTGCATTAAGTAGAAGTGATCAATTAGATGATGCTACTCAGTATCAAATCTGATCTGAATGCAGTATTGCTTTGATTTCCCTAGGAAGACTAGTAGCTTTGTGACACCTGGATGATGTTTCTTGCTCTGCTCTCAGTAAGTGGATGACTTACTTTTGGCAGCATCTCTTAAGAGACATTAAATACTAGATCATCCTCAATATGAGACAGTGGGAAGGGGCTGATGTTAGGCCCTTCCTCACCACCTTTTGGTTTTAATGCAACTCAGCTCAAATGACTGAACAAAAGATTGGATAGTCATGACTTTGTAGGTTCTGTTTTAGGGTGCTGAAATAATTATAGATATGAACATACAACAGAACTTGATGTTCAATTTCACATTCTGGAAGTGTGCAGACTTGGAGATTATTTTTACACATGTTCTTCCTTCCACAGATGGAAGATTTTACTTCTAAGGCAATCCTGAATCTTTTTTTGGCATGAAATGAAACACTGTTCTAGTACTTGATGGTCAGGCTTTTTAGTGAATAATGGAGTAGAAAGCCCTTTTAAAAAATATGTATTTGAGCAATTCTTTAACCCTCATTTGGGTTCCTTTTTCAAAATAAAAGAGTATTTAGGAAAAATCTGAAAATACCAATAACAATGTGAGGGCCAGATAGCTCTTTGAATTTGAGGTTGGTTTTTATGAAGGTAGAATGCTAAATTTCCATTTTTTATTAGGCCTTAAATTTTCTTCTGTACAAAAGACCAAGGCCTTATTCCCCATATGTCAGCACAAAACTGTGTCACTATGTCTTACAAGTTCCAGGGAGGGGGGGTGATTTGGGGAGGGGGAGAAAATCAGGTATATGTAAGTAAATCAACAGAAAACAGCTCACCTTATGGAAAGACATGTCTTAATAAATGACATCTCAGAACACAAGGTTTATATATGAGATTAGAAGCATTTTACTATTTTCCTCCTACATATAGTAAGCCTGTTGCAGCTCTTTTTGTTCACATTGGTTATCTGGGAAAACTGATGCCCTGAGAATTTCAATAATTTTCTCAATATCAACAGCTGGTAAATGATGGAGTTGGGGTTTGAACACAAATCTATTTGATACACCAGTGATGGAGTCGTTCAGAAGATTAACTTATTGAATGGAGAATTAGTCCATATTCTCCATGGTCACTTTTCTATATTTTTGCACAATTGATTTTTTTCTGTGCAATTACTTTAAATGCTTCTATTTTAATATGTTATGAAACATTTCTTAAAAGAAGAATTATATCTATAACTAATATTTTCTTTTTAAATAATTGCTGCCTATTCTTACTTAAAGAAAGTAAGCAAATAATTTACTAATCCAATTTGAATTCAGTTTGCTTCAGATTGAAATAATCTATTTATATATATTCTATTATACAAGAATACCAATATAATTTTCTCTAGTAAATTAAAAGACTTTAATTTTCTGAAAAGCACCAGTAGACAACTACTGAAAAGCCTTCTGGATCAGATAGACCAGAATTTTAGCTCTTAAAGGGTCAGTTAGAATTCTGTTTAAATGCATCTTACCAGAAGTTGTCTTCACTACTTCTGTGGTATTTCTCAGTCCAACAAATGAAAATTGATAAAGCCTCCAAGATCTTGTGTCACCCACTTCAACAGAGTTACGCTTCCATTGATAGATAATTTCTTCCCGTGGATAGCCATCTACCAAGAGGTGGGAAAGCACCCGTTTAAAATGATTATAAATGAACAAATGTAGCAACCACCTTCCAGGAACAAGACACTAAGGAATGTGCTGAGAGGGATAAAATTATGACTTAAGGAGAACCCTGGACTAAAGAGCCTCACCGTAGGAAAAATAAAATACAATGACATCCTATCCTAATGGGAAGAAGTTAGATTTAAAAATTATGAGGTTAAAATCTTCCCTGAAAGTCACTTAAATTGTATAGCAAATATACAATACATGGTTTAATATATACTATAATATATATGCAGTCTACATTGGTGTAAGATGTAATAAGTGATCAGTATGAATAGTACATATGTAAGATATTGTTTTAGCATGAAGGGACTCAACCAAGGCAAAATTTTGAGAGTCATGCAGAAACAGAAAATATTGAGAGAAGAGCAGCCTTAAGTTTCTCTCCAGAGCATGTATCCTTAGAAGAAGATGGTGGGGGGAAAATAACCTCAACATTTACATTAATTATTCTCTCTTTCTCATTTTCTGGGGGGATTTCATTTTAATGTACACAGAAATCTATAATGATAATGCAATGACTATCAGTACCATTTATTTGCCCAATACCCTAGACAAGTTTCTTAATGTTTTTTCCAAATCATTTGCTTCCTTATGGTGGTTATAATAATACTTATTTCATGAAATGGATGATCAATGTGTATTTAATGGATAAACATTACTATTAAGTAAATTATACAATAAAATCTTTTAAGTAAAAATTAGTTATATAGGGAGAGATTTAAAAAAATTAGAAAGCATCTCAACTATTTGTCTACTAATCATGCTATGGAAAGATGAGTCTTGATTATGGAGTCTGACTCACTACTTAGCATAAAATTCTTTTTGTCTCCCTTTTCTTCATTTTATTTTTCTTTGGTCCAACACTAGACTGTTGTGTACTTATTAATTAAGAAGAAGGAAAAGAGAAAGCAGTATCCCCTGATGGAGCAGGGGTTGGAGGCAGGATGTGCTGGAAACTGAGGAAAATAATGATATTAGGGAACTTCCTCTGGATAATGTAATTATGATTTAATTTTTGATAACAATAAGTAATATTAAGTTGTGTTTGGGTTCAGAAGACAGTTGACAATTGGTGACGTAATGACACAGAAATCACCAGTTATTAAGCTTTAGCTGATTCAGGAGTAATCCCAGTTGAAAGATCAAAAGAAAATTAATCTCCTAAAGCTTGGGGAAGCTTTCACTTAAAAAATATTCCATTCTTGGATGAAGTAAAACATATGAAATAAGTTTTATAATGAAACCTTTCTAAATACAGGGTGGGGCAAAATTGTATTTACAGTTGTATCAAGGAAGAGGTTATTCTTATATTATTTATTAATTATTGTATTTTTATATGAACAACTTTAAATATACTTTGGCACAATCCTGTTTATATGATACTAGAGGCCCAGTGCATGAATTTCATGCACCCTCAGCCTGGCCTGCGGGATTGGGCCAAAATTGACTCTCCAACATCCCCTGAGGGGTCTCGGTTTATGAGAGGATGCAGGCCAGTCTGAGGGACCCCACAGGTGCATGATTGTGGTCTGGGAATGATTTGGGAGGTTGGCTAATGGAGGAGGAACCACGGGAATGCTCTAGGGCATGTCCAGCCCATCTCACTCAGTCCTGATCTGCTGGACCCCAGCAGCAAGCTAACCTATCAGTCTGAGTGTCTGCTTCCTGGTGCTTAGTGCACATTATAGCGAATGGTCTACTATCTGCTCCCTGGTGGTCAGTGCATATCATAGCGAGCAGTTGAGTGGCCTTAGCATATCATTAGCATATTATGCTTTGATTGGTTGAACTAACAACTGGACCCTTAGCATATTAGGCTATTATTATATAAGATACAGAGATATTTTTCTTATATTTAGTTTATCATTACATCTGGAATTGATGTAATGATAAACTAATGATGGGTTCTTTCATCACTGATTTTTTTAAATGATGGTTATTATGATTTAATTGGTTCTTAGGAGTCTCTTCAATCTCTGGCTGGGAAATTATATTTATGAAAATAAAAAAAATTAAATTCATAATCAGTTTTCATTGAATTATATGTACAGTTGGCAGATCAATAAAAAGGGGGAGGTGAGCAACCTAACATATTTGCTGAATAAGTGGTGAGACAAATATTTGTTTTTAATTCAGGCAGGAAATAAGTGAAAGTTACTAAAGCTTAATGTAGTTTGTGCTAGAAACATCATGGATCTTTTTACTACAGTCTATAATCTGATTATGGTAATAATAACTAAGAAAAATAGAGCTTTTTATTGAATCTTGTGTATTGGGATAGCATTCCAAATATTTTACAAACAAGAGAGTATTGTGCTGGGCAGGCCTTATAAGCTCTGTTGGGTACCTGGGAATGTGGACTTACTGACTGAGAGATTTATCGATAGTAATTTGCTCAAGTCTATGATGATAGAGTTGGAATTTGAACTGGACCTATGGAATGACTGTAATCTGTCTTTTACTCACTGGTGTATATCTAGTTCTAGGTATTACTAGAACTCTAGGACTGGGAGGTAATTATTAATTTTGTTGTCTTTAACAGATATATAGAATTGGAATGTGTAAACCACGCTGTTAGATCTCTGCATCTTGACAGGTAAGGGAGAAAATAAGTTACAAATGTGCTGCTACTCTTCTCCTGGGCCCATGGAGGGAGGTAGATTATAATCCATTTTACCCCTTTCTATTCAGCAAAGGCCTGGTTTTACAATTCTTTTCAACTAAGGTCTTCTAGCAACCACTGCCAACTTATTAAATGTTTATACATCAGTGAAACTTATTCGTAACTCCTGATAAATTAGATCATTTTCTGCAAAAATCACTCTAATAGGACCAAGCTGGTATTATGATGAAAGAAACTGTCAAAATCTTCAGAGAAAACAACATTGCTTAACGCAATTTTGTATTTTCTGTAAATCTCCCAATTAATTGACAATGCAATTAGACTATTGGTGAGAGGAGATGCAGACTACAGAATGAGTGTTACTTACAACTGGAGAATTCCAAGGGGCAGGAGTGTTCATCCATTGGGAAATTGTGCAACTGTAATTGGCACTCAGCATCAATCGTCAACCTAGACAGAAATACATGAAAGATAACTAAAAATAATTTAGATATAGTTTTAAAAATGTACATTAGCACATTTTCTAATGACCATTCTTCATCTTTATTCCTGGGGAGTATGTCTTACATTCTTATGGATAACACAAGATGATTCTCACTGAAGAAATCCACTGAGTCCAGTGGGATAGCACTAAGACTTACTCTGGTCCCTTCACTTTCACAGACTGAACAGTAGGTTCTCATTGACCCCAACTCCACTTTTTTTTCAAACCTTAGTATCACAATATACATATATATATATATATATATATTTTTGCAAATTAATTGCACACATGAAATTGTTCATTGACTATATTTAACTTAACAGAACAAAATGTTTTAAGGACTTAAGTTCATTTACTGTTTGCATATAAATGAATGCTGATAATTCTCAGATCTCTGCTAATTAAAGAAGAACCTTCTGTTTGTAAGTGTTTGTTAGCTGTTAGCATTCAAATTACTACATGTGAGTTTTAAAATACCTGTTTCACAGAAGGATATTAGACATTTTACAATGGGACACCATGATGCCATTAACTAGGGTTTTATAGAGTAGAAAAATGTCTAATGGTAAACAGGTAATGTTGAATACATATACACAGACATACTAGAAATATGCCTGTCAATGAGTTTCAAATAGTTTACATCTGGGAATACTTATTAAACAATATAGGTTTTCTGGATCTCAATGGGCTGGAACTCTAGAAGGGAGAAAATTTGAAGGTGTTCAGATGTTTTGATCACTTTAGGAGAAAGTATGAACATATTCTAAAATTGTACTAGTGATAGATTGATATTTTAAATTTCACATTTGTTAGCTATATTTATTACAATGATATCTACCTTGAAGTAATAAAAATGTTATTTTTGATCATTTGTTAATTTAAAATATTTTGCAGTTTAGCATGATTTTTAATTTGTGAGATTTTATTTTTCTATAGTATAATAGAGCAACTACTGATCTTGAAATATAACTGATAATCACTGAGCCATTAATTGTTTATATGGCATGGGGTAAAGGTGAATTTTTCTGTCATTTAATAAGCATTATTATGGCTTTATTTTCTTTGAACTTGCCTGAAGTCACAAAGCTAGTGGCACAGTTGAAATCTGAACCCAAGATTATGATGTGTCTCCAAAGCTGGAGGTTTTAATCATTGTCACTCAATAATTATATGCTCTTGGAGAAAAGATTAGTTTTAGTCATATGTAAAACTTTAATTAAACTTGGTATATTTAGTATAATGTTTCCAAATTAAGTTAGAATTATTAAAATTGAAAACAATATAGATCATTTGCAGAAACAAAGATAAATACATACATATCTGCACACACACATTAATAACGCATTATTGATAAGAACAAGAATAAAATCATCTCAGTATAGATTGGCAACTCATTCAAACTTTGAATTTTATGAATGATGTTTCCCATAATTAAAAATTGTGTAGTGATTCTGCAAATCAAGGGAAGTGAGAAAAATGACTATACTGTTATGAGAATATAAAGTAACTTGAGATAGTGTCACTTAATACTTCAAAAGCTAGACCAAGCCCTGTTTTATCAAACTTTGGTTTTCACTAAGTTCTAATTACAGTCATTATTGTATCTCCAATTTAATAAAACTCATGATGAATTCAAAATATATATGATGACTTTCTTCTATACTTGTAGTCATTTTTTCCCTAGTGATCAACTCTGTTAAACTGATATAAAGGTTTCAAGCCATTTTATTTAATTTTGTATGTTGACTATTATGTAAGTTATTATGTATATGTCACAAGGGCATTTAACATGAATCATTAGTATCCTAAAAGTTCTAGGATACTAAGACCTAGAAGAATCATATTTATATTTTTTACTAAAAATATTTTGAATAAATTTAGTATTTGCTGTGCTTACTATATATCAGAGCCTAAGCATTTTCCTTATCACCCCTTTTAGTCCTTCTAACAACTCCATAAGATCAGAATCATTGTCTCTATTTTATATAAATCAAAGAAATTAGATGTAAGAGTTAGCTCAGTTGGATGGGCAGTGTGTTTAGGGTGGTTATGCCTTTGTTCCCAATAATCCCCATTATTTCCTACCTAAATCTTCTAAATAAAAAGGTAACCAACTAAAAGCATCAAACTTACTGTACAAATAAGGCTATGAGATCTATCCGTTATCTAGCTCTAAGACCCATGCTACAGATAGCTGCCCCCAAGTCCTGTACATAGAAATTCTGAAGAGTTGCCCTAGTGCATATATATAGTATGCTATAGAGCTAGGAACTGAAGCCACGTTTGTCTAATTTTTAAGCCTATGTATTTATCTATTATATTGTTTTGTAATATATGCTCACCAATGGAAAAATTCAGCATAGAATTATTTTAAATACATATAATATGCTAAGAAAATGGCATAAAAAACCTCCCAAATATTATATGTTTAACTTCAAAAAATAAAAAATGCTCCAAGTTTTCCCTAAAGATGTCTTTCAAAATAGCCAGTAAATTAATTCAAACAGCCTACCAGTATAGTGGGGAGTTGGTGCTGGGAGATGGAATTCATTCTAGGTGTTTGCCATTGTGTAGCTAAGAAGCGAAAGACATACAGGAGACTTCTGCATAAAAAATAAATAAATCTTCTTTTGCAAGTTTCCTTGGAAACTGAGACATTTCCAAGCATAACAACTGGTAGTCCAAGGATGACTATGTTTTAGTTTCCATATTTTAAAGTAGCAGGACACACACACAAAAGCCAAGATTGATGCAAAAATCAGGTGATCTTACAAAGGCAAGGAAAATTGCATGTGCTTGTGAGGGGAAAAAAGAGTTCTCACATCAATCATAGAAAATAAGTTTGGCCCATTCCTAGTCCTTTGAAAAAGCTTACTGACAACAGAAAGAAAACTAATTTTGTACTGCCGCATACTATTTTGTTCAAACATGGCAATCCTGATGTTGGCTTGGTGTGTGTGTGTGTGTGTGTGTGTGTGTGTTCTTAAGGAGAGTTTGGTTGATCTTTGTTTTATTCCCAGCAATTACTCCTTTTTAAAAAGAATACCTTAAGGTGTAGAGCACTCGACCATCATTCCAAATTCTCAGCATCCTGTTGGGGGTGGTTATCCAATGTGCATCAGCCTTTTTTGAATTTCTGAAGAAAGTATCTGGAATCCAGATTTTCCCCACCATGTTGCTATTCAATCGGAGGACTTTAATGGTGCTGTTAAATTTCAAACGTCTGTCATACCATGTTTGGGCAAAAAATATATCAATTGTATATTCCTGTTACAAGGAAAAAGATGAAACACAATATTTGTAAAACAGTAGGGTTATATTATAGAGCATTTTTTTTGTATTTGTCATCTTTGTTCTCATTACTATTTTGAGCTACATTTTGACTTTGAATAGTCCAAAATAAAGCAAAGACTTTGCTAAGGAGACCCACAATCTCTTGTAGATAAGTTGATATTTCTATGAGAAAAAGAAAAACAATTTAAAAAGACTAGTCTAGATGAATTCTGGCAAAAGGTCAGAGCTCTTGTACATTTGTTTGCATTGATAGAGCAGAGTTTCTCATGCTATTTGGGCTAATTTTTTTGTTGTGGGGACTGTCTTGTGTATTTTAAGATAGTAGCATACGTAGCCTCTACTCACTAGATGCCAGTAGCACCAACACAAACCTCACCCACCAACTTGTGACAACTGAAAAATACCAACCTGTAGACATTGCTAAATGTCTCAGTGAAGACAATCACCTGGGTGGAGAACCACTGCTATAGAGTAAAAGTGAAGAATACTTAAAACAGTCCTAAACTGGAGCTGTGGAGCCTCAGTCACCTCATCATAATATGGGGACCCTAAAGAATCTATCTTGCTAGGTAGTATGAGGACAGAAAAAGAGAACACACACTGAATGCTTTACAGTGTGTCTGGCAGGTAGCAAACACCAATACAATGTACAAGGTAACCTTTAAAAAAAACAAACACAAAACTATTATGGTTGTTGTCTTTTCCTCCAAACAAGGAAAAATGAACCAATTGCAAATAATTTTTAACACTTTACTAATCTCTATCACAAAGCATATTCTCAAAATGCCAAATTACTGTGGTGATTAATCACTCCGCAATGATTACCCTCAAGGACATACCACCAAAGTGGTGATTGACTGTTATTAAAGAGAATTAAATATGATGTGAATTCAGACCATGAATGAGGCCTGGCATCAGAACTCCCAAATTCTAGTTTGACTATCATTACTTTGCCTCATCCATACTGTTCTGTATTATTTCCTAGTACCTCCTGCTGCCACACCACAATGCACTTGACTACATTTCCACTGGGCTAAGACATGCCACTTGGTTCTCCATTTAATTCCATATTTGCAGTCTACACATAATGAGAAGGGATCCTAGATAGTGAAATTCTTTGTCAATGAATTAATGATGTGTCAGTAAGTAGAGTAATTAAACAATTTCTGATGTACACTTTGTTAAAACACATACAAACAAATAAGGAAAATTCAAAATAAGAGCTTTAAGATTATTCAAACCAGTAGCTCTGAGGACTAATATTCTGGAAAGTAAAAGTTCTATGCCTTCTTCTTCTTAGATTTACAGTTTGCATCAAAATGCTAAATATTCTGTGATTTTTAATTGGAAAAAAGAAATTGGCATTTGTCTAATGGTTAAATAAGTAAGCTTATTTTTGTGAATTATGAGAATAATTAAAGGTTCTCATATCTCTGACTCAATAGAGTGTACTAATTGCTAGCTTGGTAACACTATTTTAAGGTCTTAATATATGATGTTATGTTTTACTAGAGGCCCAGTACACAAAATTTGTGCATGGGGTGGGGGTGTCCATAAGCCCAGCCTGTACCCTCTCCAACCTGGGACCCCTTAAGGGATCTCCAACTACCCATTTAGGCCTGATCCCACAATCCAGGACTGCTGGCTTCCAACTGCCCTCCCCTGCAGGCCTGACCTCCCATATCTGCCCTCCCCTGCAGGCCTGGTCCCCCCCAATTACCCTCCCCTGTAGGCCTGGTCCCCCCAACTGCCCACCCTTACTGACCTGGTCTCCCTCAATTGCCCTTCTCTGCTGGCCCAGTCACCCATAACTGTACTTCCTGCTTGCCTGATCACCCACAACTACCCTCCTTTGCAGGCCTGGTACCCCCAAACTCCCCTCCCCTGCAGGCCTGGTCCCCCTAACTGCCCTCTTCTGCAGTCCTGGGTCCTACCCAATTACTTTATTCTGCTGGCCTTATCACCCCTAACTTTCCACAACTGTTCTCCCCTGCAAGCCATCTTATGGCGGCCATGTTGTGTCCACATGGGGAAGCCATCTTTGACCACATGGGCAAGGCCGTCTTGTGTCTTGGTGTGATGGTCAATTTGCATATTATTCTTTTATTAGATAAGATTATATAATGTTATACTATAGACTCCAATTTAGTTTCTCATTTCAGATATGGATAGAAAGTGTTATAGAAAAACAATTTGCATTTATTGTTACATCTAATCAATTATTACCTCTGAGAAACAGTTCTGATTTTGAAGCAAACTATGCCTTCTCCACACCAACACTATTCTAAAAAATAGTGGAGCCCTATATTGTATTTTGTAGTAAGTAGTACTTACCAAGTAAACAATTACTGAATTTTAAGTATAAGATTTTACACAAATTAATTTTATACATATGATCACATTTAATTCTCATAACAAATCATTAAAATTATCCTTATGTTGCAAAAGAGAAAAATGGAAAGATTCCCCCTTCTGAATTTTTTGTTGGCATATTCATTGCTATTTTCATCATACCACATGGGCCTTTTAGTATGCTAATAGTACAAACTAACTATTAGAAACTTACCATATTGATAGCATTCACTGGACCAATGCTATTCACATACATGTCTGTGTGAATTAATGTTGGCTTCACTGTAAAGAGAACCACAGAAAAGTACAGTATTTTAATCTGTGCTATTCTAGAAATACATTTACTTTGCCATTTTAGAAGTGGTTTATTTTCAACTAATTTGGTGCCAGTGACTAATTCTCTTCTTTGAAATGATTCTGTTTTCAATGAAATATCTCCATTTAACATGTAAATGCTATAACTAAGTATAGTAAAGTTTCAAAACTAGTTATCCTTTCAAAACTATGTAAAGATGGACAAATAAGGAAAACTCCTCAGATTTTTTTTTCCCCTCTTCAGATATTCTGAATTTTAACATTTTTCCCTTCAATCTCCATTTGGGCATTATTACCTGACTTGCCCTATATAGAAAAAAAAATAGCTAATTAGTGACCTAGAAAAAAAAATGCATGAGAAACATTAAATAAATATAAAGAGCAACAAGTATTGTGAATTGTTTTTGGAATAATTGCACCTGTTGGTTCCATTTATGACTGCTTTATCCAAACATGCCTCTAACCAACACTAAATCTACCTTCCTCAGTGTCTTCATGGAATCTGTGACTTATCAAATAATATGAGGAAACCATAAGGAAACCCAACACACACCTATTTGTCAAAGAAGACTGATATTAAAAATTATGAAGTGTTACATTTATGACTAAATGCAAATGCTTATGCCCCAATTTTCATTTCACATTATTGAACAAGAATTCATATTATCATTCCTGGCCTCAATTCAACACGTGTCTCATTTTTAGCCACTTTCCTTGAAAGTGTGCCCTAATTCTCAGTGGTGGATTGAATTCTTTGCTAGTCCCTATATCTACAACTTTGCTGTCACCTCATTGAGGCTACTTCTCTCCTCCAAACTTTGGGCCTGACTATCTGATTGGGTTTGGCTAACAATATATAGACAAAAGTGGGTGTGCTAGTTCTAACCACAAGCATTGAGCTTCTACTTTCTCTCTTTTCTATTATCATGAGAAGAATACTCCTAGCTAGTGTGCTGGTCCCAGGGGTAAAATAAGAGAGAGTACAGATCTCCTTAACGAACAGCCCCAGTTTGGCTTACATTAAATCACCACCCCTCACAGGTGCTAAGAAAGTGCCCATTGTAATTTGTCATTGAGAATTTGTGGTTGTTTGTTACACAGCAGTAGGTAATAAGTATATCCTTCCTTTATTACAATATACTTGTTTTTGTTTTTTGGATGTCTCTTCATAAAGAACTTGTCACTTTTCTTCTACAGCCTTTGTCTGGGATATCTAGAAAAAATTGAATTTCTAAGTTCTCAAGTCTCACTTGAAAATCATATTTCCTCATTTGAACTTATCAATGCCCATCATATCCTCAAGCCAGAAAACTATATATATATATATATATATATATATATATATATATATATATATATATATATAATCTATTTTTATAACATGTGAAGGTTTCATTTAAATAATTCTGGTTATTGAAATATGCTGGTGTTATCTTCTAATGTGGCAGGCATGTGTATGAGTTTCTATCCATACCATGGTAAAAAAAAGACTTCAACATACCTCCTATATCAGGTCGGAGTTTATTGTCATATCCTTCTAGGAGGTGGTTTAAGATATAAGTGACATCACCATCAGGAACTTTTGGTGTCAAGACCCACGTTTTGTTAGAAGCATTATCTTCATAGTCATCATCAGATTTTTGGATAGTAAGGCTATGCAAACAAAAAATATTGGTTAAAAACATATAGACTATCCACATTAACTTTTACCTTTGGTGGAAAAGAGAAATGATACTAGATTATAGGAATCCATTAAAATGGATTAGAGTGAAACTTTTCACCTGAGGATTCATCTAGATAATTGAACTGCACTGATGTACATTATAATTTATAAAAGTTAACTCTTCAGTTTTGCAGAATGCTCTGCCCTCCCATCTCTAAGTAGACCATGTTTTCCAGTTTGTGCCTTTTCCATAGTGGTACTTTTAGCCTACCTGCCCAGCCTTATGAAGGATGGATAAAACCCCACACATTATTTTTGTGAAAGTGATGCTTAAACAATCATAATGTAGTCTAAGAATTCAGGCAGAATGTCTACTTCTTTTTCCTTTGAGAAGTTAACTTGCTTCAACCTATTAATGAAAGTAAGAGACTGATAATTAGATTCACTCCCACAAACCGCCAGATGAGCCTATCCCTCCTCAATTGAACTACTGAGGAGAGCTCAGGCTTGCTGCCTTTTCCTCCCCCAGGGTGTGTGTATGTGCATTTTTTCTCCTCACTTGCACTGAAGGCAAGGGCGGTTCATTTATCTTGGATTGTTAAGAACCTGGGACTATGAAAGAAAATGTAGTCACAGACTTTAAACCACCTTTTACTACAGCAAAAGTTCCTTCATTGGAAATTCATACTATTGCTTAGTGTACTATAATCGTAGATATGAAATTACCTATTATGAGTGATTAGAAAGCCACAAAATATCCTGACTCAGTTTTCTATGACCCAAAAATTCCCCACAATTAGGCCAGAAGTTAAGGCTGACTTTGGAAAGATATTAGAATTTATATAGCCAAAACCGGTTTGGCTCAGTGGCTAGAGAGTCAGCCTGCAGACTGAAAGGTCCCGGGTTCGATTCCGGTCAAGGACATGTACCTTGGTTGTGGGCACATCCCCAGTAGGGAGTGTGCAAGAGGCAGCCTATCAATGATTCTCTCTCATTGATGTTTCTAACTCTCTATCCCTCTCTCTTCCTCTCTGTAAAAAATCAATAAAATATATTTTTTAAAAAAGAATTTATATAGCTTATCTCTCCAATACTCCAAGTTCCATTTCCCGTCACTCCCCGCCCCCCAACAAGATATTTTCCAGACCTAGGGGCAATGCAAAACCTTGTGAAATCTGCTATTTTTATTTTTATCAGCACTCAGTGAATATAGATACTTTCTATGATTTATTATAAACATTTACATATATAGAATATAAAATTTCCCACCCCATCATCAGTTCCCCCCTCCCAATTATGTATGGTATAGACTGGATCTTGTTAGAAAATAAATCACTGCCACATTACTATGAATGAAAAAGGTATATATATATATATATATATATATATATATATATAGTCTCTGAATGCATAATAATCTGGCCACTCAGTGTATATCGTATATAATAAAAGACTAATATGCAAATTGTTCCCACAACTAGGAGTTCAACCAGCAGGCAGGCCAACTAACCGCCCATGTCCCCTCCCCATGGCCAGGCTGGCTGGACCCCACCTATGCACGAATTCATGCACCAGGCCTCTAATCTATATATATATATATACTGAGTGGCCAGATTATTATGCATTCAGAGATCATCATAATCTGGCCACTAAGAATGTGTGTGTGTGTGTGTATTTTTTCAAACCATATTTATCACCTTTCTTCAGTCATTGTCATGTATATGGCTATGCTTTATATATGTAGCTTGGATATAAGTAGATAGTTGGATAGATAGATGGTTGAATATGGTAGATGAAAACTGATAATTAATGTGGTTTGAGAATGAGTAAGGGAGATGACGTTTTCATTATTTTTAAATACATCTTTAATGATTTTAGAGAGAGAAGGGAAAGGAAGAAAAAAAGAGAAACATTGATGTGAGAGAGAAACATCAGTTGGTTGCCTCCTAACCAGGGATCAAACCCACAACCTGGGTATGTGCCCTGACTGGGAATTGAACCCATGACCTTTTGGTGTATGGGAAGATTCTCAACCAACTGAGCCACACCAACCAGGACAGAGAGATGATGTTTTAAGAGTAAGAACTGGCATAAATAAACTTAGTAAGCAAGTGATTTCTTTTTATATTCTTTTAACCCTTTATGAAAAGGAAACAGAGTCACACATCTGCATAACACCTAACATAGCCTGTGATTTTACATCTTGCGCTTTAGTAGCATAGGAACTTTAAACAAAATGTGAATTTCATAGCATATTTATAGAGGATATGAAGGTCTGGACAAGCTCCAACTAGCAGAGACCAGTTCTCTTGCCAGGAAAATCCCTCTCGGGCCTCAATTCATCATTTCTACAAAGCAGTGTGAACTCTGCCTAATGGAACGCTAATCCTATGACCTAAATCTTACTATTTTAATAAGAAAAAAACTGTCTAAGAAAATTTTAAATCTTTTCAATAAATCACCAGGGAAAATAATATATTTGTCCCCATTAGATGTCATTATAATGGAATTTTACTCTTGTTTAATTTGGTCATGCAACAGGCCTTTAAAAATTATCCCTCATTCTATACCTTTCTCCCTCTGTGTCTTTCTTGCTGCCTGCCCCTCTTCCCCTCTCTCTCTCTCTCTCTCTCTCTCTCTCTCTCTCTCTCTCTCTCTCTCTCTCTCTCTCTCTCTCGACAAATACACCCCATTAAAGTTTCTCCAAGGAAAGGTGACATATATAGTAAGTTTTTTGGTTGGCTTGTTTATAACACTGCTTCATACTAAGAAAGAAATGTTCTAAGTCTCAACGTGCTGTTTTACTGACATTGCTATTATTGTGTCAACAAGGAGAAAAAATACATCAAAAGAAAAGATAAGGGATACTTGCTTAGAAGAAATGCTACTTTCCAGAATTGCACCAGTAATTCTCTTAATATTATCACCTATCAGATGCCAGAACTGTATTTAAATTGATTGCACTTAAAAGTGTCTGTGATGGGATTTTCTTTCTTTTTTTCAGACTTTAGGAAACCAATTTAACCACAGAGTGGTTAAACAGAGTGGAGAAACTAAGGACTTATTCTTGGGATTGAGAAATTACAAGGTCTGTTTATTGGATTCATGTCTTGCCTCTGTCACTATTTTTATGCCATTGGGCAAATTATTTAACCTAGCTTAACAAGCCTTCTTATTTTATTTTATTATTATTATTATTAGTTAATCTTCAACCGAGAATATTTTTTCCAGTGCTTTTTAGGGAGAGTAGACAAGATGGGGAAAGACAGAGAGAAAAATTGATGTGAGAGAAACACATCTATTGATTGCCTCTGCATGAGCCCTGTCCAGGAACTGGGCTGGAGAGGAAACTGCAACCAGGGTACCTGTCTTTGAATTGAATTAAACTCAGGGACCTTTGGTCCACAGGCCAACACTCTATCCACTGAGCCAAACCAGCTAGATGAAACATTCTCATTTGAAAATAAAGTTAATACTAGAGTTTATATCGAATTTTGGTGTAAGGTTAGCATGATGCTTGACACATAATTTTAAAAGCAGGTGTATTATAATTATTATTATTACTATAGACCCAGTGCACAAAATTTGTGCATGGGTATGTGTGTCCCTCAGCCCAACCTGCACCCTCTGAAGTCTGGGACCCCTCAAGGAATGTCCTAATGCCCATTTAGGCCCGATCCTACTTGGGCCTAAATGGACACTCTGATATCCCTCTCACAATCCAGGAATGTTGGTTCCCAACTGCTTGCCTGCCTGCCTTCCTGATTGTCCCTAACTGCTTCTCCCTGCCAGCCTGATCCCCTCTCAATCACTTCCCTGCCAGCTTGATTGATGCCTAACTGCTCCCCTGCCAGCCTTATTGCCACTAACTGCCCTCCCCTGCAGACCTGGTCACCTCTAACTGCCCTCCCCTGCAGGCCTGGTCCCCCCACAACTGCCTCCCTCTGTAGGCTTACCCCCCCAACTGCCCTTTCTTGAAGGCTTGGTCACCACAACTTCCTTCCTCTACTGGCCTGGTCACTCCTAACTGCCCTCCCCTGCAGGCTTGATCGCCCCCAACTGCCCTCCTTTGCAGGCCTGGTACCTCCCAACTGCCCTCCTCTGTTGGCCATCTTGTGGCAGCCATCTTGTTTCCACATGGGGGCAGCCATCCTTGACCACATGGGGACAGCCATCCTGTGTGTTGGAGTGAGAGTCAATTTGCATATTACTCTTTTTTATTAGATAGGTTAAAGAAACCCTTACTAGGTTTATAATAATACTTCCAGCCCTAACCCATTGGCTCAGTGGATAGAGCATTGGCTTGTGGACTAAAAGGTCCTAGGTTCGATTCCAGTCAAGGGCATGTAACCTGATTGTAGGCACATCCCCAATAGGGGGTATAAAGGAGGCAGCTGGTCGATGTTTCTCTCTCATCAATGCTTCTGGATCTCTATCCCTTTCCCTTCCTCTCTGTAAAAATTTTAAAAAAATAATACCTCCAACCATGTAACTAAAACCTGATTTGACAGATGCTGCCTTTTAACTAATATGGTCTGAGAAGGACTATAAAAACAGGAGGAAAAATAGTGAGCCCCTCCATTATAAATAAATGGAGTTACTGTTCTTTAGAGTTTTCCCAGCTGAGATATAAATTAATAGGGCTGATACATAATCTGGGATTGTGTCCAGATTTGTCTTTTAAAAAGCAAAAGAACCTCTCTCATTCAATGTTGCCTGTTTCTTTATCATTCTTTGGAGTCAAAAACATCTACATTTACAGGTGAATAATCTATGAGGGTAATGAGGTCTGACCATTCAAGAAGGCATTCTTTAGAATTGTGAACATCATGAGATTTCCAGTATAAGAATATATTCTAATAAAAAGTTAATGTGCTAATTAGACTGGGTCGGCTGGACATCTTCTGGGTGTCCGACTTCTTTCTGGACAAAGCCATGGTGGCAAGGGCAAGGCAGAGGTGGTTAGGGGGCAATCAGCTGGCAGGGAAGTAAGCAGTTACAGGGGAGATCAGGCCAGTGTGGGGGAACAAGCAGTTAGGAATGATCAGGCCAGCAGGGGAGAGCAGTTAGGGGGTGATCAGGCTGGCAGGGGAGGGCAGTTGGGAGCAATCAGGCTGGCAGGAGAGAGCAGTTGGGAGCAATTATGCCAATAGGCAGAGGTGTTTAGGGGAAGTCAGGCAGGAAAGCAGGCAGAGGTGGTGAGGGGCAGGCAGGCAGGCAGGCAGGTGAGCTGTTAGTAGCCAGCGGTCCCGGATTGTGAGAGGGGTCCCAGATTGGAAAGGATTCAGGCCGGGTTGAGGGATACCCCCTCATGCCCAAATTTCATGCACGGGGCCTCTAGCTGAATGATAAATATTTTTTAAAAATCCACTTAGCATTTGAAAGGGCTAAGAGCAAACACAGATTCAAACTTCTAGCTGAAGGCACCTATTTAAATAAATAGCCTCTAGAAGTGATTACACGTAGGTCTTCTTGAGTGATAATTTCTGAAAGACAAGTGACAGAAAATGTATGAAAGCTTTCAAAAAAATTGTTAGAAAGCCATCTGACCCAGCACTTTGGACAGCAAAATGGGCATCTCTTGGAAAATTGCTAGGAATTCAGAACCCTGAGCCCCACAAAGATTTCTGAATCAGAATCTTTGTTTCAACAACATCTTTAAGTATTAAAATTTGAGAATCCTAATAGTAGAATGTTTCAATAAGTGGTTTTCACTCTAGGGTGTGTGTGTGTGTGTGTGTGTGTGTGTGTGTGTGTTTGTGTGTGTATGTTGGGATGATCTCTTTTAAAATGATAGATTCCTAGGTTCATACCTTAGATATTACTCTGGATCACCATGCTATAAGTAAGATTATTAATTTTTATTTTCACATTTACAGTTTTATGCATGATTTAAATTTATGCATGAATACTGACATGTAATGAGTTCATGTTTATAATTAGAAACAAAAATGATTTTATTTAGGACAAGTGGCTTATAATAATAAACCAAATACTGCATAGACATAGTATAATGAGAAATTGCTCTCATTAATGTAGACAATTCTAAATATTTGAATTTTGTTACATTTTTTGAATATTTGCCACTGTGGACATTAATAATGCAGTTAATGAAATTTTCAATTTAGGTATTTCAGATTACCATAGATTAAAAAAAGCCCTAAGTTTTGCAAGGGAAAAATTTAGTCATTGTACTCTCCCCAAATAATACAACAGCAAACATTTGGATGAGTATAAAAACATTTTATTTAGGTACCTATAAATCTATAGTTTGACTTCATAAAGACAGAGTACATATATATTCCCCCAAATTTATACACATCTTTTGAATAATTATAAAGGCAGTGTTTATTAAAATATATTTCACTTTCAAAATTGAGCTATCAGCTGTTAAAGTATGGATACGTTTTTGAGACACCATGTATATATAGATATAGATAGATATTCTCTGACACAAGTAGGTACGTAGTTGTGTAAACAAAAACTCATTTATTTTTATACTTGAAATGTTTTTAAATGATTAGTATTTGATTACTTTGAATCATTACTTTTTTTATTGGTACAATTTTTAGATTACTTTCATTTTATTGGTGTAATGAGTCAAAAGCATAATATTTTAGATGTCAACATAAATCTTCCAATACATATACTAGTATGTCAGCAAAATGAAACCTTTTGAAAATTTTATATTAAACATTCCTGTGCACTGGACTTTCTGTTCTGTCAGTATTACCTGTAGGCAGTCCTTGGGTTATGTCAGACTCCATGTAGGTCGTTTCATGGTTACATCGCCATCTCCCATTTACAGTATTTATTAAAAAATAGTTCTGTCATTTCAACGTATGTACATATGTGCTTTATGTTTTTTATTATTTACCACAAGTAAAGGTCAGAAATTGTGTATGTGTGTGTGTGTGTGTGTGTGTGTGTGTGTGTGTGTATATACATATATATATATATATATATATATATATATATATATATATATGTATGTTGTTGTTTTTTTAACTGTTTCATTTCATTACTGCTGTGCATGTGCTCCACGTTAGTGACTTAGGTGCTTAGGTAGGCGGGATCCAATTTATGGCAAAAATTGCATTATGTTGCACCATAGGAATGAATCGCCGATGTAACCCGAGAGCCTACTGTATTGTGTATGTCTACTATATAACGTAAAATACATTCTTTCCTTTTACTACAGCCACAGGGATCCCTTGCTACCCTAAATTCTCATCAGGCTATAAGATCCTGTTGGGATTCTCACGGTCCTATAGCATCAGTAACAGGAGGATGTGTTGTCCCTTACATCAGAGCGTTACCTGAGAGTTTGTGGAGCTCCAGAAACCTGGCCAAACTCCTTTGGCCTTTGCATATATTGTCTTTCCTACTGATAATATTTCCTTTTCTCCATTTTCCAAGACAATATTTGGCATGGCTTATTCCTTCTTTACTTTCAGTTTTCAACACAAGTATCACCTTCTCATGGAGGCCATCTGTTACTGTTTAGTGACCTGTGTCAACTGTTCCACCTTTGTATACTCCATCTAATCCCTTATTTGCTTCTTAGCATTTGTCATAATATATTTTTTTATTGTCTGAAGTTTTACATATATTTCATTTTTCCCTGATTGACACCCTCCCCCCAGCCATTCCCACTCCGGGCAAGCCCCCACCACCCCCGTGTCTGTCTCAATTGATTATTCTAATATGCATGCATACAAGTCCTTTGGTTTTTCTCTATCCCCCCACTTCTCCTGTCATTTGTCTCTGGGTCTATTTGTTTTTGTTCATCAAATTATGTTGATCATTATATCCCACATATGAATGAGATCATGTGATATCTTTCTCCAACTGGTTTAGCATAATGCTCTCATAATGTGTATTTTGATTGGCTTATCTATTGTCTGTCTCTTTTACTATATTATATATTTCATGAGTACATGCTTAATTAGGAAAAAGCACTTTAAATTGGTGAGAGAGAGAGAGAGAAATTTATTTGTTGTTTTACTTATTTATGCATTCATTGGTTGATTCTTATATGTGCCTGGCCTGAGGTCACACTTATAGCCTTGGCATATTGGATAACACTCCAACCAACTGAGCTACTTTGCTAACTAGTTTTCCTAAGGTAAATAATAAAACCAACACTAACTACTGGTAAATATTCGCTGTGTTTTTAAGAATAAGTTATGGACTCACATACATTTTTCTACTTAATCCTTAAAACACTGATATTTCTATTATTATCCCTATTTACATACCTGTGTCAGAGAAATACATGTATTCTGTCTTCATGATGCCAAACACCATTAGATTTGAAGGAAAACAATGACATTTACAAACAGTCACTTTAGGTTGCCAAAACCACAATGTCATACCATTATGCCACAAGGCTTTGAAATAGGATTTGGGGCCAGAGAATCTGCCACTGGACATTCATCAAAAAATAGGATCAACCAAAATGAATGGTTGCTTGAGCTAATTTTCCCTTAGGGTAATAAATTAGTTTATGCCTGAGCTCAATAAAAATATGGCACCCTCAGCACTAAGTTAATATCATTCGAATTTCATAAGCTTGCCATTGCAGATAGCAGTGATTTGATTTCCCCACGCTGAGGAATAAAAGCAGAGCTCACAATTTACACTTAATGGATGTGATAAGATGCCTCACTAAAACAATTTCTGGGCTTAGAAAGCAATGCACATTGCAGGGGCAAGGCATACATATAAGATAGGTCATTTCATAGGGTTCCTCCAGCCACTGCAAAAGGTGGGTTTTAGTAGGTTGTTTAGGAGCAGGTGTGTACTAGTAAGGTGAGTAGACATCATCAGAGTTCATAGGTCTCAGAGTCTGATCATGGGAGGAGGGGACTCTGTCTGTACTCTCTGGACTCTGGAGGACTGGGGGCTTTTGAGGGACATCATAGTGTTGTTCAGTAAATAGGAGCATTGGGGCACCCATAGCACTCCCATACAGGCCCTTTGGTAGCCCTTGGGATTCTATACCTCCCAGGAAGGACATGCATACACTGCATAGAACCTCTTGGGAAGGTGCTCAATGCACAGGTGGTCATTATGCAAATACAGTAGAGTTAGGGCAGGGAAGTAAATCCCTAAGTATCAATTCTGATACTGATTTATCCTACTTATAATTATTTTCTTAGTTCATTTCAAGGTCATTTTTTTAATGTTTAATAACAGCTGTTGCCAAATGTGTTTATTTGACTCAGTCCATTATCAGAACTATATATTTCCAACATATGCAAACTGTGTATTTTACTAGCAATGACGATTGGCCCATATCAAATAAATGTGTATGATTTTATTAGCTAAGATGAACTTTATTGCAAGAATGAGGACATCCAAACTAAATTGAGAGGCACTGGCACATATAATTACAGAACCTATCTCATTTTGAATATCATTAGCCTGAATACTTTGAAACTGATATGTGTGTTTACAGTATGGGACTATATTAATTATTTAGTCTAATTTCATTTCCCACCACTGGTATCAAAGATGGAATCACCTTCTCAAAAAGCACATGGGTTTTAAAAATATCAAATGAAAATTGGGATAATTAAGAAGGTGAGAATGGAAAGTATGGAGAAGGCAACTACAATATTCACTGGGAGCAAGAGATATAAACAAGAAAAGACCATCAATATCAGGTCATGTTCTAGGATTATTATTGAAGTCCATTTTCTTTGGGTTAGCCCCATTTTTGTAGTTTTGTTACTATTTCTTGTTTGTTTTAGCCTTCTTAAATAGAAGTGGGAGAATGTGGAACACCTAGGACTGCAGCGCTGTTGGAGGGACAACATTTTGGCATTATCTTCTAATGATGAGCACATGGGTAATCCAATCACACAGAAAAGCCATCCCTAGGTTTCTAAAAGAAATGCATGCATATGTCTACTCAAAAACATGCACAAGAATGCTCACAGTTGCATTATTGATAATAGAAATGACTGGAGTCCAAATCAAGAGAATAATGGACAAATAAATTATGGCATATTCACACTGAAATATTATATGACAATAAAAATTAGTGAACTACTACAACATGCAGCAAAATGAATCTGAAAACTAAAATTTTGAGTAAAAGATGCCACACATACATATGAACACATACACAGTATGTTTCTGGTTTTGTACAATTTAATAATGAGCAAAATTCAACTATAGAGCTGAAATCAGAACAAAGATCCCTTTTTAAAAATATATATTTTATTGATGTTTTACAGAGAGGAAGGGAGAGGGATAGAGAGCTAGAAATGTTGATGAGAGAGAAACATCTACCAGCTGCCTCTTGCACAACCCCTACTGGGGATTTGCCCGCAACCAAGTTACATGCCCTTGACTGGCATCGAACCTGGGACCTGGGACCCTCCAGTCCCCAGGGTGACGCTCTATCCGCTGAGCCAAACCGGTTTCAGCCCCATCTTAATCTTTTCCGAAGTTGATGGTACCTGCCCCTGATTCCCAAGACAATTTTAAATGTCACATAGGCATTGCATTAAAAGACATGAAAACACATAATTAGAAAAATGTTCCCTTTTTAATTTTTTTCAGCACCTCTAATTATATTAAGGACAGAGTCTCATTATATTTGCAATTTGCCTTTAACCACATTTTCCAATTTGCTAACCTAATTTCTAGTGATAGCCAAATCAAGCTCAGCACTTCTTATAGAAAACAATATATAATTACAACATGATCACATTATTCTGGTTTCATTGTATTTACTTTGAGATTGTCTTCTGTTATAAAAAATGAAACTGTGGAAGTGGCCAAACTTGGGTAACAATCCCTTATAGATTTAGATTTCTTCACCCTTCTGTTAATCAGTGTATATTTTAGACTCTTTTGTGCAAGTTGCAGTCACAGATGGGAAGAAGTGCAAACTACAATATTGGTATCAAAACACCTCTCATCTATTTGAGGAGACAAATACCCTAACAGCTAGAAAAATGAAACACGCATCACAATATAAGGCCATAATAGAAAAACATTGTCATAGGGGAGACTATGACTAATCTCTGTCTACCAGCATCTCCAACTTGCTATTAAGGTTATTTCTATCAGCGTGACTCTGTATTCACTTCCAAATTCCAATTTCTGAGTTAAGAGGAATATTTTTTTTCTAGAACATAAAACATTTTGGGGAACTGCTAAAAGTTCTTATTTCCTCTTCTAGAAAATAGAAGGTAATATAGTACACATAAACATTTAAAATAGTTCACTTAATTATAGGGAGGTCACAGGTGGATAGAAGAATCACTGTACTTTCCCATGGTCCATGAACAAAAGGTGAAACTCTCGCAGATTTAGAATAGTTTAAAGGTCACTGAGAGCCTTGGAATAAAAATGAAGGCTAATTCTAATGCATGAAGTATCTACATATATTTAGATGTATATTCACCTGTATCAAACTCAAATATATTAAACATATGTTAAAAAGGAATAATATGTTAGGTCCATGTTTAATCTTAAACAAAATTGCAAGTTTTTTCTCCATTTTTATATTACTACTTGCTATGTTTGAAAGTTCCAGTTGCTCTACATCCTTACCAAAACTTGGTCTTGCCAATATTGTCTTTACTTTGCTCATTCTGATAGGTATATAATGTTATCATATTATGGTTTTAATTTGCAATTATCTAATGCTATTAATGTTGAACATCTTTTAATGTGCTTATTAACACCTCAGTAACTTAGATGAATTTAAAAGCACTATGCTGAGTGAACTATATGATTCTACTTTTATATATAACATTCTTGATAAGAAAAACAACTACAGTGAGAAATAACACACCAGTTGTTGCCAGAAGTGTGGGAGAGAGTGTGACTACAAACAGGTGGCAGAGGGAACTATTTGTGGGGAGGGGTGATAGAACTGTTTTAGTATCTTGACTTAGGATACTGAACTACAGAATTTATATGTGTGTTAAAATTCACAAAACTGTACACCAATAAAGGTCATCTTGCTCTGTACAAACTTAAAAATGAAAGCCCAGTCAGTGTGGCTCAGTGGGTGAGTGTTGATCTATGAACTAGGAGGTCATGGTTCAATTCACAGTCAGGGCACACACATGCCTGGTTGTGGGCTCAATCCCCACTGTTGGGGTGCAGGAGGCAGCCAATCCATGATTCTCTCTTCATTGATGTTTCTATCTCTCTCCCTTCATCTTTGAAATCAATAAAAATATATTTAATAAAGAAAAACAAAACTATCATGTTGTAAAGTTAATCACTGAATTTTAAAATAGACTTTGACATGAGATTTTGATGAAATTCCCTGATACTAAACTATGAGATAATTGAGTCTATAAATTTAAAAATCTCCTGGTGAGAAACAAAATGGTATTTATTTTCTTTCAATTTGGTACATAGATTTTTGTGTCTTTGTCAGGCTTATATGGGATATTACCCTCCCTGGTTCTGCTGTTCACAAATTAACTCCAACAACGTATGCTGTGGACAAGAAATAAGGGTGCTTTTGTTAATTTTCTGAAAATTTGTTAAAATTTTAAAATCAGTCATTCAAACAATTGCTCCCAAATAATATTGATTAATTTGGAATTTAGGAACCCTCTTTGCCATTTCATAGATGCAAAGTATTTATGTTCATAAAAATATACCATTTTAAATACATTAGTTACATGTAGTACAATAATTTCATAACAATTGCATAAAATAATTACTATACTTTAAATAACTAATTCATGATCTTGATAAAATTTTGTGATTGCATATATATATATATATATATATATATATATATATATATATATATATATATAACTGTATAAAATCCTATATAACTATATAAAACCTTATATATGTAATATTATATATACCTCTAAGGAAGCTAAAAGTCAACCATTAAGTTAATTACCAAGCAATTGAATACAGATAGGTAAATTGCAACCCTCACCATTTCCCAGATTATAAAGGCACACTTCTGCCTTAAACAGGAAACTGAAGTATTTCTCATGATTCCAATCCCTTACTGGAATATAATTCAAATTCTTCACTCTGGCTGCAAGGCTGTGCAATAGGAAGCAGCTTTTTGTACCCCAAACCCTATATCCTGACTTCTTCATTCTTAATCATTGTCCTCCAGCATCTGGGACATCTTTTAGTTCCTTAATCAAACCAGGCTTTCACTCCTTTCCGGGTCCTGGAAACCTGCTGCTACCAATGATGAGAAAGTTCTTCCCTTCAGCTTTTTCCTGGCTGATTTTTTCATCTCCTTATAATCTCAACTTCTTATCCATTATTCAAGAGTCTTCCATGATCATCTATCTAAGTACCCTTTTATTGATTTTTCTCCATGACACCCCACTTTTTTGGTGATTTCTTCAGCATAGATCATATTTAGAAGTTTGTTTACTATCTGCCTGTCTTCAAACTGCAAGGTCTAAGGGGATTAAGAAGATGTCTGTTTTTCTCACTGCTTTATCTCCAGTACAATGCAAAACAAGTATTAGGAACTCAATAACTATTTATGACAAAAGGCCAGAAGCATAAAGAAAGAAATTTGTCCACTTTGCATTGCTTTTTATTCCACATTTAACAACTCAACAAGAGTCCAATGATATCCCATGTTAGCCCATTTAATAGGGAAAAAGGACAGAATCACATAAATTTGTGGGTTAAAAATGGTTGAATATAAAAGTTGTATCTGATTATATCGATACAACTTACAACAGAGGTAATAAGTGAAACAAATCAATATAAAGCTAGAACAGTGTCTATAAGTAAAAGTATGGTTACAATATATAAAATATTTTACCATCTATAATAATAAAAGCATATTATGCTAATTAGACCTGACATCCCTCTGGACAAAGCTGGGGTTGTGAGAGAAGCCCAGGTCCCAGATACCTGCTGGCAGCTGGAGGGAAGCCCGGGTCCCGAGTGCCAGAGGGAAGCTGGTGCAGGCAGCCCAGGGAAGGAAGGCCTACTCTGGCACAAATTTCGTACATCAGGCGAAATTATAGTGTATTAAAGTAATATAGTGTATGTTTTTTAAAAGCATGTCTTTATTCTAGATTACAAATTCCACAGAAACAAGGACTCTTTTTGCCTTGTTGAATGCTCTTTTCTGTATCAGGTATAGTTCCAGGAACATAGTGGATGCAAATTAAACCAATCGTGATTCACAAAATAAATAGGAATTAAACAGGTCACTATTTAGATCACCTAAATCAGAGTGTGCAAACTCTCTACTGTTTTCTGCTTTATGTTCACCTGCAATTTTCTGATCAATTTAATTGATACTGAGGCATCTATTAAGAATATATTTGAGAGATTGTACTTAAAGTCTGAAGGCAAGGAGAATAAAATTGAATGAGGAACTCTCTTCCCCCTATGATTCTCTGCTGAGTTTACTTTGATGCTCAGTCATCAGGGAAATTGATCTGCAAAAATACAAATGGCAGCAGGTCTACAAAAAGGAGCTCCTGGCACAGACCTTGGAAATTCTGTTCAGGGCCTATTGCCCACAAGGGTACCTGGAAAAACCTAGTCACTGTGATAGATGTTTCTAGCAGTATTTGTGTGCCAAGATATCCTTGGTTTCATGGCACTGAGCTGAATCTATTTCCTGTTTATCTTATTATATAAAGGATTTTTTGTCAAGTGGCATATGATATGAGTGGAAAAAATCATGTAATCTATTCAGAATCACTTTTCCTGTTGAATATTTTTCATGCTCTCAAAAATATTAGCTTAGTTTAACTTACTGTGATCTCTCTCTTTGTAACCACAAACAAAAGATTTATAATAAATATATCTCACAGATCTTAAAGCACCTCTCAGATAAAAATTCTGTATTAAAGACTAAAAAGTTTAAAACAAAATGGAAGAAGGGTTAGAAGCTCTTAGCTGGAAAGAAGTTTGGAAAATATTGCTGATATTTATAGGAATATAATGAAATACAGTGAGGTGACAGTTAACTTGTGTCTGAGAGAGGGCAGGAGATGATACTGGAGAGGTTGTCAGGGATCAGATCATGAAGGACCATATTGAGTGATCATATGCCCAGTTTGCTTGGGAAAGTTCCAGTTGGCACCTGTGGTTCTGACATAATTATTCATAATGATGCCCTCTTTCACTAAAAAAAGTTCTCCATTTTTGCACAGTAAATATATGGTTATATTGCCTACAACTCTAGATAAGACAGTTGGATCTTAAGGAAGAAATGGAAGTTATTGAAAAGCTTTAGTACAACAATATAACATGACCATATTTATGGTTTAAGAAGTCATTCTGAAGTGAAATTGTCTTTATTTGCAGATGACACTATCTATAAATATATATAAATGTCTAAGCGACCAGTAAGACTGGACAACTGGATGACCGGATGACATGCTGGTAGCTGACCACCAGGGGGAAGACGCCTAATGCAGGAGCTGCCACCTAGTGGTAAGTGCACTCCCACAGGTCCTTATGCATTGGTGAGGTCCCTTGGCCTGGCCTGTGCCCTTGTGCAATCCAAGGCCCTTGAGGGATGTCAGAATGCTGGTTTTGGCCCGATCCTGCAGGCCAGGCCAAGGGACCCCACCAGTGCACACCAGACCTCTAGTATGAATACAAGATCTTTGGTCAATCTCTTCCTGCGCTCCCTTTTTCTCCCTTCCCTTGAAGATTCATCAGTCTGCTCCATGTTTACAAACCTGTGCATTGAGCATCTGCCCCCTGGTGGTCAGTGAGCATCATGGCTACTGGTCAAAGGTTGCTTAGGCTTTCATATATATAGATAATTACTAAGATCTATATTCCTACCAAAGATTATAATATATCAATACTGAAAAAATTACTGAGGCACTAAAATCTTTTTTCTGTATGGATTTTAATAGTCATATGCAGTGTATTTTGCACTTAATTTTAAGAAGCTTCAAAATGTTCACTGTGTTTCTTTATCCTATTACATCTAAGTTTTCAAGCCCTAATATTTCTGAAATTAATTGAAGCTCACAACTTCAATTAATTTCAGAAATTTAATGGTATTTATATTTAATGTGGTTATGTTTTTGTTTTGTTTTACAGTTAAAATTTTTTATATTTAGAATTAGGCAGCTGGACTCAGTTTAGATTATCTCAATTTTGTTGGCAACATCCAAAGCATCATAAGAGCCAGTCAAGCATATGCTTTCTTCTCTCCATAATGCCTGATCAGGGTGTTGAACTTGGCCACATCAATGTCATAGATCTTCTTTACAGCATATTTGACTTGGTGCTTGTTGCTCTTGACATCTACAATGAACACAAGTGTATTGTTTTCTTCTGTCTTCTTTAGGGGAAATTTGATGATGGCATAGTGGTCAAGCTTGTTTCTCCTGGGTGTGCTCTTCTGAGGATATTTGGGCTTTCTTGGGAGGCTTGGTGTCTTTGGCCATCAGAAGGTGGGTGATGTGCAGATCTTTTTTGTGTGGCTGTAGATGCCTTCCAGCACTGCTTTCTTTGTCTTCAAAGCCTTTGCTTTGGCTATAGCTATAGGAGAAGAAGGGGCTTCTTTCTTAGCTTTTGGCACCATCCTTGTAGAAAGGGCGAGGTGGTTATGTCTGTGTTGTTTTCCCCACTGCTTAATTGTTTTTGACTACCTATATTGACAGTGACTCAGAGAAGGTGAATCAGTTGCAGGTAATGAGGTGGGGGCGGGGTAGTGGGGAGGTAGAGTGGAGATAGATCATTTTTATGCATGTACCTTGAATACCTATAAGACAGGGAGTAAATGCAGCAAAAATCTGTCAGCTGGCATTGATTTGTAAATTTAGCCTATGTTAAAGTAGTGTCATATATGACCATATTGCTTTATTTAAGTGTTTTTAATATGGTCTTTGTTTATTATGTAGGTGATGTTAAAAATACTAAAAAGAATAAATCGTTCTCAGAACCTTAAAAAATTGCATCACTTTTTTACTTCTTCAAAATACCATTCATTTTCAAGTGAAAATCTCTCCAATTGAAGCTAACAAATTCAGCAAAAACTACTATAACCAAGAAAAGTGATAGACTATTAAAAAATCAACCAATTTGATGATTGTAGATCAGTTTCAGCAGGATTGTGGATCTCTGTTTCTCTGTCCTTTGCTTTCACTATGCTAGAGAGCTGTCATAGCACCGTGTGACTTTCTCATGTGGTATTTACCTGAGTTAAAATTTAATAATTATTTCTACATCTCTTTGATCATTGCTATCACCTGAGATTCAAACTCCATGATAGCAGAAATCATGGCTTTTGCTGCCTCATAATTATTCATGCAGTTCCTATAAAAAAAAGAATTGATAACCTTCCACATATAATATAAATAAGTCAGGCACTTATTTTTCTACCAAGACTACATTGGCAAGTTATAGTCAGTTTGTTTCAGCCATTTTATTCAAATACATCCAAATAAATTATAGAACTCAGTATGTATTTGTCTAAGCACATTTTGGTTGTATAACTAAACTTGAGTTTGTGGCAGGATTTCAGTAATTACAGAGATCTTTGCTTTAAAAGACTTCCTTGTTTTTCTTACTATGTTATTTGGGATTCATACAGTTTTCTTTATGAATGGGTGGAGAGAGTAATATCAGCACTACTTATTTAGCATTTACATAGCACTTTATCTGTAGAGTTATACAATGAGTTTCATAATGACATAGAATTATTACCATATTTTGTACCCATATCATAAAAGTATACAAATTAATATGATTTGAAGTTAAATTTTATTTTACCCGAATGTGTAACTTAAAAGTACTTTTTATTTCCTCTTGAAGGATATTTTTTCTCTAGAATAATAAAAACATGCATAGCAAATAACATTCCACTAATGCAAACTGAAGAGGCCTTTTATATCTCGAGACAATCCAACTATTTCCTTGCTTTTAGAAAGAAAAGGGCTGATTATACTTGTGTGATATGGCATACAGACTAAAATGACACTGGGAAGGCTAAAATCTGCTTTCCAAACAATATTCAAGGAGCTGTGGACAAGTCCCTGAGGCTCTTTGTATTTCATTTTTTATAGCCATCATCTTATTTACCTAACTCATAGGGTATAAAGAGAATAAGAACATGCATGCCATCATTCTCAGAAAAAAAAATAAGGCTCCAGTTTCTAAAAATTATATCTTCTTATTCCTCTAAGATATGTACAACAGAGGCTTCAAGCATTAAATATTCTGTAATTCAATGTTTTGAGTAGATTAGCTCTTAGCTCTTCTAAACCAAGTTTAGCATATTAAGCAGATATTTATTTATGTAACTATTTAAATTAAAGGCCAAGTTTTAAATTCCTGCCTGTGATCCAGATGTTGTCTACAGGATAGTAGGCTGCTGGATTTTGGAAGTAACTGGTGACACTTTTTTTCCCTTTGTGTTTTGTTTTTCTTTTTTTCAGGTAGATGTTTGCCTCAGTGTAGATTATTTGCAATATTGTGTCTACAATATGATAACCTATTCATATATATATATATATATATATATATATATATATATGAATAGGTTATCATATCTGGAATGCTCATCCCAATTGAAATACTGAAATTTAAGCACATAAATTGTGCTGACACCCACGGTGGTCAAACAATTTAGGAACTGTGCTAATTATAACTTTTAACCAATTTTCTATGATCTGCATATTTGGCAGAAGTACTTCGGAGAAATATGCAGGGGAGGAAAAATAACTTATTTTCTTAACTCTCTAGGTTCTTGACTGTAATAAAAAGATGGGTTAAACAGATTTTGATAACATGTATAACCTACTGTATGGATGGGAGATATCCAGGAAAAATGAGTAGGTCTTTGGAATGCCCATTCTGTCACCTTACGTATCACCTCCAGCTAAAGACAAAAGATTATTTTAGGGGGAAGGCAGATATAGGAGGTTACTTAGCAAAGCATAGTACACTAGAGGTGTGGTTATTTTGAAGATCTAAATTTCTACCTTCTCAATTGATAAGATTTCCTACAGATTTAGTCATTCTTCTCTTCTAGGTACTGGGGAAGGAGACACTCTTACAAATGGAGATTTCCCATATAAATATAAATCCTCTTCCAAAAAGGATAACTTCTACTGGCTTCCAGAGCTTCTCCTGAATCTGCTACTTATTAAAAATAATCAGCCTAAAATATTCCTTATGCTAAAGAGGCATATTATGGGATGGCAAAGCCTCCCTTTCACTATAGCTAATTGTAGTTACACTGTGGAAAGTCTATCTTGAAATGGCTAGGGCATTGTAACTGAGAAATAGCCACAACCTTAGTAATATAATATTTATAGCAAAGATAAAGTCTCTAAAGTTAGTCCTAACTTCATTTGAACTTGAGCAGAAATCCTTGCATGAAGCACATTTTTAAGATACTATGTACAACAGAGGCTTTAAGCATTAAATATTCTGTAATTCAATGTTTTGAGTAGATTAGCTCTTAGCTCTTCTAAACTGAGTTTAGCATATTAAGCAGATATTTATTTATGTAACTATTTAAATTAAAGGCCAAGTTTTAAATCCTTGCCTGTGATCCAGATGTTTTATCTACAGTGTAGTAGACTGCTGGATTTTGGAAGTAATTGGTGACACTTTTTTTTCCCTTTGTGTTTTGTTTTTCTTTTTTTTTAGGTAGATGTTTGCCTCAGTGTAGATTATTTGCAATATTACATCTACAAGTAAGCAATTAAATTTGCTGAGGAAATATTTTTTTTCTAAATAAAACCAAGTGGAACATTAGGAAAGATAGGAAATAACAAGCTTGTCTGTAAAGATTAATGCTGTAAATGAACAGGGTTATAGTGAAGAGTCACAGTATTCCCCTACATGCATGTTAAAAGTTAAAAATTAAAAAACTAGTTATGGGATAAAATCTTTAGCCACTTATAAGAAAAGTCACCTGAAGTATTTCTGTTCAAGCAATAGAAAACATTTACAAAATTGTAACTCAGGGTATTTTTAAAATTAAGTGCTAGCACTTCAAATAGAGTTAGATTATCACAATTTAAACAATTTCACCTCTGCTCAATCTATCCTTTAAAATTAGTTCTTTATCACTCAAAGTATACTATAAAATCTAATTTTTTTCTAAGAAAAAAATAAATCATCTTTATTTCTAGTATTTACTTCTGTTTACTCTAAATAATTTTGTTTTATCTCCATTTTTTTTCTTCTTCTATTCTGAGAAGAGATGTAGTTACATCAAAAAAGTTTATAAAAGTGGGAAATTTGTCTTAAAGCCTAAGTGTATGAATATTTGTATATGGAGTGTGTTGGGACTATAGGGACCTAACAGAGTGTATATAGTTTGAAAATTTATATACACATGCATACATACTTTTAATGAGAGAAGTCTCTATTTTTCAACCAATATGGGTGTTTTTTTTTGTTTGTTTGTTTTTTAATACATGAGGTGGGTTTACTAAAAATGTTATAGCTATTTCTGACCCTTATGGTTTGTATAATATACTCAATGACTTATATACAAACAAAAAATTCTGAGGTGAAATTGACTCATTGTGCTCAGCTGATGAAAAAAAGTGGAAATACTCCAAGCACTTGTAAACATTGAATATGGTGGCGAATAACTTTGGAGATTAGTGAGGTATATATCACTTTTCTTCAATGGTGGTCTAAGGTACTTGTTGAAAATGAATACTCCTGGGCTACACCCCGGACATAATGGTTCAGAATCTTCCAGAGTATGGTCCAGAAATCTCCATTTCAGCATGTTCTTCAGGCAAAGCTAATGACAGCACTATATACAAGATAACAGTTTAGGTAATTTTGAGTTTTAGAAATCAATGATTTCACACATAAGAGGAGATATTAGCTATTTTTATCTCCCCTCCAACGCTTCTATTCCTCCTTAGGTGAACACAAACTAATGAATTTAGTCAATTTAATGAGGAGGAAAACATATTCTTTGGAGTTATATAAATGAAAATGTCAATTAAATATTTTTTAAAGTGGCCCTTAAACTTTTCTACTGCCACTATTTATCCCCAGAGCCTTCTTTATTTTTTTTATTTTTTATTATTTTTTAAAATATATTTTATTGATTTTTTCACAGAGAGGAAGAGAGAAGGATAGAGAGTTAGAAACATCGATGAGAGAGAGAGTCATCAATCAGCTGCCTCTTGCACAACCTCCACCGGGGATGTGCCCACAACCAAGGTACATGCCTTTGACCGGAATCGAACCCGGGACCTTTCAGTCTGCAGACCAATGGTCTATCCACTGAGCCAAACCAGTTTCGGCCCCAGAGCCTTCTTTAGATTGTCTTCTAGGACCCCATATTTTCCCAGTTACTTATGGTTCTTTAGGAGCAGCGTCAGAGCAAAGCCTCGATTTCCATCCATCCTGATTCAGCCACGTGACTGGCTTTTTTATGGGATTGCAGCAAACTGAAACTCTGATATCATTCTCTGCACCGACCTGCCATGCCTTGTTTCTGTCATCACTGAGGAAATGTGAAATCCCCCTATGGGAGAGCTCGCATGTCAGGTGGCTACCATTATTTAGAGCTATTTGAAATAGTCTGCCAAGAATTGGAAAGCAAAATGTATTTCTAAGTGTTATGTTTTTTATATTGGGAAAAGAAAAAGTGGTACTGTTGCAAAAAAAGTAAGACATCTTAGATATTATCCATTCACTATAGCTGTTTGTGGTTAAACTGTGGAAAGTCTATCTTGGAATGGCTGGGAAATTGTAACTGAGGAATAGCCACTATTATGAATAACTATAAAATTACAGATTTTTTTTTGTTAGAGTAAGGCCATTAGGATGAAATACATAAGGATGCCCTTATCTATTTAGTTGCAAAATTGTTTATTAAGATGGATGGAAGGTGAATATGAAGGAAAGATCTATTCCCCTCTGTCTTGTGTAGATTTTAATCTACAGGTTTTATAAAATGTAGGAATCTGAGAATGATTTTCTATTCAAAAACCACCATCAAGTGTCTAATTTCTGAAGCAAATTAAGAGGTAGACAAAACATTAGACAGAAAAACCTGCCTGCAAATTTTGAATAGGAAAATGTATTTTCCAGGATTCCACTAAAATGTATTTGCCCATAAACCATTTCCAGCAAATGGACCTCTCCTCCTCTAAGAAATATACTTAATATTATATTCTTAATGAAAATGAACTCTATTTTTATAGTGGAGGAGGGAAGTGAGAAAAATGCTGGAAAAATTAAGTAGGTCCTCTCTCTGCTTAGAAACTCCAAGAGAGGCTTTCACTCCTTGTTTTGCCTGAGTCTCTTCTTTATCAGAAATCTGCATCTTCCATTACCTGCCCTAAAAATGAAGCATCAGAGAAGTTAACTCATTAATTTTTAATAAAATCAAATAACAGTTTATGTTCATCCTTCTTATCTCACATCAATACAACTACTACACAAGAGTTTCAACTCCCACAAAAACCTGAGGGCAATGGCTAGCTATATTCTGTAGCTACTTTTTAAAAATTTTCTTAGAGGGGTATAGAACTACCCTAAATATAGAGTTTTATTTCAAAATGGCAATACAGGAGAGTTCAAGTACTGTAAATAGTGGATTTCTAACCTGCACTTACTCCTTGCTGGAAATCCTGAGGGGTGTGTGTGGGGAAGGGGGGGAGAAGGGGGGTTGTGAATGTGTAGGTTGGTAGATCAATGGTGAACTATAGTTGGAGGAATATTCTTCTGATACTTGTGGTGCAAGGAAATTAAAAAAAAAAATGTAGGTGAAAGCACTCCAGATCACACACCTGCTCATGGTTTTGGGGAATCCATACTCCCCTCCCATCTTCTCTGTTCAGTGAATCAAGGCTCTAGGGGCATTAATGCATACTTCACAATGTTGGCATCACATCCCCTTGGTTCCGCATAGTTTTCAATACTGCAGCAAGACCAACTCTTTCCAGATTTATATTTTTCCATGCATTCATCCACTAGGTTTCTTAGCTCATGCCCCAGAGCCCCCCTCCCATCTCAAGGAAGAGGCAGGAATAATCAGAGTAGGGTCCTCGGATGTCACTAGTGCTCCATGGCTCCGTTGGCCTTCTATCTGCACTATATGGATGTCCTGTGTGAATTTGGGGATGTCCTATGGGCTAAGACAAGCCTCTTTCCATTTGGCTGTAAGCGGAACTGCTGTCCCTGGTGCTGAACCGTGCTTGTGTGTGTCGCGGAGCCTGCTGCCAGGTCAGTGGGGCTGGATAGAAAACTGATCTTAAGAATGCCAAAGTGCAGGAGCAAGCGATACTTGGATGTTTAAGAACAGAACCCCTCCCCCAAACGTGTATCTCCCAGGTGTACGCCAGGACCCGCATTTGCAGTTTTCTCCTCGAGACCCCCTCCCCAAATGCCTCCTCCAACATGGCCTCAAATGCCAGCAGGTATCATCACAGCCCACCTAGACATCATTCTGCAGCAATATCAACACGCTACTCCTCACACACCAAGTCTTGAATACATCAGCTTTAAGACAAAACGAAGCAATGCGATACCTTCACGAATACACGAAAGTGACCTTCCTTTTCTCCCCCTTCTTTTCCCTCCCCACACATTCACATCCCCCTAATTTACAAAGCCCCAAATCCTAGAACACTGTCTTAAATCTGGGTGGTCTCCTCCGTAGTGCCACCTCCTCACCCTTCCCCCATCTCTCCGGCACAAAACGAAGCTGAAAAAACGGCACATCTTACCCTGGGTAGAGCGTTAGCAGGAGCAGGATCCACGCCGTCATTTTCTGTGAAAATACAGGAGTGCAGCAGGCTGAGCTTCCTGTGCTCCATATATTTGGCGAACTCATCGCTCCCCCCCCCCTCCACTCCCTCTGCCTCTCGCCTCTTGGTTGCAGAAGAATCCCTCCCCTTTGTATTATTATTATGCTTATGATCTGGTGGTGGCCCCCCCCCCCACCTGCCTCTAGTAGGTCCCGTCACTGGGGGAGAGATATTGCTACCAGCGTCAGGAATTAATATTCAGAGGGCAGGAATAAGATCAGCACACACGCTTGCAGATACCATCAGAGCGTCAGCTCAGGGAGCGGCTTCCAAGTCTGGGGGAATAATATAATTGAGGTAGGGGGAGGGTACAGGGAAAGACACTCAGAGAAAAATAGGGAGGCGGGGGAAAGGTGGTGGTGGTGAGAAAGCAGGGACCCTGATAAACACTCTCATGTCCCTCACATTCACACATACTCCTCCTGTTCCATCCTTGTAGGTTTATTTATTTGCTTTGCTTTTATTTTTAGAGGGGGCAGGGCTGTGTGTGTGTGTGTGTTTAAGACACAGAAATCACGAGAGTCTCGGCGTGATCAACTATCACGCAGATTAACTGTGAGGTCAAAGTGGAAGTGATGCATACTGCTGCTGCAGCAGGAATTAACACATGCCTTGCATCTCTCCAGTGCTTTTTAACCCTTCACTGCACGCACAAGTATGCAAGGCTGGCTTTCATCCCCATGAAAGCCAGGAGATGCTTTAGCAAACCCAATGGCAGAAGGTTTTTCTCCTCAGATCTGCCCTTAATCCTGGTTTAAAATCGAGCAGTGTTAGAAATCCTGATTATATTGTGGGGGAAGGGAGAGCCAAGTGGGGGGAGGGAGAGCGAAGCTGAGGGAGGGAGGATGGCTGTTTCACTGTAAAACCATCCTGTTTCAGAACAGATTTGATGGGTTTTCAGTTTGACTGAAGGAAGCAAACATTGATAGATTTGAAAGACATGAAGAAATTCTGTGTCCCCAGGATGCACTCCTCCCTTTTCTGCTCTCCACCCCCCATTGACAATGTAAAGATGCAAACTACTTGAAGGTTGAATAATGTAATTGCATGGGGATAGCTGCCTGGGTAAAGAATATAAACCATAAAACAGGAGGGGACTCTTTGAAAGGAAGTTGGATAAAAGGAGAAGGTCAAGAGGGCATTTTAACAACATAAAGAGATTTCTGCTGTGCAGGATTGACTTTCTTTCTTCATTCTGCTTTGTGACAATCCTGAAAATGTCTGTGGTGAATGAGTGGTGGTGAGCATACTTCCTTCTTACTGAGGATGTTACCATGGATACTGATACCTGGGAGACACCCCTCTATGACAACCTTCTTCATCCACCACAGAGGGGACTCCATTTACTGACCACGGAGAAGAAAGTAGAGGTGTGTTTCAAGATTCCTGTGGAGTCCACTCCAGAGCAAAGATGTTCATGTAGAGATGCAGGTGAAGAGAACCAATTGGATTCCTTTCTGGAGCATAGCAGGAAGTTCTATCAAAGCCAGTGCCTTTTCTATATGAACTAAGTCTTCCCAGGAGGCGACATGAATAAGGAGTCCAGGAGGTTTAGGAATAGAACCTGAAATGAGTAGGTACACACTCCATCTCCAACCCTAAAATATTCCCAAGAAAAGCAGAGATAATTACTGGTGACTTCTGCTCATGACAATAGGCTGAGGAAACATATTCTGACTAGGAAGCAAAAAGGGCCTAACAGACAACCTGGACTCCTGCATGTCTTTAGAATTCTGCCTTAGACCGTTATTTATGGGATTAGAGAATAATCCACTTAAAGCAACAACATTCACCACCCAGCCAATTTACTTCTTTCTATAATGATTTAATTGACGTTAATACAAATGCAAGCCCCTTTCTTCGTACATTTCTTGTTCCTTGCTGCACTGTGTGAAATTTTAGCCCTCTTTATATTTAAGCTTTGTTTGTTTTTACAGAAAAACCCCACAAAGCATAGTTGGCTTATGGCTCTCTCTATATTTTTTTTAGTGACAGGCTCAAATTGAGGGGCAAATCATAGAAACAAAGTAACAACCAAAAGGTAAATTCACATGCAAACTTTCCTTAGATGTTTGTTTTGGGGTGGAAAGAGGGGAAAAAAGACACCAGAAAACCCTGGGATAAAGCAAAAACTAAAATACTGAAAAAGCTGAGCCAATATTTCAGCTGCCACTCATTGCAGGAGGTAATGGGATTGGAGTTTGAATCCCACCAGAGAAAGGGTCTTAGTAATAAGCATTTCAGACTTTCCTTTAAAACCCTGGAAGTACTATAACCCTTCTCTGTTTTAGAACTAAGAATTTGCTGGAAGCCTAAGGGCAAGACTGGAATTAATCTGGAAGCAGTATAAACTAATCCTGTGCAAGATTAAAGTGATTTGTTAATATTTTAACTCTTGTTAGAATGAATACTGACATTCTTCAGAGGTATACTAAAAATCAGGATGATGATATAACATATTTGACACATGGTAAAAAAAAATGAGATATGCAAAGTACAACATAAAAAGACACATTAAAAAATAGCAGCCAAGCCTGGTAAGTGTGGCTCTGTAGTTGAGTGTGGATCTATAAAACAGGAGATCATGGTACAATTCCCAGTCAGGGCACTTTCCAGGTCACATGCCAGGGTTCAATTCCCAGTGATGGCATATGCCAGCAGGAGGCCACTGATCAATGATACTCATCCTTAATGTTTCTATCTCTCTTTCCCTCTCCCTTTCTCTCTGAAATCAATAAAAAAATATATAAATTAGCAGTCATTATAAGCCAACCAGACCTGAAATGCAACCAGCAAGTAAAGACATTCAATTAACTATTTCTAATAATAATAGTTCAAGTACTTAAAAGAAAAATGGTCACATGTTTATATGATCAATGAGTATACAGTAGAGAATCTCAGCAAATATATGAAAACTATTTTTTTTAAAAGCAAAACATAGAATTCTAGAACTAAAATTTAGAATGACCAAAAGGACAAGTTTGTGCATGGGTTTTATTTTTATTTTTTAATATTTTTGAAATCACAGTTGACATTCAATATTATATTAATTTCAAGTGTACCACTAGTCATTAGACATTTACATAACTTACAAAGTCACATACGGAGAAAAAATATGCACAATGAAAATATCTAACAACAGGCCCTAGCTGGTTTGGCTCAGTGGATAGAGCATTGGCCTGTGGACTGAAGGATCCTGGATTCAATTCCAGCCAAGGGCACCTGCCCGGGTTGTGGGCTCAGTCTCAAAGGGGGGCGTAAAGGAGACAGCTGGTCAATGATTTTCTCTCATCATTGATGTTTCTATTTCTCTCTCCCTCTCCCTTCTTCTCTGAAATCAATAAAAATATATTTTTTTAAAAAAGAAAATATCTGACAAAAGAATATATTTAGTATACATAAAGAAATTCTAAATCTCAATGATGAACATGTAAAAAAACAATGAAAAGGTCAAAATATTTGAACAGATTCTATGAAAAAAAGTCATGTGTGTATCTAATAAGTATATAGTAAGGTTTTAATAATGAGCTTTCATTAAGGAAATGCAAATTAAAATGATAATGCTATCTTTTTATATGCACTATAATGGCTAAAATTAACAAAACTGATAATTAATAAAAGTTACAAAATTAACAAAAATTTTTGAGGATATAGGGTAAACAAAACTCATATTTTCTGGTGAGAATCTAAAACAGTACAGCTACTTGCAAAATATTTTATCAGTTTCTTACAATGTTAAACATTCTCTTTCCATATGACCAACTGATTCTTTCTCAAGATATTTATCAAAGAAAATAAAAATATGTGCCCCAAACAAAGCATAGAACAAGAATTCTGTAGAAGATTTATTCAATATTGAAACAATCCAAATATAATCAATTGGAAAGTAGATAATTAGATTCTAAGGTGTTTTTAACTAAAACACATATATTATTACCCAATATAAGTAACACATATAAATAAATGCATACATATAAATATGTAATATACATATGCATACAAAAGTATATTCAATAACATGGTCAGATTTCAAAAATATTTTAAGCAAAATAACTCAGACAAAAAACAGTACATACTGTCTGATGATGCCATTTATATTGTCTTCAAGGGCAACAAGATAATTCTATGTGATTAAAATAGGAACAGAGTGTGCCTATAATTGTTGAGGCACAAGATAAATTTTGGAGGTAAATTAAGTATTCTATATCTTAATTACAAGTCTTATGCACTGATAAAAATTATGAAGTGTTATACTTAAAATCTGAAAATGCTAATTTCACCTTAATAAAAATTCTATTGATAAATATTATTTTTATCAATAAGCATAATCAGGCACAGTGCTCTTTGACAAGCCTTATGGTATCTTCATTAATAAACTACAAGGTGGGTACTGTTAATATCAACATTTTATATCTGGGAAGATTAAAGTTTAGAAAGGCTATGTTACTTGCCTAATATAAAATAGAATTCATAATGTAGTTCATGGCAGAACAGACTTTAAATCCAGGCAATATGATGAAAGAAATTGAACTCTTATGAATGGTTGTAAACCATTACTCAATAACATGATTCTGGTATTAAATAACATAGCTATTAATTCACTTCTTTAGTCATCAGCTATAATAAAACTTTAGAGGCAACATGATAGATATAATACAAAGAGCATACAGTTCAGAATCAGAAATCTTATCTTTGTCATTAACTCTATGACTTTGGAAAAATTACTTTATTTCTCTCTGTCATATTTTTTCATCAATAAAATGATGGGTGATACTTTAAGTTTTAACAGTTAGTGACTTACTTGAATAACATTTTCTTGTGAGTGACATGGGAAGAGATATCTATAACTCTTTCAAATGTTAGCTTCTTTAATTGCAGCATGATATTACAAGGGTTAATGTTCATGTTATTGCATACAGTATTAAAATAATTGAAAAGAAAAAGTTTGGCTTAGTTATCTCAGTTTTAATCTTCTCAAATCTCATGGGATAGTGAAAATACCTCATTGCCCAGGATACTAGATGAACCAGATATAGAGGTTGGGTCTGTTTCCCCAAGCTTGAATCGGGCTGGCCTTATGATTCCTTTTGTGCAGTAGAATGTTTGTATGTGTGAGTTCTGAAGACTGAGCCCAAAGACATCTCCACTTCCATTTCCATCCTCTTGTAATGATGCTACCACCATGTAAGAACAGCAGTTCTCCGTGACAGCAGGGTATTCACTTGCCATCTCTAATGCACTTTCCTCAGCACCCAGAGGTCCTGGCACATTAGTAGATGCTCATTGAAAATCTGTTGAAATCTAAAAGTTGAATCTTATAAGGTATCTTCCAGAAGTTTGTCATGCATTTGAAAGCAAAGTATGGATCTTAAGATCCTAAGTTGACCAGTCTTTTGAAATCATTATGTGTGTGTGTGTTTGTGTGTGTATGTGTGTGTGTGTATGCATATATATATATATATGCATATACAGTATATACACATATATGTATATATGTATATATATTTTAATGTCAAATTGTGGTTTAAAAATTGTAAACATTCTCAATATTTATACATGATGTAAGAACTTTGATCAAGGCTGTGAATTATCTTGAAATGATTCTCAGATGTTCTTGGCAATCATGACATGGCAAAACCTACTTTCCTCAGGCAAATGTCTCTCATTGCTAATAATATGCCTCCCAGGGACTTTCTTTGAGACTTTGGAGTCACAGGAGTGTCATTTAGTGTGACACTGTTAGTGGATGGGACTGTTAGAGCAGGTGGCCTGGAACTGGAACACCAATTTCCTTCTCTGTTGGCTTTAGAATCCCTTCAAATATTGAAGGATTGTAAACTTCGAGTAAAAGGACATGTGAATATGGCAGTGATAATTTATAATATTCCTAGAATGTTTTTTAAAAAGTAATTTAATATTTTTGTAGTTCCATTGAAAGGTGAATCAGTTCTTAAATGATTGACTTCATTTTTTAAAAGTTTAATTATGGTAACAAAAACACACCTATATATAAAATCATTTATTGCAACCATTGCCATTTATTTGACACAGTTTGCATAAACAGAAAACAAATGTGAAAACAGAAAATACAATATGGATCTATCAAACTGTAAGAAGACTTTCAGCTTAAAATCATAAGACCATTTCATTGAGGAAACTAATGTTAGTATCTCAAATTAATACTTTAAAGAAACAGATGTTTTTTAAATTTACAGAAAATATATTTTAAAATTCTCTCTTTGTCAAAAAATGAGAGTTTTGAGCAAGAAAACTGACTCACTTTTTAAAATATGTATCATATTGTTTTTTATAGGGAGGAAGGGAGAGGGATATAGAGTTAGAAACATCGATGAGAGAGAAACATCGATTAGATGCCTCCTGCACAATCCTTACTGGGTATATGCCCATAACCAAGGTACATGCGCTTGACTGGAATCAAACCTGGGACCCTTCAGTCCACAGGCCAACACTCTATCCACTGAGCCAAACCAGTTAGGGCATGATTCACTTTTTAAGTCTTATCAGAAATTTTAATATAATTCCCTGGTCACAATCGTTAAAGATTCTTTTTATATTTCTCTCATCTACATATAGCCTAATCCTAATAATACTGAGCTCACAGAGCTCTCTGGATTAAATGAATTAATATATGTAAACAATTTATAAAATTTCTGGCTCATATTAAATGTTCAAAATATTATCTATTATTATTATTACTTATTGTTCTATTATTCAACTACAATCAGCAACATTTATTAATACCTAATTCCTACCAGGCCTCAACTGAAGTATCATTTAAAGTTTTATTAAGCATATTTCTTACTCTTGAACAGATAATAGTTCAGTCACTTAATTTTCTATTATTCTAATTTTTACTGGAACACAAAATAAGCCCTTTCTCAACACTCTTCCAGGTCTCATAAACAAATATCTAACTGCCCCCTTCACTTAGCAGCCTCCCAAAACAACTAACTCACTGTATCTAAGACAGATTCTTGCAAGATCTTTCTCTCACAAAAATGCATTTCAAGTCTCTCTGTGGACGCTCTTCTTTCTCCCACATGAAATCTCAGGCATATCCCACAGCTCTTCCTATTCAAGCTAATAGACAAGTAGGTTATTTATCAAGTATTAACATGTGCGGTTCAACTTAGCATGACTCTAACATTCGGCAATTTAAAACATTCTTGTGGCATTGAAAATATTTATTTCAGGATAAGAAACCTGACAAGGGAAGGGAGAAATGATTTCTCTCTTGGCATACTTTCCCTCATTCTGCTGCTAGCTCAGAACCCTCTGCCCTACCACCACATTCACACCCAAACACATACGATCCCTATAGCTGCTTTTAACAAGGGCGAGGAGGAGAAAAGATACCATTTGACTGGTACATTATAATCTGGTGTCAGGGCCTGAGATGCGCAATTACTGTCTCTTGTGAGGCTCTTATGACAGTTCCCAGAAGACACCCTCTAACAGCCACCAAAAGCAAACATCTGAGTGGTAGCGATAATCTCTCTCGTTTCTGTGCCTCTTAAGTAGATCCCAGTACCTTCGTCCTTTATGTGGACTCTGTCAAGATGGCCCATAGCCAACCCCCTTTCCTGGGAGTTACATCTGACTCATGGTAAACACAGTTTTGTTGCCAAGCTCTGAAAGTGCAGAATGTTTCCAATACATCCAGTCTCTCCCTCTGTTACCAGAAAGCTCTAGCCACAGCCTCTTGCCTTTAGACTATTACAGTTCTGAGTCATGTGTAGGTCCCCAAGTCCTTCACATTTGCCAAGGGGCACATATCGTTCTCTTTGAGAGGTTCTCTTGAACTCCAAATCTGTGGCTTAAAATGAAAGGAAGCATTCTCAACTAAAATGTTGAAGCCATCCAAGTGTTCATAAAAGGATAAATGGGTAAAAAAAAATTGTAGTATATGCATACAATGAAATATTATTCAACCTTAAAAAGAATGCAGTTCTGACATATGCAACAGCATGAATGAAACCGCAAGGTTGTTTTGCTAAATGAAATTAGCCAGTCATCAAAAGACAGACACTGCATGATTCCAAAAACATGAGCTACTTAGAGCTGTCAGAATTATAGACAGGAAGTGACATAATTGTGAAAAGTGAAGTAAGTAGCTGCCTTATTAATATGAATTGAATTAATGACAAAGGAATTACCTCTCCTATTTATTGTCATAATGTTGTATGACCATCACCACCATCCAGCTCCAGAACTCATTTCATCTTGTAAAACTGAAAGTCTATACCCATTAATCTTTATTCCCCCCATACCACTGTCCCTGGCAATTATGTTCTGGAGCTGGATGGTGGTGATGGTCATACAACATTATGACAATAAATAGGAGAGATAATTTCTTTGTCATTAATTCAATTCATATTAATAAGGCAGCTACTTACTTCACTTTTTAATAAGGTTTATTTCTACTTGATGGAATCCTATTTCTAATAGAAATCATTTTACACTTAATCTTCAGAAACCAAGGCAAACCAGATCAAATCAATTCATCAATCCATTCATTCACCCATTTAACAAATACTACTGATCTTCTGTTACAGTTTCATATGCTTTGCCACGTACTGGGGATATGAAAGGGAGAAAGGCATGATTTTTTGTCCTTAAGCCTCACACAGATTCACCAGGAAGGAAGTCTGGTGTTCACTTTTAAGGTGCTGTATACACATTTTGAAAAACAAGATGGTAAAATATTTGTTGGCCTTCTAAGAAATTACACATGGCTGGCTGTAGGATTTGATATTGAGTAGAATGTCAATGAAAAATTTTTGAAAGCACTGTAGTTCATTGATGTTATATTAGTCAAATTACTTTCATACTTTTGTTATTCTCCCTCATGTTCATTAATCAATGTCAAATTAATTACTCAGTAAAAGTTATGTTAGACCTGATACTGACTTTAGAAAATACTTAACCAATGATTCTTTTTTTTAATTGTTTATTTATCTTTTTAATTGATTTTTTTACAGAGAGGAAGAGAGAGGGATAGAGTTAGAAACATCGATGAAAGAGGATCATCGATCAGCTGCCTCTTGCACACCCCCTACTAGGGATGTACCCGCAACCAAGGTATATGCCCTTGATCAGAATCAACCCGGGACCTTTCAGTCAGAAGACCGACGCTCTATCCACTGAGCCAAATCAGTTTTGGCCCAATGATTCTTTTTGTAAATAATAATAATAATAATTTAAGTCCAGAGAAATTTAATGACTGATACCAAATTACTGAATTGATTTATAACAGAACCAGGAAGAGAAATGCAGATTTTCTGTTTGCTAGGCCTCAAATATCCACCCCCGCCCCCAACTATTTACCCCCAAGAAAATAACTTCAATTTGTAGTTTAAGACAAAGATAAAGATTATCCCTGTAAAGTATATTTTAGTTCTTATTTTTTAGTCTTTTTATATCCTCACCTAAAGATACGTTTTTATTGATTTGAGAGAGAGAGACAAGGAGCAGGGGATGAGGAGGGGGAGAGAGAGAGAAAAATACATCAGTGTGAGAGAGAAACATCAATTGGTTACCTCCTGTTTGTGCCCTAACTAGGGGTCAAACCCACAACCTGGGTATGTGCCCTGACCCACGACCTTTTGGTGTACTGGTGTACAGGACGATACTCCAACCAACTGAGTCACACTGGCTAAGGCAGTTCTTATTCAGTACTCTGCAATATAGGAGATTGTTTCCTATTTATTTAATCCAGTCTTCAAAGGAAGATTTTCTTTATTTGAATCCTGACATTTAACTATTTGAGTAGCAGTATGATGATTATCAACTATGATACTGGGGATGCAGCAGAAAGGAGTACTTATTGTGAGGCATGGGGGTGGGATTCAGTTAGATGGTGTTGGTGGGTTAAAGTCTAGTTTAGTGAGAGAACTTGATTTGAACCATTGAGTTGGTGACATTCTCAGCCTCCTACTCTTCCCTTCAGAGAATTTTCTTTCTTTCTTGGAATCTTGATTCTACCCAGGTAATTAGTGAACTGACAGTCAAACCTTTTATTGTGGATACTTTTTAAAAAGTACTCTGTGTACCTTACATCTATAGAAATGTAAGCAGTGATTTTAAGTTTTATTTCTATTTGAGAAAAATGTGTTCATTTCAACTGGGGTGGCATAAAGTAAAATGAAGAATAAAAATTCATGCTTTCAAACATTTTTCATTTTTCTTTAGATCAGATTAACTTTGTCATCTCCATCTGCCTGAGGAGAACCCATTTTAGTCATTTATCATTTTATTTTAGACTTTGAGCTTCAGTTGTAAATGAATAAAAAATTCCTAAGAATGTCAAACTCTATGTGATATGTAGCTATTAAATTAAAGGGACTATTTTAAATGAGTTATGTATTTATAAATTTATATTTAATATATGATTACAGAATTAAATTCAGGGCCATATTTGATTTGTTTTATGAATAATTCTTGAGTAAAATTCCATGCTTTTCTGTTTATTTTTTAAGAAGCTAAAATATTAATTTGTGTATTTGTGTTGAGATAGCTTTTAATTAAGAAGAAAATAAAAATAGCACAATCCACTTTGATAAGAGAAGTAAGATAATCTTAAAAACAGGGAAATATATATATATATATATTTCATCAAGACTATTCACTAATTTTTAGAGATATGGGAAATGTTTGTGATATTTTCCTATAGAAGTAAATAGGATGAAGGAGGTATGCATTATATAATTATATATATTATTATATATTATATAATTATATAATATATATAATTATATTATATATAATTATATAATCAAATATATATATATATGATTATATAATTATGCTATCCCATAATATATATAGTATTATGGGATACCATTGAGTTCTTTGGAGTACTATACAAAGATGAAAATGAGTAAGGTAGAAAGAACTATTATGTTTAGGTTGAAAAGTCTTAATGTCAATACATTTATTTAGTTATTTATGGTATGATCTCATTTTCAAATAGAATCATGCATTAGGAGAGTTTTTAAATCTTAGACTTAAAGGAAAAATTGTGATGAAATTTTGAACAGGGTTTAATTTGAAGGAAATCTTAAAGATCATCTGCTCCAACCTTCCTATTATATGAATGGGGAAATTGAGTTCTGAAACAGGGGATGTGACCTGCCTCAGATCTTAGTATCCTGAATTTCACATTGACATATGTCAAAATTTCTCCCTGGTGGTGTGAGAAATGTGGGGCAAATTGGTTTTCCATACAGGGAATCACAACAATATTATCTCAGGGTTCCAGAACACCTCTTCCACATTAGGTGCCTCAGACAGGTTAAGAAAACTAACAGATTTCAAAACTGAAAATGGCCAATCCAGAAATCCAATTAAAATGTTTCTCATTCCAGCACTCAAAATCTTAAATTCTAAGGCACGATGATTCTGGTTATAGTTTGTGCTATGAGTTTGACTTTCTTAGGAATTTTTCATTCATTTACAACTGAAGCTCAAAGTCTAAAATAAAATGATAAATGACTAAAATGGGTTCGTTATAATCAACTATAATGATGATTCTACAGAAACTAGAGGCACCTAATGTGGAAGAGGTGTTCAGTTTTGAAATCTGTTAGTTTTCTTAACCTGTCCGAGGTATGTTTTCCTGTTGTATATAATGGGAATAACAATCAGAGTATTCTGAAATAATTGTTTCAAAGGCTTAATTAACATGGAAACATTGGAATTTACCATTCCACAGTTCTGTAATGCCATTGTCCACCTAATTTTTTAAGAAGTGCAGGTTGCAACCAGAGATTTGCTTCAAGTTCTCAGTTGGCAGAGTAATCTCAGCACAAGATAGGTCTTCCCCTATATTTTTCTACACTTTGGAGAATACTTATAATTTTAATACCTGATTATCCTTTGCTCATGTATACAGTCTATGTGGAAGTTGCAAGAATCATAATCATATGTACTTGCTAGTAGTTTACCCAATAGCTGACATTACCACCAGTCTTCATTTTCTGGGGATTTCATAGCACAAAGTATAAATCTCATCATTAGACCACGAATTATGGGATTAGGCATTCCATTATTTGCCTTTTTTTAAATATTTGTTTAATGTATTTAATCCACCCAGCATCTTAATGTCATTTAATTTGTTTTATGTACTTGTAGCAGGCAGGATTCCTCCTATTTTAGACATAGGCTTTATAATTTGTGCCTACCCATCCCCAGGCAAGTAGGGCACAAATGACCCCCAGGTAAGTCCACACATGCCATCACATTTGGTCTAAAGATTAGTGGCTGATTTAGAAATTAATTAATGTGGTAAATAGTTACTATCAAGTACCAAGCCTCTTCCTGAGATATGATCTTGGTTGTATTCATTATTGCTGTAACTTCTTGATATTACTGGAATATAGTGTGACCAGAAAGAACATTACTGTGGTATAGAATCCAAATAGTGTTAAATCTAAACTCATCTCTTAATGTTAATTTCATTTAACCCATTCATTTTATGTGTCATACTATCCCCTGTAACTTTATACAGGTTATCTAAATTTGTTGTCTTGCACATTCCAGTCATTGCATAGAAATAATAATCCTATATATCTATATCCTAAATAAACTTGTGGAGGAAGTTGGTGGGCATGAAATAACTTTAAAATTCTGAAAATCCGTAAGTCATAATAAAAGCATGATAGCTTATTTTTACCCAAATTTCACACTTAAAGCAAAGTTCCATGGAGTGTAAAATAATGTTTTATTTCATTCCATTCAGAACATGCACCTGACTTTTCTCACCTCTTGATCTTATCCTTTTATGAGGACTAAGATTCTAAAAACAACCAAGTAGGATGTGGGTCTCATGATATTTGTACAGAAGCACGAGTGAGACACATTTCTATATTTAAAGTGAAAATCCTTTGGCCTGATTAAAGAGAAGGTGAATCTTTTCAAAGATTTCTGTTTTTACTTTTTTTTTTCTTTAGCTCTAGAGACCAGATTAAATTTAATCAATTAATTTAGAATCTTGATGGTGGGGGATAAGGTGAGAGATAAAATAGAATGAACAGGTAGTATTACAAAAAGACAAAGAGAACCTTTAATAGCACCTTATGTGATAAAAATATAAAATACGCTTTTATAAAATGATTTTTCTAATGAGTATATATATTACCAGGTTCATTTCAATTTGCTTCTCTGCCCATTCTGCCATCGCAAATAAGTTCTAAAAATCTGTTGACATGGCCTAACTTTCTTAATTACCATATATTTTTTTAAAAAAGGTGGAGGCTGAAACTGCTTTGTCTCAGTGGATAGAGCGGCGGCCTGCGGACTAAAAGGTCCTACGTTTGATTCAGGTTGGGGGCATGTACCTTGGTTGCAGTAGTGGGTGTGCAAGAGGCAGCTGACCGATGATTCTCTCTCATCAATGTTTCTAACTTTCTATCTCTCTCTCTTCCTTTATTGATTATGTAAAAAATCAATAATATATATATTTTTTTAAAAGAGAAAAGGTAGAGAACAGAATAAGATAAAATTTAGCAGCATTTCTCAAAGTCTAGTACATAAATCACTAACCCCATAGTGTGATTCTCCAAGGAGGAATAAGTCATCATAATCAAATGAATTTGAGGAATAATGTGTATAATGTCTCCCACTTAGAGGAGACTCACTATGCATTTTAGATTTTCACATCCTCTAAAATATGCTGAGGTAAACACTGTCTTTGTTTGACAATGTATTTCCCAACCTTACTTTGGAAACATTTTGCAAAACTTATTTTAAATGGAATCAACTTTTTGGTAAAGAACTAGCTGGTTGTGAGTATGCAGGAAGTAGTGAGGTGGACCTTGCACATTTCATATATAATATGGGAACAAAAACCTCTGTGAGTTGATATTACTACTTTCTACTTCCCACAACTAACTCTTTCTGGGAGCCTGGTATTGATGACTCCCCTTGCAAGGGACAATTCACAATGTAATAATGGTGATATATCATCAAGTGGTCAGGTTTCATTCAATTCGTCAAGCATATTTCATAGCTCCTGAAACAAAAATAGCTTCTCAAATGAATCGAAGTGTTAAACCAGTTATAGTGTTCAGTGCCTTGCTTGCTTATGGTGTGTGTGCATGTACATATAGTATGTGCATGTGTGCATGCACACACACACAAAATCTACCCCCCAAAACATAGAGACTTAAGCTTGTCTAAAATCCTACCTTCTGGGGGAGTCAAAATGATAGCATTTATAATTCCTAACAGTTTTCTCTTTTTAAAAAAAATCTCATATACGCCACAAATAAGATCTAGAGATAGGCAAAGGTTGTGTCTTCACTGCAACCATATCACAGGCAGCAAAGATAGTAGCTAAGGCCAGGAATATCAATACATACTATTTGTTTTGTTTTATCTCTTTTTTAGATTTTGGTTTAAATTTTTATTTACTAAAATAAATACCTATTTTAAACAAAACTATTATACTATTTTCTATTATTATTCATTAACTGATTTTTAAATTAAAGATTGAGTAGATACAAAAGAATATTTATGTAATATTTGTAAAGAATAAAGAATAAAGATGTGGTAATTCTCTGTGAGCACACCATTCAATTTAATTAAAAGATTATTATCATCAGCCTGAAGTTTTTTATGTACCCAATTCCTTTTTCTACTTCCTTGTCTACATCCTCAGAGTAGTCACTAAAGTATGCTGAATTTCTTTATTTCTGTATGTATATTCTTAATTTTTTTCTGTTTCATTTGAAATATATCTTAATAGGAAAATACCATATATTTTTTTACTTTTCACTCACTTTGCATATTGTGGTTTATCCATGTTATTTATGTAGCTATTACACAATTAGCTCTGCTGTTGACTAGTCCATTGAAATAGTATACTATATACCATTGACCTCTTCTAAGATTGGTGGTTATTTGGAAAGTTCAATGTTGTTGTTTTTTCAATTCAAATAATCATTTTATAAACGTTTTAAAAGTCTTTTTGAGAATGTATAAGGCATATACTTAGGAATGGAAGTGCTGAGCCTCAAAAGGTATGTAATTATTCTTTTTATGAGGTATTTACTAAACTATTTTTCAAAGTTATTTCATCAATTTACTTTCCCAAAAGCAATATATATTCTAGTAGCTCAACACTGTCACTGACATTTGATATCTACTTATGATTTTTAAAGAGGCATTAAGATTACCCATTTATAGTCTCTAAGCCATGATTAAGTACATAATCTTTATTGTTTTTAATCAGTGATTAAGTGCATAATCCTTGTCCTCTCATTTAGAAAACTTTTACATTCATCACATATTCCCTCACAAAATATTCACATGGCAATTTCTGTGAGTGCATGGAGCTAACTTCCCACGGTATATGTATCACCTTTGTTCATTTAACTAATAAATGTATCATATATAATGATTGAGATATATTTAATTGTTGATTACTAAATATACCCTAAAAAATCAAAAGACACAAAATGAGAAATGAAAATGCAAGGTTAGCAAGCATGTGTATTTAGCATGGAACAAATCACAATCCATAAGTATTCCTTTGTATCTGCTTTAAAGACTTTTGTATTAAAATATATTTAAAATGATGTTTAAAAAGATGTTTTTTTTTAAATTTTCTTACATCTTTTTAGCCATAGATATGTTCTTAAATGAACTAATGATGCAATTATGGCTGGTATGCCTTATAATTAATGTCTGGTAAGAACATGTTCTACCTGGGGAGCATTGCTCAGTGGATGAGTCTTAGAGAAGAAAGTCTCACTTTTTTTTTTTTTTTAATTCTCACCTGAGGATATTTTTCCATTAATTTTTCTTTTTAGAGAGAGGGAAAGACAGAGAGAAATATTGATGTGAGAGAAACACATCAAATTGGTTGCCTCCTGCACACGTCCCAAACAGGGCTGGGGCTGGGGAGGAGCCTGCAATGGAGGTACATACCCTTGACTGGAATTGAACCCACAGGCTGACACTCTATCCACTGACTAGGGCAAGAAAGTATCACTAACTAACACTATTACAAAGAGACAGCAAGTGTGTGGCTTGAGGAACAGGAAACGTTTATTCTTCAAATAATCATCCCTAATGGACTTTACAGGAAGGTACAACAGAAACAGAGGACTTAACATCTGTGGAACAAAAACTCGGTGATATAGAATGATTATTCAAGCAAGATATAAAGGAATTAACAAAAAAGTAATTTTGGTTATCAAATCCTGCCTTCAGCAATCATGCATTGTATATGGCACCTGTCATATCTTATCTCTTTTCTAGATATTCAGCTTTGTTTTGGAAATATAGCTATTTCAAAATGATGTACAGAAACCATAGAGAGTTCAGGTTTGGCCATGCTTACACAATCAGACCTAAGCTGCAGTGAGGTGAAATTGTTTGCAATAAATCTCCAATAACACCTTGTCTAAGCTAACACAAAATAATTAAAGGAAGTGAAGAAAGCAGATGGTTCTACTTGCACCTTTAGAGATTATATCACTTCAATTAATAGGAAGCAGAAGAAAAATGTGCTGCACTTTTTTGATAATAAGAATATAAATATTATTTTAATCATAGTTTGCCATAGCAAAGCAATATGTAATTACAATTTGCAATGCTATTTCAGAGTTTTAATAGGATATCTTGTCCTCCAAACAAATAATATTCTTAAAGCCTTTCTCATGAGTGGTCCATTCTCCCCAGTATTAGGCACATTTCTCACTACCTCTACAGACAGCTTTTATTTGATACTATCACACAACATTGCAAATAAAAATTTAACTCAAAGGTTACCTTAAGATAGTAAGCAGACAATAAATTTGGCAGTGTATTGTTATAGTGTTAAGAATTTTGTGATGTCTTTATTTTTTGTAATTTTAGCCTATACTCTTTTTTGTTGCATTACAGGTAAACATTAGGGAAGAGTTTGGTTCATACAAGCTATGAACAATTACTCAATTTGGGAAAACCAATTACACAATAGTGCCCAAATAACTATTGGGTATTCTGACTACATTCCCCCCATTTTCTTAGTTGATTATCACTTTTCCTAACATATCAGTAAAAAAGAAACTCACCATCATGGCATGAATGGACACACCTCTTCCACTAAGCAGATCACTCTCTTTGTTTGAACCATGTTCAGAGATTAATGATGGGAGAAGGGGGCCTTTCAAATGGTAAGGAACAAGTAAGGAACAAATATTCTCTTTGAAGCTACACTATCATAGGAGCCAATTATTCTTTTCAAAACATGTTCTTACTATAAAGCAATAACCATGATTAAAAAGAATACTAGCAATAGAAGGTTGCATCTCTAGCTGAAGAGTTCAATGACTCTTCCTCTGAATCAATTTTAGAGAAATAGGTAGTAAATTTGAATTTGAATGAACCAATCTCCAGGCTTGACAGACATAGAATCCAGGCTTCAAAATGCTCAGTGTGTTATGCATTTTATCAATTCCAATGTTAATTCTGCAAAAAAGGAAGGGTGTCTCCTTTTTTGCAGAATTAAATAAGATGTCATTTCTGTTTTAAAGAGTGTCCCAAAAATGTATATACACTTTAACAACTGATAGCTCAATTTTTAAAATGAAATGTCTTTTAATAAATACTACTTATTCAAAGTATGTATATTCATTTTCTGGGACACCCTATATTTAATTATTTCCATAAAATTTATCACTATTGGAAATTATCACATTTGTTTATTTTTCTTTATTCTCATAGTCAGTCATCCTCAGTAGAATGTGATTTCCAGAAAGCAAGTACTTTATCTGTTTTGTTTTAAATGCCTAATGTCCAAGGAATCGGCACTCAATAAATATTTATTAAATAATTTAACAAATGACTGAATAAAATAATAAAAATGAGCACCACTTTGAGGTAGATTAGAATTAGTCTCTCTCTGAGCTTACAGTTTAATTGCTAGTCAAAAATTTAACTGAGTTTGCATAACTCTTTTTTAATATTGTATGCCAACTATATTTTATTTTAGTTATATACTAATCAATCCTGCTGTTATTGATTATTTATTGATTAAGATATTACATATGTATCCTTATCCCCTATTACCTCTCCAACCCCCCCACTCATGCCCTTACCCCCTTGTTGTCTGTGTCCATTGGTTAGGCTTCTCTGTATGCATAAAAGTCCTTTGGTTGATCTCTCCCCCTTCTCCCAACCCTCCCCTATCTTCCCTCTGAGGTTTGACAGTCTGATCAATGCTTCTCTGTCTCTGGATCTGTTTTTGTTCATCAGTTTATGTTGTTCATTATATTCCACAAATGAGTGAGATCATATGATATTTATCTTTCTCTGACTGGCTTATTTCACTTAGCATAATGCTCTCCAGTAACATCCATGATACTGCAAATGGTAAGAACTCCATTTTTACTGCAGCATGGTATTCCATTGTGTAGAAGTACCACAGTTTTTAATCCACTCATCTGCTGATAAACACTTAGGCTGTTTCCAAATCTTAGCTATTGTAAATTGTGCTGCTAGGAACATAGGAACATATATCCTTTCTGATTGGTGTTTCTGTTTTTTTTGGGATATAGTCCTAGAAGTGGGATTACTGGGTCAAATGGGAAACTCCATACTGTCTTCCACAGTGACTGCACCAGTCTGCATTCCCACCAGCAGTGTTTGAGGTTTCCTTTTTCTCTGCATTCTTGGCAGCACTTGTTTGCTGATTTGTTCATGATAGCCATTCTGTCAGGTATGAGATGGTACCTCATTGTCGTTTTGAATTGCAGCTCTCAGATAATTAGTGATTTTAAACATGTTTTCATATGTCTCTTGGCCTTCCTTCAGTCTTCTCTTGAAAAGTATTTAAGTCCATTGTCAATTTTTTGATTGGGTTGTTTATGTTCCTTTTGTTAAGTTGTATGAGTTCCCTGTAAATGTTGGATATTAAATCCTTATCAGTGATAACATTGGCAAATGTGTTCTTCCATGCAGCGGGCTTATTGTTTTGTTGATGGTTTATTTTGTTGTGAAAAAAGATTTTTTATTTTGATGTAGTCTCATTTGTTTATTTTCTCCTTAGCCTCTCTTGCCCTAGGAATAGAAATTGCTTTGGCATATGTCTGAGATTTCGCTGCCTGTGGATTCCTCTAGTATTTTTATGGTTTCCCATCTTATGTTTAAGTCCTTTATCCATTTTGAGTTTATTTTTGTGTATGGTGTAAATTGGTGGTCTAGTTTCATTTTTTTTGCATGTATTTGTCCAATTTTACCAACACCATTTATTGAAAAGACTGTCTTAACTCCATTGTATATTCATGCCTCCTTTGTGGACTATTAATTGGGCATTGTGGTTTGGGTCAATTTCTGGGTTCTCTATTCTATTCCATTTATCTATATGTCTGTTTTTGTGCCAGTACCAGGCTGTTTTCAGAACTGTGGCTTTGTAATACAGCTTGAAATCTGGTATTGATATCCTACCTACTTTGTTCTTTCTCAGGATTGCTGCAGCTATTCTGGGTCTTTTTTTATTCCATATGAATTTTTGGAAAGTTCGTTCTAGTCTGTGAAATATGCCATTGGTATTTTAATGGGGAGTGCATTAAATCTATATATTGCTTTGGGTAGCATGGACATTTTGATGTTGTTGATTCTCCAATCCATTAACACTGTTTGTTCTTCCATTTGTTTATGTCTTCCTCTCTCCTCTTATATTAGCTCAGAGGCAAAATGGCAGAGGCATTGAAATCCTTAGCTTTGGATTCTGAGTGACCTGGGATGAGCATTGCTTGCTCAATGACTAGCTCCCAGAATTGTTTAATTTGCTACAAAATGGAGATAACTTTTTTTTTGATATTTTTTAAAATATATTTTTATTGATTTTTTTACAGAAAGGAAAGGAGAGATAGAGAGTTAGAAACGTCAATGAGAGAGAAACATTGACCAGCTGCCTCCTGCAAACCCTCCACCAGGGATGTGCCCACAACCAATGTACATGCCTTTGACCGGAATCGAACCTGGGACCCTTCAGTCCGCAGACCAACGCTCTACTGCTGAGCCAAACCGGTTTTGGCTGGAGATAATTCTTTATAAAGACATAGTGGGAAAGTTAAAACAGTCACCTATGTCTTTGACATAATAAATGTTTGGCAGTGTATGAAGATTCAGTAAGGGTAAATCTTGGGATTTATAATAGGAAATCTGTGGGGCTCTTCTCCTGTACACAGTGAATTCATCTGTCCATAGATTATCACTTGCAACAAATGTCAAATAGGATATTCCTTTATATCCTTTAATCTTTAATTCTACATGTCAAAGTTTATATTTAGAATGGGAACATCAGTTATATGACAAGTAAGGATTTGACACTATACTCAGAGAGATTCTATATACTTTCTTCTCAGAGGCAATTTGTCCACCTATATTTTAGAAATATTTCAAAGCTTTCTTCTCTATAAATATATCACAGGCAGTTGCAGCAAGGAATGTCTGTCTGTATATGCCAATTGAATACCCTTTATTTCATATTGGATTGAGCTCACTTGAAGTAAATTATAAATCAAGGACATTTCCTTGCAATAGGTTTGTGATTTTACAAATGTAGTTCTGGCAGATACAAAACACTTGGCTTTATTTTAACATTCACAAACATTGCTTTAGAGTGGAGAGAAGGATGTGAGTTGAATTAAGTAAAAATCAGAATGCTGCATGACCTTGAGACATAAATATTGTCTATAAATTTTGTGAGTCATTTCCCCAATACTTTCCATAAAGCTACTTAGGAAATACTATCACTTATTTTCTTTTCTTTGGTGTTAGAAAATATCCTTCAGAAAAAAATAAATTCTATGTTAAAATATATGACTTTTGAATGAACTGAATTGCCCTACCAGGTTTAGCTCAGTGGATAGAATGTTTGCCTGTGGACTGAAGGGCCCTGGGTTTGATTTCAGCCAAGGTCACCTGCCTCAGTTGCAGACTTCTCCTAGGCTTAGGCCCTGGTCAGGCAGTGCAGGAGGCAACCAATTGATGTGTTTCTCTCCTATTGATATTTCTCTGTCTTTCCCTGTTCCACTCTCTCTAAAAATAAATGGAAAAATAAGCTCAAGTGAGCATTAATAAATTAAAATAAATAACTGCATTAAGTAACTTTTATTCTCAAATATTATTATTTAAATCCTAGAACAGAACACTCTCAGAATACATCTTTCGATGTATTCTTAGATACAGATACTCTTGCAGAAAAAAATATCAAGAGACTATACCAGCCCCTAATAATTGAGTACCTCTTAATAATACATGTTAATGGAAATGGGAAATATTTCAGAGAATTTCAAACTTCAAGCAAGCTTCAAATTATTTATATATTACTCTGAGATATTTATATATTTCTCAAATCAGAGTGTATCTAAGATTTGTTGTGAATTGAATAAGAAATTACTCAAGCCAAATTAGAAAGCTAAGCAAACATACTTGCTATTCACATAAATGTGCAATTTGACACAGAGTGACAATGTAACTTCTGTGGTTGAAGCAAAACCAATTTTTATAGGAATTTCCTCACTTCTTTTTTCATTTCCACCTCTTTCTCTAAACTTTATGCTTCAAATCTGCCTTTGAAATCAAAGCAGAAATTTATCACTACAGTATAATTGGTATTTATTTTTGTTATAATTAAAATATAAACTTCACATGTAAATAAGAATAAAAAGAAAAGATTACTGGTCCTGACAAGATAGAATCTGTCCAGACCATCTCAATGTAAAAACAAAACAAGAATTTAAAAGCTAAATGGATATTAAAAAATACCAGTTGTTTGTTCTTTTCCATATTCTGTATGGCATATAAATATTTTGATAGAAGGGATATGTCAGAATTGAACTCCATTTTTACTTTGATTTCTAATCTGAAAGCATGTTGTAAAAAGGGGGTCAGCAAACTATAGCCACCATCTCCATTCAGAATTTTCCTCAAACCCTATTCTAAAATGTGGTTTCAAGTAAGTAGTGGGCACATCAGGAAGAGCAGGAAGAGTTGGAGTTGCGGACTGCCCAGAAAGCTGGGATTTGGGAAACCTGGACACAAAGGGAAGGAAGTGGGGAAAGAGCTTCAAAGGTCACCTTGGCTTCTGTACCAACTCCTACGCGATATACACACACACGGAAAGATGACTGCAGGCTGGAGAGCTGGGCAGATGTGTCATTGTTTGCTCATTGTTGGGTGATAGAACTTAAAAACTGAGCCCAGCTCCAGAGACATCTGGTAGAGGCATAGTTTAGGAATAAGGATCATGATATAGTTTTTAGGAAAAAACGCAAACAAACAAACATGAAATAGGCACATCAAAAAAAGGCTAAAACCAAAGTTTGACTTGGTCAAGGTGATGTCTATAATTTAATTGCCTGACAGATTATGATACTTTTTGAACATAACATAATATGTATCAACCATGTGTCTTTCATAATGCCTAATTGTTGGAGTAAGTTCCTCCTTGATCCTGCTAAACTATGCCAACTGTGGGGGCTTTAGTTCCCCTGCTAGGAACTGGACCTTCATGGACCTTCATTAGACAGAGAAGATGGCAGAAGTTATAGTCCTATAGTAGAGGCTTATTGTAGGCCAAGTAGCCATTCCTGACAAGGACTCCTCAGACAAAAACGGTTCTTTTAAGTAGTTTACAGAGCAGTAGCCACACAAAGCAGCCTCCGCACACATAGGAGCCATTGCAGACACAGCAGCCCAGAAAAGCAGCCTCGTATCAGCTGGTCAGCAACACACTTTCTACCACCTTGGACACAAAGAGGCTTCTTGCCACATGGTGACATCAGTATTTGGTTTATAGAAAAGTAGGCCTGTGCAGTGTGTACAGTACAATCACTGTGTCCTTGTTTTTGCACCTGTGTATGGCAACTTGGCCCTGAACATCTAGCGTACTCTGGACCAGGCCCCCACACTCAACTTGGCCTTGAACATCTGGTGTACTTTGATTAGAGTTCCTGCACTAGTGAACATTAAAAAAATGTATATATATATGAGAAAAAAATAAAAAAAAATAACAAGTAATCAAGAGGGGCATTGTGATAAAAGAGGAAATTCTCTAAGAACATGTAAACATTCCTAAGTGTGTATGTACCTAGCAACAGATGTCAAACAGCGTGAGGTAAAACTGACAGAAATAAAAAGAGAAATACACAAATCCACTATTATAATTGAAAACTTCAACCTCCACTCTGTCAGTAATTGATAGATCAATCAGACAGAAAATCAGTAAGGATTATAAACAAAGTGAACAAACAATACTACCAATCAGATTGATATAATTGACATTTAGTGAATACAACATTTTGTAACATTTTTTTTCTTGCTTACATGGCATATTCACTAAATGTCACATATTAGGCCATACAACACACATTGACACAATTAAAAGGTAAAAATCATACAAAGTATGATCTCAGACCCAAATTGAATTAACCTAACAATTATTAAAAAGAGTTAGAAAAATCTCCAAATATTTGGAAATTAAGACACACACTATTAAATAACCTATGGATCAAAAAAGAATTTCAAAGATAAATTTTAAAAAATGTTTTGTACTAAATGAAAAATATATAAATAATCACAATTTGTAGAATGCAGTGAAAACAATTCTTAGAGGGGAATTTATAGCTTTAAGTACATATATTAGAAAAGAGAAAAGATCTGACATAATAATCTTATAAAATCAGGAGAAAGGATCAATTTAACCCTAAAGCAAGGAGAAGAAAGTGGATATTAAAAAATAGTGCTAAAATAAATGAAAACAAGAAAACAATAGAGAGAATAAATAAAACCAAATAAAGGAGGATTTCTCATTACAGATTCCATGAATATTAAAAGTATACTAAAGGAATACTACAAACAAATTCATGGCCACAGATTTATTAAAGAAATTGAGTTAATACCTAAAATGCTCCAGTAAGGAAAGTACCAGGCTCAGATAGTTTCACTGGTGAATTTTATTAAAATTTAAGGAATACAATTATTACCAATTTTCTACAATTTCTTCCAGAAAATAAAATTAGAGGAAAGATACAGTTAACATATTTAGTTATAAGAGATAGGATGAATGCATTTGCCTTAATCAGGAACAGTGCAACAATGTCCTGTCTTACCACTCAAATTTAATATTGCTTTGGATGTTCTATATAATGCAATAAGATATCTAAATATAAAAGGTATACAAATTAAAAGAGATGAATTTGTCTTTATTCATAGAATACATGAATGTTTATGTAGATAATCTCAAAGAATCTAGAAAAACAAAACAGAACAAAAACAAAACATTCTCCAAGTATTAAGCATGTATGATAAGACCATAGGATACAAGGCTAATATACAAAGATCAGTTGCTTTTCTGTATGCCAGCGTTTTTCAACTGCTATTCCGCGGCACACTAGTGTGCCGCGAGATGTTGCCTGGTGTGCTGTAGGTGCAGACAAGACAAGAATTTTATAATTTTTCACTATTTTGTTTACTTAATATTTCATAATAAAGTAATTATAAAATACTTTCTTTGTGTTTATTTGATTCCTATTCAAGAGAATTACTTTATATATAGTCAATATAGGCACAGAGTTAAATTTTTTAACATTTTCTAATGGTGGTGTGCCTCGTGATTTTTTTCATGAAACAAGTGTGCCTTTGCCCAAAAAAGGTTGAAAAACACTGCTACAACTAACAGTGGAATTTTAAAAAATTAAAGATCAGTATCATTTATAATACTAACAAAAAATGGAATGCTAAGGTATAAATCCAATAATATGGGTAGCCTATATGTGGAAAACTACAAAACAGATAAAAAAAGTAAAAGATAAAAACAAATGGAGTTATTCTAGTTCATGGATTGGAAGCAGTATTAAGGTGTCAATTTAACTGTTTTTTAACATCAAGATCAAATATAATTTCAGTCAAAATTCCAGTAAACATCTTATCTTGTTGTTGATATGATATTGAATAAACAGGATAATATTAAAAGACACTATCTTATTTCAAGATTTAACTACAAAAGTATTGTAAAGAAGACAGCTGGAATTAGTAAAAACAATAAATACTATATTAATGGAACAGAATCCAGAGTACAGAAATACAACAGACCTACAAATACAGCCAACTGATCTTTGATAAAGACAAAGGCAATTTAATGGAGAGAGAAAAGTCTTCTCAACAATTGTATATCCATATGTTAAAAAAAAATAGATATAGACCTTATACTTTTCATAAAATTTAACTCAAAATGGAGTATATAATAAATTTGAAATACAAAACTATAAAACTTCTAATAGAAAACAAAGAAGAAATCCTTATAAACTTGGGTGTGTTGTTGAGTTTTTGTGTGTTTTTTTTTATATACAAAAACCAGTATCATAGTTCATGAAAAAAAAAACAAAAACCACACACATAAGTTAGAGCTAATTAAAATGAAAAATTTCTGCTCTACTAAAACATTATTAATAAAATGAAAAGTCACTGTGAGAAAATGTTTGCAAAATATACCTGATGAATAACTTACATACAAAATAACTAAGAAATATTAAAACTCAAAAATAAGAAAGTAAATAACTGGATTTTTAAAATGGGAGGCAAAACACCTTAATGGACATTTTATCTAAGAGGAGATAAAGATGACAAATAAAAATATGAAAAGATGATCAAAATTGTAATTAGGAAAATGCAAATTCAAACAGTCACCCCAATGCATATGAGAATGGCAAGATCCAAACAACTGACAATACCAATTGACTTAAGTGCAAAGTTCTGGGGTCTCTCATTTATTGGGGATGTAAGTGCAAAATAGTATAATACTTTGTTGTTGTTGTTTTTAATTTAAATTCTTTATTCGTTAAAGTATTACATAAGTCTCCTTTTCCCCCCCATTGACCTCTCCCAGGCCACCCCCACCCCCCCCAGCATGTGCCCACATCCTCCCACCCCCATCTGTGTCCATTGGTTTTGCTCATATGGATGCATACCAGTACTATGGAAAACCATAAAAGTCCTAGAAGCCATAGGCAGCAAAATAGCAGACATTTGTTGTAGCAATATCTTTTTTTTTTTTTTTTTAACCAATAAAGCTCCTAGGGCAATGGAAACTAAGGAGAAAATAAACAAATGGGACTACATCAAAATGAAAAGCTTCTGCACAGCAAAAGAAAGCAGAAACAAAACAACAAGAAAGCCCACTGCATGGGAGAACATATTTGCTAATGTTATCTCCGATAAGGGTTTAATTTCCAATGTACAGCAACTTTGGATAACAGTTGCTAGTGTCTTACAATGTTAACCATGTTCTAGTGATCACATTCATAGATACCACTAGAAAATGATTTTAAAACTTACATCCATTGCCAAACCTGCATGTAAATGTATACACATTATAATTTTCAGAAACTGGAAGCCAACAGATTGTTTTTCAATAGATGAATGGATAGTCAAATTGGTGCATTCATGCAATGAAATACTACTCATCAGTAAAAGTAACAGGGCATTAAAAATAATAAAAATAATAAAAATGAGAGCAAAAATGACAAAACGCTCATAGCTAAGAAAGATAAAAATAAAAACAAAATTTACTAAGTAATTAAAAATATAGTTTTAATTGGCCAAAGCCCCAAACAAGCACTTCTCAAGGTTGTCAATTGATAGATCAACAAAAAGTGAGCAATATCATTAATAATCGGATAACTACAAATTATTAACACAGTGTAATACAACTAACTATGCATCCAACAACAATGACTAATATTAAAAAGATTGACAATACCAGATGTTGCCAATGTCCCATTTCATTGCTAATAATTGGGTATTGCCACTTGGAAAATCATTTTACAGATTCTGAGAAAGTTCAACATATGTATACTCTATGTCAGCATGTTTAAGCTGTTTTCTTTTTCTACACAGTATAAATTAAAAATAGCTGAAAGGTCTATCCACAGTAGAATGGATACATTGTTAAAATATCCTGAAAGCGTTTTTACACAGATTCTTCAAGTCCTTGAGGACAGCCTCAAATCCATTGAACTCTGAGGCATTAAAGCCAGGGTGTGGTCACCCTGTGAATTTAAGAGCCATCCTGATAGATGGCAAGTATAATTAGAGTCTTTCATTTAGAAATGACACAGCCACAGCCTAAACAAATTCTGCTCCCTCTTGAGGAAATGCTAGGAACGAGGTACCATCTGTTAGGTGTTCGTACACATGTCAGTGCATAAGAATTCATGTTCTTTTGAAAACAATGAAGTGGCTGAGAAATTGAAAGTTCACATGCTGAGCAGTGTATTTCACAGGTCTATTGACTTTATACCAAATGTTCTTCCTGGAGTAAAGAACAAGAGTTTACAGAATACATTTCATAGCACTAATTAATCATGATAGTAAATTTGAGTGAAAAGTACACACATCTAAATGCAGTCTCTAAATACTTTTAGTTGACATTTTCACAATAAGGTGATAAAGGGTCATATATGACTTCTAAGCTTACTTTTTATAAAAAGAGAATATTCACTTTTTATAAAAAATAATAAGAATTATTACTTTATATAGGAATACTTTATATAACATGAAATTCGTTCACGGGGGGAGGGGTTCCCCTCAGCCCAGCCTGCACCCTCTCCAATTCAGGACCCCTTGGGGATGTCTAAACTGTCAGTCAGACATCCCTCTCACAATGCTTGACCACTGGTTCCTAATTGCTCACCTGCCTGCCGGCCAAGTCACCCCAACTGCCCTCTCCCTGCTGGCCTGTTTGCCCCAAACTACACCCCCCTGCTGGCCTGCTTGTCCCTAACTGCCCCCCCCCCCTCCCCGCCATGGCCTGGTTGCCTCTTACTGCCCGCCTCTGCCATCCTGATTGGCTCTAAATGTTCTCCCCTGCCAGCCTGGTCACCCCCAAGTGCTGCCCTGCTGACCTGGTCACCCCCCACAGCCCCTCTGCCCGCTTGATTGCCCCATACATCTTGCTTGTTCAGTTCAGTTGTCCCTCACTAACCCCCCTGCCAGCCTGGTCTTATGCAGCCATCTTGTGGGGTGTGAGGGTCAATTTCCATATTACTTCTTTATTTTATAAGATTTGGCTACCTATATTTTATCTGCATGTGCTTATTAATATTTCCAAGCTTCTTTATGAATGCAGCAATATCCTAATAAATTAATATAAAACTAAAACCAATAACTTAAAATGAAAAATAAGCAATTTACAGGCATGACAGAAGACAAAGTGAGTAGTTTAACTTTAGAAAATTAATTGATATAATCTACCAAGCTAAGAGATTAAAATAGAAAGCCCCTGATGTTAAATTCAGAAAACAATCTGATAAAATTCAATATATTTCAAGGTTTCTTTGTTTTTAAAGTAACAAACTAGAAAAGTTCTGATAGCATTTGTTCACATAATTTCTACCATATTTCTGCAAGACCAAGCCAAATGTATAAAGCATATTATGTTTTAAAGGGAACAGCGGACAAATGCAATGCAGTGACAATGGGATGTGCTAGGGGCCAGTGGCATTTCAGAACCGGCAGCATCAGTCTGAGGTGAGTGGATTGCCTGCTGGCCACTGCCTTCCTTGCTGTTACCATTCTGGCTAACTTTCCTGTAGGAAATTTTGTTAATGCTGGGATTAGGTTGAGACATTGGTTTATCTCACATGGCCTATCCTCTAAGCAAGCTGGAAGCAAGAGAAAGTAAGCTTGCCAGTGCCTCTTATAAGGACTTAAATCCTAATAGCCCAGGGCCCAACCGTAGAACCTCATTTCACCTTAAGTGCTTCCTTAGAGGCCCAGTCTCCAGATATAGCCATGCTGTGGGTTAGGCTTTCAACGTGTATTGGGAGTGCTGGTGGTACACAAATATTCTATCTATAATATAGGAAGATACTTTTTTTTCCTTTTTTAAGAAAAAGGTATGCTAATAAATAAGGACTAAAATTCTTAAACCAATTTACTTTTTATGAATGATCAGTTGCCTATCTGCCCTTAGGAAAGATGAGTGATATTCATCCTTCTGTTGGTTAAGGTTCGCTTTTGATTAGGAGTATTCCTCACTTACTTTTATATATATATATATATATATATATATATATATATATATATATATATATATATATATATTTGTAATATATCAGTGAGAGTTTTGCAGTCACTATTCCCTTCCCTCAAGCAAGTAATGGCGCCAGCTGTGAGGTTCTTACACTTCCAGAAATTCAAGTAGAGCTCTGAAAGCTATAAAAGTCATTATGTGGAAAGAAAGTGGGCATTGCAGTGGAGTGATATGAAAATTTTTGTCCATTCTGCCTATGGAGTCCTGAATGTCTCCCTGTAGTGACAGTGAACCACAGCAAGGTCTAAGAGCAGGGAGATCTCTTCATCATCCAGACAGCCCAATATAAGGGTGGATTCTGAATGACATTTTTTCTGGAGTTTAGTGTTAGTGTTTTCTTCGCTAAATCTCCACACTTGTTGTTCAGATGAGTAACAAGGACGACTATAAATTTCAGGATCTAGCAATGTGTGTTTATTTAATATTCGTGGTTTTCTTAAAGTAAAGGAAAAGAAAAAGGGAAAGGAGATTGTGATTTCAGGAGATGAATGAAAAGTCAACCCATTTTAAAAATGTAATTTTTTCTCCTTAAGCTTTCAACCATTTTGGAGTTTCCAATTCATTCTTTAAATGATGAAAAATGCTCTCCACAATTTGGACAGTTAGCTAAAACATTGACATTTTCAAATGAAGTTGAATGAAAAGGCTCTATAACTTGAAACTTAAAAATGAACCATCAATTTTAGTTTCACTGTCATTTTAGAAATGCAATTAAACATGCCATATGGTAGCTAATCTGCAAATAATACATCTGATCATCTGTGGAATTTCCCTCCTCCAGACTTCTATTCCAAGAAGAATCCTGTGACTTACAGTTACCACATTTTCCTTCTATGAGCTGAAGATTTTGAAGGCTTCTCTATAGCCATGTCTAAGTATAAAGCATAATCTGAATTTAGCATAAAAGGATTAGGTTAATCGAGGAGAGACAGAGGAATGATATAAACTTTATCACATCTTCATCAACAGTCCAACTCTCCCCTTGCCCACCAAAACACCTACCTTTTGCTAAGTAACTATAATTCAATACATATCTCTGTTAGGAATAATAAGTAGGTGTAATACATAGTTTTACCTTCAAGGAATGTATCATATGATTGAAGAAAGAATGTATAGATGCCACAGACAACCACAAATCATATGAAGTAATAGAGACATGGAGAAAAATATGGATTAGAAGAGTTAAGAAAAGGGTACCTTTGAGGCTCATTTTTTTCTCCCTATGGAAAACTCTTCACTCTTCCAACATACACTTTCCTGGTCCACTCTTGCCCTACTCCCACCCACAGACAGGCAGAAATCTCCCTTTCTCTGTGTTCTCTCACCAACCAGCACACATGGCCAGGACTCCCATGCTCTGAGCCTTTCCCATCAGCCTGTTCCTAAAGAAGATGACAACCTCACAAAAGCTGTTTGTTTGTTTTTTCCTTTCACAACATGGGAAAAAGTATTGCCTCATTTTGGGGGGCAAGTGGTTTTGGTCTTGAAGAATCTAGTAAAAAGTAGGATGGGAGAAGGACAAGAGTTCTCTGGACCAGATTCAGAAGGGGATGTGTTTCTCCCTGCTTAACGATAAAAGTATATACTAGAAAATTTGCTAGGCAATTATGAATTAGACCATCTATAATGGCTTGTAGAACATACAAAATGAAGAGAATAGGGGTTAATCAACATTTGGTTGTAAAGGTTTCATAACCACACAGCAATGGATATTGTTTTTCACAATGCATTGAAATAATCTATTTAAATTTGTAGTGGGGCAGTATTGTGACATAATAGCTTATGAAGGTATCTTTCCCTATTAACTACCCTCTATTTGTTTGAAAACAAAAACAAAAACAAACTAGTGTCTTGATGAAGACCACTTGGAATGTGACCATGGCATTTTAGGTAGTGAGATACTTGGTGTCAGATGCTGGTAGGAACACAGGGAGAACACTGAGTTAGCAAGTCTATTATTTTATTTATGTGGAATTTGGGTTTCATCTTTTGAAATGTTCTTCAAGCCCTGAGAATTTCCCAAGAGTTAAGTTCATGAATGTTTCCCTTGCCAAATGCCAGATGGCTCTTGTCTTAATTATGGAATTTAAAATAATTGAGCAAATCGCACTCTAATTGTTTTGCCCCATCTTCCAACCCTCAAGTCTTTCTAGATCTTTCTTCCAGACAATGAACTGATAAACAAATGCTGAAGTTTTGCATGTCCTTGTTTAGATTACAGACCTCAGTACATTCTGCAGTCAGAATTTGAGGCCAAGTTTACCCAAAAGTTATTAAGCAAACTTTATCATACTTTTCTTCACTACTGCTGGGGAAGTAATAAAAATACAATTATTTCACCGTTAGAATATCTTCTTTTAATTTGTATATTATAGAAGTAAAAAACAAACAGAGTTTGAATTCAAATTCTGCAATATATATATATATATATATATATATATATATATATATATATCATAGAGTTTTGAGCATTAAATGAAGAACATATATAAAGTTTGTAGCATGGATCACCAGACTGGCATTGTCTTAGGAGATCTGTGTGATCTAGGCCTGACCAGTAATACCTGGCAGCTATTATGGGCCAAATTAGACATATTATATTTATTACTAGAGGCCTGATGCACGAAATTCGTGCAAGCGTGTTGGCCCTTGCAGCTGCAGCAGCTGCCTCAGCCCTCGCACCCCCAGCTTCGTGTGGAAGGTGGTCCAGAAGGTTGTCCAGACAGTCATCCAGACGGTTGTTCCACTGTTCAGCCGTCCATTCTAATTAGCTTATTATGCTTTCAGTATTATAGATATGTGAATTATATTTTTTGTAGCTCTGAAAAAATAGCCTATATGATCTGCATTCTGTAAATTAGAAATACATGCTTAGTATGATAAACTAAAATGTCCATGGCAACATAACTAATGGGAAGAGAATTGAAATTCAAATTCCTATCTGTCCAACTTCAGAGTAATACTGAATTGCTCATTTCTGCATGAAACTACATCTCTTGTTAGACCTAACTTCTAAACTTTCATATTATTACCATTAACTTCTAATTATCTAGAATCATAAGTTTTTAATTTTAAGTAATTCTTACTACAAAAATAAAAATACTAAATACATAAACAGGTAAAATGAGAGGTTTATTCAAATACATTTTTATTAACACAAATAAATGTGTTAGGTTCTGCACTAGTTTAGAAATAAGACAAAAACAAACACAAAACTTACACATTTTCTCAAGTTGCCAAATTAAAAAATATGATTAACTCAAATATTGGTAAATTTGTAGTAAAAAGGGGTAATCTAATTCAAGCTTTCTGGGATTATAAATTGACAAAATAACTTTGATAATCAGGTGTTTGAATATCTGATTCTACTTCAAGTCCATAGTCCAGATAGTCATTTGCACCTATGGAAGGAGACACAAGGATGATATTTATTGCAGCATTATTTGAAAAAATAATGAAATATTTGAAAAAAAAGGTAACACCCTAAATTCAGCAAATACGTGAATGGTAATATGGTAACTATGGTATATCTATGCTATGGAAAATAGTATAAAGTAGTTATGAAGATGAAGGAGATTTAGATTTACTTTTCCAGAAAGGTTGCTAAGATATTATACAGAACGTTTCAGAAAAAAGGGTGCTAAGATTTAAAAACACAGAGATATTTATTTTTATTCCCCCTATTTCACAAAAGGGGAAATTATCTGCTAGAGTGATTAAATAACTTTCCAAGGATCACACAGATTCCTGAATACAACCGAAGATCTCTTGGTTCCCATGGACCCCACTCCTAGACTAGAAGGATCACCAATGTTCGATATGAGAGAACCTGAAGGCTGGTCTAGTTCAATGGCTTGCTCCATTTATACCCAAGGGTCTGAGAAGGTCTGTGGGGTTAGCAGGAGGAAACATCCTGGTTTTGCTTTTCCCAGCCCTCACTGCCTCACCTGTTTTACTGGAGAAGCTGGAAATTTGGGGTTGTAAGTTAAGAGTTCGATGGGAACATTTAAAAAAAAAAGTGTTCTGTGCTAACACCCAGGTGAACCCAAATGCCTCAAATTAAATATTAAAAAGCTGAAGCCCAGAGTGGGAAGCTAGGCTGTTCAGAGTCACAGTGCAAAGAGCCAGAAATCAGAGTTTGTCTTAGGGATCCAGAGAGCTTCTAGTGCATGTGCCATGCTGCCTCTATGCATTCTCAGATCTGACCCTCGGAGCCTCTGAACTATGACCAAAAGCACCACCTGTGAAAGGTGACATGCAGGACATCATCTCAGGGAGGCACCCAATACCAAAGAAAGGGAAGCGGGGCCCGAAGCAGGGGAACGGAAGCTACAGATGGGCAAGAGCGGGTGACGAGACTTTCTTCAGAGCAGTTTGCTTTCAGCATACATTTTCAGAGGTTCTGCTTTTCTTCCCGGAACTGGAATACATTTTCAAAGGGGACTAATTGCACTCTTTGAGGGGGAAAAAAGTAATTGCTTCACAGTTTAATTGAATGTGGCTAGATGAGCTTCCGAGGATGGTTTGTTTGTCTTCGTTTAGTAAGGGAGACTCTGAAAGAGCAGCGATGAGCAGAGGAAACCAGTTTTTGGGGCCCAAGCTGATGAGTGTCCAGAATGTAAATACTTGCTCTCGTTTTCTGTGTTGAAACTTCGGAGCATATTTATCTTCTTTTGTTCACCCTTCAGCATTAGTTCCTGTGACCTTTACAAGTCACCAAGAATCTTCAAAGTTGGAAATACTGTTTTTTACAATATTGTGGGGAAATATTGGACTAGAAAACAGAACACCCGCTGTACATAAACTTGGAGGGATCTCTTTTAACCCTACATTATTGTTTTTTGCCATCTGCAATTGGATCTAAAAAATGGATTCATTCCAAGAATATTTATTGATTGATATGTTGGGTATATGATTGATATGCTGCTCTCTCATTCTAGCTGTTTCCTTCCATGGAAAGGAGATTAGTTAATGTACCTGTTGATCTGTCTCTGTCTCTTCACATAACTGTTTCTTTGGGGCTGTGGCAACTTTATCTGGTTAGAATTTATTGAAAAGAATAAACTGCCATCCAACTGGCATGGCTCAGTGGTTGAGAGTCCACCTATGAACCAGGTTAGGGTTCTATTCCCTGTCAGGGCACATCTCTGGGTTGCTGGCTCCATCCCCAGTAGGGGGTGTGTAGGAGGCAGATGATCAATGATTCTGATCATTGATGTTTCTATCTCTCCCTCTCATTTCCTCTCTGAAATCAATTAAAAAAATTGGTAAAGATAAACTGGTCAGGCTTAGTTTAGCTCTCTGTTTTTTTTTTCACTGTAAGCCAGGAACTTCATCTGATCCTCCAGGGGTATATTCTATTGCAATAGGTCAGACTTAGTCTGGTGTGGTGTGAGTCAGGGAAGGAGAGTCAGCTAATTCCCATTTGGTTCTCACACTACTCTATCAGTAATGTAGATAGTGATTTGACCTTTATCTGCACACTGTCTTTGTCTCTCTCTTTCTGTCTTGGAACACGTGTGGAAAATATGTCCCCTCAGCGACCCTGAGACTTTTAATGTGTCAGTCACTCTTTAGATCTGGGATGTAGTGGTGACAGATAAGGGCTCTTCAAGTAGAACTTGCATGCTAGGAAAAGAGACACATAATAAAGCACAACGGAAAAATATAATTATGATAATGTTATGGACAGAGTAATTAACTGAGAGGGTTAACTTCAGACTGAGTAGTAATAGACATTTGAACTGGGACTAAATATAGAGAAGTGGGCAGGGATGTGGAAATTTGGGAGGGAGAATTTCAGGCAGTAGAAGAGCTACTAGTGTAAGGAACAGGAAAGAATGCTAACATGATTGGAGCAAGTCAGATGGAAGAAAGAGAGAGGGCATTAGGATAAAGTGATAGGCAGACATTTATCTGTTCAATTGAAAGATATATTATTTGATAAAACATCACAAGCATGCAACTTTTTTTAGGTAATCATAGGGAGATAGGTATTTAGATCTTTAAAGTGAATTTTGAAAGTTTAGAACAAGGAGATTGGTTACTAAAAGAAGACTTAAAAGGATATTGTGTTTGTTTTGTTATTTTTAAAATTTTTATCCCCCTTTAGTCCCTTCTAGCCTGCCCCACAACCCACCCCAGGCCTTCACCACCCTATTTTCTGTGTCCATGAGTTATGTATATATGCATACAACTTCTTTGGTTGATTTCTTTCCACCCACCCACCTCTGCCTTCCCTATGAGATTCCACATGTTTTGTTAGTTTATTGATTTTTTTAATGCCTAACATCCATTATCCATTTTTCATTTGCATTTGCAGATATCCCTATGATAATGCACTAAAATGAGTCCATCTGTCTGTAACATTTTGTCACCCTACTGTGTAACACACACACACACACACACACACACACACACACACACAGCCTGAGAGAGTCAGAGGAAAAGAACCTTTTGGAAGTTTTAAACAGATAAGCAACTGACATCTGGACATCTGGGAGTCAAAATGCAAAATGTCTGGGTTGTTTTTAGGTCAATCTCTGCCATCAGTTGTGGATTTCAATAAGCCCCCTTGACCTCAATTTCTTCATTTAGTAACAAGAGGGACAATCCCATCCCTTTCTTTCCTTCAGCTACCCAAATGGACTTAAACCCTTTCAATTCTCCCTCTGAAACATGTCTTAAGTGATCTTTCTCCTTTCTTTCCCACGTTAATTAGACAGAATCTTTCTGGTCATTCTGCTTTTTTTTTTTTTTCCTATTCTGTTTGCCTCTTCCTTACTTTCTTTCACAATTTATGGAGGTTTAATAACAGTGCTACAGAGAAAGAGAGCAAAGAGAAATGATGAAGAGCAAGATTACAGTATGCCGCTCATTTATCTAGTAAATAGTACTATGCTCCTGTGAAATTATTCATTCTATATAGTAACAGTAGGTTAAGAAACGTAGAGTAAACACACTTAATTCTGCAGTGTTGACATGGAGTGCAGGGCTCTGAGCTATTTAAAGTAGCAGAGCACACATGGATAGCATAAGAAATATCTTGTGTTAGCCCTCAGTTTTTAATTTTAATAAATAAAATGCTAAATTTAAATTAGAGGACATTTCACATAACATTCCAGTATTTAGACTCTCTTTAACATTTGGAAGATCTGGCATTTATGGCTTACATTTTTGCACAGCAATTATCTGACATTGAGGAGGAGCTGTGCCCTCTGGGGAGAAGACATGAGTCCCTGTGACTTTGTTCCTCTCCACCCTGCTCTCTCCATGAATTTATTTTACCTGCCTCACTCCTATAGGCAGTGAAATTTATGTCTCTAGACTTAAGGGAAGAGAATGCAGGCTGATGTCCCTAAAGTAGCAAGGTAATTAAATTAGACAGACAGGGCTTTGTGTACTTGCTCAATGTCGTACTTGCCCTCTGGCCATGTGCAAATTTCAGGTATATTTCAGGTTCCTCATCCGCCAAGGGAGATGGTAATGTAAATGAAGTGTTTCAGAGTGTTTGAAAGCACACTGTAAAACTATGTGGGGCTTACTCATCAAGCAGTTGTTGCTGAAGATTTGACAGGAATTGCAGGAGCAGTGCTGGGGTTTCTACAGCAAGAGCTGGTGATCTGGAGTCAAACCTGCTGTCAGCGGTGTAATGAACTTCTATTTTGGAATGTTCCAGTTATCCATAAAGTCTTCTTTTCAAAAAAAAATATGTTTTTATTGTTTTTTTTAGAGAAAGAGTAAGGGAGAGGGAGAGATAGAATCATTGATTGGTGGCCTTCTGCAAGCTCCCTGTTGGGAGTCGAGCTGGTAAACCAAAGCATGTGCCCTGACTAGAAATTGAACCAATGCATGGGATGATGCTCAACTAACAGTCACACCAGTCAGGCAATACATTCTTCTTTTGATAACATCTTTATTTTTATTTTATTTTTTTTTGCATCAGGGTGGGGTTCCTTTCATAATGGCAATCATTTGATTTGGTTCTAGTATTGAATTCACTTCAGGCTCTCACAGTAACTGTGTGACTCAGACTTGACAATCTAAAGAATTGCAATCCTTTCTCTCATGCATAGAAACTCGTTACTTCAGGATGGGCATGCAACCAAGCCAGAACTTGTGATTCAGATGAAATAGTTATGGGATTATTTTTTGAGATGATTAAAAGGATCTTTTTCTCAATCCTTGTCCTTGAGGTGGGGAGGATGTAACCTTGGACAGTCAGGGACCACCTAGTGGACAGAGTTTGAAAGAAAATATATAGAATACAAGTCCAGCAAAGCTGACTGAAAATGGATACATAAGGAGAAAGAAGAGAGAAAAGGCCTCATGATATTATTTGAGTAGGGATTCTGGTTTATAATACTGAAAATAGCGCCTTTTGCTTTGGGAAATTACTCCTCCACCATGACCCATGTTTTCCAGCTCCAGAAGAGCTGGAGCCAGGCCTGACTGTGTGCCATCATCTTCATGTTCACAGTTTCAGGGTGAGCATGATATACAAGATCAATGCACACATTCTTCTCTTGCTGCATTTTGAGATCTTGAGTCAGGAGATGCCAATAACAATTTACTCAGTTTATGGTGAGGGCCTCCATGAAAATGAAGCCAATGCAGAAAAAAAATTAATAGGAACATAGAGTGAAACTGACGACTAATGAAATTGTTTGAGTCTCTTATTCCAACCATACCCGATATCTTCCCTGAGTGCAGGGCTCTGAGCTATTTCATTTATGTAAGACAATAAGTGCATACTTTTATTTCATTTAATTTGAATTGAATTTTGTACTTGCCTCCAGAGAACTTCTTATAAATACACTAAAACATTAATACTCTAGGCCTTGATATTTAGCTTTTAATTTTATAATTTATTATATTATTCACGAGTAACCCATATGAATTAGTCTTCTCTAATCCAGCCCATCCATGCCTTATACCCCTAAAATGTCTCCCATTGGACCTTTACATATTATTTTATTACATATCATTGCATAGTAGACACTAAATAGACAATGGTTGCTAATAAATATGTGTTTATTGATGGGGAATAATTGTGCATAGTTGCTCTTTGTTAAAGTACATTTGATGGATGAACTAGTGACATTAGGGGGGAAAAAACTTCTCATTGTCAGTGTTAAATGCCTTCTCTCTACACCAGTATTATACAGAAATCCAATTTGGTTTATTTCATATTTATTTGCAGTCAATGAGCACTAGCAATTGCCTTAAGAAGAATAGTGATACAGATAACTAACTAAGTAAGTAACTAACCTTAATCAAATACTTTCTATATGCCAGATTCTCTGCTGGCTACTTCAACTACATGATCTCTTTTAACAATCCTCTGAGGTATATAACTTATTATTGTTCTCATTTTACAGATGAGAAACTTGGAGCTGTTCACAATTGAAGACTTGTCCTAATGTCTTATAGTGGTGGCACTTCAAACTCAGCTAGATTCAAAAGACTGTGCTCTGAAGGAAGTCCATGAATATTTTTACAAAAGAACAGAAATTCAACCACCAATAACTTGCCCTTTATCAGGTAAGGAAGATGTGCCCTTAACATAAATAATTTCAAATATTTTTCCACATTTGTTTAACATTGGTCCGGCACTTTTTACATAAACCAGTAATAGGAAATTATAGCAATATGTATTTCTTGGGTGAGGGGACCTAAATAAAACAGTATCTTTTTGACTCTATAATCTGTATTTTTGGCAAAAATTGAAAAGACATAGCGTTTTGGAAAACAGGACCTTAGATAAATTATTCAGAGAGTAACTATTCCTCATGTCTTCAGTGCACCACGTTGGCCTTATGTTCTTTGCAGAACATGATCTTACACAGTGTGGGAGTTCATTAGTTTTCTGATGAATTAGAAACATCTGTGAGTCTGAAAGATTGCTCACCTAGAAAGGACAAAATAAAGTAATATTAATTCTTTATTAAGGAAAAACGTGTCCACATTGCCTGAAAAAACTGACATATTTATCCAGACAGCTGAAGTACTAAATTCACTAAGTGTGTTGAATGTTATTTCTTATGTTGAGATTTAATGTATGCCTCTTAATTAGTTCTTTAGAAATAAGTCAACATTTATTAATATCTATGTATACATTCTTTAAATAGGGAATTTAGTTCATTTTACTATTATAATATGTATCCATTACTTTACATTGAAAATGAATATATGAGATAGTAATTATACATAAATCTAAGTTATTTTGAAATAACTCAACAGGAAGAAGAAAAAAGTATATTTTGAGGGTTAAATCTCATTTTCCTTCAACTTCTTTATAGAACATTTGGTTCTTGAAACAGAAAAGTAAAAAAATGGCCTAAAACGTTTTTGAACCTTAAAAGGCCAAATTTGATTGCTTTATGGAGTTATTTTTAGCTGTGCTTTGTAATATCTTTAGCAATCAAGAAAATAGGAGATTTGTGCTTCTACTTTTATCTCAGATGATACAAAGACCAAAACTTGGCATTAAATTTTTATTGTCAATCACATGTTAATCACAATATAATGCCTTTTTAAAATTAGAGTAAAAAATGAAACCTATTTGAAGAAAAGGATCTATAATCTATTTAGCTTGTTATCATAACTTGACTTTTCTTTTGTAATACCAAACCAAAGAATTTTTTAACAAAGCTTAGACAGATTATGGATCCTTTAACTGTGTAATTAAATCTATTTTATAGTCTAAGGCCTGAGAGACAAATCTAGACTCTGGTACAGTGTAAGACAGTCAACTTTTTAATAAGGATAAAGGCCATGGGAAATCTGATTAAAGGACATTTTTAAAATACTGATTTTAAAATGTTATAGGGCATGAAGCAATGCCAAAAGAAAATAAATATTGTGAGTGTACCCCTTGGGCAAGAGAATTATAACTTATGCCGTATGTATTTCTGATTTGGTAAGATATTGAGGAATATAAAGCAAAATATTATTTCTTTACAAGGAATATGCATTACAAAGATATCTGTAATCTCTTTCCATTCAGCTTGTGAATATCTTCATACGTTGACTAGGCTCCTGATTCAATATCTCCATTGTGATGATAAGTAAACATAATTTATAGGAAAACTAATGGGCAGAGGTGCAGATTGGATATCCAGGCTGTGTATGTGAGAGCAGGCTTGGGAATTGTCCAGAAGCAAAGCAAACTACTGTAGCCAACTTGTTGAATGTGGTTCCATTTGAATCCTGCAAGGTTCACATTCTTTAATTCTCTAGACCAGTGTTTCCCAAAGTGTAGTACGTGTATCCCCAGGAGTACGAGAAGTTTGGTGGGGGTACGCATTGCACTGGAGTTTGGTGGGAATATGCACTGCACCGTGCTTAGCTGCGCCTAATTCTACATTCTCATGACTATGAGGGGTACTCAGCGTTAGGAAAATTATAGAAGGGGTACACATATGTCAAAAGTTTGGGAAACACTGCAGATTCACACTTTCTTTTAGTTAAAATGAAACTCAATAGAGTTAAAACAGAAATAGGAGAAAGGGTTGTGGGAATGGAGGGAGAATGCTATTGACTCAGTGGAACCAACTCCTGAGCTTAGCAGTACACACATACACACACACATACACACACACACACACACACACACACACACAATAGAAGTACCTGGTTTAAAGAACTATTTCTTTTTATTTCATTTTAATAGCTAAATTCTCTATTAGACTTATAACCTCTATTTACATAAACTATACAATTAACAGAACTAAGTCTATTATCCGGTTAATTCTGCTAATAGTGAGAAATGCGTGTGCAAAAGGCTCTGTTTTAAGAGCATTATTATGCATTGTTATATAATTTTTACCCTTTGAGGTGGTTACTATTATTTCTCCAGCTTATCCATGTAGGGACAATACTGAGCAACATGACCAAATATTCAGCTCATAAATGGCAGAAATGAGCCTTAAAATCAGACATGTTCCAGAGCCTGTGTTCTTAACCAGGATACTGCACTACCTTGTTCATCTTTTTTTTTTTTAACATTTAAAAAGAGAGTTGCTTCTAACTAGCTGGTATTGGCTAGGAACAAAAACGTGTCAAAGTGACACTTGAAGAATACAAAGAAATTTAGCATCTTCTCAAGATTACCTTGGAAGTAACTGGCATTAAAATACTCATTTCTAAAACCAAAATTGAGTTAGGAAATTCCAGATATGATGCAGACATGTATCTAAACTTTTTAGAGAATCTATGATATGTTTCATTTATTTTATTATTATTTTGTAAAATCTTCATTTAGGAACAATATAAGGTGAATTCCCTACAAAAATGCCTGGCACACTGTGCTCTCTCAATGACTATTGCATATACCAGAACTCCCGGGGTGTAGATTTTGGAAGGTAATGGGGATTTGGGAAGATGACAGGTTTTGAGTACATTTTTTTAAAAATGTTGCTCACTTCTGACATTTAGAAGCAAAACATCTTTTGAGAATTTTATTTGAAAAAGAGTTTTATGAACTGGTGAAAAGATGTAGAAATTGTGATATGTCCAAACTGTAAAATGCTACTCAAATAAAAAAGAAGGAACCACTGACACATTTAATAATATGAGTTTCAAAAGTATGATACGAAGTATATCCAAAAGACTGCATATTATCTGACTCCATTTATATAAAAATACAGAAAAGTCAAGGCTATAGTAACAATTGCAGATCAGTGATTGCCAGATATTTGAGGTAAGGGGAGGAGGTTGACTGAAGACTAGCAGGTGGAATACTTTTGTGATTTTCTTGTGTATGGCAATGGTTACTATGACAGACTATCCATCCACCCATAAATCCATGTATTTGTACTTATGTATATACATACACACATACAGATGACTAAAGAACATATGGTATATACATACAATAGACTATTATTCAGTCTTTAAAAAGAAGGAATTCCTGACATATGTAACATGGATGAACCTTGAAAACATGATGTTAAATAAAATAAGCCATTCACAGAAGGGCAAATACTGCAATACAAATACTGATATTTATGGTACCAAAAATAGTCAAACTCACAGAAGATGAAATGCTGACAGGGACTAGGGGTAGTAAGTGGACACACAATTTTAATTATGCAAAATGAAAAGAGAATTGTGCAGTATGTTTTGCCTAATGTTAACAATATTTTATTGTATACTTAAAAATTCTTTAAGATGGTACATCTCATGTTAAGTATTCTTATTACAATAAATAAAATTATAAATAAAATTATAAATAAATTACTACATAATTATAATGGAAGATACCTCATTTTTTTAGTAACTAGAAAAAAAGAACATAAAAAAATCAGAAAGAATAAAGAAAACTGATCTGCATGAAAAAATAATCATGTATTGCAGAATTAATAAATATTGAGTGCTATAGTAACTCAATGCAGAATAAATAATATATTTTAGTATATTAAGAGAATTTACTAAAATATACCTTATAGTGGGCAATAAAGAATTATCAAAATAATGTAAATATTAGTAATTATGCAGAGTGTATTTTCTACCCATAGAGAAATTTAAGTATAAATAACAACAGAAAAGTAACTTAAAAATCCCCCAAGTACTTGGGAGATAAGCAATACCATTACATATAATTCAAGTGTTAAAAAAATTCACATGGAAAATTAGAAAATATTCTAACTAAATGATAATGTAAAAGCAACATATTAAAATCTAAGGATTGTAATGCCATGTGTATTTAATGGAAGTTTATAGCTTTACTAGAGGCCTAGTGCACGAAATTTATGCAAGGCATGGGAAGTATTCCTCAGCCTAGCCTGCACCCTCTCCAATCTGAGACCCCTTGAGGGATTGGGCTTAAATGGGCAGTCAGACATCCCTCTCACAATTCAGGACTGCTGGCTCCCAACTGCTCGTCTACCTGCCTTCCTGATTGCCCCTAACTGTTTCTGCCTGCTGCCTGATCACCCCCTAACCACTCCCCTGCCAGCCTGATTGATGCCTAACTGCTTCCCTTCCAGCCTGATTGATGCCTAACTACCCTCCTCTGTAGGCCTGGTCACCCCTAACAACCCTCCCCTGCAGGCCTGGTCCCTCACTACTGCTCTTCCCTGCAGGATTCATTAGCTCAAACTTCCCTTCCTTGCAGGCCTGGTCTCTCCCAACTGCTCTCCCCTGCTGGCCTGATCACCCTCAACTGCCCTCCCTTGTAGGCTTGTTCTATCCCAACTGCCCTCCCCTGCTGGCCATCTTGTGGTGGCCATCTTATGTCCATATGGGGGCAACCATCTTTGACCACATTGGGGCAACCATTTTGTGTGTTGGAGTGCTGGTAAATTTGCATATTATTTTTTATTATATAGGATTAGATAGGATAGAAACCTGGTGCACGAGTGGGGACCAGCTAGTTTGCCTTGAAGGGTGTCCTGGATCGGGGGGGGGGGGGGATTCTCTTGGGGCATGGGGTAGCCTGGGCAAGGAGCCTATGGTGGTTTGCAGGCTGGCCATGCTGCTGGGTGACCCAAGTGGAGGCCTTGGTATCTGGGATTTATTTATCTTATATAATTTAAACTTTGTAGCTTTCATTGGAGGCCAAGACAGGCCAGGGCAGGCAGAAAGCTTTGCTTCCTCCATCGCTGGGGCAACTCAAGTCTCCTGCTCTCTCCAGCCACCATTTTTGTTGGGATTTATTTATCTTCTATAATTGAAACTTTGTAACCTTAAGTGGAGGCCAAAGCAGGTGGAAAGCTTGGATTCTTCCATTGCCAGGGCAACTCAAGCTTCCTGCTTTCTCTGTGGCTACAGCCATCTTGGTTGGGTGAATTTGCATACTCACTCATGATTGTCTGGTGGGAATGGCTTGTGGGTATAGCAGTCATATGGTCAATTTGCATATTATTCTTTTATTAGACAGGGTAATTATAAAGTATACAAGTATAAACACACAAATCTTCTAATTCTTCTCTACTAGGTCACTTTAATGATACTATTTGAATAGTAATCAACAGACTCATGATTTCACTTCTTGAAATTATCCATAATAATTCTTTGATTAAATTAATAATTCTAAATTATGTCTTTTTGCATTTTAAATAGAAACGTGTCTAATTTTAAAGTATATAGTTGAGCTCTTAGTTCTCCTTACATTGCTAAATGTAACACACTCATTGAAAAAATTTAGTTACTATATAAAAATTTTGTCACAATAAGGCCGATTTTAAAAAATAATTAAAAATTCTAATTTTAACTCAACTAATATCTTATTCAGAAAATTAACTGGAATTTAGAGACAAAAGGTGCATGATAACTCAATATTTTAATTTAATAGTAATACATTTTTATCTCAATAAATGTTTAACTTCTTACTATCAAGTTAGATATAAGACACTTTTTAATTCTTCACCACAATACATCTAGAACATATTAATAGAAAAAATAAACTCCATATATGTATAAAAGATATATACTTAAATGTTAATAAATTAAATGTCCATTTTATTAACAAAAAGTCATTGAAAGGCAGAAAAAATTGCATATTAGAAAAGCAGTCAATGCTCTTAGTGAATATAAATAAGCCTTTGGTTAGCTAAAGAAAAATTTTACTGAGAACATTGGTCCTTCTGTTTTCTTAAAGTTTTAATTATATTTATTTTCTTTTGTTATTTTTCTTTGGTTTCTTTTTTTTAATTCAAATTTGTTATTGTTGAAAGTATTAAATATGTCTCCTTTTTTACCCCCCAATGAGCTATCCCCAGCCACTCTTATGCCCTCACCACCCTGTTGTCTGTGTCCATTAATTATGCTCATATGCATGTATACTAGTCCTTTGGTGTCCTTGGGAAATCATAAATGCTTTCCTAGATTAGATTGAGGAGATCTGTATCCTATTTTGCACCGTTATAACTAACATTAAAACTTTGCTCAGCATTTTATTAAATCTTGTTACTTAGGATCCCTCTTTTGATAAAGAAAGGTTTCATAAGCCGTGCTTATGCCACAGTGGTTTCATGATGAACTGATGCAAAGTGAGGAACTTGGCAGTTTTTAATTTAACACTGCTCAAGAAGTCACCATGAAATTTTAGACAATATGATAATACAGAAAAAAATTTCCTTAAAAATTGTACTATCAGTCAGTAACTGCAGCAATTTTCTTTTTAATCATACCTATACATCCTAGGAGAACAGGGTCAATACCAACCAAAGGAGGCTGGTCCTGCAAGAATCTTTGATCAAAACGTCCCGACTGTACTGTTTAAACCTTTACTGTTTAAGGTAAACAACACCCATAGACAGCCTCTCAGACTGTAATCTATCAAAAAACACATCTTTCCCATCAACATAAAATCTTCACAAAATACATCAATACTAAATCCAGTCCAGTTAAGTGAGTTAAAAGTGTATTTGGAAAAGATCCCTTTGACTTTGACTTTTATTTATGTTATTGGAAAATAACAAGAGTGCCGCCATTTCTCACTGAAGTCAATGTTTATTTATTTGTAGGATTGGTATTTTTTTCCCCCTCAATTAAATCAAGTGATTTCACTCTCCCTTATTTGCTTTGTTCATCTGGCCAGTAATGAACAAAGACTCAGTAAAAATATCACCTTTTAACAAGCCTTTCCTGGCTTCTCATAGGTGGAATTGATGGTTATTTCCCATATGCCCAATAATGCTTTCCACTCGATTACACTTTATTTCACTAGATATGAAATACCAGATATGTTACAGGCACTTCAGTTGTATTCTCATTTAATCCTCCCAACAATCCTCCCAACCTATCCAATGACAGATAGATTGTAGTGTCAGCACTTTAATTTTCCCAAGGAGGAAACTAAACACAACTCCTAAATTCTAATGAGAAAAAAATACCATAGAGAAGTTTACAAACCAGGTGGATTGGGTCCAGAACTGATGCTCTTGTCCACAATGCATGCACTATCTATTCATCTGTATGTCAGCCAAAAAATAAAAATATTTATAGAAATTATATTACATAGAAAAATAGAGTCTCCTCTTACCAGGAGGCAGTATAAAACAGTATAGTAATAGATGATTCTTATTGGGCATTATCAATTTTGCTCTCTTCTAAAATATTTTAGTACTAGTTACTCCTTTATTCTGGTGTAAAGGAAATGAGGCATAGAATAGAAACATAGGTGGATGATGTAGAAAAGTAACATGGTAAAAAGGCTCTAAGCAATATAAAGACATGTGATATCATCTCTTTTTTTTCCATTATATTACTTAGCATTAGTGAAAATTGTATTGTTGACAGCCATGCATGTTAAATTATTTATTGTAATATAATTGAACATTTTGTTTGTTGTGCCTGTTCCGAAAGCTTGGTTTTATAGACTGGAAGTCATAGTACCTTTGTGTTTTAAGTAAGGCATTTAACATAGTTCCAAGAAATGTTATTGGAACAGGTGTAGAAATGTTTCATAACTAATAATGGAGAGGAGTAAAAGTATAGTCTATAAGTGATTGTGTATGTCAACATCAACTTTGGGTGTTATGACATTTTATTTTTCCTTTGGCATTGCAAAATTGTATTAATGAGTTGGATCAGGATACTAATAGCTTGTCAGATTTTAAGGTGACAGGTATTGTCAAGAAGCTGAAATGATTATAGTATCAGGTACATAAAATCCTCAAAGGTTTAAAATAATCATTTAATAAGAAAACAATTAAGTGAAAATACAAATGTGTATATACTTGCCAAAAGGAAATTCACAAGAACAATAAATTACTCATTAAAATAAGGGAGAAGAAATGTAGGAGTTTTGCTTCAAAACGTGCTAATAGTAGAAAGAACTTAAATGGTAGCTGTGATTTTTTTTGTATTAATAAATGAAAGGATAGGGTCAGCACAAGGGAGAAAACAATGCTTTGCTTCTCAGTAGTGGGTAGATACCATATTCCAAGATGATTTGATTAGGCAATGCATCATAGATGATATAACTAATGTTGAAGGGAATTAACTTGAAAGAAGAGAAGGTTCAGAAAAAAACTTGGTCTATACTTTCAAATTTTCATTTTTTAATCTTTCATTCTGTTGAGTGTGTGTGTGTGTGTGTGTGTGTGTGTGTGTGTGTGGAGGGGGAGAGGGTATTTTGTCTAAATGTAGAGATTATAGAAAGGTACCCATGAAAGAAAACATTCTTCATTCATTTATAAAAATATTTCAGATTATGTAACATCAAAGTGACTGTAGAGACACTTTATTAAAAGCAGAGGAAAATAATAATGAAGTAATCTTACAAATGAAGGGCAGAAAAAATGTATTTTGTTTCCTCTCAAGAGACTGTTAAAAATGGAATTACTGTTCAAACCTATTTAAATAGTTTGAGTTATAAAATATAAACCCACTGTAATAAACTGGCATTTGATAACTGCAAATAATTAATGTCATAAATGAAGGTGTGAGCCATATTGACAGGACAATAAGTCAGATTTGAATACCTTTGAACATTTCTGCCTCTGCAAAACTGTATTTTACAATACTTATGATAACTAAAGAGAGCAAATAATGAAAAAATGGCTTTATAAAATGTGTTTGCATTTGGTTAACATTGACTGCAAATTCAGTATGAAGACAGAAAGGCCAGGGATGAAGTCTGAAAATCCATGTGATATTCCAGCTGCTTGCTTTACCCAAACATTGCTCTTCCATCTCATTTCCACTCATTGCAATAGGTCCATGGGATGGAGTAGGTAAAATGGTAAATTTGAAGTTACCATAGTAGAGGACTACTATTTTATCTTGAATAAATGGACCTCCTTTCACTCTTTTATTATGAATGTCACACCTCATTGGTCTTGCCTACAGGTAATGTGTCACCATGATGAATGCCACCCACTTCTACACACAGTGTAGTCTAGTGAAAAGAGGGCTTCATTACAAACTATAATTCATTTCTGATTTTAGCACAGATTGGTTGAGTGACCTTGAGTAAATTGGGTCATGTCAGCATATTGAAGCTTTTTGGCTGTGTCCTTGCCTGCCTTGCATGTAACCAATGCATTGCATATGGTAGCTTTTCAATATGAATAATCGGAGTTATCATAAGACAGTAACAATATTGTACTGTTTTATAACTAACATTGCTAATGTTAGTTTCTTTATCAAGACTGTGAGAATGCTTTCCTTTGTGTTATACATCTTTACTTTTTCAAATTTAGCTTTTTTTATTGAGGTATAAACAAATAAAATGGTAAGATATGTAAAATGAAATGTACATGATAATTTCATATATGAATACATTGTAAAAAGATTCCTTCTATTGAGTTTATTAACACATCTATAATATAACATATTCACTTTGTATGTGTGTATGTGAGAGAGAGAGGGAGAGAAAACATTTAGTTCTACTCTCTTAGCAAATTTCAATTATACGATACTGTATTATCTTTGTTATATATCTTTTGTTGATTTGCTAGGTTATTTGTAAAGTTTATCTTTGAAAAGTGGTTCTGGCCTCAGCTGGTGTGGCTCAGTTGGTTGGAGCATTGTTCAGGACTCTGAAGGTCATGGGCACATACCCATGTTTTGGGTTCCATCCCCGGTCAGGGCACATGCAGGAGATAACAGATGGATGTTTCACCCTCATGTCAATGTTTCTTCCTCCCTTTCCCTTCTCTTTCTCCAAAATCAATTAAAGGATAATAAAATGGGTTTGAACTTGATTGCACCAGTAATTTTGGATGTTTAGATGTTATCCCCAGAGGAATTAGGCACAAATGTTTCTATGTAGACAGATTTTTTTTTCTTTCAAAAGAGTAGGGCATTTCCTGTTTTTTATAGGTTATTAACAAAAAGGTACCAAAGTGTACAAAGTAAAAAATGTCTACCACCATACTGCCACTAATTCCTCTTCCTAAATAATTTTCATTATCTATTAATATATCTCTACAAGGGTGTTTATTTTTTCATTAATTTCAGTAGTATTCAGCTCTACCTGTTCTTATACAAGTTGCTTATTATCACATATTAACATAACTTGTCATGTAGATATGCTTTATTGTTTAACGACTCCATATTCTTTTATTGTAATAATATATAAATATTTATTTACTCAATTCCATATTAATGGATGTTCATATTTTTACAAACTATGCTGCAAAGACTAAATACATATAGTAATTTTAGAGAATTACATATATTTAATTTTAGAAAAAGCTGAGTGATATTGCAAATTTTTCTGCAAAGTGTTATATAAATTTATCTCCCATCTGCAATGTTTAAAAATATCTATTCATCTTATGCTCATCAATAGATATTGAAGATAGCAATCAAATATATATGATTTTAAAAATTTATATTAATGCACCATTCCTAAATTTTACTATAAAGAAAATTTTATTTTTTAAAAATAAGGTACAGTCCTGACCTGTTTGTCTTAGTGGATAGAGCACTGACCTGCAGTCTCAAGGGTCCCAGGTTTGATTCCTGTCAAGGGCATGTACCTTGGTTGTGGGCACATCCCCAATAGGGGGTGTGCAGGAGGCAGCTGATAGATATTTCTCTCTCATCGATATTTCTCTCTATAAAAAAATAAAAATATATATTTTTAAAAAGTAATGTACAAAATATAAAAAACATAAAATAGTTTAAAACATTTCAATTCTGCATATTTTAATTATATATTATAATATTAAAATAATGATGAGAAAACTAATAAAAATTATATTGAGGTGTTTGGTTTTTCAATCTGACCACATTCTATTAATTGAAAATTTAAGGACAATAGTCATCACTTCAATATATATTGTTGTTGTTGTTAATCCTCTCTGGAGGATATTTTTTCATTGATTTTTAGAGTGTGGAGAGAGAGAAGAGAAATATAATGTGAGAGAGATACGTCGATTGGTTGCCTTCTGCACCTACCCCAACCAGACCCTGAGATGAGCCTGCAACTGAGGTTTATGCCCTACACTAGAATTGAACCCAGGACCTTTCAGTTAACAGACTCTCTAGCCATTGATCCAAACAGGCTAGGACCATTTCAATATTTTGAAAAACAAAATAACCAGTCTTCTGATGTTCCAACTCTAAAATGTGACTAAAAAGCTGTTGTTAACTAAAATAATTTAATTTGCATCATTGAGACCCTCACTGCATGTAAAGAAAAGCTTCAGGAAGAAAAATGGAATACCATTTAAATAAACTTCTTTTACTTTTTATACATTTATGTGAGAATCTCTGGTCTTTGAACAACTAATAATATAGGTATTATTGCCTGATGAGGATCATTTCTAGTTAGTTCATTTTCCTCCTCAGTGTCCTTTACTTAGTTAAGTTAGTTGGTTAGTTTCAGCCACTAACTATAATTCTGAAATGTCCTGTCAATTTTTTCAGATGTGTAGAAATAATTATGATTCCTTGTTAACATAATATTCATAGAGTTCTGAATCAAGAGTTTGACAATCACAATTCAAATATTATGTTAGCCTTTGGACCTCATCTGTAACTTTTGCCAGTTCATTTAACACTCTGAATCCCTACCTTCTCATTTGTAAAATTTGTATGTGGAGGATTAATTGAGATAAAAAGCAAAGCAATTAGCACCTCTATTAAATACTTACCACCATTGACTCATTTTACAGATGGGGATATGAAAGCTCAGAAATATAAAGTCAAGTTCATTTAAACTAAGTCAACAACTCTAATTAAAATTGACTGGAAAAATTGGTTTAATGATTTTTAAAGAATAGATAAAACACCTGAGGGTTAAGTGAAATATAATGTTAAAATTAACTGTTAGTCACACTTAATCTACCTGCTGACTTTTATTTTCTGGTGTTTATTTAATTTCATAACAACATTTGAATTCAGATCTCTTTGATTCCTGATACCATCTGCTTGGTCATTATGCTTTCTAGTATATAACCAGGAAAACATATTTATAATTTTGGAATAGTAAAAGAGGACATATTTGATAAGATAATTATAATTATTCAGTAAATTAAATTAAAATAAATAAAGTTTAAAAGGAAATAGACATGGCAATTTCCAAAGAATAAAAAAAAAAGCTAGATGTTAAAAACTTATAGAAAGCCTAATAATTAGAATTGGATTTAATTGCAATGTGATGATGCACAGTACAGTATGATATCACTTATATGTACAATCTAAAACAGTAGCCAAATTTATAAAAATAGAGAGTAGAAAAGTAGTTCCAGGGGCTGAGAAGTGAAGAAATTGCAGGAGATTTTAGTTAAAAAATACAGATTTCCAGAAAACAATCACAATTCAAATATTAGAAGGTGAATAAGAGGGTATGAGATGCACAGCATTGTGATTGTAATTAGCAATATTGTATGATACCTTGAAATTTGCTAAAAGAGTAGATCTTAAATGATCTCATGACAAAAATGTATTGGTATTTATGTGATGTGATGGAGGTGTTAGCTAACACTGTGGTGGTATTCATACAGCAACATATCAAGGTATCAAACACATTGCACACCTTAAACTAATCCAGTGTTTTATGTTAATCATATCTCAATATAACTTCAAAAAACAAACCTATAATAAAACCTTCTAATTTTCAGTTTGAATAAAAAATGCTTTCAATGTAATGGGTTAACTACAGATTAGGTGACATATAAAAGGTAACCAGCACAATGCATGATGAATGACCCTCAGTAAATGGTAGCTATCATTAATCCTAGATCTAACACAAAAGGTAGGAACTTATGTAATTGTAACCACAGTGATACAGTATGCAAAAGGCTAGTAATTTACATTTGAGTCTGTGATTATTAGATATTTATTGTTTTTGTCATGAGCATTCATTCTCTTTTGTTTTAAGGGGTGTGTAAGAGGACCTGATATCCCTTTTATCTTCAAGGGCAATCACAGCATAACATTCTCTATCCATAGTTATTGGTTTGAAGACAAATATATGGCCCTATCACAGCAAATCCTTGTATATATTTCCAAGACACATTCAAGAGTATACCATTGCAGTATCTTCCTAGAGTCTTAAACCTACATATGTAGTCACAGACCTGCAAATGCAGTCACTGCAGGGAACTATCTCACTTTCATGGGGAGGCTGAGAATAAAGCCATCTTGTCTGAGCATCTGAATTCAATATATGAAAAATAAATCGTCCTCCTTTTTATTTGCTTAAGCTGATAATTCTCTCTGCATTCCTAAATATTATCTTTTATTTTTCAACTAGAGGCCCAGTGCACGAAATTCGTGCATGGTGGTGGTGGGGGTGTCCCTCAGCCCAGCCTGCATCCTCTCCAATCTGGGATCCCTCTCACAATCCAGGATTGCTGGCTCCTAACTGCTCGCCTGCCTGCCCTCCCCTGCAGGCCTGGTCACTCCTAACTGCCGTCTCCTGCTGACTTGGTCTCCTCTAACTGTCCTCCCTTGCAGGCCTGGTCCCCCCTCCTGCAGCTGCCCTCCCCTGTTAGCATGGTACCCCCCAACTGCCCTCCCCTGTAGGCTTGATCTTCCCCAGCTGCTCTTCCCTCAGGCCTGGTCTCCCTCCCCCCCCCCCCAATTGCCCTTCCCTGTAGGCCTGGCACCCCTAAAATGTCCTCCCCTGCAGACATGGTCATCCCCAACTACCCTCCACTACAGGCCTGGTTTCTTGCACTGCCCTTTTCTAGATGCCTGATCACCCCAACTGCCCTGTCCTATAGTCCTGGTCCCTTCCAACTGCCCTCCTCTGCTGGCTTGATCACCCATAACTACCCTCCTCTGCCAGCCATCTTATGGAAGCCATCTTGTGTCCACATGGGGGTGGCAATCTTTGACCACATGTTGACCTTGTATGTTGGAGTGATGATCAATTTACCTATTAATAATTTATTAGATAGGATATTTAATTTAGATTTTAATAACATACTTTCTTCTTTGAATTCCTAGAGCATTTTTGGCTGAGATTATACACATTTTGACACTTCCTCCTAGTCTACTTTGGATGCTACAGCTTAACATTTGTGCCTGTAACTCACCATTATTCCCAGCACTCTCCATCAAACACACAAATGGCCATCTTGATTAAAAACTCAACCAGTACAAGGAATGTATTTGTACACATTTTATTTCTCCACAGAGTTAACCCATGTTACTTTCCTGACCAGATGCTTACATGTGTTTCTCAAAATTTATTCAAATTACAAAAATTTGCCAAAAACAATGAGTTTGGTCCCATTATAAGCTTTGATATATTCAACAGCCTACACGAGCTTATAAAAGGGAGTATGTTCTGATATTAAGACTAACTTGATGAAATGAGAATGTGCCATTAAATATTTTGCCAAATATGATGAGAGAGAGAGAGAGAGAGAGGGAAGGAGGGAGGGAGGGAGAGAGGAGAGACCCACATGCCAATTAATTTACTAGTACAGGCAACAAGTAAAATTAGGAAATTATTTGAAATGTATTTGGGGGCAGGGAGAAAAGTTAGGGACTGATACTTTCTTTGGAATGATGCTACAATTATAAATATACAAACATCTACATTATTTCATTACGATATTTACTACTTTGTAATATTAAGTTATTTTTAGACTAAAATTTTTGTTATCAATGAACCTGCACAAAATCAAGAGTTTGAGTATAAAACATTTGTGTCAGAGGATGTGTCTGTGGTCTTTCTATGGAAATTAAGAATAAAATATTGCAATATTAAATATAGTTAGGCTTAAATATGCTATATTTATTTACTTGCTATTTTGAAAACATTAACTGGGGGAAAAATGTATCCTACTTCCTGTCACTTTTATTTTCCCACTGTTTTGACCTTCAACCAAGTCAGATATAAGCATTGACCAGTAGCACTGATTGTAGCTGAGCCTTTTGGTTGAGGATGTATTTGATGAGATCCGTGCTACTGATCTCATTGATATGAGATCCACAAACTACCCAATTTAGAGGTTGCATTTAAAGATAATCCTAAAAATGGAACATGATATTTAGATGATACTCTGCTAGATTTTTATTTGAACAATCCTAAAGACAAATCAACTGGAAGTTAAACAATAGTTTCTACTCTATCAAATTTTTGTGAAAAGTGCATGTGTTTTAACAAAATTGCCAATACAATGTTTATGTTTTCTTATGAGAAGTCCAAGTACTGCAGACAATACTGTTATCTATCCTTCATGTATACAGGTTATAGTATTAACATGCATAAATAAGTTCTCAAATTGCCTTATAGTGACACACAAAACCATGCTGATCTTAGAAGTTGTACTTATTTACATGATCACCATTGTGTTTTAGAATACTTTTTTTTTTTCCTGTACTGCCTTAAGTGGAGTTCATTAGTTCTTTCTATATTTTCTGTAATATGCATGTATTACCTTTAAAATAAATAAACAAATGAAGCAAGAAAGTTATCAAACAGCAGAGACAAATGATATATGGACTAAGAAAAGCCTTTTTTTTGGGGGGGGGGTTGTAAATGGTAGTCAGTACATCATAATTATTGAGGCAGATTCAGTCTTTGAAAGGATCAGTAGTATGTAATGTCCCCAGACATGGATTATTCTGGAGTTTGGGTGCCATTTTAGGAGGCTAACTTTATATTTGGGTGAGGAAAGATGACTCCTTGAACTGAAGAGGACATGGGGATGGTGGGATGTTAGGACCATCAAACAGCTATGGCAGGAGAAAAACTGAACCCAGCAGAAATAAGAAACAGTAAATGTCTAAATGGAATGTGTTTCAGCCTAAGGTTCTCAGTTGGCTCTCAATACAAAAAAAAAAAAAGTAAATAAATGAAAAACAAAACATAAAAGAAACAAGTGGTGATATGTTAACAATCCTACATGAAAAAGTTTTTAGTATATCTAGGTATTTATTTATTTTATTATTTTTTATTGATTATGGTATCACATAATTGTCCTCATCCCCCATTCCCATCCCAAACCCCTCCCTACATATGCCTCCACCCCCCTGTTGTCCATGGCCACTGGCTAGACCCATATGCATGCACACAAGTCCTTTGGTTGATCTCTTCTGCTTACCCCCCCATCCCCCACCTTCCCTACTTTCCCTCTGAGGTTTGAGAGTCTGATCACTGCTTCTCTTTCTCTGGGTCTGTTTCTGTTCATCAGTTTTTGTTGTTCATTATTTCCTCTAGATGTGTGAGATCATGTGATCCAAGAAATAACCTTGTAAGAACCGAAACTGAGACAAGCCATAATGGTTATGCTGGGAGGCAAATGAATCAGTCTGGGTGTATCTAGGTATTTTAATTGAAGCCCTTGAATTCCTCAGAGAAAAGTTTTCCAGTTTGCTCCCTGGGAAGGGCTGACAAATTAGCTGAAGAAAGAGACTGGGGGGTAAGGTTCAGCAGTTCACCTCTATGTAACGCACATTGTTGTGTGGTGGATTTCTCCAGCAAGAGGGAGAATTTCCTAGCTTCGCTCTTCCCCTCACCAATCCCATTGCATGATCAGCACCTCGAGTTCTCTGTGCCTTATATTTTATAGTGGAGAAGTCTACAGGGAAGCCTAGAATTTCACAGTTCTGATTTTGACAGAGCAGATGAATAATGTAATCCTTGGGAAAATAATTATCATGCCTTTTTTTGTTGTTGCAGTTGTTTAAGATCTAAAGGCATATCTTACCAAGTAGTCCATGTCCATCATAAAGTTTGTACTTTGCTTTTCACCTGTCTAACGTATGTCTGTATCTGAGAGGATTCTAAAAGCAGATAAGGAAAGAGGGCTTTTATTTATTAGGACTTCTCAAATCCTGAGAAGTTAAGATGTTGACACAGCTGTTGCTTGGTGCTTTAGGATAGAGCTCACCAGATTCACTTTCTCCAGAAAATGAAACTGCTGTCTGCCATCTGGTTGGAGAGGTGACTTCTAGCTGCCTATGGAAGTATGTGAATGAGAGAGAGGAATGATGTGAGTCATGAGAACCAGGAAGGTCTAATGCTACGTAAATTAGATTTCTAAGCAAATGTATGTTTCAGATCCATTCATCAAGTCCTACAATCATAATTGTCTGGTATCTTCATTCATGAAACTTTTATGGCCTTATGCGTATTGGCTGGATTGCCTCTTGACAAGAAATATGATGGGCTACATGTTTTGCTTTCTCTGCTTGGACCATCTGTTTTCTGTCTTCTAGTACTCTGTTGACATCGATTGCCTATAGTTGTTTTTTGCCCATTTATTTATGTCACTGTAGACATATGTGTATTATGTTCTTACTGATGTTTCAATGGAGGTGTGGTGTGGCACCAGTGTTGATAATCCCATGTTGAATCTGCCATATTTTTCCTGTAGTCCCTAAGTGTCATCACCAAGATTCGTTAGCTAAAATAAAATTCTTCTACAAATGATCAAAAATTAATGATACATCTTAGCAATTATTCAAAGTATTTTATATCTGTAGAAATGATATTCATATGAATTATAATTTATTTATCATTCTCAACTACATTCTAAGAAGTGAGTTACAATTTATGATTCATTAAAAAATATAAATGTAACAATAAATAAGAGAAGATTTGTGGCAAGAGTGTTCACCCTGGAATAGGTTTTATCCTGGTCCTCCTCACCAATACTGTGTAGCTGTGAAATGTTGAATTGTAAATATGCTGTAAATTACAAAAGGAAAATGGTAGGTGGTTATAAAAATTGGTTACAGGTCAACTTTCAGTTTTACATCTCTGTATTGCCTTAGCCTTTAACTTTTTCATAAATGTGCCTAAATAAAAATTTTAAAAAATTGAGTGCAAGTTACATACTTATCAATAAACAAAAAACTAGATAACAAAAACCTAAATAATGAATGCCGAAACTAGTTTGGCTCAGTGGATAGAGCATCGGTCTGCGGACTGAAGGGTCCCAGGTTCAATTCTGGTCAAAGGCATGTACATTAGTTGCGGGCACATCCCCAATAGGGGGTGTGCAGGAAGCAGCTGATCAATGTTTCTCTCTCATCAGTGTTTCTAGCTCTCTATCCCTCTCCCTTCTTCTCTGTAAAAAAATCAATAAAATATGCATTTAAAAACAAACAAAACCTAAATAATGTAAACGAACACTTAGTAATTATTTATTAAGTACTAGCTATCTATGTGTCTTGTCTTCTTAGGCTGCTATAACAAAACAGCACAGACAGGATAGCTGAAAAGTAGACATTTATTTAGCAAAGCTCTGGAAGCTGGCAAGTCTAAGATTAGGGTGCCAGCATGGTTGGAGACTTTATGAAGGCCCTGTGTCCTTCCATGGAGGAGGGAGAGAGCTCTGGGCTTTTTCTCTCCTTTATAAGATCACTAATTTCATTCAGGGGGCCCTGCCCTCATGAAGTCATCTAAACCTAATCACCTCCCAAAGGCTCTGCCTCTGAATACCATCACATTGAGGGTTGAGGTTTTAATATATAAATTTTGGGAGGACACAAACATACAATCCATAAGATTATGTGCTTCACATGTGTTTGTTAATTCTCATACCAAACCTATAGGGCTAAGAATTTTTAATATCCCCTTTTAGAATATGAGGAAATTGAAGCAGAGAAAAGTAGTAATTCATTCTAGATCACTCAGCTAGGAAAGCATGTACACAGAAATGCAAATTATGAAAACCCACATTCTTAACCACTGTGTTGCACAATTGTGTATGATTATACCATTTGTGTATGTTGTAGGTACTCAGTAAAGAAAGTGAAATCTGTACCTTTCACATTAGGATTGCTTATAATACACCGTTTTATTTACTTCAACCATTGACTGGTGTCACGGACAGAAATAATCTTAGACATTTAGTATGCCATAAAAATAAAATATAATTCTTATTTTAAACTTTGTGCTTTTCTAAGATGTTCAGATAAATTTTTAACACAAAAAATTCCCCAAACTAATGATGTTATATTGTAATATAAAGCTCTTAAATGATAAATGTCTCCTCTAATACCACTTCCTGGAGGGGGGGGGGGCGCGGAAAATCACTGTAATTGTGTGTGGAAAAAAATACTTTAAAGAAAATAATTTCCTAATATCTAAAAAACAAATTACCATATTTTTCGGACCATAAGACGCACTTTTTTTCCCCCCAGAAGTGGGGGGAAAAAGTCCCTGCGTCTTATGGTCCAAATACAGCCTACACATATACTTTTAAAAAAAAGTTTTTTTACTTGCCCGGCTCTGTGTGGTCTCTGTGTGCTTGCCCGGCTCTAAAATGGTTCTAAATGCTGCTGTTTACTTTACAGGGTTGATTACATGTGTTTATGACTGTGATGTTGGGTTTTAATGCACATAAAATATTTTAGGACACTATTTGTTTCAGAATTTTTTTTTCTTCATTTCCCTTCTCCAAAAACTGGTGCGTCTTATGGTCCGGAGCGTCTTATGGTCCGAAAAATACGGTAATCTGAGTTTAGGAAATATCAGCAACCACAGTTTATTTTAAAGCTATTCAACCAATGTTTGCTAAATTTCTTGTGGCCTGCATTGCTCCACTTAGTAATGGGTTTAAAAGCTCTGCACCTAGCTTAATGGAGTCTGTACTAGAGGAGGCTGCAGGAGGAAACCTTTTCTTCTGAACTCAAGGTTTATTAGTTTTATTTTTCTCTCTTCTCTTCTCTCTTGCTCCCTTGCAATTTCTCAAAAAACAATTTTCAATTTTGTTCTATTAATTCCCAGATCATTCAGCCTGACAACTCAATTTACCTTTAAGGGAAATGTTGAAATTACATGATTTTTTCCATTGATTTCTGGAAAATGCTTCAGAAATGATTTATGGTATAATGATAAAACATTTTTCAAAACATTAAAACCAAAATGGAATCTGGGGCAGTAGAACAATAATTAAAATATATGGTGACTTGATGATACAATGAGTTATTTAAAAATCAACATTTAAAGTTGTATAAAGAAGCAATTTAACTCCAGATGCTTGAACTAACTCTGTCCATTTTTAATCAGGGGTCTTCAAACTACGGCCCGCGGGCCACATGCGGCCCGCAGAGGAGTCTGATCCGGCCCGCCAGGTTTTTTGGGCAGTGAGCGCAGCTGAGGTGTTACAGTAGGAATTAGTAGTTCATATAGTCTGGCTCTCCAGCTCTCTGAGGGACCGTGATCTGGCCCCCACTTTAAAAAGTTTGAGGACGCCTGATAGAGTATAGGCAAATTAAGGGAAACAAGAAAATCTACAAAAAATGATGAAGGCAAAATTCTAGTAAAATTAATTGATATTAAATGTGATTAAAGGTCTAAACATTTTATATTAGTGCTTAGTAATGTCAGTTCGGTTTTAGTATTTATATCTGATAATAATACATATTTATGTATATATTAATATGAATGTAAGGTGAGCCAGTAATTGTGAAATATATAATACTTGATAACTATGCTAAAAGTAAGACTCATAGTTTTACAGGTAGTAGGATTAGTGCTACTAGGGCCAGGAGGTAAGCTGAATAATAGTTTATATGACTAGTCTTTGTTTTACTTTTTATAGACTTATAATATAAATATTTATGATCGTTAAGGTAAAACTTTAATATCTTAAGCCATTCCAATTAATAATATAAATTATATTCTTTCACATTTGAAGAGTTTATTTGAATTGAAGCACTGTGCCACAGCTTTAATTTCCTTAATCAGGAGTAAGCATCAGGCCCTAGCCAGTCTGGCTTAGCGGATAGAGTGTCGGTCTGCAGACCAAAGGGTCCTGGGTTTGATTTCGATTTCGGTCAAGAGCACATATCTTGGTTGCAGGTTCCTCCCGAGCCCAGGCCCTGGTCAGGGCTCATGCAGGAGGCAACCAATCTATGTGTTTCTCTCACATAGATGGTTCTCTTTGTTTTTCCTTCTGTCTTCCACCCTCCCTAAAAATCAATGGAAAAATATTCTTGGGTGAGGATTAACAACAACAACAAAAAAAAAAAAACAAAAAAAAATAAAAAGAAAGAAAGAAAAAGAAAAGCAGGTAAGCTTCAGTGTGAGAATAAATCAAGTTTCCCTCTTTGAGGTCAGCTTGTTACAGATGGAACACTGCAGCACTGTTTATACTGAAATGGGTTTTTGAGCTGTGTAGGAGGAGGTTGGTAATACATGGCATGATTACATTTCATTTATATTTCAATTCTAACTCTCTAGAGCCCTGGCTCTGCTTTCTCATTTTCCCTTTTGTGTGACATTGGTGCATAGGGTGATGACTGTAGATTATCATCAGTAATTCCCAAATCCCTCCTTCTCTCTACAATATTTCCTTTTTGCTTAGCTTTAGAAATTTGATGATTTTCTTTCCCTTGCTCATCTCTCTCTGTTCCAGAAACATAAAATTATCTGAAGTTTGGGCTGCTATTGAGCTAATTTAACAAGCACAAGTATTTAATTAATTTAAATCAGATTATATAAACACTGTCTCAGGAATTAGTAAAGGACATTGTTCTATTTCTCATAGTTGTGGGAGATAGAAAAGCTGAAGTCTGAACTTTGCAAAAGCCTCTATCATTTACAAAGCTAAATTTTTAGGTTATTTATCAAAATTACTCTTCTCTGTCTCCTTACCTAAGGATGTCTACCTTTCTGCATTTTAAACAATGCCTGCAAGTTTGGAACACTGTTTTTCTACATGTTATTTTTTCTTTTCAGAAAAAGATTCTCGCCAAAACCGGTTTGGCTCAGTGAATAGAACGTTGGCCTGTGGACTGAGAAGTCCCAGGTTCGATTCCGGTCAAGTGGGCACATTGGCAGTAGGGCATGTGCAGGAGGCAGCTGATCAATGTTTCGCTCTCATCAATGTTTCTGACTCTCTGTCATTCTCCCTTCCTCTCTATAAAAAAATCAATAAAATAGATTTTTTTAATTCTCTTTTTTTTGCAATTATAAAATTTGCATAGTTTATTTAACAGTTTATAAATATGTATTATGCATCTGTTGTGAATGTGATTTTATTTATTGACATTTTCTTTTAAATTATATTTTGGGGTGACACATTAATGTGATTGTATAGGTTTTGAGGGTGCAATTCTGTGATAAAAGAAATCCAGTATATTGTGACAAAAGAAGGTTTGACTTTTGGTGGTGGACACAATGCAATATACAGAGAGTCAAGGTTCTCTTTTAAATGACATGATTTTATTATTCCAATGTCTATTGTGTACTAATAATTAGGCAACAAACTATAAAATTGTGGAATTAAAACTACTGTAAATTATGTGCAAAATAAGAATAAATTACAAATTTTGAGATATTGTGATGTGTAGAATATATACAAATGTCAGAATTTACTAAGAATATTCTAAGTCAGAGAGTTCTACATTTAAGTCATGTAAATAGATATTTTGTGAGCTCCTGTTTTGTTCCTGGAAATATGCTGGCTGCAAGCAGTTCCTGGAAATAGGCGACCCTGCTAGCGGTTCTCAACCTGTGGGTTGAGAACCCTGCTGTAGAGCCTAAGACCATCAGAAAACACAGATATTTACATTATGATTCATAACAGTAGCAAAATTACAGTTATGAAGTAGCAATGAAAATAATTTTATGGTTGGGGTCACCACAACATGAGGAACTACATTAAGGGGTCATGGCATTAGAAAGGTTGAGAACCACTGTTCCAGTTGCCTTTTTAAATCATTACACAAATTTTCAAAGGAGTATAAATGATCGCAGGAATTTTCCAGGGAGATGTAGAAAATGGCATTTGGACTGAGAAATCTATTGAGGGCTCATCTGAAAATAATAGAAACCTCAAATTGTCAACCTGACTCAGACATATCTACTAGTATTTACTTCACAGATTTCTAAGCTAAGGGCTAGAGAGGAGAAGAGGGCTTGCCCAAGAATAACCGTCTACAAATCAGCAAGAATATTATTTTTTTCTATTTCCTGGTCTGGAGTTTTCAGGTTACATGATCAAATTTAACTTTTATCTTTAAACCAAAGACTCTGATTTAGGTAAAGTCATTTGTTAGGTGTGACAGCTTGCCTAATTTACAAATAGCTGGCTTTTGTTCAGCTCTGATTTGGATAGGGATGGTGGAGGACATTACTCTATGTGTGAATGGATGTCACCCCTTCCATTTTCAAATAAGTGAAAATAGTTAATAATTAGAACACACCATACTATATGTAATTGATAGCCAATACCTAACACATAGCAATAAATTAGTAAGTGCTAGCAAATATTATATTTCCACTAAGACATTTTAATTTAAGCATAACGTTTAAGTGACTAAACTTCCAAATTTTTTGGAAGAACCATCTGTGTGTTTTCAAGATTCCATAAAATCTGTTGTGTTTACGGGTATAGGACCTCATATTATAAAGGGTGACTAACCCATTCCATTATAACTTCTTTACAAAACCTTTCCCACTATATCAAACAGTACAGGGGTGAAGGCAGTCCAGAAACTTGTGGGTAGGACTTGGATCATGAAAGAAAGTAAAGAACTGGGGGGACAGAAGCAGGGCTGAAGAAGGAGGACGCATGGAAGAGAGACAAATTATCAAGTGTGATATTTTAAACAAGGTGTGTGTGTGTGTGTATTGTTTTTTTTTCTTTCTCTAATTACATAGCTTTTGTAATCATATTCCATTTTCAAGGTTAAGTTTTCTTGTCTCAGTATAAATTTTACGGATGATTACATTTTATTTACACAACAGAGGTAGTGACAGCAGCAGATAGGGCTTTGTTTTCTGCCCAACACTCTGAGGTCAAAATGATTACTGTCAATGAAATGAGAAATAAGCAGAGCTAGCAAATACTAGTACAGAATGCTACTTATAGGCCAGTCACCGAGCTAATTGCTTATTTCCATGATCTTAATCACCATAGTAACTCTAAAAGGAAAATCATTTCCGTTTTATGGAAAGAAACATGAGGTTTGCAGCATTTACCTTGCCTAGAGTCATATAGGTAACAACCAAGTATTGAATAAAAAATACAAAACCTCCGTGTCAGCAAAGTCCACGACTTTAACCATTATAACGGGCTGCAAGAAAACACTCTATGCCCTTCTCTTTCTCCTGGTGATTTTCACACATCGGGTAACACCCTCCACCCTCCCTGTTCAAATCAGAGCTGAACAAAAGCCAGAACCATGGGAGGCCCTCCAGCCCCATCTCCTGTCCTGGCTGGACGCGAGTGTGCTCCAGGTGCACCGTTTGGCTGGGCCACTCTGAACTATTTGTGACGCCTTTGCCCCTGCTGTTCCTTCTGCTTGGAAGATCCTTCCTCAGTCTTGTCAGCTCATACTTATATTTCTTGGAACCATTACCTGACCTCCCAGGCATGAATCAAACAAGGTCCTCAACCCTTCCGCCCCTGGGACTGCTCCTTCCGCTGTGGCCGTCCAGGGCCTTAGACTTACCTTAGTCACGTTATGTAAGACTTGGCATTAAACTATTGGCTAACTTCCCACTTTCTTCAATAGATAATGAAATGAGAATAGAAACTCAGTCTTATTCTACTTCTATCCCCCATGCCCAGCCCAGCAAATACAACCTAATAGATACTAAAAACAAAACAAAACAAAACAAAAAAAACTGCATGATTTAATAAGTCATAATTAATAATATAATTTCTGAATAATTCTATGAGGTAGGCATTGTACTTAGTTTTCCCATGTGTTACCCCATTTAGTTTTTCTAATCAATCTGGTAGCTAAATAATATTAATTCCACTCTAAATCAGGAAAATAAGATCTAGAAAGAACATGGGATTTTCCATTGTTTATACAGATAGTTTGTGCCAAAGGAAATATGAACTTTTGTCTCTCTAAAGTAGAATTTATACTTGAAGCACTGAACTATTTTAGATTCCTTCATGAGGGAAATAATGAAAACTTTAAGACACATAATCTTACAATGTCAACTACCATTATTGCTTTCTCATTAAAAAAAAAAAAAAAAAAAAAAAAAAAAAAAAAAAAAAAAAAGATGGCTTAAAATAGCCTCATTTCCTGACGTTCTCACACTATGCCCCACTTGTTTCTAAATCAGCTTGTTTGTTCTTGTGTCCTCCCTCCCATGATGCTCATTGCTTTCTGCCTGCTTATTCAAACCTTACCTGTCCATTGGGGATAGCTGAAGTAGTGTTCTTCCCTGATGTCCTGAGCTCAAATTTACACTTATCTCTGTATTTTGTCCCTTGTAAGTTACCCTTTTTCTTATGTTTTTAGAGTTTTGTTAAGATTAAGAGTAGTTTTCGTAGTCAGAGTGTTTGTAGATGACTCAACTGTATATGAGCTTTGCCTTAAGGTTAGTATTGATTTTACATGATTGATGCCTCCATGGGGATTTACTTGGCCAGTAAGAATCTCAAGATTCATGAGTAGGCGTGGGAGTGGGCAGATTAGGGCCTCAGGCTCTGAGTGCCGAGCAAGGCAAATGAAGGCTTAGTTACTGGTGAAGAAAATAAGGAGAATAAGAAAGACAAACCAGCCTGGCCAGCATGGTTCAGTGGCTGAGCATTGACCTATGAACCAGGAAGTCCCCATTCAGTTCTCCTTCAGGGCACATGCCTGGGTTGTGGGCTTGATCCCCAAGTAGGGGCATGCAGGAGGCACCTAACAGATAATTTTCATCATTGATGTTTCTATTTTCTCTCCCTCTCCCTTACTCTCTGAAATCAATAAAAATGTATTTAAAAAAAAGACAAACTTGCAATTCAATGGGAGGAAATAAGATGGAGAAATAGATCTAAACTAAAAGTTCTGCCATAGAGTTTGAAGAAGACGTTGGGGAGGTTGAGGTATATCCCATAAGGCTAATATTCGCTGGGAGGTTAAGTTTTGGTCCAGGGACTTGACCAAGTCCATGTAGGAGACAGTCCTCTGCAGCGAAAGGAACAATGAAAACCACACATCTATCTGTGAGATCTGTAGAAACTGTTTGCCTTATGGCTGTTTCTACTCTGCTTCTGACAAACAGGCATTTTTGTGGTTGTATTTTTTGTTAGGTTTGTATTTGTTTTCTGTTCTTATGGTTAAAGGAGGATATTTGACCTCTGCAAATCCAATCCCCTTGGCTCCTGGACATTTGTACTGAATGAAGAAGAGCCAAATGGAACAGGTGGAAAGGGAATATTCACTTATTTCTCCTGTGTCCTACTAGGATGCCCTAATCTCCATGCCACCTGCAGCATTTAGCAGTCCTGATTAAAGAGCACAGGGCCTGGCAGTCTGCGCAGGGCTGCTCCCTGAAGCGGCCTGGACTGCCGTGGGCTGCTAGCTGTGTTCTGGTCTCCAGACAATCTGTCATTTCTGCTTTGTCCCAATAACCTTTGGCAACAATAAAAGCAAACAGGTACCTGAAAGCCAGGGATGCTGATAGAGAGAATTTGCCCTTTCTACCTTTTAAAAAATGCAGGTGTCATTGGCACCACAAGAAGTCATTAGGTCTTGAGAGAACATTCATTTAGAATCCAGATCACCTATGGGCATGTAATAATTTTAAACCAAAAAAAATATATATGGCATCACCTTTGTTCTTTGTTATGTCTTTTACCCTCTCTTTCTTTATAATGTTCTACAAATAGGATGAACAATTTGGGAAGATAATGCATGCACATGTATGTGTGTTGTCTGTAGCTTTCTCTTCCTTTATTTATGTATGTGTGAAAAGAGAGTTATAGACACCCTTACTACATAACACATGCATACACACACACACACACACGGTAGTTATTTCCCCAAATATAAGAAAGTTAAATACCCAGATACATGAAGAAGGCACTGCACTAAAAGTCTAACAACTGCCCAGCCAGCATGGTTCATTGGTTGAGCATGGATCTATGAACCAGGGGTTTGTGATTTGATTTCTTGTCAGGGCACATACTCAGGTTGTAGGCTTGATCCTCAGTGTGGGGTGTGCAGGACACAGCTTGATCACTCTTTCTCTTTCATTGTTGATGTTTCTAGCTCTTCTTCCCTCTCCCTTCCTCTCTGAAATCAATAGAAACATTTTTTTTTAAAAGTCTAACAACTCAGTTTCCATTGAGATGCACACCATGCTTTAGACTAGGACCATTCAAAAGCACACAAGGCTGAGAAATATAATATCAGTGACTGAAGCCAGGCCTATGTCTGGGTGATGAAGATAGTACAATGGAACAGGTAAGATTATGGAGAACTGAAGACTCCATCTAATTTGGAAGGGGCAGCAGCCACTTACCTTCACTGTTGCCTTGCAGGGTGCAAGTCCAGTGTGGCCAGATTTTCCCATGTCAATAAAACTAGAAAATATATATATACAAGGTGTCCCAAAATGTATACACACTTTGAATGCAGTGTTTGTACTTCAACTGCTTTTTTTTTTTTTAAACTTCCAGGAATATTTTAGGATGACTTCTTTGTTTAAATCTCGGTCTGACTGAAAAGAATAAAATATCAATTGACCTATTTGCTGTTAAAGCGTGTATACATGTTTTTGGGATACCCTGTATATACAAATTATTTTTAAATACAAAAAATTGTGGATGTCTAATTCTCCCATTCCAAACTCTGCTTTATATACTATCCATTACTCAATTGTCCCTTTGTCATTTGCTGTTGCCAGTTTCTTTTATTTTTCGTGTTTTGTTTTGTTTTTTAACATATCTATTTAAGTTACACTTTGGTAATAGTCTCATTTCATAGATGAAGTCACTAAAGTATAGAGACATGAATTGCCAATTCGCACAGTTTATGGCAGAGGTGGCAGCTGAAATGTGATCTCAACTCCCCAGCCAATGCGATTTCTAAGATGTCTTATTCATGTTTCTATCTAAACAACTGAACTTTATTATAGACATCGGATGATGGAGAAGTTAGAGAAGATTGTTTTATTATGTCAGTAAATTTCAAATCACTGTACTTCCTATGCAAATGGTGGCCCAAATTATATTTGCCAGTCATGGATATTTGTAAGTTATCTTATTGGCTTAAAAATTATGTATCAACAAGCCATGTTTTAAAATAGATGGTATTAGAATACTACTAAATCCCCACTTATATCACTGAAAGGACATAGAAGGGTTTGCAGTCAAAATCTGGCAAGGTTCTTCTGGGATCATTTATTTGGACTGTACACTGTTACCAAGTCATAGTGAGGTGCATGGTTCTTTATGCATTCTGTCAAAAGTAAGAGTTACAATGCCAGCTATATCCTCAACATGAGAAAATTACTTAAAGTACATGTTCTAGAATATAAATATTACACTAGTGCAAACTACAGGCCCACAGAGGGCAGGATGGGCAGAAGAAAGAATTTATTCTTTCATTTAGAAAAAGGGGTGGTTTTGGTAAGCATTTGAATCAGCCCTTACAGATAGTTATTTTTATTAATGTAAGACTATGAGAATAAAGAGTTAATATGTGAACATGACATAGTGTAATTTCTGACATGAAGAAAGCAATAATTATTGAGAGTTATTAATTAGAGACTCTTATGCCTGTTACATTGTATAATGGCTTATTTTCCTGTGGAAAATTTTATTTAAGATCCCCGAAATAAAGAGAGATGATTGAACATCAAGAATGTACTTTTATCCTAGGGCACAAGCCAAAATTTGTTGAGAAGACAAAGTCCCTTTTCTTTGGTTCACATATCACTTTAATCTTACTTCTGAATAATCTCTAACCCAAGAAACTATTTGTTGAATCCAAAATGTTCCAGAGCATACTTCTGTAATCAGTACTCCCTAAAGCTTGAATTTCAAAAAACAGTTTTGGTATATTTCTTCTGTTTATTTCTTTCAAAATTTTTCAGTGGCCATGAAGGAAAAGGGCTGAATTTACATGGACAACTGAACTCCAATATGTGGATTCAGTTCCTACATGTCAATTCTCCAACTCCTTGTGGTAGTCTCTGCAGAAATAGTCTCTGCACCAATATTAATAAAAATAATGTAAATGTTTATCTTTTAGTACTTGAATAACTTTGATAAAGAGAAGTACTCTATAGTAATGTAAAGAGATCCTATTGCAACCCTCACCCTGAAATAATTATGATTTCAGAAATCCAAATTATATTCAACAGTGTGGTTTCATAGCCCTCACTGTTATAAACATTGAGGCAGTGTTTCATTGTAGTATGCACATTGGCCACCCTCCAAAGCTAGATCCTCCTGAGCTTGTTATACTTTATCTTTCAGGACTGTATAATATCCAGAGGCCTTTCTCCACTCTTACATAATTGCACACTAGAGCCTATGGGCAAAGTGGAAATAGCTACAAATAGCAGGAGCTAGTGTTACTGCTGGGCCTACGAGTAGCCATTCTATAATGCAGAGAAGAGGATATAGTCTCATTTGTAATGTCTGAAATTGAGCTTCCTCTTTAAAGGCCAAAGACATTTAATTTTCAAAAATATTTGAGTTTATTGTCTAAGAAAAAAAAACACACACCTCTGTTTTCACAGGTTCATTGAACTTTATTTCATCACTTTACTTACTCTCACATTTTCCTTTGTGGGTAAAATTAATTGTAGTTACTGGTTATATACTGCAGAATTTAAAATCTCCAAGTTTATTTCAATAACATTTTTAATTCCTTGTCAGTCAGTAAAATGTATATATTTTCCTTTCTGTCTCTTTTTCCTTTCTATTTTTACTACCAATGTTTTAGGGTAGTAAAGTCAGATTTCATTGTTTTAATCTTCAGTTTCCCCACTACCTTCCTCATATCCATGTGTTATTTTAGTTTCTGAAAAGAAACCAGTGAGTCAATAAACATAAGCTGTAGGCAATGTTGATGCCACAGGCAAATAATAAGATAACACCTCAAATCTGCTTTTGAGCTCCTCTAGTAACTTAACCACTTTAATTATTCTTATTTCCAAGTTCAGATATTTCCTCTGGTTTTAATTTTTAAATTCTTTCTATATCTTTCTTGAGATTCCCTATTTAGTATATCATTGTCATATTATTTTAGTTTTATTTGAACATAGCTTATCTCACCCTTTGAGCTTCATTATTATACCATAGTTCCTCTTTATCCATAGAGGAGGGGTACATTGATATATTCCAATACCTCCCCAGTGGATGCCTGAACACAGATAGCATCAAACCCTACGTATAAGAAAATACATAGTATTCTTATAAGAAAATACATAGTATATGTGTAATAAATACATAGTATATGATACAGTTTAATTCATAAATTAGGCACAATAAGAGTTTAACAATACTAACTAATAAAACAGGACAATTTAAGAATATGCTATATTAAAAGTTATGTGATTGTGCTCTTTCTCATTAGCAGAATTTTCCTTTTCTTCACAGTTTTATGGTTAAAAGATTCATTTCTTGCCATAGATCTTAGCAACCTCAAAAAGATTTTTTTTCTTTCCTTATTAAGTTGAGAGCTTTCATCTTTTCACTAATAGGAAGCACTTTACAGGTTCTCTTTGGCATCTCTGAATTTCCAGCATCACGATTGTTGAGCTTCGAGACCATTGTGAAGTGAAATAAGGGTGACTTGAACACAAGCACTGGCAATACTTTGACAACCAGTCTGATAACAGACAGCTACCAAGTGACTATCAGGTAGGTTGTATATAGCGTAGAATTGCTTACACTGGACGAAGGGCTGAAGGGATGATTCACATCCCGGGCTGGTCAGAGTAGGACAGCATGAGATTTCATCATGCTACTCAGAATGGTGCACATTTGAAAACTCATGGATCATTTATTTCCAATACTATTTCAGACAGCAGTTAACTGTGGGTAACAAACTATATTGAAAGCTAACCTGTGGATAAAGGGAGACTAGTGTACTATTTTTGAAGTTAACCCTCTATGGATGCTTTACTTTTCTCATCTTCCTGTTAAATTTTCATTTCTGGCTTTCTGCCAGTCTTTTGTTTACACACATCAATAACTTCTGCTTACCTTCAGAAGTTACCTGCAAATAAACAGGTCTTCCTGTTTATTTTCAGGTAAAATTGCTACAGTTTCCATCAGTTTCCATGTGTAACTGATGCCTACTTGGCCCCAAATGAAGTAAGAAGCCCCCCCGTGGTGAAGGTTTTGCCTGTACAGCTTGTCCTTCCCTGGTAGCATTATTACAAAAATGGAGCAGAAAGGGTCCTGAGTACAATCCCAGGTCAAAATATTTCATATACAAATGCTTACAAAAGTTTTAGTAGTGCTCTTTGAATAAACACTGCTTAGTTTGTTGAATGGCTTTGGTTGATTTCTACAATCCTGGAATTACTGCTTTAGAAAACCTATCAAGTCTTTGCTTTTGAGGAGTGCATTTGCTTGGGTCTTTACTCTATCATTCTAGAAAGTCCACGTTATTATTGAAGTTCAGAAGGAACTACTCATAAGGCCAAGTCAGTACATAAAATTAGATCTCTGATTCCAGTGGCCTTGCTCTTTCTACTACAGTGGCAGAATATCAATATGACAAAGAGTATCAGAGAACACCAAAGTGCCCTTCACGGTCCATCTCATCATCTCTAGCTTATTTAGGATGACTTTTCCTTACTCTGATGACAGTTCTTTTTTTATATGAAATGTCTATTCTTTTCATATTGTATGTCATCTATATATATATATATATAAAAGGCTAACATGCAATGTGTCTCCTAGGGAGTTCAACCAGGAGACCGGTAATTCTTTCGCTCGCTATGACGTGCACTGACCACCAGTGGGTGGTGCAGAACAAAGATAGGCCCCGGCTGGCAGCTGACGGCCCCAATAGGCCCTGACTGCTGGTCAGGCCTAGGGACCCTACCCATGCATGAATTTCATGCACTGGGCCTCTAGTATTTTGTAAGATTATTACTTTTTCAAATAAAGCATATTTATTTTCAAATAAAAGATGAGTTTTGAAAATATCAGCTTTATAATGAACACATTTTAAAAAGTCTGTCAACTTCACTTCCAGTGTTTTTGTTTGTTTGTTTATGGTAATCCTCACCTGAGGATATCTTTCCATTGATTTTTGGAGAGAGTAGAAGAAAATGGGAGAGATACAAGGAGAGAAACATCGATGTGAGAGAGACACATCAATCGGTTGCCTCCTGCATGTGCCCCGACTAGGGCTGGGATAGATCCTGATACTGAGGTATGTGTCCTTGACCAGAATTGAACCTGTGGCCCTTTAGTCTGTAGGACAGTGCTCTATCCACTGAGCCAAACCAGATAGGGCACTTTCAGTGTTTTAGGCAAATCAACAGACCTATCTGAATTTCTTCTTTTGTAATTGCACTGCCTATGGTAAGAATAAAAAACATAATATGCATTATACTTTAATGGACTACTAATGAAGAAATCATCCTTTCAACCTGTTAAGAGATTGAGAAAGGTGAATTATTAACAAAATCAAAATGACAAATAATGTGACTTTTGAAAATGTAGATAATTAGCATTATTTTAAATATCACTTTTTTAACTAACAATGAGGACCACCTTCTCTGTAAAATAATCCTAACACCAAACATAACTGATCAATTAATGATGATCACATGAATTTGTGAATCTGCATAGACATTCTGAAAACAGAGATCACTCATCAGTTGAATTAGCTAAATTCAACCAATTCATATACACTGAGTGGCCAGATTATTATGACCTCTGAATACATAATAATCTAGCCACTCAGTGTGTGTGTGTGTGTGTGTGTTAGAGGCCCGGTGCATGAATTCGTGCTTGAGTGAAGTCCAGCCAGCCTGGCCAGGGGAAGGGGACATGGACATTTGGCCAGCCTGCCTAGTGGTAGAACTCCTGGTCAAGGGGACAGTTTGCATATTAACCTTTTGTTATATAGGATGTACACTGAGTGGCTAGATTATTATGTGTTCAGAAATCATAATAATCTGGCCACTCAGTGTATTATGCTTGACAGAGTTCTTTTAAAATTAGCATCAGAAAGAATCCCAATAGCAAATGTTTTTCTGTAACATTAGAATATGTAATGATGCACAGCTTCTTTCTCCTCATGGCACCAGATAGCTGGACCTGAGGCCACAGGGACAGGTTGCACTGTTTCCCACAATCCCCAACACTTCCTTTAGTGTCCTTTTGGGTCTAATTCACACACACATGCTAATTTCCTGGCAATAGTCTTCAATGACTCTCTGAGTTAAGTTTTAATGCATTATATTTGAATGCAAGGTCTTCCCTATCACCAGCAACCAAGCCCAACACTAAAGTTCCTGGTAAATGCTGAATCATCCTTAAAAACATAGCTCATCTGACACTTTTAGAGGCTTTCCTCATACCACTGGGCAAGGAGAAATCCGTTTATTGGTAGTTGTACATCTAGTGTAAAGTGTTGTAACTTCAGGTTCACTTGGATTCCCCATGAAATTATGAGTTTCCCAAGAGAATATTGTCATCTTTATCTCTGTCATATCAGGACCTACCACATTAACTGAAAGATCTTTGGTCTCAAATGTTAGTCAGGGATTAAATGGCTAGAAACTCATAGGGCTGGTACTATATCCAAGTTCTCCTACATGTGGTCCAGGGCCATTTCACCTCTTATATATTATTTTATTTTGATATTATTAGTTCCTAAGTATTTGATTATGTAACCTTATGCAGAATAGCAAAGAACCCCTGTTGGGTCTCTGATCCTCTACTTTTCTCACAATATTTATGTTGTCTTTGCCTGATTCTCTGTCTTTCCCATCAGAACTGTGATTTCCTTAATGAAAATGGCCATGAAATGTTTATCTCTACATCCCTATATTCTAGCACAATGCTTAACAGAGTAGGGATTCAGCAATATTGGTAGAATTTAGTTTAGTTAAACTGAATTTACATTTGGAGTCAACGTATTCGACCAAATTTTGGCTATAGCATAACCAAGTGAGATAACTGTTCTTGCTGTTCACAAGGGCTGGATAGATTTTAGAAACCTCCAACAGAAGGTCTCAACAAACAGGTATAGTGAAATTCAAACAGATGGCCAGCAATCATGCCAAGTCCATCCTTGTTTCCACTCCTTGGATAATTATTATGGTGAGCCCTGGCCTGGGTGAGTTTGATAGCCAAAATAATCATCATTCACTAGGTTCATTTTTAGAACAGCCAAAAAGTCAATGAATGTGATGGTTTAGCTGGTTTATAATGGGCAGTTTTATGTTGGTTGAATCAGTCGAGTTGGAGGATTTTAAAATTATTAATTTTGCTAATGTTATACCAATAGGCAAGGATAACTTTTTAGGAAGACACATACTTCATCTATAGAAGTACAATATACTTTGTTTTTCCCTGGCCACCATTGACACAGAAAGATGTGGTCTTGTCTGTAGAAACCAGATACAATTTTATGCCTGACATTTAAGTGACTTTTCTATTATCTTTCAAATAACTGTAAGTATTCTGTACTTCCATCTGACTTTGTGGATATAGAAACATTAAGGAATGTAACAGCTCCTGGGGAGCTTTTAAATAAAACTACAATTCTCAGATTTCTCCCCAAAAACAATTAAACCAGAGTCTCTTCAGAGAAATTTTAAATAAACCACAGATTTGACCAGACTCTACTTTCATTTAAGCATTTTTATGCTGTTCTGTGTATACTTTATAAATTTTGAGTTAAAGTGCTACTGGTAACACTAGATACCAGATGTTTAATACTTTTTCTTTTTTAAAATGATTCATGGAAAAATGATAGGTTAGTTCTGCTCGTGTGGCTCGGTGGTTGGGTGTGGACCTATGAATGAGGAGGTCACAGTTGTATTCCAGATCAGGGCAAATGCAAGGGTTGGGTGCTCGATCCCCAGTTGGGGGTGTGCAGGAGACAGCCAATCAATGATTCTCTCTCATCATCAATGGTTCTGTCTCTTTCCCCCTCTCCTTTCCTCTATGGCATCATTAAAATATATATTTTTTAAATGATACTTTGCGATTATACTACTGATACATATTCAAGAGCCTTCTCTATATCCTAGATTCCTAATAATTAACACTTTTAGGTACTCCTACCTGAAAATGTTTTAAAATAGAGAAACAGCATGTCCTATTAATAATATTAAAAGATAATCATGAATTCCATCTTGTTATTTAATAATGTTAGCTTTATTATTATAATAGAATACAGTATGACATAAAATTAAGAGCTTTTGCTAAACGCTGTAAAGCAATACATGCATCTGCGATAAACAACCTCAATTCATCTTAGGTTTTATTGCCACTTCACTGCACTAATGTGCAATAAACATTCAGTGTCATCTTTAAAAATATTCCTGGTAATAAACAGGAACTGTCCTGTAACAGCGTAACTTTATATTCAAGGAAGACTTAACTAGTATTACATGGTTTAGCAAAGCACTGTAGAAAAGCTACATAGAATCATTTGTCTTCCATAAATTATGTAATCAGTTAATACAATAGAATATTATCCACATATACTAACAAACTAAGAAATGAGAGAAATGCCATCATTGCATAGCAGGAAGCTGACTAATAAGAAATATTCACATCTAATGAGCAAAATACAGACCAAACGTTAGTCATGATGAGTCTGGAAGATAAAATACATTTTAACTAACACATCAGATTGACACAGAAAAGTAACAAGATAAACAGTAACATAGAAGTTAGAGCCATAGTTTACTTTATTTTCTATACATGATATCTACACACAATACCAGAGGATGAACACCCTTGCTTCAGCCTTGATTGGCCTAGCTCATGGAATTTCGGCAGGACCAAATCAAACAGTAAAGCACATTTAAAAAGAAAACCAGAGTTTGTTTAGGAAAACAGAGTGCATTTTCCTACATCATTGGATAGCAGCTTTTTGAGAAAGACATAGCTCCAAACCTAGGTGTGGATCCCGACTATCTCATTTGGCAACTAGTCTGACAGGCTTACGTTGTGGTATCCTAAATGCGTTGCTCAGACCATGACCCATGGATTCTGGATGCTAATTTTAAATACAAATGAAACCCTAGCAGACAAAAAAAGGAGACTTCAAAAATACCTTCTGCATAAATATTCATCTCTAAAACATCTGGGAAGTCATGAAACCGCCTAGACCTTTCATAGGGAGTATTAAGGGACCTCCTGTCATTAAAGCCCTTACATAGTATACCTACAAATATATTGCTACGGTATAAACAAAATGTAATAACACTACTCAATAAAAGCTATTTCCTGTACATTCTTTCATGAATTTTTATAGTTGGTGCTACATATGGCACATCGAAATAGTTGATATCAGCGAAGACAGCAGTAATATACAGTTGATTTTCTCGCTCTCACTAATGCTTTTCCATTTCATTTCTATATTCTAAGAGCCTAATTTAGGGAACTGTGGCAGGACTGGAGCAGAGAGCAACTGATTTACTACTGTACGCCAGACAGCAGTTTGCAATTATAAGCTTTCTCTACGTAAATAAACATTATGCCCATATATTTGAAGTTCCACCTGATTCCTGCAAGCTGTTCTGATCTGGAATGCAGGCTCTAAAAGTATTTCCATAGCACTTAACATTCTAACAGCTAAGAGCGGTGAGTCTTACACACTATTTTAAGAACACAACCTTAAAAAAAAAAAGTAAAAAAATGTACAATCTCATGCTGTATATTTACATAGATAATTTATATATTCTATTTTTGTTTGCTAGTCATAAATTTTAATCTAAAGCTTTTAATGTACTGTATATAAAATACATTCAACAATTCTAGAGCTTGCAAAATATTTTTGCCCCTCTAAAACATCTTCATAATGGGAATGAAGTGATTCATGAGACCCATGTGCTATCTCTAAATAGGCATGATGAGAAAGGGAATATTTTTTAATATTTTATTTAATTTTCAAAATATTTGGCTGCTGTTGAGTATCTATGTTTTTGTTAAAATGATTCTTCATCAATCCAGTGATGAAAGCACAGATGATAGTGAAAATCGCCTGCGTAGAGCATTTCTCTCCTTGGACGAGATGTGCTCTACAAGGAGGGACTTCTCTCTGAATTTTGAAATATCACTTAGCAACAAAATAGCATGTTAGGCATTTATAGCAGGAGAATGAATGGGGGTCCTTAGCTTTGGAAACAAAAATATTGAAGTTATCCATCAGTTTGAAAAGCAACACAAAAATGTAAGCACACCATAGTTTGTGCAATAAAGATATAGATTCTTTGAAAATTTTCTCCATTAAACACATAATTTTTTTTCTTTTAAACACCTTCACATAAAAATATTTTTGACATATATAGTATCTTCTTCTTTGTTTAGAATATTTGGAAATATATATCTACAAATTATCTAGAGTTAAGAGTTGTTTTATTTTTCTTCTACTTTACCTCCTATCTTGGGAACTATGCCCCCCTCCTCCTTCTTCCCTCTCTCTTTCGTTCTGTCTCCTTCCATTGTGATTGTGTTTGCTCTCCCGTTCTCTCTCTCTCTCAGAATCCTGTCTCTTAGCTGAATTCTCTGCTCTGCTCTGCTGGACAGGGGTCAGTTCTTGTAGGAATTATGGAAATAAAGGAACCCTCAAATTCTTTAAGACAGAGGCAATAAAGCAGATGGGAATTACTGCGTTGAGAACAGAAAGCAACTTCTATTGCAGAGGACTGAACAGCAGAATATGAATGAAAGGACCTACTTATGCGGGGTGGGGGCTTTGAGCTGAGGCTCTCTGTTTAAATAGGTAGCCCAGTAAACCAAGTTGAAGATTCCAAATAGGAGCGGGAAGGCTATTCTTGACAGGCGGTCAATTTTGCTGACGCTGTTAAAGGTTTTCTTGGGTTCTGGAGGTTTGACTTCTGGCTTGACCTCTTTCGGTTCAATGGTCGCACTTTTAGAGATGGTGGCTAAGCCAGGGTCACCTCTGGCCATGTTAGGAGTGTAGCTGGTTGCTGTTGGAGCATAAGTGTTGTTTTTCTTCATAAGAGGATCCTTCACTTTCTTTGGCTATCAAAGGAAGAGTAAAAAACATTTTGGTCAGTAAACCGTGAGATAAGCACGTTTATAAGTTGCTGAGTAAAAGTGACCTTCACTTTGGAACCTAAATCTGTGCTTTATTTGAAACCTAAGAAATGTAATTTATGACTGTATTATTGGAGTACATTAAAATTGCAGACACCCATATCCAGTCATAAGATTAACAATTTGGGAGATATAATGTGCAGCATGATATAGTATTATAAATATAAGATATAGCATTATAAGCTATACTCTTTAATATAATAGCTTATAATACTATATCATATATTTGAATGCTGCTAAGAGAATATATGTTAAATGCTTTACTACGGAAAGAAACGGTAATTATGCAACAGGTGAAGATGCTAGCTAATGCTGCAGGGGTAATCAATTCACAGTATGAATATGTATCAAAGCAATCACACTGTGCACCTTAAACTTCCCCAATGACATGTGTCAATTATATATTAATAAAGCTGGAAAAATGCTGACACAATATTTCCCCCACTTTCCTATCAAGAGCTGCGCTCGGTTTCCCCACTTGTGACTTTGGACAGAGTGATGCTGTTGCAATGTAGGAGCCTAATGGCAAGAGACCTTGCAATCTCAGCTATCAACTTCTACAAACATGCCACTGCCGCATGAAGAAGGCTGGACCAGACTGCTGAGTGGCTGAGATCACGTGAGAGGCCCAGCCAGCATCAGGCCCCAGACATGTGAGAGAGGCCCCTGTGGGTCTTCTCACCCTCGTGGAGCCTGCAGTTAACTGCAACCAAGTGAGTGAGCCCAGGTTAGACTAATGGGATTATCCCTGACTGTACTCTTGGTTGTTATTTTAAGATCTATACATTGCCATTACCCAGTGGTTTGTTTTTCAGCAATAAGTTGCTGAGCCAGTTAGTAGTAGTTGCTCCTTCTCCCCAGGTTTCAGGTAGGAAAATGATAAAGCAGAATTATTCAGAATATCCAGAATTCAATTCTTGTTCATGTTAGCTGCTCATCAATGCCATCTATGCAACAATTGAGAACTGCAGCATTTCTTAGGGTTTCTGTCATGTAGACATTGCCAAAAATAATGAGTTTATACCTGTGTAGCCCAATACAATTGTCAATAGCCACTGAGCAATAAAATGTAGCCAGTCTGACTAGACACATACTGTATGTTTAAAATACACATAGTATTTTGAAGACCTAGTGTGAAAAAAAGAATGAAATCTATCTCCTTAATAATGTTTTATATGGTTTCCATGTTGTAAAGATAATATTTACACTAATAAAATAGAAAGATGCAAATTGACAGTACCTTCACAATGCCCACCAGCCAATCAGGATTCAGTATGCAAAATAACCCAACAAAGACGGTGGGTTAATTTGCATACCCACATTCCCAGTGGCTGAGGCCATGGCAACAATGCAGGTGTTCTGCACAGCCCCAGCAGCTCCGGGCCTCTGGGCAGTGTGAGAAGGTGGAAAAGTGTCACAGCCAGGTGAAGGAAGGCCCATTCTTGAATGAATCTTCATGCATTGGGTCTCTAGTCTTTTTATATATGGACTATATTATTAAACTTAATTCCACTGGCTTGTACTTAAAAAATAAAGCTGCTAGAAAATTTCAAAGTACATACTTGGCTAATGTTTGCCATGAACTTATATATCTGCTGGACAGCAATAGTCTAGAAGAGTTTCTCATTCTTTTGTGTACAGTAAATTACTAGTAACATTTTTTAAAGTGCAGGGTCTTGGACACAATCTCATATTTTTATTAGGATTCCTCACAATTTGAACCTGATTATTGACTTTCCAAAAACTTAGCCATCGATGAGCATCTAAACTTGAACTACCAGATGCAGTACTCTCTGAATGATTTGTATTCTTAAATTATTAAATCAGGATAAATTATTATTTCCAGAAGACCTGATACTTCTCACTAGACACAACAGTCAGGAATTTTACCAGGTAAATTTATTTATTTCCCAGCTATGTGCCCTGCCTGCTACTTTCTTTTTCCTCTCCAAATCCTTAAGCTATTTTGAGACTTAAAAACAAATATATTATTGTTTTTTCCAGTATTACTTTATTAAAATAAGGTCATTTTCTCTAAGTATACAATCATTTTTCTGTGAAGGCAGAGTTGGTTAAGCTTTATGAGGAAGAACAGAAATTTCCATAATTAAGTTAAAGTGATTCTGAATGTGGTCCAAATGACTACAGGTCAGAAAGAGATTATGATTTATTTCAACACCATTAAAGAGCCAAACTGACCTTATGTTGAGTTCATTTCTTTCAAAATTGGAGTTGTAATATTGTAGATACATTAAACAGCTTGTTATGCCTTTAGATAACATGTATAATGTACTCTGGTATTGAAGATAGGCCAAGGGTGCCAGTCTAACCAAAACATGCTGAGTGACAGACATCCTATTAGGTAAACTGAAATAAACAATCTTCTAAAGAAAATGTTCATGGAGATTTAATTTCTTCCCATGTCAATTTATTATGACTCCACTACTAAAAATTCTCAAATTGAGTGCTTTTTTTTTGCAACATCATGTTGAATAGAATATTTAGAGGTAACTGTTTAGTTCATCAGGAAATACTAATTTCTGAAAATATTGAGCTCCCCCATGTTCTTGGCATTTCTTTCAGCAATTAACCACAGAAGGATGAATTTTAAGCAGGCTGCTATATGCTCACTGGATAATGTGATAACCCTGTGGGAAAGTTCTTTTGAATTTTAAATTGAATCTTGTTAAGTGGTTGAAAATTTAACTTTCTTAGAAACATTAACCTAGTGCCAGGAAAAAAAAATATATTCTTCATTTCTGAATGTCAAGATGAGACCTAGATTAGAATAAACAAATCAAACTGTCAAAACCTGTAGGAAAGTTTTTATAGAAGCATACATAATTTATAGAAAATATTGTCTAAGAGGATGATTGATGTAAATATAGAAGTTATTATATATGGATGCATTGCAATGCATACATATATATTGACTAGTATGGACTAAAGATTGATAGATATTAAAATATTTGAGATATAGCACCTGAAAGACTAAAGTAGGGATCAGAATGGGATAAATAACAATCAGAACTATGAGCTCACCAATGCCTCAACCAAAATTCCATGGTGTCCATAAAAATTTCCATTCATCTAACCACTAGTCACTAATAGCTTACACATAGGAGCCAGAATCAGAAAGGTGTTGGCCTCTCACAACTTGCAAAGAAAGTAGTAATCTACAAAAGCAACTTTTCCCAATGTTTGCACACCAGTTTCACTGTATGTAACCCATGTTTGCATATTACTCATTCTGAATAATTTCAGTAGAATATGTCAGTAATCCTAAAATGTACATTTAGAAAATTTTCACAGCTTTGTCTCTGGGCTGGGTCTTGCAAGTCTCAGTGTTTTGTGTTAACCTGCCTCCTGGGTTGGCTCTATCTCCTTCAGGCTGCCCTTCTGGTCTAGGACGAAGGAGCCATGGATGACTAAGGCATATATTTGACAATAACTTTGTCTCCACCTTCTTGGCTCTCTCTCCAGCTGGTATATGCAGTCCCTGTATCTTGTCTCTTCTCTCTACTCAACAAAGTTCTTTGTTTGCAAATCAAAGAATATTTATACTGGGCAAGAATGTTTCAAGGCAGGCTAGATTTTCAGGGCCAGCTTCTGGAACACTTCGGCTATGATAGTGCACCCTGTAAAGAACCCTTTTGCTTTTACTATGTAGCTCATTGGGGTGTTGAATTGACTCATCTGTTGCTGAGGGGTAAATCTAAAAGAATTTTACCTCACAGCAGATTTTCTTTATTTGTATTTTACCATAGAGCTGTATTTTCAGGGACCATCACAAGAAGATAGCATTCAATGGAGTGGAATTCAGGGAAAACTACTAAAGAGTGAATCCTCCTTGATTACTTCTAGAGATCTTCTAACCTCTGTCTTTGACTTTGCCCTTCTTTCTACCATCCCAAGACTCACTTGCATTTTGATATATTTTTTCCTTCAAACTTCAGAAGTAGAAATAGCCTCTCCAAATGTTTTCAAATATACTCTAAAATAGTTTCTGAATGATATTCTCTCTGTGTGTGTGTGTTTTTTTGTTTTTGTTATAGTTAGTCCTCACCCCAGCGTATTTTTCCATTGTTTTTTAGGGAAAGTACCGTGTTTCCCCGAAAATAAGACATCCTCCGAAAATAAGACCTAGTACATGGAAAGATAAGACATCCCCTGAAAATAAGACCTAGTGCAACTTTGGGAGAAAAAATTAACATAAGATACTGTCTTATTTTCGGGGAAACAGGGTAGGAGAGAGAGGGAAAGACAGAGAGAAACATTGATGTGAGAGAAACATATCAATTGGTTGCCTTCTGCATGAGTCCCCACCAGGGCCTGGGCCAGGGAAGAGCCTGCAACCAAAGTACATGCCCTTGATCAGAATTGAACCTGGAGTCTTTTGGTCTACAGGCCAATGCTCTGTCCACTGAGCCAAACTAGCTAGGGCTGAGTGATATCTTTTTTTTTTTCTTAACACCATTTATTTTTTTTTAATTTTTCTTTATTGATTAAGGTATTACTTGTGTGTCCTTATAGCCCAATTGCCCCCCTCCACCTCCCTACTCATGCCTTCACCCTTCTGTTGTCTGTGCCCATTGGTTAGGCTTATATGCATGCATATAAATCCTTTGGTTGATCTCTCACCCTTCCCCCCACCTTCCTCTCTTCCCTTCAGATGTTTGATGTTCTGATCGATGCTTCTCTGTATCTGAATCTCTTTTTGTTCATCAGTTTATGTTGTTCATTATGTTCCATAAATGAGTGAGATCATGTGATATTTATCTTTCTCTAACTGGCTTATTTCACTTAGCATAATGCTCTCCAGTTCCATCCTAGATAGTTTTCTGTGATTTCTGTGTTATGACCCTTAAAGCAAGCCTCTATTTTGGAAAGAGAAAATGTTTCCTGCTTTTTATTTCACTTATAATTGAAGATAATGCATTTTGCAAACACAGTTAAATTGAGGCATTATAGTAATGATGTTTATAACCAGAGGGATAAGGTTTAAAAAGTAACCAAAAACCCATGATTTTCAAGTTATAAAAATTATAATGCTGTGTGCCAGTTTATTTGCTCCTAATGTTAAAACTCTCTCAGATCAATTGAAGCCAAAGAAAAGTATATTTGAGTAGAAATATTAATTTTTGTCTCTTTTACATTCTGCATCTACTCTGCACATCTATCTACTCAACCTTTATTTAACAAAAATGAAATTATCACACCACTTAATCATTAATGACATAAGGATTATGATCCTTATTAACCAATCTCTGCATTCTTCATCCATTTCGTCAAGTCCAAACATGCCATCTAATATGTTTAAAAAGACATATTAGTGCTATACCACAAGGACTATTAATGCATTTACCTTTTCTGGAACCACGCTTTTGCCATCCCACGCATAACCTCTCTTGGTGAAATAGTTTACGGTGGCGAACTCAATCAGAGCAGAGAACACAAAGGCATAGCACACTGCGATAAACCAATCCATAGCAGTTGCATAAGCCACCTTCGGGAGCGAATTCCTGGCACTGATGCTCAAAGTTGTCATGGTGAGCACAGTTGTTACTCCTGTAAAGAAGGAAATTAAGTGAATTTGTCAATTGCTACTACACAATGGCATCACTGGATGTCATGCTACTTGTGCAGAGGGAGAACCACCATATCCCAGAGTAGTATACATTTTTTTATTCTGGTCTGGAATAGATGAGTTTTCATTTAATCCCAGTGTAATTTGCAGTTGATGGAATGGCAATTTGAAGGGGATCTCTTCTAGGTATAAACTACTTCGTTGTTGAGCTGTTAATAAAATAGTGAACTTTTTAAAATGGGCATCTTGAACGTGGTATCCTGGTTAGAAAAGGAAATAATATTCCCTGACTTTCTCCAACTCTTTGAAATAGAAGGCATAGATCGCTATCTCGCTCTGAATCCTAAGCTCTGTTTGGTATTGTCCCCGTGTACCCTAAATATTATAAACCAAGAAGATAATAGTGTATTGATTATTGATAAGTGATAGATAACTAAATTATATTTAGATAATACTTTGTTACATTATTAACTCTTCTGCTTTCATACTTATTTATTTATTTATTTATTTATTTATTTATTGCTGATTTTGAAGTAGCCCTTCTTTTGAAGAAATTCCTGAAATAAGTTGCATGTAACTTGCCTGAGGTTATACATTTCAGAAGGAGCAAAGCCAAAATTTAAACACATTTTGAGATTTAAATCTTCACAATCTTTCCTTTTCTGTTACTGCTGCCCCAATGCCGTCTTTAAGTCTGTTGTTTTTAGTTAATATATATAAGTTGGTATGTACATAATGGTACCCATTAATGTTCACATAACAAATTAATACAATATTATCAACCTACTAAATGTCATACATCTTACAGTTAGACTGTTGCAAGTTTCCTTATAAACCATTTGGGAAGTATTTAAAAATTCACCATAATCCAGTAAGGATGACTCAGGCAGCCTAATATGGAAAAATCGTGACCTGTTCCAGTGACTACTCTCAACCTGACCACTTATTAGCTCCATAACCTGAGCAAGTGAGTTAACTTCCAGGGACCTCAGTTTTCATATTTTAGTGGCCTGATTGAAACATTCTCTTGACTGTCTATATCATTGTTGAGGTTCTAAGAGAGGAACATTTCTACACAGTCATTCACACAATTGTTTGAAGATAAAATGTAGTACTATGTACAAGCATTTTAAAGATGTAAATAAATTATTGCCTTAGAAGATGCTATCTTCCACTGGGTCTACAATTAATATCTATACTTCCCCCATTTGATGACTTTTCAGAGAATTGGTAGGAATACAGAGATGGGGCGGGGGGGGGGGGGGCACTAATTTTTATTAACTACTTTAAACCACCCAGTATTTCCTAGTTTTCCATGAATTTCAAGGTAGATTATCTTGGCAACTATTTTAGAAAATGATAGGATTAAGAAGGAATACTGAGACTTTTATGGATCATGGTTATTACTTTGAATTTTAACAGCATTACAGAAAGTTCTGTGGCCTTGTCTATATTATCTAACCAACAAATAGCTTAAAGAATAGTGGCTAGAAAACAGCTCTCAAATGTACATGTCAATATTAACTTGAGCAAAGAGCAAGGTAACTAAATACCAGTATCTAGGAAACAGAGCAACCCAGTTTTAAATCTCAGTTCTGTAATTGCTGAGTGACCTTGGGAAAATTGCCTCACAATTCAGAGCTTCTGCTTCATTCTTTAAAAATAATTATTTCTTTGTAAACTCATGTCAATAAATCTAACTCAGAGGAGTGTTGTGACTATTAAATACAGTACAGTAGTGGAGTGTTTAGCACTTAGCCTGATATTTACTTAGGGCAAGATTAATTACTTATTATTATTGACAAATACAGTCCTTTTGGGTAAATTCCTGCTATAGTGAATTCATTTCTTTAATTTTGTGAATTTTGGTTTATGTAAGCAGCATAAGGAATTCAGGAGTAGGTGTTCTTAAATCAAATGCATGCATAAATTAAAAGCAGTGAAGAATAGCATAAAGAGGTGTGTGTGTGTGTGTGTGTGTGTGTGTGTGTGTGTGTGTGTTCTTATAATTCCTGTTATAGGGGAGAGGAAAAGAATAAAAGTGTGTTGAGCATCTCTTAAGTTACAAGTACTAAGCCTGATAATTTACATATTTTCTTTTTTACTTAATCTTTTAAACAGTATAATTTGACATTAATTATATTCACATTTTATTGGCAACTGAAGCTTAGAAAAACAGATTAAAACTAAAACTTGAATCTGTCTGGCAGCAAAATTCCATGACCACATTGGCTTCAAATGTGAGCATGGAAAGTAAAAAATATGATATTTTAAGACATAAAACAGGCTTCAGCTTTGTTGAAGTCTGGTTTGCATTTTAGTAAGCTATTATAAATTGCAACCTATGACCCTTTCAGGCATCTTACACAGCTCAGTGAAATATGCTGAGTTAAGACAGAAAAAGACTAAAAACATCTGTACTAAATAAATATTAAGAGTCTGGATCTTAGAAAATTATATTTGTGATTTTATTGAGCTTGAAATTTTAGAAACTTGATAGACATAAATATTTGCCACAGCTTAAGGTTATGCATAGATAGTTATGTTTATCAAAAAGACATGAGTTGTCTGATTATTGAAAGTATTAAAAACAAGATTTTTAAAATAAATGGATATGTATTTTTTAAAAAGCAAAGTTTTGATTAATAAAACAGTACAAAATGTTTTAGAAAGTTTCCAAACTGGAAGGATCAGATATGTTGTGGTTAAGTGGGGAAAATGACATTAAAAACATTTTTCACTGTAGTGCTGGATTCATTCTCATAAAATATAATGTAAATATCTTATGTGTTCTAATTTAAAAAATTCTTGGGGGGTTAGGGGGCTCAAATTACATATGCACACAAAAGAGAGTGTCTTTATTTCTAACAAGCAGAGTCACAGCTGGTTAATACTGACACATGGTGATAAGGGATGTTTGGAGTGATCTTTGCTCGGTAGCTGGTTCTTTCTGGATCTTGATTTAGTTGTGTTCTTAGGGTATTGTCAGAGCAAAGATTTGGTGGTTTCCAACCTAGAAGGACCTTGCGACATTCAGAAATAAATAATTTTTCTGGGCACTTGGAGCAGAGCCTTGCTTTTTTTTTTTTTTTCGATAACTGATTTTCTCATACCTTGCATAATATTGGAAGATGGCGTAAGGATCTTTTGCACATGGATGATCCCCAATTTAGATTTTAAGCTTCTTAAGGCTTTTATAGTGAAGGGTCTTAAATATAGCATTGTGCCTAGCTGATATTTCTGGAATGAACCTTGGTAACCACACCTTTCACCAATGAATATATGGTTGTTATTTACAAACAAATGAGGGTGCCCCCAACAACCCATTCCATGTCTTATCATTGGAACAGGGTAGCCCACTGGTGGGGGTGCAGGATGTCATTAAGGGCACAGACTGTGGATATAAAGTTTTGGGTGTTCATCCACACTACTTCACCTCGTAGCTTCTGACCTTGAGCATGTTACATAATCTCCTGTTCCTTAGCTTTCTTATTTCTAACACAAGGATAAAAATCTCCTGTTTTTTAGCTTTTTTATTTCTAACACAGGGTTTTTCTTTTTAGTATTAAGTAAGATAGTGTAGGGTTTTTTTTTCCCCCATAGGACAGAGCCTGCAATAAAAACACTCAGTAAATAATGTGTATGATTGTGTTGTTATTCAAATATAATATTAAGCTCCAAGTTATAACCTTAATGAGGGGAGTGATTTATGTTAAGGTCACTGCTGTATTCTGTGTCTAGCTCATAGTAGACTTCAAATAAAAATCGCTTAGTGAAGAAAAGAATCAAGAAGTTTATGGTTATGGACTCTTTTGTTTCTATCAATCCAAAAATTATAATTAAGATAGTATCACACTTTTTATGGCGTACAAATTTCTTAAATAATAAATTAGGGAATGACTTTTCCTATTACTAGAAGCTTATTACCCTTTAAGCAATTTTCCATTAGCTTGCCTTAACTTGAAGAACTTAGGGCATTTTAACCATTTTAATTAAAAAAATGCATATTTGTAATTCTTTAGAAGTGTGCATTTATAGGTAAATGAAGTATTCCTGTACTGTCATATGATATGGTCCAATGCTTTCTCTCAATGTAAGGAACCCCTGCTTTTATATATGTAAGGAAGTAGTAGTATATGATTATGAAACCTGAAAATAGGCTTTAAATATTAATGTTTCTGTGTGTGTGTGTGTGTGTGTGTGTGTGTATATGTTTTAATCTAGTATGATACACTTTATGCCTGAATAATTCCAGTTTGTCTCCCAAAACATCAGCTCAAATGTTTATTAATCACATCGATTTACTTTCACTGAAGCAGCTTGCTATTTAGGGCAATGATTTTTAAATAATAAGCAATTTATATTGTACTAACTTCATATTTTAACGTACAATTATTTTTTTCATTCTATTTGTACTAGCACCGGAATAACTTGCCCTCCAAACCCTCACATGCATGTTTTGATTGGCACTTACCAAAGACGGTCCTTGCTGGTACAGACTCTCTGTTGAGCCAGAAGGAGACTTGGGACAGAATGACGGTCATTATACATGGCAGGTATGTTTGAATAACAAAATAGCCAATCTTTCTTTTCAGGTGGAAATGAGTAGTCATCACAACATATTCTCCTAGAGGGTGAAACAGACAGTAACTTTGAGCAATTTGACCTTGAAAAAAAAAAAGTTAATTTCTGAGGTTTTCCATCAGCAACAAAGACCTGGAGGTTAGACACGTCCTTTCTCCATGTGAAACTTAGTTCCTGAAGAGAAAGGCTTTTATCCAGGAAAGAGAAAAAAACAAATTAATAACATGACAAAATGGCTCTGAGGATGAGATTGATGCACCAAGGATGTCACTGATAGTCTTACATCCTTATCCTGGCACATGCATCTAAGACATACCTTTCATATAATATCAGAAAGATGATATGTGTCTCTACATATATTTCATTATCATCTTTTGTTGTTCACAGTGTGCCATTTTGGGAAAATTCTTCAAAGAATATGATTTTGGTGTTCTGAAGAGCAATTATTTATTATACTTATTTTATAAACCACTTCCTTACTAAAAAAAAAAAAAATTAGGAGAATTTAAGGTCTTTTAAAATCATCTTCCCAAATTAAACAAAATCTAAGTTTTGGCATAAAATATTTTAAAAAGGAAAGAAAAAGGCAGCCAAATCAAAATCATGTTGTAATAATTTAAAAAAGGAAGGAAAAATACAACAACAAAAATGGTCTCCTAAATTGGATTAAAAGACTATGTCTAGAAAGCATGTATTTGTACACTAAGCATGTCAAATTATTTCCCTCTAACTCAACAGTCTAGAAGAATTGTAATTCAAATATTCTTGTACATCATGTAACCCTGAGGGAATCTTGTAAGTTAGATGTGACAATATTTCTGTTACATTACAATACAAAATTAAGGGGAGTAGAAAAATAGAAGCAGGGATTTAATTTTGTAAAGCAGAATCGAGTGTTTGTGTAGACCTGGCCTCCATTCTTTGCTTTCTCAAATGTTAGTTACGTGAAGGGTAAATACCTTGCTTAATCTCTTGGACTTTTTCTCATTTGTTCAATTAAAATGATAGTGTTTATTTCATTATTCCTGAAATGCTGTGAGGATAAAATTAAATGATAGATGTGAGAGTATTTTTTAAATATTGGGAGTCACTTGCAGATTTGCAAGAAAGATTAGCAATGTATTCTTTCCAGCTTAAGAGATAAACCATTCACTTTTTCAACAAAATTGTAGTAAGCATTGATTCCATGTACAGCTATTATTTTTTTCTTCCAAGTATTCAAAAGTTAGTATTTTCTGTAAATACTACCCTTTTAAGAGGAACGAGATATTAAAAATATCATTGGCAGAGTAGTTGGTATTTTAAATTCTGCTTCAAAGTATAATGAAATAGAAATGAAACAGTGATTATAGTTTTAGGCCACTTAGCCTCTTTGGACCCATCTTGTTATGTGAAATATGAGTAGGTTGACCAGATAACTATAGAAGTCTCCCTTTCCCACCCCTAGTTTTCACATTTTATGGTTATAATTATTTCTCTGAATACCATGCACTAGGCCAGTAGTCGACAAATCGTGGCTCAGGAGCCACATGCAGCTCTTTGGCTCCTTGAGTGTTCTAACGCCACTTCTTCAAAATAAACTCGCCCAGGCCAAAAACTGACATCTACTCACGAAGTTTCAATCGTACTGTTCGTGTGCACTCGCACATGGTATCTTGTGCAAGAACCACACTCAAGGGGCCAAAGAGCCGCATGTAGCTTGCGAGCCGCGATTTGCCAACCATTGCACTAGGCTGTGTGAGTGGGACCCTCAGGTTCCTTTCATGAAGGTTAATCACCATTGTTGCTCCCTGGTCAGGGAAGACAATTCAGTTCCTCATTTATTTTTACCGAGTAACCCTAGCTCTTCTTCTTTATGTCATCAGGTAGCTCTCTTGTACTAATTCTATCATTAATAATAATAGCTAATATTTATTATATAATTTTTACATGTCAGATACTCTACTCATCAGTCTGTATGCACTTTCTTTTCATTTTAGTCTCATGGTAGCTCATAATGTACAATCTCTTATTATCTCCAAATAGTGCAAAAGATAAACAGAGAAATGTCTTGCCAGAGGTCACTGTTAATAAGTTAAAAACAGCCTTTAAACCCTGATAGTAAAATTTGAGAATCCACACTCTTAAACTGTGCTTCATCACATGGTTACATTTCCACACAGGCCTGTCTTGCCTGTTACCGGTGTGTTAGAGTATGTGGTTGACAGAACATAATTTGCAGCTCAACTACCCAGGTTCAGATCCCCTGCCATTATTTGTAGAAAAATAGTTAAGCCTCTCTTGGGCCTCAATTATGTCCCATATGTAAATATGGGGATAATAATAATGTCTCCATCATTCAACTATGAGCTTCTTGAGAATAGGAACTGTATGTCCTTCTCCAGGCCTAAGCACAGAACATAAGAAAATAAGTAAAGGAATAAGAGAGTAAATGAATAACAGATAATTGTAGTGGATTTGAAAACTCATTATGTGCCTTTAAAGGTTTTGCTCTGCCAGTTGAGTAAGTACATTAAAAGCTATGTCTCTGACTCATTTTCTTCCCTAAAATATGATGGCAGACTCCAAGAAAGGAATTGCACCTCTAAAAAACCCAAGTATTGGGTTGAGCCTCATATATTTTGCTCCTGTGTTATAGAATTGGGTATTTTGGCCTGCAAGAGGTCACTGGTAGTGTGTGTGTGAGTTTGTTCCATGTGAGTGTGGATTGCAGGCAAGTGGAACCACACTTTCTAACCTTCTAAAAGATTATCTGAATTGATTCTCTCCCCACAGAGACTTTAAGGTGGAAAAAGATGTTCTTTATTTAATCATTGTCAATGTGTGTGCTCTTTCCTGCCATCATTCCTAGTCTTCTGGCAGAATCAGGGAGGTAATAGCACCGAATGTCATTTATCTTGATGTTTTCAGGGCTCCACTAGGAGATGTGAAATATGGGATTGCAGACTTTACAAAAGATCTTTGTTTCTTCCCACAGAAGTCTATCAAAGTGAGATTTTTTTGTTGTTAATCCTCACCCCAGGACATTTTTCCATTGATTTTAAGGGAGAGTAGAAGAGAAAGGGGAAGACAGTGAGAAACATCAATGTCAGAGAAGCACATTGATTGGTTGCTTCCTGCATGAGCTCCAACCAGGCCTGGGCCCGGGAGGAGCCTACAACCAAGGTATGTGCCCTTGACCAGAATCAAACACAGGACTTTTTGGTCTACAGGCTGATGTTCTATCCACTGAGGCGAACCAGTTAGGGCATCAAAGTGGATTTTTGATGAGCCATAGTAGACTCAGAGGAAGTGTAACTACACTTAAGTGTCATATATGGAGTTGAAAATGTGCATTGTACTGAACCCCTGCATTTGAGAATTTGGTCATTATTCTCCTCACCAATATCACCAATACTCATTATGGGAATGATAAGAAAAAACTCCCATTTTGTACAGATAAATTTGTCCCTCTAGCACAGAATGATGACTTTTAATGGACCAAATGTATGAGGTCCAGACAGCTGGGGGTTGATGAGTTAAGTCACTGTCTCATCTATTGCCCCTCTTTGTCACTGTGCATCTTTCTGAGTAACTAGAATGCAGATAGGCTGAATCCTCAAGAAGCCAGAGATGAAAGTGGTCTCCAAGTTAATCAGACTAAGACATCAATTTACAGACATGAGAACTGGGGCATAGGGAAGTCACTGGTGCTAGGACTAAATGAAGGCATTCCTTCTGCTGAGTGACGTTTGTGTCTTGTATATATGTGTATTGCACGTGTGCTGCTTCTCTTGAATTACTATTTCCCTGAAATCCTCCAACTTCCATCCTAATGATAATAAATGGGGAGTTTCTTGGGAAGATGTTCTATGTCTATTATTCTGAATGCCTCTAGAACAGCGTTTTTCAACCGCTGTTCTGCGGCAGATGTTGCCTGGTGTGCTGTAGGTGCAGACAAGACAAGAATTTTAAAATTTTTCACTATTTTGTTTACTTAATATTTCATAATAAAGTAATTATAAAATACTTCCTTTGTGTTTATTTGATTCCTATTCAAGAGAATTACTTTATATATAGTCAATATAGGCACAGAGTTAAATTTTTTAACATTTTCTAATGGTGGTGTGCCTCGTGATTTTTTTCATGAAACAAGTGTGCCTTTGCCCAAAAAAGGTTCAAAAACACTGCTCTAGAAGACTGATTGTTTGGCTTTCAATTAATACAGATTAACAAAATGAAAGTTAAATCCTGCACTAATCCTTCCTTGATTATTCTAGGCTAGATTAATTCACTTTTTATTTACTTCATACCTCCTATATTTCAGCTACTACAGTAAATGCTAGGGACACACTCACAAAAAAACAAAACAAAAAAAAAACAAAAACCAAACACACAGATGTAGTCCTAGCCCTCACAAAAATGTTAACCATGGCACTGACCACGCATTTTGATAGTTATAGTTTATGTGTTTGTCTTCCCTTAGACTTCATGGCAGCAAGATTTCTGCCTTGTCTATCATCAACTCCCTAGTGCCTGCCATAATATCCAGCTTATAACAGCATTCCATTTCTAAAAAGTCAACAATACTCATTTTAATATATTTTCCAACATAACTTGTGAGGAGAAAAAAATTTCAGTATTTTCCACATTCTGTGATATTTTTAGGACTATAGCAACAAGTACTATATATCATTTTGAGCATTCATTATATAAACATTGTAATCATTGTTCTATGCTATCTCATCTTGAATGCAAAATTATAGAATCCCCATTCTTAGAAGAGATCGAAGTTTGTAATTGGATATATGGCTTTGACAAAGTCACAAGGCTTCTTTTAAGAGACAGGACCAGAAATTCAGTCCAACTCTTTCTCACTACAAAGCTTAAGTCCTGTCCACTATGCTACATAAATTTTTTAAATTCATTATTTTTAAAATTTGTCAATTCTATGTGCATTTTTAATGTTTTTAAAGCTGAAAAACAACTTTCTCCATTTTTCAAAAGAAGAAACACAAATATTTGAGCTTTTAGGATAGCCATATATACTTTAAAGTAAGCAAAACACAAATTCTATTAAGCAGGGATTATCCTATAATCTCAGTAAGAAATATTGACCTATTTCTTAAACATGTTAGAATGATTAGGGTCCCAATATAAAGACTGAAATCTAAGAAAAACACGTTTGAGGAAGAAGAAAAAAGCAATCCCACCCTTCCTTATTACTAAGTTGTAATTTAGAAATTACAAATCAAAATGAAGAAATTAATTTTAAATTTTAAAAACATCCATAAAAGTAATTGTTGAGTCTTCCTACACTTTCAGTAATTGAACATAGTTGAAAATATTGAGATTGGAGGGGGTAACTTTTACTAATTGTTAGAACCCCAAATTTATTTATAATTATATGCCCTTATGATCACAATTAAGTTAGTCACAAAATGGATACTTGCATAATTAAACTATTACCTCATTTCTTGGTACAAATTTAAAATTTTGGATCCAGCTGTTTATTATTATTTGATCTATTTCTGAGGATTGCATTTGGTAAGATAGTTATAACTCTAAGAAGGATGGCATGCCACCTATTTTTAATTCCAAACTGGAGTTATCAGTAATGTCATTATATTTCTATAGGATATAGCTAAGAAAGGTTCTTGGCTACAGATACAAATGGATTTGTAGAATGAATTGTTTTTTGATGTCCCATGTGTAATGATCACTGCCATAATTTCACCATGGGGACTAGTTGATATTAATACCTAACATTTCTTAGAGTTTTTAAAATTATTTACTGATTTTTAGAGGGAGAGAAAAATCAATCTATTATCCCACCTATAAATGCATTTATTTTCTGATTCTTGTCTGTGCCCTGACCTGGGATCAAACCCATAACCTTGATGTAGTGGACAATGTTCTAACCAACCTAGCTATCCAGCCAAGCCCCACTGACAGCATTTTATGTGCCAGGAACTGTGGTATGTATTTTTAGCGGATGTAATTTTTTCTTTCCAACCACCTTGTGAGGTGACCACAAACAACTGGCAAGGTAGAGGAGTAAGGGTTTAACCCAAACATTCTTCCTTAAGAATTCGCATACCTAAATATTGTGCTATACTGATCACATAGAATCAGTTATTTATTTTGTAGATGAACACAGGACAAAGGGCATTAAATGAAAAGTCTAAGATGACAGGTTTTCAAGTCAATTGTATCCCAGCTTAGTACATTTTTTTTCTTCTTTCTCTTACTGGGATTTTGAAAGACTTACTGAATTACCACATTCTCACACATAAAAAATCTTTTATGCTCCCTTCTTTATTTCTGGAGTTGCCAAATGGCGCTTACCTGTGCTGGACTGAACAATTCCAGAGTCTACGGTTTGTCCAAGAAGGTCATACTGGTTGAGGCGTGACCCATCTTCTGCTACCACCACTGAGCGTGCTGGTTCCCTGGTCCACTCATAAACAACCTCTGCCCTAGTATAAGCATCTAAAAGGAAGGAATGGAAAACAGTCCATGTGTCATGCCACTTTGCTTCTCCTAATGAATTGGTGTGTTCTATCAGCTTCATATTTTCTAGTTCATGGTTCCAGGAGCAGGCTAGGAACAGAGAGCCCATGTCCCTTAGTTTAGGAACACTGAAACACATGTCCCTGATTCATTCAGTTATCTGTTCACTCTCATAACAAATGGTCATTAAGCATCTGCAAAGGACAAATCACTTTGCTGAGGCTATAGCAGTGAGCATTAACGAGGTTCCCTGATCTTAGGGAATGGGCGTTGCAAGTGGTGGGGGCAACACCAGATAAGCTAATCAGTGTATACTTTCAAGTAGTGCTAAATACAATAAAGCATACACCAAAGGTCAGGGGATAGAAAATGAAGGGGGTAGGGCCTGTTTTAGGGACTCAGAGAGGGTCACTGAAGAAGTGACATTTTTATAAAGGCCTGAGAGAATGAGTCATCTTCAGTCATGGTGAAGAGTTCCTCTGGATAGGCAAACTAACAAGGTTCTTCCTCCAGGGCAGGTAAAAGTGTGTCATGTGTGAGAACAGACAGGAAGACCAATGTGGCTGGAGTGAAGTACATGAGAGGTGAAGTAAGGGTAAGGCAGTAGCCTGCATCCAAACTACGTCAGGCTACTATGAGGTTTGATATGCCTACTTATGAGGATAATTTGTGGATTAGATGAACTGATGCATACACAAATGCTCACTGTACTGCCTGACATACAACTAACACATAATACCTAATACCATTGTTAAAAATGAAACCGGTAATCAGGAGAAAACATCATAGTTCTTGACATAAAACATTCATTAAAATGAAAAAATAATGGATAAGAGGGACTTATCACCAAAGTTCTATTGAGCAGTCAGCTTGTGAAGTACTATATCCTCGGGTTTCACTATAGAATGAGACTCATAAAAAAAGAAATCTGTCTCTCTATGACTAGTGCTGTTAGGAGCCCGAAGGTCCTTTGCTATTTTCTTTGCTTGCTCTCTTCCTACACTACCACAATTTTCTTCTATGAATCATATACTTTGACTGAAATAATTGTTTAGATTGTTTGTCTAGAGAGAACAGACAGCTGGTTAGGTAAGTCCAGGAGTTGACTCAGTCTTTGTATGTACCTCCCCTGCAGGAAGCCAGGAATGCATTATCCCACACACTTTCTGCCTGCACACTGGTCAAAAGCAGAAGGGGAGAGGAAGGCCAGAGAACCTGGCTCTGGGGCCACAGTTCTCTTGGCTCCTCAAATGTGTGCCCTCATATTTAGTAGCAGAAACCCAGAAAATTATTATGAAAGGGATTGATCTAAGAGACCTTCAAAAGTATTAATATATACATGAGTTTTATGCAGTATGCTAACAGACCTATAACATCCTGAAGACTTTGATCAGGTAAATTTGTTCCTGGCTGTATCTTTTAGGTGTAAGCTTAATTATTGGAAACTGGCCCCTCTGCTGGTGTGCTTACCTCCAGCAGCCCCACCTCCACCAGCCTGTTCACCCACAACTGCCATCCTATCCTGGCCTGATCATCCACAACAGCCCTCCCCTCTTGACCTCTAACCACCTCTACTTCAGCCCTGCCACCATGGCTTTGTCCAGAAGAAAGTCCAGAAGGTCTTCTGAAAGGTCTCCCAGTCTAATGAACATATTACCCTTTTATTAGTACAGACAGAAGCCTGGTGCATGGGTGGGACCTGGCTGGTTTGCCCTGAAGGGTGTCTGGGATCAAGGTGGGGGGTCCCTTGGGGCGTGGGGCGGCCTGGGTGAGGGGCCTGCAGTGGTTTGTAGGCTGGCCATGCCTCCATGGGGTGAGGGTCCCTACTGGGGGGTGCCTGGCCAACCTGGTTGAGGGGCTGATGGATGCTTGCAGGCTGGTCAAGCCCCCCAGTGGGAACCCTCATCCCATGGTGAGGGCTGTTTGCAGGCTGGCCACACACCCAGGCAACCCAAGCTCCCAGCCCTTCAGTTTTTTCTTTCTTTTTTTCTGTGCCTCCTTGAGTGGAGGCTAGGTCCAGCTAGAAGCAGGTATCTGGGATTTATTTATTTTCTAAAATTGAAACTTTGTAGCCTTGAGCAGAGGCCAAGGCCACCATGACAGGCTTAGTGGAGGTTCGTTCAATTTGCATGTTTTTCTTTTATTAGTGTAGATAGGTGTGGCTCAGTGGTTGAACATTGACCTATGAACCCAGACGTCAAGGTGTGATTGCCGGTCAGGGTACATGCCCGGGTTGTGGGCTTGATCCCCAGTGTGGGGTGTGCAGGAGGCAACTGATTATTGATGTTTCTAGCTCTCTCTCCCTCTCCCTTTCTCCCTGAAATTAATAAAAATATAAAAGAAGATTTTTACTTTTAGGATATATTGCAGCAATTCACTAAACTTTCTTGATGCTCTTTATAAATCTAACAAACTTAGAGATTTCTTGCTTATGTAAAGATTTAGCCCTTTCATTAAAAAAATAATTAAAAATGAGAATAAATTTACTCACAGCTTCCAAATTTCAGTGGGCAGGCATGGGCATCCATAGGGAAGTCCTCCAGATGCATTGGGCATTCAGCTCTCACTGTCAGCCTTATCATTTCAGGAAAAATATGGGACACAAAGAAGAGTCCTATAGGTTAGATACTTCCTGATACATGCAAATGTGATATTATTACCTATAGCAAAGATATTAACAAAGCAGGGAGACTGGCATAAACTGTAGCACTATATTGAGCTGTTAGTAATCAAATTATCTAAAAAGAATTATTTATAATTATGATGATTTTCCCCATTTTTGTTTGTTTTGAGAAAGTAGATGACACCTGATTCTGTATGATTGGGCAAGAATTATTAATGTTTTCCAAAACAAGTATCATCAATAATCCACCTAGCAACACTAAATCCTTCAAGGATGAGACTGGATATAAGCAAATAAATACTTCAAATTTACCAATTTATCCTTGATTATGAATAATTTATGGATAGAAAGAGGAAAAAGGAAATTCTCCTTTCCTTTGAGCGGTCCTCCCTACCTCCTCCTCTAAAATAGCATCAAATATACAAATCAAAGGAAGATGTGAAACAGGATCTGTGTCCTCATGGTTTGTGTAATTGAGATTAACATAAGTGTCCTGTAGAGTGAACATGTGATCTCACTATATCACAACCATTGTTTTATTTAAGAAGCCTTTGCCTAACTGAAGCCAGGATGATGATGTGCTTCCCTTTAGTCCACATCTCTTAGGAATGCGAATTCCATTCTCACTTTAAAATGAGTACTTAAGAAAGGAATTTGCTGAAATAATTTTGCTCTCCTTTGGTGGAATTTTGAGGGAATTTATGACCCAATTCCTCACATGATCTTTAGAAAATATATTTATTCATATTGATAATTTGTAATTAGCTAGTTATTAATACTAGGAAATGAGCAAAAGGAAGGCCAGACATTATAAACATTGCCATCTGGGCAGCTACTTAGTAGATTATTTCAAATTTCAAATATTAATAGATCCTGCTCGGATGATCTGGAAAGGTCTACCTGTATCTGATCCTCTATTTTATCTCTTCTTAATTTTTTTTCATTTTTTAAGTCCTATTATACTTATACTAGTTGAGTCCAACATCGAAAGTAGTTCTTGAAGCATTTTTAATATTTGAATATTTTATTTGAATATTTAGTATTTATTTGAATATTAAAAATAAGCTAGAAATTCTGGGAGCTCTCTCCAAAGGAAAAATATCACTTTATTTCCATGCTAAATAGAATCCTCCAAGTCTAGGATTTTGCCTTCATTGTTTTTCCATTCCAATACAGTCTGAATTACCCAAGTGTTGGCCAGATCTACAAAAAACAACATTTTAACAAGTCAACTGGGTATGAAATAGTTATTTCCCTTAAAAATGAGTCATAAACATATGTAAATATTTTTAAACATTTCTATTTTCTTTAAAATATTCAAAGTTTTATTTGAATCATGTTTCCTTCATTCAGCTATAAATATATTATTACTATCTAGATGCTAGGATCTCTGGTAATCTCAAATTGTGGAGAATGTTTATAAAACATAAATATATACTAGTCTTGAATTTAAGCAACATTTAAAATATCTATATTCTTAACCTAACTAACAATATATTATAAATTCACATCCCCCTTCAAAATGTATACTTCCACATGAACCTATCACTTCTAAGAATTTTGAACCTTCCTTTGTTTTTTCCCCTTCTTTATAATTAGAAAGACTACCATATAAGATTATCCTTCTTTATAATTAGAAAGATTACCATATAATTAGAAAGATTACCATACTTTATAATTAGAAAGATTACCATAAAAGGTGGCTTTTAGAAATTTGATCTAGACCTTATTGGCATGCAGGAATGTATGAAGTCAATTGTAGGGAAGGGAAGTTATTCATATTGCACTAGAAGATGTGGGAGAAATGCACTGAATTGCTTAATATATACTAGTATTGTAAAAACTTTTTTATTTTATCTAGTCATTTCACATAACACTTAATACTTGTGTAATAGTTTAGCTAGCTTATTTCTCATAATAGAGTAATTATTGCAGTTGAATAATAGGGAAAAAGTGAAACCAGATGTCCTACCATTGCCTATCAGCTTAATGATTACCTACCCACTGAAAAAAAGGAAGGACAGAAAGGGACTGGTCCTCCATACCTCATGGTGTACAGCAAGGTACCATCCTCCGTGATCCTCAGGAGCTTGTTGGGCATGGTCATGTTGTGTGCCACTGACTTCTTCCCATTGTGAAAAAAGGTATCTGGAGTCCATATCTTGCTTGCCATTAGGTTATTTAACCGGAGAACAGTCATGGGTCCTTTAAATTTTAACCTTTCATCCTTCCAGCTTTGACGGAAAAATACATCTATGGTATATTCCTGGGTAATTATGGAAAATGGCAAAGAGTTTACTGTGCTCTAATTTGCAATACAAATACCTTACACTGACAATGCATAATTTTTGCAACGTTAGAAGTAAAATATGAGCCCAGTGATGTTTCTGGAAGTAAGCTTGTGGTGGTCTGTACATGCCAATGTCAGGCGAATCACTGGTTGGCATAAGCATTTTTTGAAATATTTCTTGGGTCTGGTTATCTCCTCAGATAAATGAAAATAACACCCTGCCCCCAACCCTCCTCCACTACACCAGCACCTATAGAAATAGAATATCTTTCAAATAAAAATGGAAGTCATGTTAGAAGTTATTAATATAAGAACACTTTTTAATGAGAAGATTCCAATGCTAAAGATAAAGCATAGTGTTTTGGAGGGTTCTTCATGGTGTATGGAGACTTCACACTCAATCCCAAATCATTCATGATTCCAATGTGAGTGTAACAATCCTATCTCCTTTTTTTTGCTAAGTTGAACATTTTTTATCATAGATAATGTATGTACACTTTCAACTCTACGCAATGAAGATGAATATGAAAATAAGAAATCTCTTTTGCTGATAATTTAGATCTTTTCCAAAGAAACAAAGACTATAGAATATGGGTGCATGTGTGAGTGTGTTTTTGAGTGTTGGTGTGTATAGGACACATGAGAAATGTGTGAAGCTCGTCATCATTCACAGCCAGAGACTCTGTCTATTTGAATAAACACAGCTTTCCTTATGGCAATTCCCAGAGATAAACATCTGCTGATCTGAATACAAGCAATGTGACTTACCAGCTCCTAAAATTGAAAACGGTTCTATCCATCTTCCTTGCAGGATTTGCTACACTGACACTAAATTTGGAACTCAATGGTTTGAAATAAAGATTACTGGATTCTCCATTAATCTTAGCATGCTCCAAACTAGATGGAAGGTTAACTTGAAGACATTGCCCTACATTTACTTAACTCTGATGCATCAGAAACCTGCTTCTTGTTTTTTTAAATCACATCCGTATCAACTTTTCAGCTTGCAAACTAATGTCTGTGTCTAGGCATTTTGTGCATGAATTTAACTACCTGTCTCTCAGACTTTAAGCAAGATTGGGTCAAGCCTGAAGGTTCATTCTTGGTGCACAGTTGGCTCTGCTGGGCCTTTACTGATCACTTTATATTGGGTAGTTTATAATGCTAAGCAAAGTGTGAAACTCTGATTGAAACAAAAAAGTATAACATGATGCTAAACTATCTTTGTAGACAAAGAAAGTTACCTTGATGGATGGTTAGGCCTTTCTGTATCTGTCAGTATCAGATAAAGGCACTAAGATGCATGAGATAGGAATTTACTCACCAAGAAACATTTGTTTAAGCATCTGTTAAATTCAGCAGAGGGAGAAATGGTTTCATTTGGATGCTGTAAGAACTCTTTGAGGAATAGGGTACTCATAGAATGGTCTCTTTGGTGAGGAGAGAAATGGCAAGGGAGCCTGCAGATTCATTCCATCAAGAAGTGATACAAAGTAGTAGTGCTGGGAGGAGGGAGAGGGGGGAGGTGTGGGTGCATTTACTCTGGGCTGCGCATGTTCTCTTCTCTAGAAGAACAGGCCAGAGTATGAGATCAGGAGGAGATTGCCATTACTCGGTAATCAGCCACATATACTCTCTTCTCTGTCCAACTGGACTATTTTAGCCTGGTCAGCAGTAGCAGGAATGGCCACTTGTAAATGAAAGTTCCAAGGATGTGAAATCTTAACTGTCCAATTCCTCGTGAATCTAAAAACTGGGTTCATTTGTTTGCTTGCTCCAAGGATATTTTTGAAGATATATGTTAATGTAGAATAAACTGGAAATATATCTGTTATCAAGTCTTTGGCAAGATCTATACCAAAGTCAGTGATTTCAAAAATATGTCTTGAAAAAATTCTCATATTTACATGGATATCATGTTTACCGCCAGCTTTACTTACCTGTGCTAATAACAGACAATGAAATCCCCAAGTTCATTTAAGATATTCTCTTTTGAAATGTACTGGGGTCTCTTTCTCTCTCTCTCTCTCTCTCACACACACACACACACACACACACACACACACACAGGTAGCAAAATTAATTGGATACGTTTTCATTTCTATTTCTTCTCTGTTAGAAGTGGAAATGAAAATGAAATAAAAGGAGTTGATAAGGATCAGCTCCTGCCCACTCTAGTGTAAATATTTGGTCCCTGGTGTCCTGAGATCTGCCCCTGCAATATTGCCATGGTAGCAGCAGCTGCCAGCAGCACCTTGTAGAGCATGACCTTGCCCCCAGTCACAGTTCATTAGGCCAAGTTAGGCCAGAGCCCCTTCTTCAGGAAATTGTAACAAGAGGAAGGAGAGGGTAGAGCCATAGTATAACTATTACAGAAATAAATTCTAACCCTACTAACTAGAGCTTGAATTGTCTGTGCCCACTGAAAGGCCTTAGGCCATTTTCTTACCTTCTCTAAACTGTGGTTTCCCAATTGATAATGGGGATGATAGCAGCACTTATTTTCACTTGTTCTTTTGATAAGTTAGTTTCTGTAAGTAAACAGTTTGTCTGGAACCTAGGAAGCTCTCAGTAAATGTTAGATGTTATTATACGTCTCCTACTTTATTATTTTTATGAACATATATTTATCATGGGTTTTTATGTAGCTGGGAATGAAAAATTGCTATTTCTTTGAAATGGCGTTAGGGCAGAAATCCTGAGGAAAACAGGAAGGTAATAATAACCAAGCAAAGTAAAGACAGATGCAAAAGAGAGGACTCCACAGAAGGATGTCTGAACAAACAGGAAGCAGTGGTGAAGAACTTGTTCAGGGATCATAGTCCCAACCCCCACCACTCAGGTGAAAAGTCTCTCCAAGCTATCTTGTTCAACAGAGTAGGTACCTCAAAAACGCAAGACTTGTTCTGAAGATTGGGCAAAACGTCTTATGTTCCCAAATAAGTACTGTAATGAAGTGTTCCTGCTTGCACCATTTATTGCCATCTGTGTGTGCTTTGGCTTACTACATTGTAAGCACCGTGGAAAGCAATGCTCTGTGGCTGTGCCACTGGATATTTCTGTCAGAACCTCGTGCCCTGAGAATGTGCTGTTTGATTGCTAATTAGTGGTTTTTAAAACAAAGTTAAGGAGTTGTCCTAATTTTGTTTTCTATTCCAGTTGAAGTCAGATGGTTAGGGAGCTGTGGAGCCGCTAGGGACAGACATTCTGAGGTCAAGTTGCTCCGTAGCTGGGTCACTTGCCTCCTTTGGAAAATGTGGATAATAAGAATACTTAGCTAAAATGTTGGGTATTAGGATTAGATGAGTTATGGTCTATAAAACCCTTAGCCTGGTGCCTACCGTTTTGTAAGTGTCCAATAATATTGAGTGTCATAATGGCTATTATTAATTAGATACTTTATTAGTTCCCACTTTAAAAACTATGAAGCTTTTCCTGTCTTAAAAATTGCTTTGTCATTCTGCCTTCCAATTCTGACAGTTTCTAAATCATGCTGCTCTGTCCTATGCATAATTCTACTATAACACGGTTTACATGATTAATCTTCTCAAAGTGGCCAAGTACAATCTCCACTAGCCACTTAGCAGATCAGTTGCAGACCTATGGCTAGTATGATTACAGAACAATTCAAATGATGTCTGGCTCTAGACTCCCTTCCCCTTCTTCCTATCTACTATTTGACCAAAGGCCATGCATGGAAAGTAATTCATGATAATCATGGGGTTAATGGTTTGTTAAAAATCCTACTGTGTACCTCTGGTCTAAGACCAAAAAATAGATATCATTGGTTCCTTAAGTCACAGTCAATCTGAAGCAATATCTCAAAGGCATGCCAACTATTTTTCAAGAGGAAAAATTTTGATTGCCTAGGGCTTTGTTCATTACTATCTCTTTACAATGCCTATTGAGCATCTACTCTTTGTTAGGCATAATACTAAGAGCTAGAGAAAGAATAGCCATTTATCATTATTATTATTACTAGAGGCCCTGTGCATGAAAGTACCCTCTCCAATTTGGGACCCCTTGAGGGATATCTGACTGCCCATTTAGAGCCTATCCAGGTGGAATTGGGGCTAAACTGGCAGTTGGACATCCCTCTCACAATCCAGGACTGCTGGCTCCCAACTGCTCACCTGCCTGCCTTCCTGATTGCCCCTAACCACTTCTGCATGCCAACCTGATCACCCCCTAACCACTCCCATGCCAGCCTGATTGATGTCTAACTGCTCCCCTGCCAGCCTGTTTGCCCCCAACTTCTCTCCTTTGCTGGCCTTGTCACCCCTAACTGCCTTCCCCTACAGGGTTGATTGCCTCCAACTGCTCTTCCTTGCAGGCCAGGTTTCACTGGACTGCCTTCCCTTGCAGGCCTGGTCCCTCCCAAATACCCTCCCCTGCTGGCCCTCTTGTGGTGGCCATCTTGTCTATACATGGGGGCAGGATCTTTGACCACATGGGAGCAGCCATCTTGTGTGTTGGAGTAATGGTCAATCTGCATATTATTCTTTTATTATATATTATTATTATTATTATTATTATTATTGCCTGAGTATCATGTCTATAATGCTTTACTTCTTCTCTTGATGTTTCCATCAGTTAGAAGAGCACAGATCCAGTATAAATCATTGAATGTTCTCCATTCCCTAATATATTCTATTTGGGGAGGGGAGGAAGGAGAACTAATTTAACTTGATGGGTGAATTTGGAAGGAAAAATCAGTCTTGCCAGTAATAGCCTCTTCCTCTTGACTTTTCCATTTTGGATGCTGGCTGTTCATAAGGCTCACAAAGTTTTCTGTGCACCTCTCTGCTAGAAGGTTCACATGGACAGTCTACACCCTAGCAGTGGGAGGCCAACACTGCCTGTTGACTAGTTGGGTTAATCTGGTTAATCCAAGAGTTTACTCTCATAAAACTCACTTTTCTGCAGATAAAAGCCACCTTCTACAATAGTATTATTAAGAATAAAAGTGATTTTGTCATATTTCATATCCCTTACTCATTGTCTTATTTCTCAAAAGGTTCAGAACTCAAGCTGGGAAAATGGTAATATTTATTAAGTCCCTTGAGACCTTAATTTTTAAAGATAATATAGACTCTTAAACCTATTCCAATTAAGTAATAATTCAACACTTTCAGTAAGCTAGCAGCGCACTGATACTGCGAGGAATGTGAAACTGTACCTTCAGTATATTTGCATCATTTTAGGAAAATAAGACATTTTATAAGAAAAACAACTTTACAAAGCAATGCTCTATGTGAGCTTAAATTGTATTTCATAGTCAGTAAATGTAATTAGAATGCTGAAAAGGAAATTTATTTTGATATTGCATTAATTAAAACATTTTTTTATAAAGCATGTGGGTCTTTATTTGGGCCTTTGTGGAAATACAGGATTTAGATGGGTATAGAATAGAGGAAATTTCCATGAAGGGTACATAAGGAGTTCAGAGGCAAAATAGTAATTATTATTTATTGAGTACTATCAATAGATGCTTCAGTTGTGTATCTAATTTAAAATTCCTAACAATTTGAACAATAAAGATTTTTTTTAAATCCTAACAATCTTATAATAATAGGTAATAATAGTACCATACCCAGTGTAAGTTTAAGTGATTTGCTCAAGGTCATGCTGTTGATAATAAGGAGATTTGCATTCAGCCAGCCTGAATTCTAGAGCTAGTCCTGCTAACCCCCAAGTTGTATTTGTCACACAAATGATAAAATAGTCAATATTTAGAACAAGTGAGGACATTTTAATAAAATCATTTATGGATTGTATGGAATACAAGCAGAGGAGTTTAAATTTAACCTTAATTATGACTGAGATCTATGAAATCTTAATTAGAAAAGCAGCATGAAAGAATAGTGGGTGTGAAGATGGAGTTCCCACTTGGAAGAATCACAATAGGTCCTCAGAGAGCAATCAATATAGCAACTATTGTATCACACAATATTTCAATAAGCGGTCTACAGACTAACCACAGTGGCAAAATGTTTTGCTGGAGCAATAAATCCACAATTATGGCTAACTTTTCTATTTCTATTTCTTCCAGAGTAAGAATGGAAGAAAGGCTGACATTTGTTTAGTGCTTATTATACACCAAAATTTTAAAGTGTTTTTCATGTATTAATTTACTTAACACTTGTGATTACCCCATGAGGTATTATTATTATTACTTCCATCTTACACATGAAGAAACTGAGGCAGAAAGATATTACCCAAGGAACTATCCTTATAAGTGGAGGAGCTGGGTTCATAAACCCAGACATTCTGGTTTAGAAATCTGTATTGTTACCCACCACCCTGCTGTCTCTCATGTACTCTCCACTGATCCTAATTTGTAACAGTTGGTACATTTCATGCCCGCATCTCCCAATGTTTGACTCACAGGCATTAGGTCTATAAAGAATGTCAATAGATGTTCCTGAAGGAAAAGGATTTTGGATAAATACAATTGGCAGATACTAGGTTATATGACGTTAAGCAGTTTCCTTATTTCAGGACTTGTCCGAGCTGTTACCCAGCCAAGGTGGGTGCACTGAAAATTTCACACTTTGGGAAATGCTGGTCTCAGTTGATATTTTCTATAACCTTTATTCTGAGTCATCTGAGCTACTATGAAATCAGGACCTTTACATTAATATGGCATTTCAAAAATAATATTCAATTAATAGATCTTTGAAATGTTCATAATGATGTATCTTCATGGCCTCCTTGTGATTTATTTATTTATTTTATTTATTTATTTTTTTGCTTATATAGGAGCTTGGCTATTAGGACTTTGGAAACATTATTGAATACCTGAAGAGCTCTACTGGTGCACCAGTGCCATCAGATGGATGAGAAATGCATGTTAATCATTGGGATTGGGAAAAGAAAGAACAGGTATGCTTTCATTTTATTCACACTCTTGATAACAATTTAATGAATGCCTTTTTGTAATGAAACGGAATACTTCTTACTACTATATTTTAACTATTTATCTTTCTAATGCTGGTCAAATATACATTAAGATTTCATATTCATTTCCCCTTTGCAGCCAAAAAAATTCAGTAACGGAAATATTTATGGCTATTCTATAATATCGCTGGCTACTCAGAAACCTAGAATCCTCCTAACTGAAATGGAAGATAACTTACACTCACACTATTTGGATTACAGAGCATAAACCAAGGCAAAGCTGTCACTTCAGGGATGGAAATAAAGAAGGTTGTAGTGATTGATAACCATAAATAGTCTTGGCCAGAGAAATAAATGGGTATTTTCTGTTATATAAATATTACGTATACATTTTATATTATATATTATGCACATAGGCGCAAAGCTATAGTCAAGTTATTTCAAGTTGTTCCCTAAATACTTAGTATTTATTTATCGTTCAAAGTAAATTTAGAAAACACTCCAAGAGAGCAAAAAAAATGCAGCGTCACTCACCATATCATGGTCCGAAACCGGTCCGAAACTGGTGACGAAGATGTCAGTTTTTACTTCAGTTACGCGCTCTGATGAAGCAGAAAATTGGGACAGTAAATGTCTATCAACAGCCCTTATTAGATCTCACTGCTACACACTTACACCAAATGGGAAATTTATTGGCTTTGATTAGCTATTTCTAAAATTGGTCCACTGTGCAGTCCTGATAATTTACTGCTTACACATGAAATTTCACAGTTAATATTTTTCAATGGAGAACAGAGCCTAAATATGCTACTTTGGGAGGTGGAAACTTTATGGAGAAGTCAGCTACTGTTTAATGAATTCTTCAGGAATGGACACACTTTCCTAAATGATACAAGGCCATTTCACTTTGCAATAAAAAGGTGTTAACATATGGGTATGACTGAAGCGTCTATATTCTTACACAACTTGCCAGATCCATTATGTTTTTAGCTACTCTTGGTAAGTATATACTGTGTGGTAGCAAGCTTTATTAACTCTTTATAGACTCAAGGGTACGCTTTATAAATTATTGCTTTCTGCCACTAAATCATAACTGAATTACCCAAATTACTCCCTGGAAAAACCTGACAACTTATATAAATATCTTCAATTTTGAGGATAAGAAGAACATATTATGGCACAGAAAAGTTCATTTAATAGATTCAATTTCAAGTTCAATATGATTTTATTGTAGTGGTCTCTGAGGCATATATATCAACCAATAAAACATATTTATTATGGTTTTCTATCAACTCAACACAGACATTTTTAAGGAAAGACATTCACTTGCACAATAAATAGCAAAATGTTTCTTTCATAAAAGGAAACAATTTGTTGAGAGGTGAGAATGAAAAACAGATGACTTTGTAATTTCCAGCTTTAGCTCTGAGAAATAACACCTCAGTATATTAAGCAATTTATTTTATTTATTAGGACATGTATCTCTGGCATAGGACATTAAAATGGTGATCCAATATATGTGATAATAAATTTTTGAATATCAATTTTATCCCTCAGCAATTCACTTGTACACAGTCAATACTCTCTGAGCAAATTTCTCTCAAAGAAGTCATGTGATCCAATACACATAATGTGTACCTCACAGAATAAAATCATTTGAAGATGGAGATAGCCCCTTCAATAACCAATACAATATTTTTGGCTTCTTTTTGTTTGTTTGTTTTTGCAAACAATTTTGTTTGTTCCAAAATGCTTAAAGAGACGGTTGACATAAGAATTATCTGGGTTTACCTTTTTAAAATTTCAAAATGGAGGATATGAATTGAGACAAAAAATAGAGTTGAGTTTTTAAGACTCACTTGGGACTTCAGTTTTAATATTCTGCACCAACTGTGCAGATTCAGAGGAAGGAACAGCTGTCAGCAATAAGTCTCAGCTATATTAACAGTTTGCCACTTGTGTGGGTTCCCATGCTTGTAAGCCCCTTCAGCAGTCATTCATTTCCAAGGCTGAATTTAGATACTCTCCAGATTATAAACTATGAGATTTATGGTATACATCTTAAAAATCTGAGTGACCGTTTATGGCACTAAAATTACATTCACTTCTATGTTTGTAGCAGGGATCTGCCATTAAATGCATGATAATTTGAGAAATATACGAATGCCTGTCTGCACTGGGCAGTGCTGGGTGGCGTGGGGCAGCTCTCCTGGACTCCTTTATCACGATTACCTACATCATGCATACAGGGAGAGTAACATTTCTGCTCTGTAAGGTATTTCCCCATGGTAGCTGGCTTTACAAAAATTAGCTTACCAGATGTTTTGGGAGCAGCCAATCTGTTTTATCTAGCATGATAAAATGCTCTTAAGCCGTGAGATATTCATTTGACAAATATATGTGCTGTTTCCCTCTGATGTTTCTAGCTTTCTAGTAGGTTACTGTACTACATAAGTGACAAATTATAAAGGCCCAGAAGCCTCTTTGTAAATAGCACCATATCATTCAAATAGAACATAAAACATGGTTAAGTTTGCATACATTTATTGCCAGACATAATTGTTACTGTGCATGTAGGAATTAGGCATAAATGGAAAACAGGTTACATCAATGGCTATCGCCACATTTTAAAGTCTATCATATTACTTTATCTATCCTTTTCCCTAAGTGTATTTACCATACCATTTCATCATATTCCAGTATTTCTTTTTATTTTCTGCCAGCCATCTCCCTCCAAAGTTTCCCAAAACTCACTACTGTACTATTGCAAGGCAGATACCTGACCAAGAGCCTCAGCTCGTGAGTCGCTGACATTATCTTTTCACCGTGCAGTATCATGGAGAACCACCATCCACATAAATCCACTATTAATATTTTGATGTATTTCCTTGTATATTTTCTATTAAAATATAGTACTTAATGATTATCCTCAAATCGCATTCTCACTGAGTTGAGTTCAGTGTTGGTAAACAAAGGATTGACACCTTTGACCACAAGTATGTCACTCTCTGTAGCTCACCAGGAAGTCCCTAAGTGGCTCCTGAAGTGATTCTTCTTTAAGGCAGAGAAATCTGTAGGGCAAAGTTTTAAGATAGCCAGAGGATTGGTGTGAATGAACTTCAGCCAAATTGTAATTAGTGGTTATCTTGCTTTTGTGGCAAAGAAATGAAGACCTCTTCAGGTTCAGGAACAGGCTTCAATGGAAGATGTGCTCATATGCATACTCTTTGAGACTTAAGGGAATGGTTGAGGAATATTCTTTTCCCCAAATCTGGGAAAATTTAGTCATGTCTTCCTCTCCCCTTCAGGTTGAAATTGCCATAGGGTGGGAGGAGGGGATCTATCTATGTAAATTATTTATTATTTAAGGAATACTAGAACATTAGGATCTAAATCATCTGCTCAAATACCAAACTTTATTGACTTAGTGCTAGATTCTAAAGTGTTATTAGAAATACTCAAAGCCTTTCTCTGGATTACATGAGGAAAAGACAATACATTTTTATCCTTCCAAATACTCTACTTAAGAGCATGCAACATGAGTCAGGAACTTCTTATGAATGTTTATACACCTAGCCAAAGTTAAACATAAATGAATCCCTTTATGTAACTAGGAAATAGTCTGAAAATGAAGATCATTTAAAATAACTTGTTTGGAAGACATGTTGAAAGAACAGATTAATCAGCATATTTTTTCCATCAAATATTTTCTTCATAATCTTTCACTGTCCAATGTAAAAAATAACAAAATTATTTAAATGCATACACATGTTCCAGTTTTCAAGGGAGTAACATGGAATAGAGTTATATAAAACAGAATTATGTTGATGATGATGATTGCTCTTCTTACAATGATTGGGGAATATCTTCAAGTAGTTCATCAATGTAAATGAAGATTTTGTTGATAAATAAATCAATTCAAATAAATCTTTTAACAAGTCAAACTACAAAGATACATTTATGTATAAAACATATATACCTACATACAAATGCACACATATATGTATACATATATACACACTATATTATATACTCTAACTGCTAGACCATGGTAGCTCTGTTCTTACTTGGGATGTCTTACAATGTTGATAACCCACTGATAAGTATTGAAAAAACAGATGTTTTGCAGTGATAATTCAAAAAGATGATTAGTGCTTGAGGCAAAAATGAGAAAAGCAGTGGACTATAGTAAGCAGTAAGCACAGTGGAGATTCTGAGTCAAAAGATTCAGATTTTAACTGTGATTTTCCTGGAGAACAAGCTGCATGATTTTAGGTACTATCCTTTAATTGCTCTGATCATCCGTGACTATTAATAATGAAATTCTCATCTCAAGAAATACCTGCACAGCTGACTGCATTGCATTGGTATGAGGGTTAAATAAGATTGTGATGCCAAAAACACTTTGAGATGAATTTGTTGGGTATATTAAATTTGTCAGCAAACGTGTGTGTAGCATTTTCTGTGTTAGGCAGGTAACAGTTACATATTCATGAGCAAAAGTGCAAATGTTCTTGTTCTTATGTAGCATATCTCAGAGTCTTTGAGAAAATATGTTTTAGATAGATTAGAAACAGATTAGATAAATAGATATTATCTAATATATATATATATATTTATTTATGTACAAATACGCAAATTATCCTAATAAATTTCAGATTACTGGGAATTCTCTGAAAGAATGTCTTTTGAAGAGATGACTGTAAACTACTTGAAAGATGAGAAAACGTCAGGAAGAGGCAGATCCAGGGAAGGACGTTTCAATGAGAGGAAAGAACAAGATTAGAAGTAAGTGTGTTATGTTTAAGAAACAGAAAGTTTGCCCTCATTGGTGTATGCAGTGGGTTGAGCATAGTTCCATGCACCTAAGGGATTCTGGTTTGATTCCAGGTCAGGGCACATACCCAGATTGCAGGTTTGATCCTCAACCTAGGTATATGGGAGAGGCAACTGGTTGACATTTTTCTCCATGTTTCTCTCTCCCTGTCCCCTTCTCCCTTCCTCTAGCTCTAAACAAAACAAAATAAAACAAAGGTTAATATGTCCAGAGCCTGGTGTTGCTGATAATCATGATAAAAGATGACACTCTAGTGGTAAGTATTGATAGGCCCACACCTAGAGATCTTTGTGCATTTCACTAAGCAGTTGACCTTTACTCTAATGCAAAAAGAAGCCTTTGGGTAATGAAGTGAAATTATGTCGGTTGCAGCTTAAAAAGATGGCTAATACTGTGTGAATAATGCATTGCAAGAATCTTCAAAAGGGAGTTAGGGAGGCAATCAACAGTGAAAAATTATAGGTGGTATTTTATTAGAAACTAGAGGTTCAGTGCACAAATTTGTGCACAGCTGGGGTCTAGCCGGACCACCTCAATCTGGGCCGGCTGGAGGAGGGGTCACAGGAGGTTGACTGGCTGGCTCTGCTCCTGATCAGAGTAGGGGTGGCCAGTCGGGGGCAGGGCCAGCCAGGGGAGGATGGGAACAGATGGTTGGTGAGCTAGGGCTCCCCCCCACCCCTGTGGTCAAACTCTGGGACAAGGGGACAATTTGCACATTAAGCTTTTATTATATAGGATGCCTATCACAACTTATTTACTAAGGCACTGGCCATGGTTTTACTGGAAATGCAGTCTACTGCAGCACTCAGAGTATTCACTATGCCAAGTTCCAAGGACTTGTACCTTACGAAGGAGGTCTACTGCCTTCTCTAAACTTCTTTGTAGTCACTATATGGAGACTAACTGAACTCACATTAGTCATCAGAATAAAGTGTATCATTTAAGTTTTACTTTGTAATGGTCCTGTTTGGAAATTGAAAATATCCTGGACTCCCTACATAAATACCAATGTATGCTGCTGGATTGGGCAATGTATCTGCTCCCTGCCAATCTTTCTGGAACATCCTTCATTTTCATCCCTTAATGTGTTAGACTAGTTGGCAGCTTTCCCTAGTTGGTATGTAGTGCTACTTAATTGTGTACGTGCTTAACTGCTAAAGATGCAGAGCAGGTGGAGACTCCCACTTCAAGGTGTCTAAATAGTTCCTGCTCCTTTGTTGCCTTTGCATTTCAAGAACTCGGGTGATACAAGCAACTACCAGGGTTGGGGGAACAAAAGTAAATTTTACTGTGGCAGACATTTATCTCATTTCCGCTTAGAAATGTCCTCCTTTGCTCCTTACATTATGGGCAGTTTCTCTAGAGAGAGGGCTAACCGTTAGAAAAAAAGTATTGTTGCTGTGTTGGAGGAATGGGTTTCTCCCCCTCTATGTTAGGTCTTGATTGTGTAACCTGCAATCTCTTTGCGGTAAGATACTTCTTTTTCCCCCATTTTAATTATATGCAAATAATAATACAACAATCTTGGAGGGAGGCAGTGTCCACTTAGGACTTTGTCCTCTGATGTTTTCTGAAGTGGCAGCATTCCTGATGATTAATAATGAAATTGTCATCTCAAAAGCACTCCTACATTATTTTTCAAATAAAGAATTCAGATTCTATTTGTAAAAGTCAATCATCTATAGAAAATGTTTATTTTTAAAAATCAACATTGTTTCTAGAAAGAATTTGGGAAGTGAAAACTAAATGAAAGGTCAGAAGAACTGCACAAAAAATCAAGTGCATCCTTGTACTAGTCATCTGGCCTTTACAGGGAGAGCATAGCCTTGGTGGCTACATATTATCTTAGGAAATTCTTGGCTCTGCACTGGTAGACAGTTTCTACACACCAGGAAAAGATGAGAGTAGAAAGTTCCAAAACATTCTGGCACATCCCTTTGGGTATTTGGTTGGATTCATTAGGCGGGCTGGCTTCACGAGATGACTGGCGATGTCAGCCAGCAAAGGCTAAGAGGTGCTCTCTGCTCATTTTAACAGTCCCACTTGGGTTTTGATAACTGCCTTTTCAATGAAATTCAACTGAATTATGGGATGTCTAGATATTCGATTTCTGTGGAAATATATTGCATTATGCCAAAGTCTGAGCATCTGCTACACACCTTGCATTGAAAGCACCAGATAAAACTACAGCAAATTCAAATAGAAGAATTCAGGAATAGAATTTCAGCAGATAATACTCAAAGCCACTATCTGGGACAGTAAATATAATAACAATAATAAAAATTGGATAAATCTAAGTTATTAAAATTTGTTTTTGGTATTGTCAGTGTTTCAGAATCTTTTTTTTTATTTTATCAAAAACTATTCCATTGTGACAGAAATATATTTCGTCTTCTAACCTTTTGGAATTCTAGCTTTTTCACATAAATATAAAACATGTGTTTTAATTTTAATTAAACATGAATAAAATGATTGCCTATAATCTCAACATCACACAGGTGGAAAAAATAATAAAAGATTGCATGAATATCAGATATCTTATAATCTTGAGCTAGAACAGGGCTGAAATTTTTTTATAACATATTAATCTATACTGCTTTCTCTATCCCTTCATAATCTAAACTTCACGAAGTTGCAAACAATTTCAAACTGAAGTTAATCCAATTTTTTCACAGAGCATTTAGTTTTACAACTTCACATATTTTGACATAAAGACACATATAAATGCCAAGATCCCATCCTAATTCCCCAAGGACCCAGTGTCACCTGGCCAGCTGCACGCATATCCAGCCCAGTCAATTTACAGAGTCGGAGATGTTTAAATCTTAAAGCAGAAGTCTCATACAATAATTGGGCTAAAAGAAGTCTGAAAGGTCTTATACAGACATAAATAAATCCAAAATTAGTGACATTATATAAATAAGGAGAAAGTCTGCTTTGAGGCAAAGATTGTTTGTTAAATAACATGTTAGTACTAATATACCTTAAGAGAAAACTCTATTTATAGTCTGTTTGCTACTACTTATCTAACTGATACCTCCAATTAAGTAAAATATAAAACAAAGCAAAACCTGAAATCTATGACACAGAAAAAAAGAAGAAAATATTAACTAGATATCTGTTAAGTAGGAAGAAATAAAGCCCATTCTTCTATCTATATTCCTGCCCACCAGTTCACTTCTGTCTACTCCCATCTATCTGGGTTTGTCGCCTGATGGTACATTCCTTTTCTTTGCCTTCTTACCTATATGGTTTGATGATGAAATCTTTGAGATTCCATCATCCTATACATTATTTATTGAGGTTAAACTTAAGACAAGGCAGTATTTAGAAATTATAACACTATTTTTAGGAAATGCCATTTGTAGGGAGGGAGGAGGTTAAAAGTTCTGCAGTTCCTTTAACATGTGACTCAACCAAGATCTCACTTCTTTGGCTCTATCCTTGGTTAAGTTCCATTTTAAAAAATGTCTTTTGCCCTAATCTGTTTTCTAAGGAATGCGATAAAATTGTTTATTGAAGCCAAGGTCTTTTGTGTGAGAATGAAACTGTGAACAGGAGGAAGGTCAACCCTCAGCCTAGTGGCAAGCCCCAGACACTAAACTGGATGTCAGTAACCTGGCTCACCTTGGGATTTTGTCATATCATCAATAAAGTGTCACCTGTGTATATGGTGAGGCATACAGGAAGGTAAAAATATCACTGAAAGGCATTGTTTGTCATTAAAAATACAAACATCTTTTCTACTGAATTAAAGTTTGGATCTATGTTATGGGTTCTTTCTGCAACCCCTTTACAGAGTGCAGGAGGCCACTCTGATGGTGGCTGAACTGCAACCAGATGAGTACAATTCAAAGGGAGCATTATTTAATTTTTTTTTTTTTTTAGAAAGTTGGAGAGAATTCAGAGAATTCAGGTTTCTTTGGTTTATTATAATCACAGTTAATAAGGAGAAACTTGGGAAAATGAATATCAGAAAAGTGTGTAGTTTGGTCCTGATTTGAAATGAACAGAGGAATCCTGACTCATCCAGGAACTCCTCATAACGCTGATCCTTCTCCTTTATCGTGTTTTCATGCTGCTCCCCTCACCCCTTTCACTTCCCCTTTACTTCTCTCTCTACTCTCTCCTTATTTCCAATATTCTTTTCTGCTCTCCTTTCTTCTCTTACCTGTACTTTCCTGTCTCACCATTCTTTCTGGCTTTTGCCTTCACCCTTTCCCAACCATTGTATTCTTCTATACTGTCCATGGTTTAGGTCAGTACAGGAGGTCAAGAGCCTTTCGAAAACATTCTTCAGGCCCTAGTTGCAAGAGGGAAGCAGACCTCCACATCTTCCCCTCAAAGACAGGAATTTTAAATGAGAACAAATTCCACGATTACTGACAATTTCAATTTGTATTTTCTGGCTACTGATTGTATTTCGATTCAGGTTCACTTAAAGGTTTCTTCATTTATTTTGTACTTAAAATATGAACAAAGTCAACTTATTTTTCTCTTTGTGTTCCTAAATAGAGTATATGAAATCATTAGAATTCCACACATCCTATTCTTTTTTATCTCTTTTATCCCAAATGCAAAGCCCCTTCCAGTATATCTTATTTATATGTTATTCTTTTATTTTCATTTCTCAGTATTGCTCTTGGTCTTGAAATGGTAGCCTTGTTAAATAGTGTTATAATATCTGCAGACTGATTTCTGTCATCTGGATGCACCAAGTTAACTATTTTGTTTCTTATTTATTGGACAATGGGCATATCTCCATACAGTAATGCTAAACCTTCTGATGCAGTGCGTGTTTCTGGGTGAAAAAAACAGGTCATAATGAATTTGCACACACAGAGTTTTTTACATTAGTCTCAAGTCTCAGCTTGTCACATTTTTTATATTTTCTGAGGGCATTTGGAACAAAATATCCCTGTCTTCTGCACAATGTGCTGTTATTTTTATAAAACCAGACTTTTGCCATAATAATGAAGAGAGTGAGCCCCTTTTCCTTGCAAGAGTAGATTATCCCAGCTGTGATAATAAACCTGGTAAGAGGAGTCTTTTACTCCCTTATAAGTCATTGACAGTCTCAAATATTTCCTCTACATATTTTTATCTGAAAGCAAATGGATATTTAAAATAAGTATTTATTGTTAAAAGTATTAATTATGTCACCTTTTTCCCCACATAAATAATATTTTGAATGGTCCATTTTTATAATGGAAATCTACTGGAATACATAACCTACCAGAAATCGATGGTAAAGAAATGAAATTAATTATATTTTAGATCCTTTCAGTTTATGGCATCCAGACATTCTTCTCTAATTCTGTAGCTGATTATGTTTTTTTTTTTAAATCTATGGTCTGTATTTAATACTATGAAGAGTAGTTTTCAAAATACAGACATTCTCAAAATGTACTTTAAATTTTTAATGACTCTGAAGATTTTTGTAATAAACATTTACCATTATATCCTTTAAGGCTAAAAAATAAACTCCAAAAATTATAAAAATTAAGTTAGCCATTATTATTGAAGTTTTTTTCCAAAGTCTCATACCCATTAGATTGAATTTCAATACCTTATAGGATAATACATAAAATAGAAATAGAGGAAAATATTTGAGATTTTTAATATTTTAATGTTTATTATATCCTCAAAATCACTTTTAAGGAATCATAAATATCAGAGAAAGTATCTTTAACAAAGATGAAATGACATTATTCTTTTCAATTTTTCTGAGTCCTTGAATTTGCTATTACAACAGTAAATTTTATTCATTTCAATTAAGTAGAATATATCATACCTTAACCATAGTCAACTACCTATTTCTCTTCTTTATTTTTTTCTTTATTGATTAAGCTATTACATATATATCCTTATCCCCACAATGACCCTCTCACCCCACTCCAATTCATGCCCTACCCCCCTAGTGTCTGTGTTCATTGGTTAAGCTTATATGCAATCGTACAAGTCATTTGGTTGATCTCTCCTCCTTATCCGCACCTTACCCTATCTTCCCTCTGAGGTTTGATGGTCTGATCAATGCTTCTCTGTCTCTGGATCTGCTTTTGTTTTATTTGAGGGGATTAATAGATAATAAAAATAAATTCTATCAAAATAGTATTGTTGCTTTATGAATTAATATTGTTGTTTTTTCTAACAGAAAGAGTATGTGAGTGTGTGTGTGTGTGTGTGTGTGTGTGTGTAAAATTCTTTAACAAGCAGAATACTTTGCACAGAGCTTAGGAAGAATACTCATTCACGTGTAAAATTATTAATGGGATTTCTTAAACTAGAATAAAGACCTGGTTTTCTAGATGTCTTTTAAAAATTCTGCTGATTTTGTAAGTATTGAAATCATAGAACTGGAAGGAGAATCGGTAAAGAAATTAGATGCATGCCCATCAGCAAGTTAAAGTTTTGCTTTTTAAAACTTATGTTATTATCCTGAGTGTTTCTGCTTTTCATATTTTCCTTCCCTACCTGCAGTCTTTCTAAGTTATTTTAAATTTGATGAATCAGGAAATAGTTGTCCTAAAACCAATTCAGACGCTTAGATACATACACACAGACGTTACATTAATACATCGCACACACCACTATACGCTCCATTTTGTGACCCGTACATTTTGTTCCATAAGATTTTTTTCTAAAAACATAGTAAAGGAAAACTCAGTGGAATACAAACCTCAAGAAATTTGAATAGCAAGTTCTAGAATGAATGTTTGGAATTGGTAAGAAAGGATCCCTGGTAAAATCTGTCACATGTTTGACTTGTGTCTTTGACAAAGCAGTTTCCCTCCACCCTTGAGGCATTAATGGCATTTGGTAGCATCAAAATTGGCCCATGATCCATATTCAGCTGATGACATGAACCAAAGTATTTTAAAAATTAAGTCTAAATCCATGCTGCCATTCAGTTTTGAATTCTTAAGCTTCTTATTGTTTACATACTTTTACTATCTAAATGAAGAGGTAACTTTCTTAATATTTCTATTTAATTTTAATTTTAATATTGTTATTAAATAGTTTCTATAAATTCTTTGGAGAAGGTACACCATCAGTAATAGTTGGGAATCCTAGATTCTAACCTTGGTTTCTTGTGGGACTTTGGATGTTAATTTATTTCTTTGTTTCACTTGTTTTACTCTGAGATCAATATTTTGTTCTGGCTTCATTAGTCTTTGTTTAACTAAAAAAGATTGGTTGATTATCTTATTCAAGGGTTAGTCAAGTAAGTGTGTAATGTCTAATGCTATTACTTTTATTGTTATAAATATCGTGTTATTAAGTATCTTTGTCCTAAGCAAAATTTTATTTGTATAAGCAATTAAATTCAATTGAGTATAATAAAAAGTTATTAATATAACCAAATAGCAATACCGATACAAAGAAAAACACACTTATACTTCAGAAAATAAGGGTTTAAGTTTTGAATGCGTGGTTTATAAAAATCGCTACCATCTATCTAATTCACCTTTTATTTCAGAGGCGGTGTTAATCTAATGCAAAATAGTGGATCAATGAGTAATATCCCAAAAGTAATGTTTAGAGCAATGGATTCAGAGATATTCTACTTGAATTCAGTGCAGGCACAGCAATGCCGAATGCAGTAGCTGAACTCTTCAGGCTGGAAGGAAGAATATTAACCCCATTTCTTCCTTGTCTAGTAAAAGTAACATATCTTTAATGTTATAAGTCTGTATCTGCCTTTTATTACATATGCATTTGTACATGAAACTACCCTGGTAAATTCAACGTTGAGCAATCTATTAAAAATAAGTTAGTCATTTAACTACATAATGCCATTTTTATTATGTTACCATTTAGAAGAAAAGCCAGGCTTTTAAAATAAGGGTTTAATGTTGTTCTCTAAAATGAAAACAATAAGGTGACCCACCTCCCAATCCTGGTCTTAGGCGATTGTCATAACCATCTAGAAGTCGGTCCAAAATCCTCGTAAAGACAGTGGTATTGTCTTTAAGTTCATCTTGTGTTGATGAGGATTGTCCATAGCTGAAAAAAGCAGAATAGGAGGTGATAACTAAATGTAACATTTCTACTAAAACCTTTTGTCCAGATTTTCCTTCAATTGAATCTTAATTTGAAAATTCCTTCTGGTGTAGTGAAAAAACAAGTCTTATTTTAATTCCTACCATTTTCTCATACTCGTTCTCATGGGTGATAAGCTCTTTATTCTAATATTTCTAACTATGGAAGGAAAATTATCAGGAAATGAGTTCCTTCTCTTTACATTCATAGTTCTCAGCACGTAAACGCAATGCTCTAATGTTTGTTTTTGTTTTTGTTTTTTCATGACAAACAAGGTTAATGCATATTGTGAGAGAAATGTTGAGAGATTTCTTCCCAAATAAAAATATAAATATTTATGAGCTACCAAGATAATTAATAGTTTTATGTTAATTTCACTTATTTAACATGGAACATAAGTTAAACTTCCCCTCCTAACATCCCTTTCTTTATCTACTTCATGTACATACTTGTGTGTTTTGCTTTTGTTCTTTTGCTTTTTTATCCTCACCGGAGGATATTTTTCCATTGATTTTCAGAGTGAGTGGAAGAGAGAGGGAAAGACACATCAATTGGTTGCCTCTTGCACTCACCCCAGCCAGGGCCTGGGCCCAGGAGGAGCCTGCAACTGAGGTGTCCTTGACCTGAATCAAACTCGAATCAAACCTTGGACCCTTTTGTCTGCAGGTGGATACTCTATCCACTGAGCAAACACCGCCTGGGGCTGTACTTTGCTTTTTTGATGTTCTTTCAAGATAATACAGAATAGATAAATAGATAAAACATGTTACTTAGTATAAATACATTTTTACATCATTGAGTAGTTTCCATTCATCTGAAGGTTTATAAACCTATTTAGGTAGTTTTATAATTTGTTTATTCAAGCCTCTAATTAATTGACTTTTTGTCATTTCTGGTCTTGTAAGTAAAAAAAAAATACCTTGAAAAAAATATGGTCCAATATTCTTAATTTATGGTTTACTAAACTGTAGTGTAAGATTGGTGTTTTGTTTAAGAAACAAAACTTGTGAGCAGAGCTGGAAATAGGGCCCGTTTTTTTTCACATTTTAGTCTAAAACTTTATTTCTATTCTTCTATATTGGAGTACTTGTTTAAACTTTAAATCTTTATAGTTGAAGGTGTAATTATTCTTTACCATTGCTAGTCTTTGAGTTTCAACCACATAGTGACTGAAATTCAAATATTGTGTGTTTCTTACTTCAATCACATTATCATCTTATCTATGCTCCTTGAATCATATTTTATGTAATGATTAAGATGACACCTCCAAAATCCTGTGAGAGAGAAGTCTTCTAATTTAGGATGGATCACATTCCATCCACTGATATCTTATATATTACAGTGATAGCTCTGACCTTGAGTAAAAAGAATGTGAATTAGAGTATAAAGGAGGCAAATTCCACAAAAATAACACTTTCATATTTTCTGTTTAACATGCTTTGGTTTGAATCTTGCATTTTTATATTACTGATCAATCCAAAAAACAAGTAGTAACGTATGAAACTAGGACCCACTTATTTTACAGGAGCAAGATATATAACCAAAATATCATTTTAAAAAAACATGATTGTTAAATTAAATTTATATCAGCAAAATGTAATGGCTATTTTTTCTGGTAAGTTTTAATTTTATAACATTATAATAACTAAATGCAACTCACAGTAGTCAATGCATAGAATATTCCTCTATTAAATGATCTTTAGTTCTCCTAAATTCAACATGAATATCATGCAGATTAAGGGTTTGCTCTCCTTTGGTAAAATTAAACATCTTAGTAGTTTTTTTTTTTTTTAATGAGCTCTGTATCTTCAGCATGTCTCATTAGTCGATGATAGCAATAAATCAAAAATAGTTTTCTGACTGCAATTATTTACAAAAACTCTGTCACAAACCAACTGTCAAATGTTATCTTTCAAGGATATTAGAAGGTCATCCTGATAAAAATGGGAAAGAAATGTTAGCACACCTTATGTTGTGAGAGGGCCAGATCAAGTAATTAAAGGAAGAAAGCAATAAAATAAGAAGGGGGAAAGATGAGATGGGTGACATGACAGGGCACAATTAGATTGTTACCATGATTCTTAGAATATGAAGTTAGTTATCTATTACTTTTACCTGTATTCCTTTTCTTTTCTTCTCCTTTTTTTTTTTCAGCTTATATCACATTCAGGAAAATTTCCCCCCCTATTCTAACCTGTAAATGTATTCACCAATTTTATTTTTTTGCATTGGAATACAAATGCCAAAAATATGTGTCCCCACACTCCCAGAAAACCGGTTCTGTTATTGCAATTGGAATGGTAACCTGATTTTTAAATGGGATTTTATAAGCAGGTATTCTTTCTTTATTTCTAATTCACTCTGCCCCATTGTAATTGTCAGAGAATAGCCCTAGGATAAATATAATTGATTTGCTATTAAACACTCATGCTGATTTAATGTTTTCTAAATTAAATATATAATTTGGTGAGAAATGTCAGTTATGGTACCTGATTTTGACTCCATATGAACCACTAGATAATAAAACACTGTGCACTACCTCCATCTACAGGTCATTACAATAGTAACACTTCATGTAATTTTTCAAAAGCAGTGAAGAACATTTAACTCCTCAGATTAAGAGTATCTGGCAATAAAGCATTTCCTGTTCATCTGGTAGTCAGTATTTACCACATGAAATACCAAAAATAAAAGCAGCTTCTCAATTTTAAAAATCCTCCTAAATTTATATCTTCCCAGGCAGGCGATTCTCTCCCTCTGCCTTATACATAAGGGCTTACTTTCCATTACATTTTGAAGAATCTTAGATTTTTATAGTATGTCTAAGACTTCCTTATGAGCCATAGGAAATTACATAAGAAATATAAAAGTAGATAAAGAATAATCTGAAATATTTGGTTATTTATATCATTGCTACTATAATATCTTTATATGCTCAGTTGGGTCATTAGCAAACGTTCTGAATATGGGTAAGCATATTATTAAATTTGTCTTATAACTTGTGTTCATAATAGTTATGCTTAAATTAAGAATTTCAATTTTATCTGACATTCTCAATTACTTTTTTGGCATATTTTACCTCTAGTTGTTATATAAGTAATGTTTTCAAAACATATGTATATGCTTTTATTGAGACTAATGACTTTCAAATTACAAATATTATTTTGAACTTTTCACTACCATATAGTCATAAGTTTCTCTACAATTTTACTATTGGTTAAATTTTTTCTTGTTAAAAAATCAGCTCACATAGTATGCAGACATTAACTGGGGTAACTTTTCTATGAATAAGAAATAGCTGGTTTTGTTCAGTTACAGATGGACTGTGAAAAAAAAAGTTCAATTTAAGACTTAAATGTTGAATTAATACATTCCTCAATAAAAGCATAATAAGTGTATTCTAACTAACATACAAATCAGGTGGTTATTTTTTCGTGCTGCTTTTCCTTAAGCTTAACTGGAATCTTATTGCAGTTAAGTTTTTTGAATTCCCTTAGTCATGAATTCATCCAAGGGCAATTTTCTTCCCACTGAAAGAATAAGAGGAAAAGTTACAGAAATTCTCATGCGGATGTAAAATAAAGCATCCCCACCTTCTTCCAGCCAGTGTGCCCAGAAGGAAGGTCCAGGCCCAGAGACAGACAGGGAGACGCAGGCTCTTCCTCCTCATCATGGCTTGTGCAGCTGAGAAGTAGAACAAGTAGAGATCAATGTCTCTTGTAGGAACATCAGGTTATCACCACTAGGGCTGACTGAGGCAGTTCAGATGACTGCTTTGAAGTCAGGAAATGACCTCACTGGGCTATGACACCTCATTGGAAGCAATGGAAACCTGGACCTTCCACTCTCCACTGTCCCTTCCATTTCTCCATTTAGATATATACCAGTATCTTAATTTCTCCTATAAAAGAAGACAAGTTGAAATGCTTTCAGGTTACAATATTGCTTAACATAAAAACTGTGGGTCATTTTGTTCTCTCTAGGTTTTATACTTCCTATATAGTTTGCATTACTCTCTTCTTTTTTATTTATTTTTATTTTTTATTAATCATCTGAGAAATCTGACCTTTCTGATTCACGTTCCTGCAACTGAACTATGCATTGACATGTTTAGGTTGGTGTCTGTCACAGAGAGAGAATATTCGGGGACCAGAATGGGGAAGGTTAAAATGCTTTCGTGACTGAATTCATCTTTGCATTCTGAATGTGCCTCGATTTCAGAAGCAACTGTACTTATGTTTCTCAAAAAAAAAACCCAGCAACATACGAAACACACTGTTGAATGTCAAAGTCGTGCTTGTATTTTCTGCCTGTGATTGCCTTGTTAAATATGCTCACTAGTGCTTCGGCGAGGCTAAAGGACACACTTTACAGTCAAGCCATGTGCTGGTCTCCCTCACACACGCATACCACACTCACATCAGAGCACGCCAACATGCCCACACGTATTTCTCAAGCCCTCTCATATTCTGCCAGGTTGCTGTTAGAAAATGTTTCATCTCCAACAGATGGAAGCGGAGTGCTTTGCTTTGCATAAATAAGGAATTCTTTTTTCTCTCATAGGTAAAGTGTAATCAATCATCATCTGATTGTTGAATTTAGACTTCGTGGTGGGATGCTGGAGAAATGGAATACGGAAGGCTTAGATAATTTTTTTTTTAAGTATAGTCTATTGGTGGTGTCAATTTTTAAAAGGCACTGCACTACCTAGTTAAAGAGCAGATATGGCAACAATTGATTTAATGTGTGATAATTCATCCCAGTCACAATATGAGAAATGTTCAAGGTATCTGTTAGCAATTTCCTAAATGTATAACAAATCTTTTAAAACCTATTTTTCACTGAGCGCTCTATCATCGAATGCAGTATGCCTTTAAATACAGCTACCAAATGCTTCCCACACTCTCTGGGATCATTTAGATCAGCAAAAACCATTACAAACAGGCATGTAAGCAATGCAACATAATGTGTTTAGAGTGAAATGGTCTAGAGATAAGAACTGGGAGCATCATAGTTTTCCACTTAATTTACTGTCTGGCGTTGACACAGATGAGTTGGATATGACAGGAAATATGAGATCAATTATATTATGTTAAAACATTGCATCGAAATTGCATGATTATAATTCATCCTTTTTATTAGTCTTTGACAGCTGCTCTGAAAGAAAAACGGTTTCTCTTCCCCTACTAATACGTCGGTTTTTCTTTTTGAAAAATTCCTGAAGGGGTAAATGAGACAGAACAAAATCCCAAGGCAAGGTACCACAGCTTTTTGTTGCTCTAACATTTTGGAAAGAGAAAAACAAACCTACCACCACGGCACGGGAGTTGTTCAGTGAGAAAGTTTCTTGCAAATACAAGCATAATAGTTTAAAAGAACCGTGAAGCTGCCTCCTTCCCCCTTTTCCACCCCCACTTCCCCCCACGGAACACGCACTCCAAACACCCATGTTCCACGGCGCCCATGCCCTTCCAATGATAACTTGAGTTGTTTGCATTGGAATCAGGGAGACCCCCTACACCAGGAAGGGGCATTTCAGCAGCGTGTCCACCGAAGGGGGGAGAATAGGCATTTTGCAGCTGGAAGAGGAGGATGGCTCTCCCTGGCCAGGATGGAACAGCGAGACAGGTTTTCCGTCCCAGCCTTCCTAACTTCAGGCTGTGCCCACCCAAGCCCCTCCCCACCTCACCCCGACTCCCTTTTGGGGAGAGGGGAGGTGGGATGGAAAACAACAACAACAGCAACGCGACCAAAACAACAGGTCACCACCCACCCAGTGGGATGCACATTCCAATCTGCTTCCAGAAAGGGGGACAGAGAAACAGAGTCCACAGAAAGCAAATGCCCCCTCTATCGCTGCAGCTTTCAGCTTGCAAGGGAAACGTGCCTTCATGCTACCTGCGATGGGAGCGGGCTCGGTCCTGGGTCCCGGTCCTGGTCCCCCTGGCTCCCGCGTCTGTCTGTGGGTAGCAGCCGTGCTCTCCCGCTAGGCAAAGCCACAGCTCTGCCTGCGTGCTGTGGTTGGAAGCAGCACTTACCTCAGGCCCCCGTGGGCGCCGATCGATGATCGATTGATTGCTTCAGACCCGGGCAAAGTGTGTGCGAGAGGAAGCCGCGGGGAGCCCGGAGCAGCCCGAGTCCAGGCGGCGGCGAGCAGAGGGGCGTCTGCGCCCAGCCTCCCGCTCACTCGCTCACTCGCTCACTCGGTCTGAGCCATCATGGACTCTGCGTGCTCCTCTGCCGAGGATTTCACACCCAGATTGGCTCCCCCAAATCCAATCCGCGGCTCCACAACAAAAGATTTCTCTCTGCCGAGACAGTAGTAATACGTCCCAGGGCAAACCGGATGTGAAATAGGCGGTGACTTCATGCCAGAGAGATTTTATTTTAGAAAGGAAGGTGGTACCAAGTCTCTGGGTCTGGAGACCAATCCGCCCATTTTTTTTTAATTTTTATTTATTTATTTTTTTTATATAGATGCAGCACCATTTAACTTGCACCGCTTTTGGCCCTCATCTCCTTCCCCAGCTACAGACTCAGATCCTTCCACCATCAGATTGCTGCTGCGAGCCTTCCCTGTTTGTGGGGCGTCCGGCTGGGGGAGGGAAGGGGAGGCAGGGGGAGAGACCGAGGACCCACGTTCAGGATGGTTTTTTTTGGTCCACTTTCCATGTAGCAGCACGTTCTGTGAACGTGTGCCCGTTCCAGACAAAGCAGATCGGGGTAACGGGCCCGCCTCTGATCAGAATTGCGATGAGAGCATGCAGATGAATGAAGGCGAGGCGCGGAGCAGGAGACAGACGCAGGGCTGCACACATGTGGCGCACGCTGCCCTCGCCTCCGTCCCCTATACTCGCACTCCCACACACATGTCTGAGCGCCCTGTCTTGCAGAGTCACGAATGGTGAGCAATGGCCAGAAGAGAGTTCTGGACAGCAGGGAACCAACTGGCTCCAGGGTTTAGGGGATCCTTCGCACTTTCCCCAGTTGTGAGCGCTTGCCAACCCGCCTTCATCCATCCGTAGCTTAGAGAGAGGACAGCAAGAGAGCATGCTCCCTAGCTCCAATCGGGGTTTGAACTTTTAGATGCAATTGTTTGTTTACTTGGTGATGGAGAAAACGCAGGCTCCTTACATGGGAACTGCCTCTGGGTCCCTAAGACAAGGAGTATTTAACTTTAAATACATTGCCCAGATCATTTCTAGGTTGGAGATTCCTACCTCCATCCCCAGAATCTTCCCTTTGCCTCCCATGCTATCATTCTAGGGATTAGGAAAACAAACGGGAGATGGGGAGGAGAGATGCACAAAAAGATGTTTAGAAGTCAGGACCCAAACCCCCTCCTGGTGTTTACCTCTGCCCTTCTGCTCTGGTGGCTCTCCACCCAGGAGTCATTATACATTTAGGGAAGGAGGGTGTGTTTCAATCGCAGTCTCACTAAATCTCTAAGGAGTCAGGGGAGGCTGTGGTTTCTCTCCTTGGATTTTGTGAATGGGTGTTTGTAGCAGGGAGGAGATGAGTGCTATCTTCCTGGGATAGTACTTACTGAAAGGACCCAAAGCGCTGGGAGCTGTCCCTTCAGCACTTTCGCCAGAACTAGGTGGAAAAGATGTGGTGCCTTCATAAGGTCTGAGCCATCATGGACTCTGCGTGCTCCTCTGGTAAATAAACTCTGAATTTCCAACTTTGGTGAGCTCCTAGCCATTTTTTTCCCCCAAGAGGACTTCTAGCATAGGAGATACTTCTGGAAGGGGCAGGGCTTGGTTAAGCAAAGGTAACACTAGTCCATGCCACTCCTAGGTTTGGATTCTACAAGTGTTCCTTGATTTTGTGCTGCAGCACAATCATCTTCCAAGATGAAAGCATAAGGCAGGTGATTGAAATGACAAGGAATCTAGCATTAAAGACCACATCCACAGTTGGGTTTGGTTATCTTGTGAGTTTTCAAAGGGAAATGTTAGCAGGAAATTATTTCAGAAAAAAAAAATCTTTGAGGAAGGGGGAATTATGATAACCTATTTCTGGGCAGGAGTTGCCTACTCTGTTGAGACTTAACAAATGTTCATATATTCTTAAAGGTACCCATTAAACATCATAACTCCCCCATGTGACATGACCCAATTTTTATTTAATTTGTTTGTCCATTAATTTAGTTGTTTATTGAGCAGTTCTGAGACTAAAACTCACTTTAGTAAGGTTTGAAATCTGAGGTTAGCAATAAGAAAACATAGTTGTTGTTTTTTAACCTGATAATATATAATGCAATTCCATGGTTTTGTTTTGACTCAACAAAGACTGATAGTCCTAAAAATGTGATCTTTTAGTGTATTTTTCTCTTAGTTGAATTGTTGCAGCTTCTTTTACTTTCCTCTACAAATTGAGAATAACTTTATTTCCTATACCTAATGAATACAACCAAATCACCATACCGATGATGTTTTTATGAGCACAGCCACTGAAACTTGATCATTTGAACAGTAATCTCTGAGAATAAATCCAATCACATCTTGCTTCAGACTGTAAGAGTCATGTTACTATCCAACAGGAATTGGATTGCATAGTGATTCCATATATTTTGAAACAAGTATTTATAAATAACTTTTGGGTATATCTTCAAATATAGCACACATATGAAAATGAAAATGTCCATACTATGATTTTCTTTTCAAAAACTCAAAGGTAGTTTTTACTAGATGATTAATGTGTAACTTGTTTTGTGATATGTATGATATGTTTTTAATAAGTAAATTTAATAACTTGTGGGTGTTTAAAATTTGATAATTTGACCATTTGAAAAAATAGCAATTGCATCTATAAATTATTATTGTGTTTATTATTTCCCATCTAAGGTATTATTGCCATTTGCACATAATGCCAGAGAGAATAAAATATAAGAAATTAATGAGAGGAAATAACTTACTTTATACTGTCTTGTTAATTTAACCCCTGCTTAGATAATTGTTGAAATTATTTTTACTTTTTACCTAGGGGAATGAATCTCTTCAAAGTGTGTGTGAATCTGATTGAAGTTTTGAAATAACAATAACCATATGTTCAATATTCTTAAAATATTTACTTGGTGCCAAATAATATGCTAATCAGTTTGCATACATCATGCCATTTAATTCTGAAAATATGACTGTTAGAGAGAGTCTTAATATTTCCATTTTACAAATTATTCAGTAACTTTTGAATTATGAAGAGCATGAGACTTGCCCAAGGTCCCACAGCTGGTGCATGTTCATGGTGGAATGCAAACCCATATCTTCTGACTTCAAGTCTTATTCTTAACCACGTTTCTATGTTACTTTATTTCTTTACTCTGTGGTAGTGAGCTCAAGTTAAAATCCATCTTATTTATCTTATGTCTATCATTGACCCTCTTCATGTCTGTCACATAAAATATTCCTCTGAGACTTTTTATTTTAATAATCTAGTACATCCAACTGCAATGTAATAGGCTTACTTTAGTATTTCAGAGGCTTCTGCTATTTTCCTCCTGCCTTATGGGGCCAGCTGCAAAGGCCTTCCACACAGGCACTAGTTCTGGGCGGAAGGGATTTGAGGTCAAACCTAGGACCAGGGATCCTGGGGAGGCCTAATAGCTCTATTTCTAGTGTTACAGTCTGGTACATTTTGCTTTTTCTGTCAATTTTAAATGGCAGGGAGCCCTGACCTAATTGAAGTGGCACTGATTCTTTTCAACAGAAATGTTGTTTTTTTTTTTACTTCTTTCAACTAAATGTGGACCCAAATGAGGAAAAAAATAGTAAGAGTGTTCTCATTAATTCAGTGTGGCTTTTTATCATTTACAAAATAAATTGGAGTGAAGAAAAAAAAGATACAAGTAAAATGATAAAATATCAAATAAGCTTCAGCTGAAATCTAGAATGAAGTGGTCATTTTCAAAGTAATTGCATGGCTCAGATATATACACTGAAATTATATTTTAACATTAGCATACTGTGAAACGTGGTTATCAGTTTGCAACAATAAGCATACAGGTTATAATTAAAGATGATTTCCCTACATTTGTGTATATATAGTTAGATTTTATATAGAATATTTACATTCACTAAACTTGCCCTTTTTTTCTAATTTCCCAGTAAAAAATAAAGACCATCTTATTAATGAACTATTCCAACATATCTAAAAGGCTAGCTCATCATTTATAATTGATATTGAAATAAAGGTTTGATTTGGGGAAAGGAAAAAACTATGATATATGTAATCGAGTAATTTTGAACCTTAACCTAGATACTTTTTTTCATCTGGATTACTTAGACAAATGATTTTATCCAGCCTGGAAGGCTAGTTTAATATCTCAGCATAGTGAGTGGCATGGTAGGTATCATGAAAACAAAACCAAATTTCCCCCAAAATACTTTAGTCTTAAATATTTGGCACTCTAACTGGACTTAGAAATCGTTAGCCACAACCACTTTGACAGATCGGAGAGACTGTGCAGTTTTTCCTGTGATCTTTGCAGAGGTAGAACCCAGGTTAGCCTGGCATACTGAATGCTCATCCATGGACATAAGTCTGAAGTCACTGACACCTAATAGCTGTATGTTACTGAAATTTTCTGAGGCTCATATTTTAAAATGAGATAACAGTACATCCTTAACTGCTTATGGTATAACATGGGGGAAAAAGAATCATCTTGTGTAACTCCTAAGAGGTGTCCAATAAATGCCATTTTTCTTCTCTTTTATCTGAACATAGAGTCGTTACTTTTTAGCATGTTGGTGCATTGTCAGTAGTATGCCCGTGTAACTCATAATACTGATTATATTGTCCATATTTTACATAAAATTTAACTGAAACATAAAATATTCCATTGTCGGACAAGGTACTATGACAAGCTAACTCCCACGCCACTTTAATCCCAGGCCTGTGTTTTTATTTATAAGGTATTCAGAGAAAAGGGACACTTTTCACTACACCTGCCCTAGGCATAGAGTATTTTACACACACTCCAAACCAAGGGGATTTGAAGAGCCTATGCACCATGGTAGATCCAACCACAGCACATGTTCACACCACAGCTCCTACAGCCAGCATGGACGCCCCCAGAGGACATTTTACATTATTTTTCCATAAGATCTAAGAAGGGCCCAACTATTGTAATACCCATATATATGTCATATATATATATATATATATATATATATATATATATATATATATATATATATATATTACTTAATAGTCATATAAGTAGGACACAACTTAATTTTCTTCTGTGACAGTTTTCATTTATCAGCAACTCATGTGTAACCCATATTCACCCATTTTCCTTCCAAGTCTTCTCACTTTGTTAAACCCATCAACCCAGACAGGAAAAATACAGATTTATTTAGAGTCATGAGGAGTGATAATATGCTGATAGTTGAAAGATATTTTAGAATATCGAATAAAATATCAGTAATTTTACCCAGCCAGTGTGGATCAATGGTTGAGCATCGACCCATAAACCAAGAGGTCGCTGGTTTGATTCCTGGCCAGGGGTTGCAGGCTTGATCCCAGTAGGGGGCATGCAGGGGGCAGCCAATCAGTGATTTTCTCTCATCATTGATGTTTCTATCTCTCTCCCTCTCCTTTTTTCTCTGAAATCAATAAAAATATAACAATATCAATAATTTCCAAAACGATTCTAGATACCATTAGCATCTTGAAAAGTGTAATGTAGTAAATCAAAGGACATAGGGAAGCAGACATTGTTAATTAAAATGTCACAGTTTTATATGTTATATTTGTAGATGTTTTATACTCTATGAGTTGACATAAGAAGCATGTACTCTATTTTTGTGGGGAAATGAAGACATTCAGGATGTGTGTATGTGTGTGTGTGTGTGTGTGTGTGTGTGTGTGTGTGTACATAGTCTCTTTAAACTCCTTTAAACCAGTAAAATCCTTATCTATCCATATTTTTCTTCATTAAGGTGAACATAATGAATAGGTTATTTAATCAGTATCATAATTGTTTAGCATGCAGGCTGAAAAGTAAAGATCTGACTTGGAGACTCAACTTAGAGAGATTACTTATCAGAAATAATAATAATATGATAGTAAATAGGCATGTTGGTACCCAGAAACTGCATTTCATTTATGCAGAGCCTTCTGGCATGATTAGGCCTATGCCTTGTTTAGAATGTTGAGAATTTTAATGTGTTCTCGTTATCCTGTTGGGCAGCTGCGTTTATATATTTCCGTTTGAATCTGTAAAACACAAAAAGTGACACAAACAGTAAAGCAGCATTTAAAAAATCAGTCAGTCTTCCCTAAATGGCTAAATTATTTGTGGAAAGGATATGCAATGGAAGGATTTACTAGAACAAAGATCAAGAATTAAGACACTAATGCCCCATCTGTTCAATAGTTCCCAATTCTTGGTGTTCACATAATCGTGTTCTGTGGAATAAATTGAAAATGAGTTTGTGGCTGTGAATGCATCTTATTATGATTATTCATAAATATATTTAAATGTGACTAATGTCCTTATGTTAAATGTAGAAAATATAATAGAACTAATTCAATTTTTTTACTATAATTTAAAACTAAAAAAAAATCTCTCAATCCATTTCCAATTTTTATTTTAATAACATTCACTAAGATTTTTATTAGAGAAAAATGTATAGCCTCTATTTTAATTACATCTGTGAGATTAGGCATGGGTAGGGAAGAACTGATGAATTTTAAAGATGAGTGATGATCACTTTTGAGTAATTTTATTTATGAAACTAGAAGCCCCTACAAATCTTTGAAATATAAACTTTCTTCCATGAGAACTTTAGGTTTGGGCCAGAAAGCACTGCAATGGATGAGTAAATCGGTACAACGTAAGAAAACTTAACATATAGAATCAAGATGACAAAGATATATTTAGGTGTCCTACACTTCGGTGCTTCTAAGATGACAGTGCTTTGTTGCCTTGGGAAGATATAAAGTGTGATTTTGAAGGCAATTGAGTGTGCTTACTATTTGTCACTACTCATATTTGGTGTTAGAATTTAAACATAAAGTAGACAATTTTAAATTTTTATTTAAGAACATAAGAGAATGAACTCCAAACTACAATTTCTTCCCTATATGAGAGGGATTATCTCCTATTTAATACCTATAATATACCAGACACTGCAGTGTTTGTGTTTTTTCACATAACTTTTACAATTGCATTCTCACAATAATGCTGTTTATAGATAGATAACTTAGGTTCAAAACAAATAGATTTTCTCAGAGACACATGGCTTATAAATCAGCCTTGATTTTAACCCAGGCATAGATCTTGTGGCTTCAAAAACTTGTGATTATAAGGCAATGCATGTAAATCTCTCCCATGTAGGGCGGGAGAAGCATTGTCAATGAAAACAGTTCTGTTCACAAATAATTACACAATGAAATGCAGGTCTTATGAATTAGGAAGTTTGTAGTGATTAGTATAGGTAATCAGAGTAACACACTTAAGAAAGTAGAATTTGGAGTCGGATATTTTCTTTTTCTGGCAATTACTTACCGTTTGGCCACCTAACTGTTCTGAGCTTCAGTTTCATTATTTTTCACAGAGGACTAATAGTTTAACTTTGCATGGAATATTAATGAACTCATACTTGCAAAGTAGATAACATATTAAAATATATACACTAATTAATAACTATGGTAATTATTAATATAATTTTTACATTGTTAACCGTCTGTGAAAACATACAACTTTTCCTAGAATATTTCTTAGCTTCCCTGATTTTGAAATTAAGTTTTTGTATATCACAACCAATTATGTTGTGGCTTTGCAGTTGAACCAACTCACTTAGCCAAAATTTTTCAAATACCAGGCTGACCATTTGGTTCTTTTGATCATGTAGTTGTAGCCTTAATCAAGAAAGCTTTGGCCTTTGCAAAGAGAGTGAATTCATTATCTCAGAGAAATTCAACTTATCTGGTTGTAGGACATAAAACATAAAATGTTTAAGGCTGAAGCAAGTGCAAGACTCAGCCATAACCCTATGACAGAAGGCAAGAAATTCTGTCTCCATCCAACTTCTGCTCAGCTACTTTGGCATTAAGACAGTATGTTTAGTGAAAATATAGGATAGCTTAATATTGAAATCAGACAAAAAGGGATCTAAAATAGATGGGATGAAAATTAATGAATAAGAGTTTAAAGAAAATACCTACTCTTGCTCTGCCTTACTCTTTTCTGACAATTGGAGTAGATATTGCTAAAGGAGGAAGCAGTTCAGAAACTCTAGAAAGAAACATTGAAAGATAAACCATTATTATGATTTCGGCAAATTCTGAAATTGAAAAGCCACTTTTCATGGACAAAGAAAAATCAGGGAAAGATCCATTTTTATACAGTGCTTTTTCTATTTACTCACGTGGGAATACTATAGCAGGGAAGTTCATTCCATGATGAACCAAGTGAATCATACCAGTGTTCTGAAATACAAATTAAACACAAATGTCAGCTCTTATTAAATTGAAAATCATACAAAACATTCTGTTTTGTTTTATGAATTTTTAATAGACCAATTTGAGCGTGCTTATATTTCTCCTACGCTATCAAAGTGGAATACAGCCAGAATTTAGAAACATGTCTGCAAAGCAGCTTAACTATATTAATGTTCTGTGCTTATTCTTCATTATTAGCTCTGTAAACAATGTTAAAATACTACAGTTACTTTTTGGGTGACCTTGAGAGACTCTTACCTCTAGGAAAACTAGCTATTTCAGGAATTGAACTACCCTAAGTTAGTCTGACAGCCATATGTTTAAATCATGATTTCAGCCCCTGAAGAAATTTTTGTCAGGCTCCCAAGCAAGTCAGCAAATTCAGGAAAATTGCCCTGTGGCTTTAGAAGAACATGTTTGGGGAAGGTCAGTCAAGGTTCAGAAAGCCTTGGCTTAAGGAGGACACAAATACTATTCTCAGAACAGCATCTGTCTCATATATAAGAATTATTCTTATATATATACTTATGGAATGCCCCATAAATTATGGGAAAAAAATCCATTACAAAATGTGGCCTCCTCTACTCACATATCCTAAAATCAATGTGTAATTTGGCCCACAGCAACATATAAGAACAAAAGAAAATAAAAATCTTATGAGGCAACAGGAAAATGTAAGAAGGGGAGAAAAAAAAAACATTTCAGGACTAAATTTGTTTAAAACTTATAGTAACTTCTGAACTATAATACATGGGCACAGCTAGGAGAAAGTGTAAGATTTGAAATTGTAGCCCCAATTTTTTTTTATCATTCTTCACTTTGAAATATCATTCTTAGGCTAAAGTTGCTAAAATCACTTATCTTTTGAAACACATTGATTAAGACATAAAGAGAAGTATGGTCTTCAGAGCTCAGCACATCAAACATGGAAAAATAAAAATTTTATGAAATCTAAAAACATGACTCTTGGACACAATAGCAAGTAGTTATTTGTTCATGCCACTGTTATTTGAGGAGGCCTCAGTAACCATGCTTTGTTCAGATCATTATTTCTCTCTAGTTTCCAGTTCAAAATCTAAATTTGAGATTCTCTCATTTAACAGCATTCTCTGACTCTTATCAGGGACACTCCATACTCAAGCCTTGGGTTTCACTTTCCTATGCCCATTTGCAGAATTCATATCTGTGTATATTGTTGCTTTAGAATTTCAAAATTTTATTTTATACAAAATCTTTACAAACGTGGTGAATAATATGCTCAAATTAATTTTTAGAACTGATAAAGTCAATGTATATGTCCCTCTGAAGAAAGAAATTTGAACAAAGACATAAAAAATTGGGGTAAGGGAACCTAGGCATGGGGATTACAGTACCAGATGTAAAAAATATACATGAAGAAACTATAATAAATAGGCTCAATAGTTCTGGTCCATAAATACCTGTATAAATATAAAAGCAATGAAGAGCCCAGAAACAGATCCATGCATATATGAGGAATCTTATAAGAAAAGCTGGAATTTCAAATCATTGTGAAGTAATTTTTATGTAATACATGGAACAGGACCATGAGTCGTACAGTAGAAGAGAACTAAACAAATGAGTAAAAACCCTTAAAATTAGATTTGAACTTCCAAATATAAATAAAAATGGATTCCTGGTAAAGAAAGAAATCTTTAAAAACTACAATATATCAACTAAGTCAATACTAAAAGACAACTCGCAGAAAAATGGATAAAGAGGATGAAATTTTACATTTATAAGGAGATTCTGCTAGCAGAAACAGAGCAGGCATTAAACTCTAATTGTGATCAAATAAATGCTAATTAAAACAATGTAATGACATTGTAATCAGATTGAAAACAAAGAATTTAACTTTATTTTTATTGAATGTATAGATTGCAAGGGTACATCAGTAAAACATCATCTGTACAGTGCTTCAGATACCCATGGCCCCAGGCAAAGTCTCTTTCCATCCCATTTTCTCCCCCTTTGCCCACCTCCACCAACTCCACACCTCTTTCCTTCTGTCTATCAGTGCACTGTAGTCTGTGTCTTTTTGTTTAGTCTCTTTACCTTCTTTCTTCCAGTCCCCCATCCTCCTTCATCTCTGACAACTGTCAATCTGTTCCATGTATCAATGCCTCTGTTTCTATTTTGTTAGACAGTTTATTTTATTTAATGTTCATCTCAGTTGCTGGTAATAAAACTGGTAGCAATCTGTTAGTATATATTCAATGATAAATATATACAAAATTTCAATTTGTAATTCTATTTGTAGGAATGCTTTCTGTAGATATTTTAATGCAAGTAGGGAAGGGTATATATAGTTGAAGTTTTAATGTAGGATCAACTATCTGTAAATGCCTCTAAAATTAGAGGCATCTTAAAAGTTCAAAAATAGAAGAGTAGCTGAATAAATTTTGGTATACTTACACATATAATTATGTGTAGTAGTGTTTAAAAAAATATACCCATTGACACAAGAAGGTACTTGCAATGTATTGCTCAATCAGAAAACAAACATCTAAATGTGATTCCTCTGGTAACCACCATACTATTATCTGTGCCTGTGAGGTTTTGTTTGTTAGTTTTTCTTGTTTATTTTTTTTTTTATTTGTGGGTCTGGCAGTAAAGAATAAAGGGAATCAAATATATGGTGATGGAAGATTTGACTTTGGGTAGTGGGCACACAATATAAGGTACAGATGAGGTATTACAGAATTGTACACTTGAAACCTATTGTATATAAATTTATTAGCTAGTCACCCCTTATCAGAGATCACTCCTTTCTATTTTATCCTTTTCATACAATATGATTTTTTTTAGTGTGTTTGCACCTTTTTTTTGTAAAAGTGTTTATAAAACAGTAACAAAAAGGAAAAAAAAGCAAAGGATTTTATTTCGATTCCTAGGTATAGAAGAAAGGAATCAGTGACACTAGAGTTCAGCTTAAACCTCAAAAGTCTAACTCTTCATTTACAGAGCCAGGTTTGTTGTTATAATTATCACCCAGAAAGAGCTGGAGTCTCAGAATTGCTGAGATTTCATTCACTTCTCTCGGAAGTGGAGGAGGAAGTGGCAGCAGAGTGCTAGAAGCTCATACTCACCTTCCCCATCCTCCTCATTATATAGTCCTCCAGGAGTGACACTTCCCTGCAGGAAAGAGACACTCAGTTCAGAATCGTAGGCCCTGCTCAAAAAAATGGGCATATAGACTTACCATAAACTCAAAAACAAATTATTGAAAAATAAAGGCTTTCAATCAACTGAACAGACATGGTTGAGTATGAAAGACTCCCTGGTGCATGCTATAAATACCAGATCGTTTTCACAGAGTGCAGACTTTTAGCCACTGTGTGTGTGTGTGTGTGTGTGTGTGTGTGTGTGTGTGTGTACGTGTACACGCGCGCGCACACACTTTCAGGCAGAATTCCTTTTGTGCTTGCTAAAAACCCTAGGGAGCATGTGTTTAAGTATGTTGGCACCACATTGATGGAAGCCAAAGTTTTTCACCTACTTCTCTGACTATAGACTTTGGAACTCTTCACCAATCATATAATTCTTATAGCTTATTTTTAAGTGAATCTGCTCTTAAGTTTTGTTTTTCGATTTTGCACAACAGTTATGTAAGCAAACAGCTGTAAAACCCTATCAAGCATGATCGTTTCTCTCATTTGGAAGCTTGTGGTTTGTGTCTGTGTGTTTGTGTTTCCTTCCACATGGCCTCAGCTAGGAGAATAGGTTTGAAAACATGGACTTAAATTTAAGCCCTCAACAGGGGCTCAGTTGACTAGAGCTTCATCCCACCCACCAAAAGGTTTCAGGCTCAATTTCCCATCAGGGCGCTTTCCTAGATTGTGGGTTTGATCCCAGGTTGGAGCATTTACAGAGGTTACTGGTCAATGTTTTTGTCTCATATCAATATTTCTCATTCTTTCTAGTCAATAAAAAGCATATCCTTGGTTCCCTGTTTTCATCCCTAAAAGTATACCATCATACATTCACTGTTTATGGCATTAAAAAAAATACCCTCTTGGTCAAGAAAAAAGTATAATTTGCATAATTTGGACTAAGAAAGACAACAATTTTTTTTCCACATCTGGATATACATTGCAATTTGGGCATCTATTTTCCCTAAGTTAAAAGCACAGCTTTCATTCTCAAGGATGAAAAGATCAGGCTCAATCTTTGATAAATATATCTGCAGGATTTCTTTGAAACACTTCTAAGTTTAAAAACTCTGATCATTGCATTTTATTATCGAGCTATGGCGGATGAGTTCAGCATTCTTATTTCTCACATACCATAAATAAGTTTGCATTTCAGAAGAGTAAGTGAAGATTAAGTGGACATTCATATGAAGTCAGCCTCCAGACTGGTTATAAAGAGGAGGGTAGTGAGATAAAGTAAGATTAGAGGTTGAAGGAAGGGTCTAAATGTCCAGTTTGGGATAACCAACCATAAAGATGACAGAGAGATTTTGTTCAAAAGAAACTCGATGACATTGATGTCCTAGTGGATATTGCATAGCAGTTTCAGGGAAACATGGGTCAGGACCTGGTTCAGCTGCAGTTATTTGAATTTCTATATCTCTGATTATACACCTGAAAATTAGGAACAAAAGCTACTTCAGCCGAAACCAGTTTGGCTCAGTGGTAGAGCGTCAGTCTGCGGACTGAAAGGTCCCAGGTTCGATTCCGGTCAAGGGCATGTGCATTGGTTGTGGGCACATCCCCGGTAGGGGGTGTGCAGGAGGCAGCTGGTCGATGTTTCTCTCTCATCGACATTTCTAGCTCTCTATCTCTCTCCCTTCCTCTCTGAAAAAATCAATAAAATATATTTATTTTTTTAAAAAAAAACTACTTCACTTTTTTTTTATGAAACCTAAATTAGAGAAAATGCTTAGCTCAATGATAAACGCTCAATGAACATTTAAAAAAATGTTATTGATATTATTTCTGTTCATATAATATTATTATCACCAGCATAATAAATGCTTTATGAGACCCAGTTTCTGAATCTATAGATCGAAATCAATATCCTTTCTCACAGTGAGGTTCAAAGTCAATAATACAAGAGGAATGTCACTGTACGTACCATTACTTAAGACACTGGTATTAAAACATTTTTTTGTAAGGAACACCACTGTGTCACTGTCACTTGAGAATTCACTAAATGTCACACATCCAGGAACTCAGGCCTCTCTGTATGCACTGCACAGTGTAGGATGCAATGGATGAATTCAAGTCTCTAGAAGTGATGCTGATGCATGAGCAGGCATTGCAGGTTGCAGGTGATCCTGCCTTCAAGGCTGCACTCTGCAGCCAAAAAGGTTCAGAAAAACCCAAGTCGTAGGAACATTGACATTAGATCAGCCGGCACATACAATTACTTTTCATTGGCTCCACGAGTCTATACGTAGATTTAAAATGCTCATGTTGCATTTTGCAAATTGTGTATGTCCTTGTCACCTTCACTGTTCCTTTTTGAATATTAAAGGCTATCTCCCTTATTTCAGTACTTCAGCAAGAAAATTACTTCTCTATATGCCAAGCCCCTATGTCCCTTATGTATAAGGCCAAAGATCTTACTGAACAGTTTCAAGAACTTGGCAGCTCATGTATTGGTGCCTAAGCTTTTACTGCATTTAAAAAGTTTCCTCCCCTAATCCTGCTCTTAAAAATGCAGATGTTGCATTCCAAGCTATGATAGGTACATTTTCAACTTCAGAGGGTTAGAGCCATGCTGGTCAGGATATTATGATTGCTCCCAAACTGGGATTCGCATGAGGGGATTCTTCTCAGTGCAATTTATGCCTTCACTTCCCCTGTGGGGGATACTATCCCCATGTCCTTCAGAGGATACTCAGCTCTCCAGTCTTATTGGGAAGCATTGCTTAACTACATGCTACTGGCTCTAGTTAGCAAGAGAGCCTGAGGAACAGTGGCCAGCATTGCAAGTATTTAGGAGGCTGCACACATGGGCTTCCTTACTCACTAATATTAGACTGTGAGCTTCCTGAGATCCAGGAGCATGAGGTCAAGCAAATGGGTTAAACAAGTCTTATCTAAGGCAGAATCTAGAAGAAAACAAACTAGACATTGGGGTGAAGTGTAAGTTAGAAGGACTTATTGGGAGACAATTCACTATTGTTGTTTTTTGCGGGTTGTGGGGGTTGTTAATCCTCACCCAAGGATATTTCCCCATTGATCTTTAGAGAGAGGGAAAGACAGAGAGAAACATCGATGAGAGAGAAACACATCAATTAGTTGCCTCCTGCACTCACCTTGACCAGGGCCTTGAGTCTGCAATCAAGGCACATGCCCTGGACTGGAATCAAACCTGGGACTCTTTGGTCCACAGGCTGACACTCTAACCACTGAGCCAAACCAGCTAGGGCAATTCACTCTTGCTTTCTAGCATTCATGTCCATTTTATTAGCATAGACAATGATTGCTTTGTTCCAGATTATGGTTTGTTTTTTTTTTTAGGGATATGTCTGTAGTAAACAGCCTTAAATGATAAAGAGAGCATATGTCTTCAGAGAAAGAGCAGGTATCCTTACAGCTTTGGCAGGTGAAGATAGTATTCCGTTCTGGAGTGAAGTGTGGGCATGCTTCTCACAATAAGAGACGTGGGTTCCCTGAGTTCAGGCTTCCTCTCCTGTGATGCACCCACTGCATATGTGGGTATCATCTGGCCCAGTGGAAATCGGGGTGCACAGCACTGATGCAGACGTAAAATTCATGCTGTTTGCTATGCCTTAAATAATAAAGTCCTTTGTCTTTGGCCCAGGAGTCTTATGCCTGCCAGCATCCATGAAACTGCAGCAGAATAAAGCATTAGCTTGCAAGTAAAGTATTAGGCACTTCACAGATTTTGGCAGAACACAGAAAAATAAAGAGATAGAGCATATAGAAAAGCTCTAGAGGGGTAAAAGAGTAAACAGTAGCCTGTGATTTTCCTCCTTCATGTTTTAATAAAGGTCCAATTTATTTATTTATATTGAGCACCACCTATGTGGCAGGGTATTGTTCTAGGTACGAGAAATATAGTACTGACTCTGAGTGGCAAGTTCCCTCCTTCTGGCTCCATGCCTATTCGTGAGCAGAGACAAATACAAAAAAGTGAATAAATACAATCTAAAATCTCAGGTGGTTATGCATTTTGTGAAGCAGAATGAAAAGGATAATGTGATTAGGGGTAGCATCTTTAATTAGGGACGTCAGGCAAGGCCTTCCTAAAGGAGTGACACATGGTCTGAGGTCTGCCATGTAGTTTGGGGGAAAGAATATTTCAGGAGGATGAAGAAACAGAGAGTGAGAACAGGAGGAGGAGAAAGAAGGAGCAAGGAAGAGGGAAGAGGGAGAGAGAGAATGAGAAGAGACAGGCTTGAACGAGAAGAATAAAAGCAGTGTTCCTGGAATATAATGAGTGAGAGGAAATGTGATACTGGGTAAATTTAGCAGTTAGTGCAGGGGCCGGATAATATTGGGAGATATAGACTATAGTCAGCTGGGATAAATGCTGTCTCTTTTCATTTGTGAAGTTAAATTGGATCACTTGCTGCATTTCTTTAAAAACTATGAGTATTCCAAATATAAGGAAAGCATTTGTGCTCTAGAATTCAGGTGTATGGATTTCTAGGAGAAAAAAATGCCTTTACCTAGAAACTTTTGAAGAACAAAATTAAGTATAATTGCAATTAACTACCACTATTACTATTATTACTACTAAAACACTAGTACTTCTGCAACTACTAAAAGTAACAATAGAAGGAGGAGCAAAGGAGGAGGATGGGGAGGAAGAAAAGGAAGACTAGAAGGAAAGCAATTTATGGATAGATTCCTGTGCCAAGAACTACATTAAATGCTTTACATACTTTTTCTAAACTTCAAAATTACTCTGCAAAATGCTTTGATGCTCCTTCCAGAACTGGAGATTCAGGCTCAGAGAGGAAAGTTCTTCGCCTGAAATTTTCACCTCGCCTGTGCCTGAGCCAGGATTTGACCCATGGCAGGTCTCTGGCTTCAGATCCAGGATTTTTGCAGACTATGCAGCCTGTGTTCTAGTACAGCATCTTCCCCTGCAGATGTTCTTCCCTCATAAAGCAGGCGGCTCTGCCATCAGATGATAGAGCATTGTAGTATCCCAACAGAGATCGTGAGGCTCAGTCCTGGGACAAAATGATTGGTGCCTTTTATCAGCATTGTTTGAAGAGCTGGGCCTGTACAACAGCTGAAATACAGCACATGCCATTTGCTCTTCCTGTGAGTCCACAGCAGACAACAGATGCACTAGGCCTGAGTGAGACAATGGGCTGAAGTGCCCAAATGGATCGATCATCTAGCAGGAGAATATAGCTACCCATGTTTTATTACAGACACTTCTAGGCATTGGTATTTTGGAAGAAAAATAATAACTTTTTGGGAAATATCTTTAATGAGAAGGGATTTTGATCATCCTGCAGAATATGCTTCATAAATGCACAAAGTCAAAGGGAAGGGAACACTAAAAGTTACCTGAGCTGAAACCGGTTTGGCTCAGTGGATAGAGCATAGGCCTGCAGACTGAAAGGTCCCAGATTCGATTCCGATTAAGGGCATGTACCTTGGTTGCGGGCACATCCCCAGTAGGGGGTGTGGAGGAGGCAGCTGGTCAATGTTTCTCTCTCATTGATGTTTCTAGCTCTCTATCCCTCTCCCTTCCTCTCTGTAAGAAATCAATAAAATATATTAAAAAATAAAAATAAAATAAATAAAAGTTACCTGAACTAATAAGGCAGGTTTGACATAATAGAAAGATAGGCGATCAAGCCCGAGGAGATCTGCAGCCCAGTCCTTGAGTAATTAGTATCTAATGACATGGAGTTACCCTTGGGGTGGGGGAGGCGGGCGTGGAGGGGAGGGGAGAGAAACTAAAGGAGATTTTCTAGACCACTGTTTCCCAAACTGTGTTACAAAGAATGCATGTTTCTAGAAATACTCATGTTTTTTGAAATTAGTATTTCATAATTTAAAAAGCTTTAGCAGAATTTATTCTTTCTTTTTTTTTCTTAGTAACAGACCCTGTTTAGTTTTATATTTGGGAAAGGCATATAACCACATTAGTAGGTATATTACAACCAGGTATGCTATACACATAAGTATAATTCCCAGTCTATATTTTATTGAAGAAGCCAATGACATGGAGGTCAAATTTCTGGTTGTGGAATGGTCAAGTGCAAATATCAAGAGTGTGCAAATCACTGTAGTAGTAAGTTCTTTGACTAGAGAAGGACCACTAGTGTTTACTCGGGGAACAATGTCAATTCCATGACCCTCACCAACAGTCAGAGGAAATCAAGGAATGCTGACTCCTGTGCCAATAGATAGCCCATGTTTGAAAAAAAAAATGATTCCATGAATTAATTTTTTAAATTACCATTCTCCATTTTTTTGTGAAAGCACAAAATCATAACCATTTTCAGATTGCTCCATGCTGAAGATAGTTGTGATTCCTTGGCCACTGTGCAGCCCTCTTATTTCTGTATCTTTAGCCAAGGAGGGCCCCATTGTCCTGGGCCCATCTTTTCATTCCTGGCCTTGAGAAGATGCTGAGGTGGTTAGTGCTCTGCCCACCTGGAGCATTGTGACTGAAGCCATGGCCGCTTTCACTGGAGGAAGTGCCATCTACATTAAAGTACCAATGGCTACAGCATCAATGAAAATGTGTGTAGTCTCTATTTCAAACAAAATCATCATTTCACTGGAGAATAATGACAACCTTAGGATCCCCTGTCATCTCTAACATTGAAACAAAACAAAAGTGTATATCCAGCCTCATAAGATCTTATACCAAGCTCTTACCTTGCCAAATTCTGAGGAGATTCTGAGCTTCACAACAATCCCACCTCTGAAGGACAGCACTTACTTTTCAAACTTTTTGGAAGAGCTGTGAAGTGTTTCTGAATGAGATTGCTAGCTGAGGGGTTACATTTTCATGGGGTCTCCATGTTGAAGAGACAAATTATAGCCTTTATTGTAATGGTGGCTTTTGCTGTCGTTTATATCCCAACCGCAACTCATCACTTTCACCCTACCAACTAGGTTTCTAGGAGACATCAGTCTGTGTATGAAGAATTAGAACTCAAGGTCATCCATGCTGCTTCTGCCCACCATATTTCCTTTACAAAGACTCATGCCTGATTTTTAGAAAAATCTTTAAGAAAAATGCCAGAAGAAACAACATTTAAATCAGAGATCAAAGACTAAAAGTTCCTGTTTAGAAACTAAACATGAAATAATTCAAATCAGATTTTTAAAACTAGGTAGAATACTATGTGATTTCTTCTCTTACAAGAGCAAAACATGAAAACAAATTATTTCAAATATATAAAAAAGCATTCATTATATTTAGTTGAGGATCTGCCAGTTAAAAGATTAAGGAATTTTCCTTGGGTGTCTAGATATATTTAGTACACCAGTTTCATAAGACCCCATTATATCCCAGCAGAGGTCATGTTTGAAAGCTCTTAATTATCAATTTTTAGCTTTAGGGAAAAATAAGAACCTGTGTACTGAAGGGAAAGAGTTCTCTTTTTTGGAGATTCACCTTTAGCAATCAAATTAATCAAATAGGTACTTTTTTACTTCCCTGTCATAAAGTACATATTTAGAAACCATTCAAATATAAATTGCTCTCAGAATCACACTAATTGGTTCTTTGGTACTTCAAGAGATCACTTCTTGATAAAGGTAATGGTAACCTCTCAAGGATCTATAAGGAAATTCAATTTTTAAGAATAGTTTTACTCATTTTTTTTCCAGCTATAAATAGTAAGAAACACTTTAGAGTGGAAGCATGAGAAGGATTCCTTAAAGAGATAGTAATGCTGACATTCATCATCTATACTCCTCAGAGTAGAAGGAGGGAAACCTCTGAATTATAACTTTGTAAAGAATCAGACTCACAGATAATGGGATGAAACCGTATATTCTACTTACCACAGTTATGGCTTTACCAACATGTAAAGACTTTATAATTGTCCATATTCTGTTATACCATATGGAAGAGGAAGACCAAAATCCCTGGTAAATTGTAGTGGAGGCCCTCAGTGAGAACAATATTTTTAAAATCCTTACATTGAAACAATAAAGAAGGTAATTAACATAGTATATTGACACATTGTTTCAAGTTGTTCACATCAGCCCAGTCGGTATGGATCAGTGGTTGAGCATCAACCCATGAAACTGGGGTCACAGTTTGGTTCCCCATCAGAGCATATTCCTGGGTAGTTTGCTTTGATTCCCTGTAGGGGGCATCCAAGAAGCAGCTGATTGATTATTCTCTCTTCATTGATGTTTTTTTTCTCTCTCCCTCTTCTTTTCTCTCTCTTAAATCATTATTTTAAAGGAAGGAAATCTTACCTTTAAAAATAAAAACTCGCATTAGATCCTGTCACTCTTCTAACTGAAGACCTTCAGTGGCTTCCTACTGTGCTTACAATAAAATATGAATTCCTTACATAGCCAACTGGACCTTGTAAGAGCTAGGGCTCATTTTAAATGCTCACCTTGTCATTCACTCACTAATGTCCAACCATCTGGGCCTTTGGTCAGTTTCTAGAATACTCAACACTCTTCTGTGAAACGTGGGCCTTTGGACTTACTGATTCTTCTGTACAAGATGTCCTTTCTATTAGCACACTGGCTCCTTTATATCGTATGCTATGAATTAAATGCCACTGAGCTCAGAAAGGCACTTCCAGATGGTTCAAAGGGATGTTGCATCATGGGCTCTCCATGGCCATGGTGACATTAACTATTGGAAGCTGAATAGAAACAGCTGGCACAATGGGGTGCCCATAGGGTTTGAACTGAAACCCATAGTTAAAATTTCAGTTGTGAAACTTACAAGCTCTGAATGTTTAGCCTTATTCTTTTTATTTTGGATCCACAGATTCATTCATTCATTCATTCATTCAGGACCAGTTTTATTGATAGACACTGAGTATTAAGCAGTGACGAAGAAAATACCTTTGCAATTGTGAAGTTTCCATTGATGATGGGGGATAAAGATTATAGGTATATGTTACAATGTCAGAGAATGATGACTTGGATGGAGCCTCTTTTGCACAGTTTGATCAAGAAAAGTCTTGTTTGGGAAATGACATTTTATTTAATGGGAAGTTAGTGACAGACAATGTCAATAGTAAATCCAGAAACAATAATGGAGTGCTCCTGAATTAAAATTTATAGATACTGAGGCCATTTTACAGTGTTGCAGTTTGGGGAATTAAGTGAAGTATAAGGTCTGCAGCACAGCGCATGAAGCCTAATCAGTACTCCATAAATGCTGGTTTCTTTTCCCATTGTTTCCATCTCCCATTGTACTCGCTGAGATTAAGGAGGCCTGGGAAAGAGATAAAAGTGCACTGATGTAGGCCAGCATTGTTATTTCTTACAAACTCATACTCTCTCACACTGTGTGTGCATCCAAATGTGGCAAGTTATAAATCCAGTAAAATATGATACACTAAAGAAAAAAATTATTTCTTTTCAAATTCTTGACCACATTTCTAATAGCATCATGGTTTGTATTTCTGCAATTTGAATTTCCTACACATGTAATATAAAAAAGGGGGAGGAGGAATTAAATTCAAATCAGTATTAGTGTGTCCATAATCCATTATTTGCTGGCTGTGTGGCCTTTGTTTATATCACCTCATCTTTTTTATATGTAATTTTCTCATCTGTCAGATGGCAACAGAATTTTAATCATAAAATTAACATTTGGTGTGCCTACAATGTCATAATCTCCTGGTACATTTGTATTATTTTTATTCCCATTTTACAGATGAGGAATCTGACATACAGACAAGTAACTTGCCCAAAGTTTCATCACTGGTGAGTATAGGAAACAATATTTTAACTTGTTTACATGTAACACAAGAGAAAAATTATAAGCTATTGAGATTTTGTAGTTCATTACCGAACACAGCTGTTATGCGGTTGGAGCTTTTAATGTTCTCATGGATTAAGTCACAAACGAGGGAGTTCTTGGATAAGTACTTATCAAATGCATTTTATTTAACATGTCTCATGTAACAATTACTAAATACAGGCAGTGTTCTAAGAACTTTATAACTATTACCATTTAATTGTTTGTGTCAACACGGTAAGTACCACTGTACTAAGGTACTTATGGACTATGGTGCTATGAGGTAATGTTTATACTTAACAGCCAGGAAGACTGAGGCACAGAGAAGAAAATCAACTGTCCAAAGCCACAGAGTTATTATGTGGCATAGTCAGGCTTTTAAGCCAAGGAGCTTGAGTATGTGCCCCTGGTATGATGCTATGATACCTTCCATGTATTGATACTAAGCTCCATAAATTTTGGACTAATTCCTGCAGAATTTTTAGGTGTTGGAAATGTGGTTTCCTTCAATGGAAAAGGATCTCAGACAAAGTGACAGTCTCTGAGGATGGCCATGAACTATGGAGGTACCCATTAGACTCTGTTACTGTTTTCCCTAAGAAGAATGTTACGTTAGTATTTCTCTTATTCTTCAACCACTATCTTTACCATGTCTTCCCATCTGTCCAATGTGTTAGATATGTACTCAAAACATTTGGATGGCTGAAATTTTGAATGGTGCTTCTGGATATTTTGTCATAATATAAACACAGTTCCCAACTCGTTCCTAAAAAACACATACCTGGTTGTTCCCTTCATTGGCAACAGTGCATCCTATATGTATCTGAGATCAGAAATGAGAATGTTCTCACCTGGAGCTAGTGATAATCTCTAAAGAAAAACAATTATTCACATAATTTCCAACCATGTGGCTCTGTACTCCATACGGTACCTCTGTGTGGGAGAAAAAAAAAGAGAGAAACAACAAATATATATTTGCAACATGGACACTGAGTACTATTCAGGAGTGCGCTGAAACTACATTTAGAGACACTGAAGAAAGGTTGTAAGTTGCCTAGGGTAAAGAATGCCCTATATGTACACCTTTGCACACTGTGTAGGTGTTCAAATGTTACTGAATGAGTCGATGAGATTTGTCACTTACATGATGACTAGAAAGAAAAAGGCACTATCAATGGACATTATTAGCTGGTGAAATTTTACCATAAAATCCCCATGTCTACTGAATATGAGTACTGTCACTTTCTGCAGACATAGGTCCATGAAGTCTAGATTCAGTGGCTTTCAAACATGGACCATTTTTTAAAAAAAAACTTAATTGAAAATATAATTTAAATAGAAATTAATTTTATTAGTATTTTTATTTTATGTAAATAATATTTATGTAAAATGTTTTTTTCCAAGTAGAGCCACCATGTAGGGAGAAAAGTGGAGATAAAGTCAGAAATGGAATCCAAATTGATGCCAAACACCTTCTAATTTACACTCATCTGAAAAAAACTTTTCCAACTCTAATTTTTTTTGTCACAAAGACTTACAGGATATAAACAAATTTCTAGTTTTTGTTCTTTCTATTTTCTGTTTTAGGTGTTTTCAGTTAATGATTGAAATTAGATAAATTCTACTTTGATTTCTTTTGTATCCTTTTAAAGCATAAGGGAAAATTTTCTCTTTTGTTTAATGGGAACATACTTTTGAAAGCATTATTCTTTAAGCTAAGATATAGCTTAAAAAACTAAACTTTGAAAGATTTTAGGAACTCTTGCCCAAAACAATGATAAAATGGTCAGTTTAAAATTGATGTGGCATGTTTAACTTTTAAATGATTGTCTAAATATGAAATTATAACAATATAAAAATTTAGACAAGTATTCTTGGTTATTGCTCTGATTGAGACCCTGATTATATGGCCCCAGCTGGTTTGGCTCAGTGGAGTGAACATCAGCCTGCAGATTAAAGGTTCCCAGGTTCCATCCAGTCAAGGGCACATGCCCAGGTTGTGGACTCAACCCTAGAAGGGGTGTGCGGGAGGCAGCCGATCAATGATTCTCTCTCATCATTGCTGTTTCTCTCTCTCTCTCTCTCTCTCTCTCTCTCTCTCTCCCCCCCTTTCTTCCTCCTCTCTAAAATCAATAAGAATATATTTTTTTGAAAAGAGCCTGATTATATGTAGTTTACTAAAATAAATCTAAGTTGTATGTAGTTATATTTATCTATTCCATTTTCCTTGTTATGATAGCCTTCACTCAATATATGACATACCATATATTCCTGTTTTGTGTAAGGCAATGTTCTAGGAGCTGATTATCAACAGTAAAAACAACAGCTGAAAATATCTACCAACTTGGAGCTTTCATCCTAGTGGTAGGATAGCAAATTAACAATATAAAAATGCTAGACTTTATTTTCAGGTGTTAAGTACTAGAGAGAAAAGTGAAGGAAGGGAGGGAGGTAGGAAGTGTATGCATGGAGGTGACATCTTCAGGGGTATGACTAGGGAGGACCTCCCTGAGCAGATGACCTCTGAGCAACATCTTGAGTTGCTGGAGGAAGTGTTCCAGACCGCAGGAACAGCGGGGACCAAGTCCTCATACACAGTGCCTCTCTTGCGTTCCAAGACGCCAGGCTGGCTTGTGAGAAATGAGTAACTTAAAAGAGTATTTGCAAATAGAAGAAAGAAAAGCTTTCTCTTACAATTCTGAAATAGTGCATACATGTAAAATCATTAGGCATGTGTCTATCCCCAAATTTTAAATCAGAATACCAAAGAATAGTTTCTTTCTAATTATAACCACTAATTAAGAAGCAGAGCTGGAGTTAAGCCCACAGAACCTACATTCATGACAAAGACTTGTACTTGTAAATGAGATCAAGGACTAACAAGTGTTTTATTTTTGCTTCATTTTTTAAAAATATGTTTTTATTGATTTCAGAGAGGAAGGGAGCAAGAGAGAGAAATAGAAACATCAGTGATGAGACTCATCAATCGGCTGCCACCTGCACATTCCCTACTGGGGATCCAGCCTGCAACTCAGACATGTGCCCTGACTAGGAATCCAACCGTGACCTCCTGGTTCATGGATTGATGCTCATCCACTGAGCCACTCTGGCCAAGCTGCTTCAACTTTCTCTTCCTCCATCTGTGCTGCAAAAAAATATTGTTTCCCTGCATTAACTTACATAGACACCAAAATAATATTTTACCCCATATTTTTTCTTGATACTCTCCAAAGATAGCACCCCTGCTGGAAAAATAAAGCAGATTATTATGGTACTATCTGTATAATACAAGCAAGCAAAAAACTTTTAGTCTGTGTTGCCCAGTTAACTTAGTCAGTTCATTGCCTCAGCAATTTTCTCTGCTCATGGTAAAGCCAGATCTCCTGTCTTCTCTCTGCTTCCTCTTCATATAACAACTATATAAACAATGAACCTTTGTGTGTAATCCAGTTATCAAGCATGCCTAAAGAGATCACCAGATCACCCGTTCTGTTCAGACCAAAGTTCAAGCCTCCTGGCCACCCTTCAGTGGAATCCCTTGTTAACTCTGAACCACACACCCCTCTCGCTGTTTCCTTATTTCATTTCTGCTCTGTTCTCTAAGGCGCAGGTATCTAAACCAATTGCCTGAAAATTTATTCACAAAGAAATGATGAAGAAGGGCTTCAAATAATATCTCGCCTAAGCATTTACACTGAACAAGAGGTTAAGAGCTCAGGGTAAGTTCCAACATTTCTTGATTACAAGAGAGCAGTTTGGAAAGAAGTTTGTGCGCAGAAGCTGTTTCTTACTCAGCTTTGAAGCAGGCTGACTTTCTCATCTGTTATTTTCCATCACCTGAGCATATTCTACAATAAGCCTGGCCCTTGGAGAAAAGGAACAAAAATTACTTACCTGATGCCACACTCTTCCATATGCATTATATCAGAGATGCCTGACAAGGGGACTGAAGATGCTAGCATTGCCTGGGTAATACATAGACACATCATATGTGTTTATCTATAAATAGGTATTTGGATCAACCATAAGATAAAATAGAGTGAAAACACTTAAAATTTGATATTTACAGATGATATATCTGATAAGGGGAGAATATACAAAATATGTAAAGAGCATGTAGAACTAAATATCAAAACAACAATATTATTACAAAACAGGCAGAGGACTTCAAAAGACATTCCTCCAAAGACATACAGATGGCTAAAGACATAGAAAGAGATGCTCAAGATCACTAACCATCAGAAAAATGCAAATCAAAACCAGTGAGATATCATCTCACACCCATAAGGATGTCAATTATTTAAAGGAAGGACAAGTGTTGGTGAGAATGTGAAGAAAAACTAACCCTATACACTCTTGGTGGAATGTAAATTGGTACAACCATTATGAAAAACAATATGGAGATCCCTCAACAAATTAAAAATAGAACTACCTTTTGATCCAGCAGTTCTACTTCTGTATATAGTCAAAGAAACTGAAATCAGGATCTTAAAGATGTACCTGTAACCCCATGTTCATTGTGGAACTATTCTCAATAGTAAACTATGAGGAAAAAATCAATGGTTAAATGGATTTTTAAAATGTCCTGTCATTCAACATGGATCAATCTGGATGATATTATGCAAAATTAAATAAGCTAGAGAAAGGACAAAAGCTGCATGATCTCACCTATATATACATGGAATCTAAAATAGTCGAACATGTGGAAGCAGAGAAGACAATGGTGACTGCTGAGGCGAGAAAAGGAGAGGTGTTGGTCAAAGCACACAGTCTTAGTTCTGCAAATTAAGGTCTTGAAGTCTGCTGCACAACTTAGGTCCTGTCATTCACAATGCTCTAAATATTCCTAAAATTGTAGATCTTCTATTAAGTGATCTTTACTACAAAAGGAAATAATTTAAAAAAAAAAAAGGCAGCAAGGGGAAACTTTGGGAGGTGTTTGAAAAGTTGATGGCATTGACACAGATGATGATTACTTGAGTATGTATTTATCTCCAAATAGATCAGGTTGTATAAATTAGACATTTACATTTTTTGTATATTAATCACACCTCAATGAAGGAGTTAATGTTGTATCACTTACAATTTAAAATACACAATTATGGAACATGATCTGTTGTAGTATCCACATTATTGTTTTGTTTTTGTTCTCTACAGAGGACAACATGTATGCCCTAAATAGGAACATTTCTTAAAGGCATAAACCCCTCCCAAGGAAAAGAATCTTACCATCAAACAGTTTCTCCTCAGCCTTTATGGCACCAACTAGAGATTCACAAAGGTCAAAACACCTGTGTGTGCTATTGTGTGTGGATCTGCCCCCGAGGGGGTAATTTAGAGGGCACTGTTGCAACATTTAAATGTATTTGGCAGCCTAATTACAGTTTCTTTCAGAAGGAGGTTTTCTGCTGAAGTTTATGCTGTGCTTTCTACTAAAACATAAATCCGTTGGCTGTTAAGCTTCCTGTACAGCGAAATCAAAGCAGTCGTTCATGGATAAGGTTCACTGGAAAATGTAAACTGGCTTCTTCACACAACAGGGAATGGATTAAGCAATGCAGGCGGTTTTGTACACGCTCTCCACACACAACATCTCTCTTCGTAGGGGAAATTTTTACTGCAACATTTCTTATTGCACCTGCCAGCTCTCTGGTCTCCTAAAAAAACACAAATTCCCATTCCACACTGAAGAATGAGTAATGCTTCTAAGTGCCCAGAATATGTTTATAATAATTGATATTTCATCCTCCAGTGCCAGGGCTGCACGAATGGAGTGCTTTATTTTGAAGGCTCGGAAATGTGCTTTTGCCCCTTTGGTATCCTGCCCAGATTTACTATGGCCACAGTCAACGCAGAACTAATGCAATCCAAGCACAGAGAAGCAGCGTCTCAAAGAACAGGGGAGCGCCAGAGGCTTGCATAATGTTCCAGAGATATCAAAGTTTTCTTTGGGGAGATAAAACCATGATACAGAAAAAACCTGGGGGTGACAGGGGAACACCTTGGTTTTACTAAGGCATGAGGTCTGTTTTAACAGGGATGATATGGCGTGAAATTTAGACTCCAAAGCTTATCACACCTCTAAACTTCCTTTGTTTAACTCGAGTATTATGATTTGTTGTCATAAACTGTTTCTGCTCTTGATATCCTCTACTGTATCTTACATCACAAGTGGTTTTGATCACTGATATTTTTTTAAAATATATATTTTATTGATTTTGTACAGAACGGAAGGGAGAGGGATAGAAAGTTAGAAACATCGATGAGAGAGAAACATCAATCAGCTGCCTCCTGCACACCCCCACTGGGGAATGTGCCCGCAACCAAGGGACATGTCCTTGACAGGAATCGAACCCAGGACCTTTCAGTCTGCAGGCTGACGCTCTATCCCCTGAGCCAAACCGGTTTCGGCTTTGGCTGATCACTGATATTTTAATGAATACTTTATATAACTTTCCATGAATCTTATCTCTTATTTTATAAGTATACCTTTATTAATTTGAATCATTTTATCCAATTATTTAAATGTACCTTGTATAATCTTGACTGCAAACTATAAATTATAAGAATTTTAAAACAGAAACTAATATCTTCATCTGTATAACTCAAAAAATGTGCATTTAATGCTCAATTAATTGTTATACATTATCACTTAATTGGTTGATAAATTGTTAGCATTTTTCTATTCTCTTTGTTTTTCACCCTACTATCTCTTCCTGTCCTCACACATTTACGATGTAATATTTTGCTAAGTTAAGAATAACCTACAAATGACTTCAATTGAAAATCCAAGTGCCCATTTCTTGTCCTTGTGGTTATCACCAATTGTTAAAAAGCACTCATTGGCAAAGGGAGTGGCTATAAACAAGAACAGCAGACATGACTTGTTAGATGTTGTTGATGTTATTTGTGCCGTGATTGAGCGTGCATGTATTTTTATCTGACCATCACCTGGACTCTCCCAGCAATCTCAAAGGCCAAGGATTTCAAATAGAGCCTCTTAAAAATAAAACCATTTGGGCTTATGAATGATTTAAATTAAAAATAGTTGAATATTGACTGGTGGAAACCAATCATTGTCTCACTAATAGAAAGATATAAAAGGTTGGTCAACCTTAAAGCTCTGAAAGGTCAGAGCCAACCATTCCCTAACTGATTGAGACAATGGTAACTGAGGCAACTTCCCCATCTTATAATCATGTAAATCCTTACTGATATGATAATCCTAATTCCCTTATTACCTGACTAAAGGCTATGGGTCTCCCAAACCTGCTTAAGGGTAATGGGTGTATCCCATAGCCTCAATAAAAGGGATTGGAAGGCCAGAGCCTAGTGGTAGTCTTCCCAATAGAGGTTTACTCCCGCCTGGTCCCCCCATTTTTCCAAATTAATTATTTTCCAGTCTCTTCATTTTAGTGTGTGGCCTTCTCCAGAAACCGGACCCTGAGTGGGCCCTGAACCACGCGGGTCGTGTTAAGGGATCCCACAATTGACAATGACGTGTCTGAAAAAAATATTTTAAAAACCCATTTATAATAGCATAAAATAAAATAAAATATGTAGGTAATAAATCTTACCAAAAAGATGAAATGCCTGTTCACTGATAACTCTGGGGCTCTGAAGAAATTGAAGTCACAAATAAGTGGAAAGGTATCCCATGATCATGGGTTAGAATTGATATTGTAAAAATGTCCATATTACTTCAAACCATCTATAGTTTCAATACAACCCTTTTAAAGTCCCAAGGCATTTTTCACAGAAATAACAAAAACAATTCTAAAATGCATGTGGAACCACAGAAGTTTCCTAATAGCTAAAGCAATTCTGAGAAAGAAGAACAAAGCTGGAGGCATTATACTTTATGATTTCAAACTTTATTAAACAACTATAGTAATAAAAATAATATAATGCTGGCATAAAAATATACACATAAGCCAATGGAGCAGAATAGAAAGCCCCAAAACAAGTTTATTTGCAGTCAACCAACATTTGTGAAGGGAGTTAAAAATACTTCATGTGGAAAGGATAGTCTCTTTCTAAATGATGATGGGAAAACCAGATGATCACATGCAAAATAATGGAATTGGACCCCTGTCTTACACCACTCACAAGAATGAACTTGAATTGTACTAAAGATTTAAACATGAGACCTGAAATTATAAGTCTCCTAGAAGAAAACTGGAAAAATGCCTCTTGATGTTAGCTTAGCAGTAGCTTTCTGCATATGACACAAAAAAACACAAGCAACAAAAGCAAAAATCAATAAGTAAGACTACTTCAAGTTAAAAAGCTATACACTACAAGAGAAACAAACCACTGTAATGAAAAGGCAGCCTACACTATAGGAGAAAAGATTTGCAAACTGTCTATGAGATAATTGGTCAATATCCAAAATATATAAGGAACTCATAAAACTTAATAGCTAAAAAAGCAAATAAATGAAAATGGGGGAATGACCTGAGTACACATTTTTCCCAAGAAAACATAGCAATGGCCATTAGGTTTAGAAAAAGATATTCAACATCACTAATAATCAGAGACATTGAAATCAAACCTGTAATGAGATATCATCTTACAACTGGTGGAATGACAGTTATCAAAAAGTTAAAAAATAGTAGCTATTGGTGAGGGTGTGGAGAAAGGGCATACATTCTTGCTGGGAATGTAAATTGGTACAGCTACTATGGAAAGCAGTATGGAGGTTTCTAAAAAAAAATAAAAATTAAATTCTATATAATCCAGCAATCTTACTTCTGGATGAATATCAAAAGGAAATGAACTCAGTATCTCAAGGAGCTACCTGCCCTCCCATATTTATGGCCACATTATTCACAACAACACAGATATGAAAACAACCTAAGTGACCATATGCTGATGATGGATAAAGGACAGAGTTTGCTACTTCCTCCCTTTCTCTGTCACCTTCATGGTTCAAGTTTTCCAGAGTCACAAGAATCCTTCTGTATTCACCTCCCGTCCTCTTGACGAGCTGAGCTGAAAAGGGAGCCGCCAGTCACATGGCAAGTCCTTGCTGAGGCTCTTAGCCTCTACAGGAAGGAGTGGAACTCAGCAGGGGATTGTAGCCGTGTAGAGTAGGGAGTCTGTGCAAATTACTTCTAAGTAGAGCATTCGATTTGGAAAGGGTGCAGCATGTGCTTCAGACATTTTCAGCAGAAATAACTGTCTCATTGTCATGGCAACCATCTTGACATTCTGATGTGAACTCAGGCCTGCCTAAGGCACTCCATGGAGATTTGTGCCATTTCCAAAAGGGTGTACAGTTTGTCTCTGCCTCACTTCCTGCTTACTGATAATTTAGGGCCATTTCATTGGTCTCTTCAACTGCTGCCATCAGCTTCCAGATACTGGTCAATTACAAGGAAGGGAAACAAAAGAAAAAACAACCACCACAATATGTTTTACTAGTTCAATACCTGGGGAAAAGCTATCTGTCAATACTTTTATATGCTGTGGAATGCACATTGTATTTGTTGGGATAATGCCAGGTTCTATAATTGTGAAGCATTAAATTTGCAAATTCCACCTCACTGTAAGTATTCTTAATGCTCTGTAAGTATTCTTAGTGCTCCACTGTGTCTGGTTACTGTCCAAGGGACCATTCTGCACACTAGCATCCTTCCATTTTGTGAATCTGCTATCCTTTGTGATCTTGAAGTCCTCCCATTCAACACCTCAATGAGGAAAGAGGATGGAGAAAGTCTTGGTGGAAGTATTTTTTGGAGCAATTGTGGAAGGGAAGCATCCTATAAAATAAAGATGTAATATGCAAGCAGTCGTTACGCATAATGACCGACCATGTAACAACCAGATGGAGGATCAGCAGGAGGATGGGGCATCAAGTTACAAGTGGGTGGTGGAGGGCTACAGGAGGGGGCAGGGCAGCAAGCTATAAGGGGGAACAGGGGTGAAGGGAACTACAGGAGGGTGGGGCAGCAGGTAGAGAGCTACTGGAAGGTGTCAGTGAGCTACTGGTGCAGGGATTCATGTGCAGGGCTACTAGTATTACATATTAGCTTCTGCTCAGACTCCACCTTCGATGAGTTACATACACCCCAGCCATAAGGCCACACAGAGGTAATGGAACAGCTGGGAAATAAAATTTAGCTATGAGTATAGGAAATAGAAGAAACAGATTTGGAGAACAGCTAAGTAATCTACCGTGTATATTATATCCTTATTTAATCTTAAAATTAGGGAATAAAATTTTATGTGATGTGTATTTTAACACAGCAACAACAACAAACTATTGGGGGAATAGGATCTTCAGAAACGGTGAATTTATGATTTATTAAAATTCACTAAAAAGTATTTTTGATGGTCCACCTCTCATTGTTGAAAGTGACATTCATTTTCCTGTCCTCCCTCACATAATGTGGTTTGCAATTTCTTACATCCAGATTGAGGGTCCAGAGGCTGATTTAAATGTTTAGTCACCAAACAAAATACAATCATTATCCGATATGAAAACGGTGCAGTAAAATATTTAATTTCAGGAATTTATACCAGATTATATATTGCTACATGAACAAAACCTGGAATTGTGTTATATTTAGTAAAGATAGGTGCCAAATATTTTTAAGTTAAAATTGTTCTTTAATTAACATTAAGCATTAAAAGATCATTAACTTGGAAACATTAAAAACTTTAGGTAGTTAAGACTCAGGTCATGAAAATTTCACTTACCTAGCTTTCTTATCACAGTATTGACCATCCATCAGACTTACATGTGTGGGAAGTTGAGGAAAAATTGGATTTTTTTTTCTCTGTGCTATAATACTAGATATGTTTCATTCAAAACCGCTTAAACTTATACTAATTATGAGTGGTTTTTCTATGTTTACTTCTCAATATCTATCATTTCATCTCATTTCTCAACATATATCATTTTATTTATTGAGTGCCTAATATATTCAGGCATTTTATCTGACAATAGGAACGCAGAGATAAACAAATAGATAAATTCCTGACCTTGTGAAGTTTGTATTCTGTACAGGCAGAATAATATTACACAAAGCAAAAAATGACTTCATTAACAATTACATAATATTTATTACAAATAACACAGACTGTCATGAGTCATCAGATTCTTGAGACAGTAGTGTATATTTTCACTGTCTAATTCTCACTTACAGTTCTTTAGTTTGTCTACCACAGCATGATCTATACATTTACAGCAGTGACCCCAAATTACAAAATGTTCTGGGCAGCTGTAACCCTTATTTTACTTGGTCTCTCCACTGTACTTGACAAATTTGAGCACACCCTCTGTTTTTGAGGCATATATTCTTTTTTTTTTTTTAGTGACCAGACTTTAGAAAAACTGATTTTTCATCTCCTTTAGTTGGCTCCTTTCTCCTGAGAGATTCTTAAAAGTCATCATGTTTAGGATTCCCTTTTATGCCCTGTGTTCTTCTAACCCCTATACTCTCTCCATCTTATATTTTCAAATATAACTTATGACCTATTTATGTGCTTTTGACTCTCAACTTTGTATCATCAGTTTTCACTTCTTTACTGAGTTCCAAATTTGTAAACACAAATTTATATACTTTGATCACTTTAAACTTATTTAAGCCCAAATTGATCTTAACTGGTTCTGCCTTACCCATCTACTAGTAAACCCACTAAAAAAATGTCAGCTCCCATTTCTCCAGAATTCACATATAATTGGCTGATAAACATCATTGATTTTTATCTTTTAATATCACCAAGACTCTTCATTGCTCTCCAGCACTTCAGCATTATCACCATCTCTTCATCTTCCCTGGATCATTCCAACAGCCTCTAAATAGTCGTAACCTATCAATGGCTAGTTTTTGCTTTCAAGATAAATGCCAAACTATTTGAAACAGCAGAGACACTACACTATTTGGCCAAATCTATCTTTTTTCTTTTCCAGCTGCAAGCTGAGCCAGTCTGTGTGTACTTTGTAGTAAGCATATCAGTACTAATGGTAGAGAAATGTCATTTTCTGTATGAAGACTTCCTTACTGGTCTCTTGCTGCAGAGTTAGTCATCTCTTCCTCTTGGAACCCATAGCTCTGTGTGCATTAGTCTTCCAGATCACTTAAAATATTGCATCATATTATTTTTTTCTCATATCTGTCAGTCACCTTGTGATTTGGGGGTGTGCAGAAAAATATTTTATTCATATTTGTATCCCTAGTCATACCACTGCCTCAGCTTATAATAGATGTCCAATGTTTATTGAGAATGAAAAAGTATAGATGAACTAATTAATTTAAAGATATGGGAAGTTGTATTGATAATCTGGTTTCATGAACAAAATAAACAAAATATAAACAGACTCATAGATACAGAAAACAGTCGGACAGCTGTCAGAGGGGAGAGGGTTTGGAGTACTGGGTGAAAAGGGTGAAGAGATTAAGCAAAAAATAACACACACACACACACACACACACACAACTCAGACACAGACAACAGTATGGTGATTACCAGAGGAAAAAGGGAGTTGGTGGGAGATAGATGAAGATAAAAGGGAGGATAAATGGTGACTGAAGAGACTTGACTTGGGGCAGTGCACACACAATACAATATATAAGTGATGCATTACAGAGTTGTACACCTAAAATCTATATAATAATTTTATTAACAAATGTTACCTCAATAATTTTTTTTAAATTAAGAGAATTTTGATTATGTAGCTGATCTAGACTATTGTAAATTTGAAAGCAACTCCAAAATAAGGAATATATTCTCAATTAATTCTAGCTTTCAATACTTCAGGCATTAAAAAAAAATACCCACTCTTGCTGAAACCAGTTTGGCTCAGTGGTAGAGGGTCGGTTTGCGGACTGAAAGGTCCCAGGTTCAATTCTGGTCAAGGGCATGTACATTGGTTGTGGGCACATCCCCGGTAGGGGGTGTGCAAGAGGCGGCTGGTCGATGTTTCTCTCTCATCGACGTTTCTAGCTCTCTATCCCTCTCTCCTACTCTCTATAAAAAATCAATAAAATATATATTTTTTTTAAAATACCCACTCTTATTATTTAGAAATCTCGTCTTAGTATATTATAGAAATATTCTGCTAGATAAGGTCATTAGCACCAAGCTAGGGATAACTGAAGGGAATGAAATGATAGATGGCTTCTTAAACAATTACTGAGAGTAAAGGTAAACATAATTTTTATAAAAGGAACTTGGCAATATAGTTCAAGAGCCTTTAATAAGTTCATAGCAATGTGTTCAATAATTTTTTTTATCTTGGAATCTATTTAAGGACCCAATCAGAGTATATAAAGGTATTTAGGTAAAATAATATTTGCCACAATGTTATTGTGTCTATAAGTCTGATAAAAGGCAATAGGGGAAGGAGATAAGTAAAGATGATGAATTTCTAAGAGAGAATATGATATAGTCATTTAAATTAATATTTTAAGGAGAGTAAGTAATATAAATAAGCAACCAAAATATATGATCTTTAAAAATACAGAGTGAGCCTGATCTGTGTGGCTCAGTGGTTGAGCATCAACCTATAAACCATGAGGTCATGGTTTAATTACTGGTCAGGGAACATGCCCAGTTGCAGGCTTGATTCCCAGTGGGGAGCGCACAGGAGGCAGTTAGTGATTCTCTCTCATCATTAATGTTTCTATCTCTCCTTCCTTCTCTCTGAAATCAATACAAAAAATGTGTATATATATATTATTTTTTTTTTAATATTTTTTATTGATTTTACACAGAGAGGAATTGAGAGGGACAGAGAGTTAGAAAATGTCGATGAGAGAGAAACATCGACCAGCTGCCTCCTGCACACCCACTGCTGGGGATGTGCCCTTGACCGGAATAGAACCTGGGACCTTTCAGTCTATAGGCTGACGCTCTATCCACTGAGCCAAACCAGTCACGGCAATTTTTTAAAATACAGAGTGAGATCCTTTTTCCTGTTTTAAAAACAATATAGCGTGTTTTTCCATGTATAAAACATTACTTTTTTTCTAAAATTGTTAGACTGAAAATCGAGTGGCATCTTATACTCAGAAGCAGCTGAGGAGGGAGACCTATGGGTGTGTAGCTGCCCATACCTTGTCAATCAGGCTTCCTCCAGTCATGAGCCTGATGCCATGGAGCTGAAAGTGGACAGTGCACAGATGCAACAAAGACCAGAGCATTCTGAGCCCATAAATATGTCAAAAAAAAAAAAAAATACTAAGTACCGGTAAGCAATTGTCTTACTCTGCAAAATTCAAATTGAACGTAATCAGCTATACAAAAGAGCATGGAAATAGAGTTGCAGAGAGACAATTCTGACCTCCTCCCACTGAGTGTATGATCAGACAGTGGAGAAAACAGGAAGAACAATTCCTTAAGATGCTAAAAAAGAAGGCCTTATGAGGAAAACCAGCAAAAAGGGCAAAGTTGGAGCAGAGGCTTAAGACTTGGATTATGGGGCAGCATCAGAATGGATTATGTGTGTCAACCAAACTTATTTAATGTCAAGCAAGAATGTTTGCAAGCAAAAAGAGCATTTTTTTTTATTTTACAGGAGAGGCAAAAATGGTATTTCAATTTCAGAAAGAGAGAAAGGTTGGCCATGAGAACATGAACAAAGTTAGCTCAGAAAATGCTACCAGTTTATAAGGATGACCTCATATGTATAGACAATGACTCAAAAGATAGCAGTGTTGCAATAAAACTTGAAGAAATTGATATGTCTGGAACTAATAGTGATGAAGAAGAGAGCAGTAATGCAACTGAATAAAGTGATATGCTGCATATCATAGTACAGGTATATAAACATTACCTGTGGTAATTACTAAATAACAAAGTGTTCTGCTTTTTGTTTAAAATATTGGTTTCTTAATTTTGGGTTGGAAAAGTAGCAGGAGTCTTACACATGGGGGCATCTTATATGCTGAAACATACTGTATATAATATATAGTATCAGAAGTATATGCAGGAAAATAGTCTGGAGGGATATATACTAGAATCTATACTAATAAAAGGGTAATATGCTAATTAGACTGGACATCTTCTGGACAAAGTCATGGTGGTAGGGGCCTAGGCAAAAGTTAGGGGCAATCAGGCTGGCAGGGGTGAGCATTTAGGGGCAATCAGGCCAGCAGGGAAGTAGTTAGGGCTGATTAGGCAGGCAGGCAGAGGCAGTTAGGGCATCAGGCAGGCAGGCAGAGTGATTAGGGGTGAACAGGCAGGCAGGCAGGTGAGTGGTTAGCAGCCAGCAGTCAGGGATGCAAGAGGAATGTCTGACTGCTGGTTTAGGCCCAATCCCTGTAGTCTAACATTCCCCGAGTGGTCCTGGATTGGAGAGGGTACCAGAGGGAAGCCAGTGACAGGTGCATGAAATGTGCCCCCAACCAAGGTACATGCCCTTGACCCGAATCAAACCTGGGACCTTTCAGTCCGCAGACCAACGCTCTACCACTGAGCCAAACCGGTTTCAGCTACACAGTTCTTTTGGATTGAAATATCGAGAAGCAATTTTAGTCTAATTGATTTGGTCTCTATGACTTTTTAATAAAGTATTTGCTACTCTTACTTTTCTTGCATCACTGCTGAAGAATTTTTGTTTTGCTCATTATGAGAACCAGAGACATATGGTATATAAACTTTATTAACTGCCAGTTGATGCTCCATACAGTGTTCACGGGGCCAGGCCTTGGGCGCTGCTACCTACAATAGTTTTACATGAATGTTTTAAAATGTAATTAAATCTACGGTTGTGTTTTTCATTTGTTTGGTTTTAGGTTTATGATAAGGATTATTTAAATTTTTCTCTTTCAGATCTCAGCTAAATTCAGGAAATTTTCTCTTTTAGATCTCAGCCCAATTTATTTAGGAAATAAATTTAAAAAGTGATTCATATCACTAGTTGTATATTGTGATGCATTTGTACTATGCATTATGAAGTAATGAAACAATAAAAAAGGATAAGGTGTTTCAGATGTTTACCTCTATCTATAGCTAGATTTAGATAGATCTAGATCTAGGGAGAGAGAACTATTTATTTTATATGTCTGTAGTGAACATTGTAAATTGTCTACTTAGCATCTGTACCTTCCCTTCTTCTTAGGAGAATCCTCAGGAATCTTCAGGGGTTCACACTTCTCCCATAAATCCCATGTGTCTCTGTGCAATGATGTCCCCATTCAAGTCTCTCCAAACTCTTCTTCCTGATCAGTGATTGGCTCAGGAGTGTGACCCAGTACAGCTCTCTGAGCCACAGGAAGTTAGCTGCAGCCTTCTAGGAACGCTCTTCTTTCCCTTCTGGTTTGGTGTCTGTAAGGAGCTATGTCTTTCTTAGGATGCTGCTATGTGTGGATATAAGACCCAGAACTGCTGAAGCCATCCCACTAAACACTCAGTGCACAGAGGCCAAGTTCAACAAGGAATCACAGGAGACATAGCCAGAGGCCCTGTATTCAATCAACCTGGAAGCCTACCTTTATCTGGACATTCAGTAAGGTAAGCTGATAAAGGTCCACAGTGCTCAAGCCAGCATGTTTTGAATACGTTAACCACCCCACCCCTTATGCAGTTAGCTTCCTGTGGTTTCAGTTACCCACTTTTGACTGTGGGCTGAAAATATTAAATGGAAAATTCTAGAAATAAACATTTTAAATTGTGTGCCATTCTGAGTAGAGGGATGAAATCTTGCCTGGGACATGAGTCCTCCCTTTGTCAAGTATATTCACATCATATAGACTCTCCCTGCCTGTGAGTCACTCAGTCGTGTTAACTATCAACTTGGCTGCCATGGCATTGTACTGCTTATGTTCAAATCATCCTTATTTCACTTAATAATGATCCCAAAGCACCCAGAATAGTGATCCTGGCAATTTGCATATGCCAAAAAGAAGCCACAAAGTGCTTCCTCTCAGGTGTCCCCCAAAATACATACATACACACACACACACACACACACACACACACACACACACACACACTCTCTCTCTCTCTCTCTGAATAATTATAAAGGCAGTGTTTATCAAAATACATTTCATTCTCAAAAATGAGCTATCGGCTGTGAGAGTGTGTATACATTTTTGGGAACACCCTGTACATAGGTTTTGGTGTTATCCACTGAGGGTCTTGTCATGAACTCCCTGGTGGATAAGGGGAAACTGCTGTTTAGCTTTTGCTGCATCCAGAATCATCCTAGAGTTTTGTATGTTTGTGTAGATGTGTATGAGGGTGGGGGCCTGGTATGGCAGGGCCCAGACATGGCAGGGATCTCCCTTTTCCACATCTAGCACAGAAAGAGAGATGAACCCTAACCTGGGAGCTGTGTGGGCCACCATCCTGTCTGCTGGAGAGGCAGGAAGTTGACGAGGACTCCTCCCAGCGCATTTATTTTATACCCCCAATACCGGAAAGTTATCACCAACTTATTTGCATTCTTAAATAGGCCCTAATATACCTGGATTTACATAACTAGTCCCGCCCCTGCCGACATCTGGGCTGATATAAGAAAATTGCCCATGTGCCTTCCCAGGCAGCCTTCTACATATGAGCACATCATTTCGTTGAAGAAAGACCGGAAGAACACACGTTAGCATACAATAATAAAAAAGCGGGTTTGACAAAAGAGAAAGGAGTCCTCCACTTTTTATCCCATGTACTTCCTTATGGATACATAATGGGATTTTAAAATACTGTATGTCAAACATAAAATAGAAATATTAAAAAAGGTATTTCCAGTAGGATGCTCTTTCATTGTTCCCTGAGGAAACTGCACTGCCATCTTCTAATTTCCAGCAAAGTCACTACTGAATTCGCAGAAAGTCCAGAGACACATTTCAGCATTGGCTGCATGGTTTATCATAAAGAAGGCGAGAGCCAGCACCAGGAGGCATGAGTTTCTGTCCAGTTTCCGCCTCTCCTTTAGGGGTCTGGCCTCAGGTAAAGCATGGAGCCACCTGGGCCTGGTTTCCCTCAGCTGTATTGTGAGAAGAAACCCAGACATCTGCTTTAGGAGTTTCTACCCTTCTCTTATATTTTGTTTCTAACTTGTATCCACAAATGAAATAGGTTAGCTGGAACCCTAACTGGAGGTGAGAAGGACCGTATGAGTTGACCGTGCTTTTATCTTCAGTGATCCCTATACCTGGCTGCAGCTGAAGGGGGGTAGAGAGAGACATAGAAACATTCATTGCACTGACTCATTTATTCTCATGTTAATGCTTTGCAGTGGTCATTAAACAAAGATTTCAAAAGACTGGCATGTTTCTGAACTTATTTTTCTGTTGTTCTGTAGGTTTCTATTTCATCTCAATAATGATGCTTTCTTTTGTCAGATCAAAAATGTATTCATTTTATTCTTTATCTTTAAGAATAAAGTGAATGTTTGTGTATTTTGTTTGATTTTACTTGTCTTTTTTCCTCTTTTATTCCACAGGTTTAATAAAAAAGAGAGTAGGTCTTGGGAATGACATAAGTAATCTTTGGCCCATCAACACAGTTGTTTAGCTACTTTTGCTCTTGTTCAGGACAAGTTTAGCTTTACTTATACAAATATGTAATTTTATATGTTATTAATTATCCTAATGATTGTTTACAATAATATAATTACCTTATTTGTCCACTGTGTTATTCTTACTTTAAAAACATAATTGATGGTAATGATTTCTTGCAAGGTGATATTTTATAATGATGGAATGTGGCTTAATATACGTGAAGTTAGGAATCAAAAATTCTTGAGAAATAGTTCCAGGGAAATAGTGTCTCCCATGAACAGATGATGAAGTAAAAGTCGTAAGCTGCTAATTATTTTTCCTAATTAGTTAGCTAATTATGTGGCCAGTCAGCCCAGATTTTATTTAAAAATAATGAGACTCGCCCTATACTCTCCCCACCCCCTTTTTGGCATCATTCAATTTATTTTCTAGCAGAAAAAGTATGAATTTAAAATACATCCACATAATTGCAAGAAGTATTAAAATGTGCTTCAGGTGACATAGTATAACCATTTCCGGTTGCAGTGTTTCTGTAGTCACAAGTAACACTTGTCCTCCTAAAGCGTGACTGCCAGGCCAGGGAAATGATAGGAACACAATATAATCAATCTCTGGACTCCAACAGAGTCCCCAGATAATGCACACTTGTCCCAGGGACTGGTGAGGGTGACTGATAAAAAGACACCAAGCACATAGGGAGATTACCTAAGGTCCTTTTACAACCTGGCTCCCCCCAAGCACATATAGGCCAGGGGAGTGCTGCACCCCCCAAAAGGACAAACTGCCCATGTCCAGGTGTCCAGAATGATGCCCAGCCACCACCACCTCCACAGTTTCACTGTGAATAACCTGTCGGGAAGCTTGGCCTCTTATTATCAAGTTGATTGCCATGGGCTGAAGAAAGATTACTTTTCTGGATATTCCCAATTGATTTTGAGATACTTATATGACCACCCATGGGGAGCAATAAGAGGGTCACAAGTATCACTGTGCATCGTGAGCACCTAAAGCATCTCATCCTCAGCAAGCTGAGACTTATTGTGCCTGCGGTCTGTCAGCAAATCCAGCAGATTGCTACCTCTTGGCTGTCACTAACACTAGAAGCAAACAGGAATGCAGTCAGGGCTCAACAAGCAATTACAACATTGAAGGATCGTTGTGTGCGCTCCTATATTTTCTAAGCCAGCAAACAATAGTCCTCTGCCTTTTGTGACAGTTAACTAAGGTTTGCGCTAGACTCTATTAAATGGACGTTTCATTTAACCAGATGCCCATTCTTAGCATATTTAGGCATTTGTGTCTATGCCACACCAAGCTATGTTCATCTATCAAGACTCCTTAAAATACAAAAGTTCAGTCTTTGTTTGCTCTTGGTTTTTTGGTGTGTTTTTTTTTTGTTTTGTTTGTTTGTTTTGTTTTTTTGTTTTTTTAATATATTTTATTGATTTTTCACAGAGAGGAATAGAGAGGGATAGAGAGTTAGAAACATCGATAAGAAAGAATCATTGATCAGATGCCTCTTGCCCACCCCCTACTGGGGATGCACCCGCAACCAAGGTACATGCCCTTGACCAGAATCGAACCTGGAACCTTTCAGTCTGCAGACCAACGCTCTATCCACTGAGCCAAACCGGTTTCAGCATGCTCTAGGTTTTGATGGGGGGCGGTGGGGTAGGCTTTTCAACACCATGTTCTGTATGGAGGAAATTCTATAATGCTATGTGCAAGGTTAATTCTTTTGAAATGTTAAAAAAAAAACAAAAAAAAAAAACCTACTGCTCAGTGTGCCTTATATAACATGATCTATTTATACCCTGTCACTAAGGAGAGTCAGCTGCATTTATGTTCGGAGTGAACAGAGCAATTTATTTTACCTTTTCATGCAATTGATCACTACCGGTTTACCCAACTCACTGAGAGCACTGGGTTAGGTCATGCGAATTGTTCAGATGCACCAAAATGTTTGGCACTGAACTATTTAACTTAAAAATGTTGAACGTAAGAATTGTATGAACAGATAAATTTAAGCACCAGAGTGCCTGTATCTTCCTGTTATCAATTATAATATTAAGCTTCATTGGAGGATATTATACATAACAACAGTTGCTAAGAGACTGTGGCACTCTCAATCCCAAATTGGATGCTTTCAAGCCTCCTTCAGAATTTCCAGCACCTGGTAGTGACTAGTGAAGTCATGTGAGTGTTTTAACCACTAAGAAGCTCTTGAGCTGACTATAAAGCAACTTCTTAAACTGTGACCATCATTAAAATTCAGGAGGGCATGCACTAGATTGCATGGCTTTGGAAAAATCTGTCTCTGATTTCACAAAATGGTTACATTTCCATTTATGTGTCCCTCAGCCTAGCCTGCACCCTCTCAAATCTGGGATCCGGCCTAAACAGGCAGTCGGACATCCCTCTCACAATCCAGGACTGCTGGCTCCTAACTGCTCACCTGCCTGCCTTTCTGATTGCCCCTAACTGCTTCTGCTTGCCAGCCTGGTCACCCCTAATAGCCCTCCCCTTCAGGCTTGATCACCCCCAACTGCCCTCCCTTGCAGGCCTGGTGCCTCCCAACTGCCCTCCCCTACTGACCATCTTGTGGTGGCCATCTTGTGTCCATATGGGGGCAGGATCTTTGACATGGGGCAGCCATCTTGTGCGTTGGAGTGAAGGTCAATTTGCATATTACTCTTTTATTAGATAGGATAGAAGCCTGGTGCATGGGTGGTTGCCAGCTGGTTTGCCCTGAAGGGTGTCCCAGATCAGGGTGGGGGTTCCCTTGGGGCATGGGGCAGCCTGAGCGAGGGGCCTGTAGTGGTTTGCAGGCTGGCCACACCCCCTGGTGACCCAAATGGAGGCCCTGGTATCTGGGATTTATTTATCTTCTACAATTGAAACTTTGTAGCCAGGAACAGAGCCAAGCCTTCTGCTCACTCCAAGGTGGCAGCCTTTTCTGTTGGAATTTATTTATCTTCTGTAATTGAAACTTTGTAGCCTTAAGCAGAAGCCTAGGCCAGCTAGGGTGTGTGGAAAGCTTGGCTTCCTCCAATGCTGGGAAAATCCAAGCCTCCCTCCTGCTCTCTCTGTGGCCATAGCCATCTTGGTTGGGTTAATTTGCATAGTTTCTCCTAATTGGCTGGTGGGCGTGGCTTGTAGGTGTAGTGGGCCGATTGTTGATTTGCATATAACTCTTTTATTAGATAGGATACACACACACACACACACCACTACAACAAATTTGCATCCCTTTCTTCTCTCAGCCTTTTAACGTTTGTATGACTGTATTTATTATTTATTTGATATTTAGCATATACCTTCTGCTGTTTTCAACTTTTAGTAGAGAGTTTGTTGTATGCTGTACTCTTTGGTACATGCTACATGCTGTATTTCAGTAAATCTTTATAACAACCTTATGCAGTGGGGACTAATGTTATACCCACTTATGGATGTGGAAACTGAGATTTGAAAAGTGAAGTGACTTACCTAAAGTAATGCAACATGTAAGAGATAGAGAGATGGTGTCAGTCCGGACTAACTGATTTCAGCTTCCATATTCTTACTATCCTTCCTTCCTCCTTCATATTTCTGCCTTTCCCCTCCCCCATATGACAGAGAACCCAGGCGCTGGAAGTTGGAGATGAGAATAAGGAGCAGCTAGTGGCAACACAATAGAAGTAATTGATAGGATTAAAAATTTCTTTAGAAAAGAGACTTTAGTGCTTCTCAATTTTTATCTCTTTTCTAATGTCACATAGATATGAGGGAGCCTCCCACCCCCTTTTTTTTTTTTTATCCTGGGAAACATGGTTGTCCGCCATCTAGCTGCAAAGACAGTAGAAAGCCGGGCTTGCTGAAGGGCAACCTGAAGGGCACCCTGTGGAGGCTTTCGCCTTAGCAAACATTTATGGCACAGAGGAGCACTCTTTGAAGATTTGCTATTAAACCCTTCCAGTCTCTTTTTGTATTGTTTCATATCTCACTAATGGGCCTGCGTTAAATCAGTTTTACTTATTTTTTGCTCATTTTATTACAGTAAAAAGATGCCATTCTGACCTCACAAATTACATTCATTTTTATGTTTGTGCTGTGTGGGAGTTGTTTTGTAAACCTTACAAAGCAAGGTGTAATGAAAAATAGCTTGCAATTCAAGAAACTAATACAAAGAGAAAAGTGCTTTGAAGAATAGCAACATGAACAAATGCAGAATAAATCAGCAAAATGAACTGTCATAAAAACACACCTTAAAGATATTAAATTATACATTATTTTAAAATCTTCAATTAGTACCTTGGAGGTGGTAGATAATTTGGAACTTATTATATTTTCTAAACTAGAATGACACTCAGGTTTATGCTGTTCTTATTGTTTTCCTTTGTATTTTTTTTCTCCAAACAGTAATATTTCTGCCTCCATCAGTCAGACTAAGAAATAAAATTAACTAGTCATGAACTAAATACTGAGAAATTATTTAAATCAGACAACTTATGTATAACCCAAAGATTCTATGAGACTAAAATAGTTGATTTCCTAGAATAAGTTTATTCATCTTTTATTTATTTTTAAAATATATTTTATTGATTTTTTACAGAGAGGAAGAGAGAGGGATAGAGAGTTAGAAACATTGATGAGAGAGAGTCATCGATCAGCTGCCTCTTGCACACCCCCTACTGGGGATGTGCCCGCAACCAAGGTACATGCCCTTGACCGGAATTGAACCCAGGACCTTTCAGTCTACAGGCCAGCACTCTATCCACTGAGTCAAACTTGTTTCAGCTTATTCATCTTTTAAAAACAACCTGACAAATGACAGATTTATAAAGTTTCGAAGACAAGAACCTGGCTGTAAACTTTCTCATCCTTTCAAAGTTCATGTAGTCGTAAGACTTTCTCTGTAGTATAAATATGATTTTAACTTCAGTGAGCCCAGTAAGGAAATTATACAAAAAGGGGTGTGAAAAGTCAGGATATAAAGTATCTGCATAAATTTGCATCACTTACACATCCAGAAAATCTTCACTCACCAGCCAAGTTTAGTTGAACAGAGGAGAGCATTTTGATTCAACCTCCACATTCTGAGCCCTGTCTCATCTACTCTTACAAGTGCTTTCGCTGCTTCTGCTCACATAGCACAGCATTGCACAACTCTGGGGATATTTGCTGAGTGTCCATTTTCTTATTCTACTCCTGTAAATGTCTCCCCCTATATCTCCCAGTGTCCTGCTCAGAACTGGGCATTTAGTATATATATTCAATACATGTTTTATTAAATTAATTCAAAAATGTTGACATAATTGCAGGTGTCCCCCTTTTTCTCACCCTTTACCCACTTCCACTCGCCCCTGCCTCTGCCTCCCTTGGCCTTCACCAGACTATTGTCTGTGCCCATGGGGTATGCATGTATGTTCTTCAGCTAGGTCCTTCACCTTCTTTATCCAGTCACCACCCCCCCCTCTCTCTGGCACCATCCAGTCTGTTCCATGCACCCATTGCCTCTGGTGGCATTTTGTTCATCAGTTTATTCTGTCCATTAGATTCCGCATATAAGTGATATTTCTCTTTCTCTGACTGGCTCATTTCACTTATCTTAATACTCTCCAGGTTCCTCCAAGCTGTTGCAAAGGGTAAGAAATCCGTCTTTTTTATAGTTGCATAGTATTCCATGGTATAAATGAATTGTAACTTTTTTATCCATTCATCTGCTGATAGGTAGATAGGCTGTTTCCTAATCTTGGCTATTGTAAATAATGCTGCTATAATCATAGGGGTGCATATGTTCTTTCTGATTGCTGTTTAACTCATTTTTTAAATGAGCCAATGAACATATTGGATATTTTATTAAACTTCTTAAGAGAAACAAAAAAGCAGATTGTCCACTGGCTCAGTTTAGATGCCTTTATTCCAGTGCTATGCTGGTTCCTTGAGTCTGGCTCATTCTGGTGACTGGGGATAATATGGTTCAGCGTAATCTGAACTCAACCAGGGAATTATGACTGTTGGCTCACAGTGGGTAGTTGGGCTTGGAAGAGATTTTAAAGCTGTTTAGACTCCATTTGCATTGGCAAATGAATACTGGATTAGCATTTTGAAGAGTCCTATAAACATGTTTTAACTGTGATATAATTTGGGATTTGGTTCTGAGGTTGATTTAGTTCAATGTTTAGTTAATTCACATTAAGTTCTTTAGTAATAACCCTCTTTAAGTTCTCTAGTAATAATAACCTCATTTCAGCATGCTTCTTAGAGCAAACTTACATGTGTGTATATATAAGAATTGATAAAAAAAAGATAGATAGATAAAACAGGCAGATATACTGTATGTCTCCTCTGCCATGTATAAGAGATGTGTTCAAATGCACCACTCTGAGGCTTCCTGCCTATTTCTTTGGGGAGTGTGATATTGTCAGAACAATATAGGGGCAGAATTAGGGGACTTCTTTATACATATGGATTTATTGTTGCCTAATCTCTTCATAAGTCACATGAAGATAAAGACATTTAACTCAATGAAATATGTTTCCATTAAGCTTTAAAATCCTAAAGGGAATCTATGCAGCCTATACTCATATTTTTGAAAAGTACACATCTACATAAAATATATGAAATAATATCTACATATGCAAGTTTACACTTACATATTAATTTCTACATATAAACAATAAAGCAAACCCTGCACTGCTTAGAAAATACTCCTTACATCTTGGATATTAGTTTTAGTCTATCTAGCTGTATAGTTTATTTCTCTCCAAACTAATTTTTTAACTAAATTTCTGATTTTTAGAATCAGAGAAATATTTCTGTGTTAATGTCTGTTGTCTGATTGCATTTGGAATCCCTCAGCCGAAACTCAGAATTGCCTCGCTGATTAATTTCTATTCCTTATTCCAGCCTTCAGCCCCACCTAAATGGAAACATATTTGTGTGCCTTTTTCCTTAGAAGTGAGCAAAGATAATGAGCAAGCAATGTGTTCAGTTAATCCATGCAAGTGTTTTAGTTGCTCATTCCATTCGTTTTACTATTTTCCTCCAAAGTCCTCTTCCGGAAGCTCTGCAGAGTGACCACTTTTCTAACTTTCTTTGGCCTCCTTTCTTGCGAGAGAGGGTCTTTTCTAATGCAAAAATGCAAATGTTTACTGTGCTTTCTTGCTGGCTCTTAAACATTCTGCCATTTTTCAAATGGTGTCTTCACTCAGCCATAAATATCTGCTTCTGCCTAAGTGAGTCTGGAACCCCACCACTACCTTAGTCATCACCAACTGTGACTCTGCTCCTCCTAAACCTGCAGCAGGTGAGTGCCCTGGGACTCTCAGTCAGTGATTCATCAAGCCTGCCTCAGGACAGTTTCGGTGCCGTATATCTAACTGTTACAGAATTGGTGTGGAAAAAGGCAGCTGGACACTCACATTCGGAAGTTTCAGGAAAAGCCTTCATTCAAAGCAGCGCTGCTGGTTCAGGGTATTCTAAGATCCAGATCCTGAACAGCTTAGACAATGAGATTTTCTCTTTATATATTTCTGAGTTTCTTTGTTTCCTAACTACCAAGCTTCTGTAGTGGACTCTCACGCGCCCCCACCCCCCATTGAATCAGTTAGAATGGCTAATTTAGATTGTATCCAATGTCCATCCTGGATGGCGCCAGTGACCTCCCTCTAGTTAAGCTGTTACATCCTTGGTTTATGGCCCTTGTAAATTGGAAATACTTAGGAAATATCTCTTGCAAAACCAGATAATTAAGGAAGGGCAGTGACTTCAGCAATATGCATTAGGGATATTGATTAACTTAGGTAGAGAGTCCGGCTTCTAGTCTCCTACATCTTTTTTTCATAAATGGAGCTAATTATCAGCTAGCAAGAGTGTGCAGTAGAAAGCAGGTTACTGGGACAAATTCAGATTGCTAGCCCAAAAAAATGTCTTATCCTCCCCATCATAACCACATTCTATATAATAAAAGCCCAGCAACCAAACGGCAGAATGACCAGTCAACCAGTCTCTATGACGTGCACTAGCCACCAAAAGGGCAGATGCTTAACGCAGGGGCTGTCCCCTGGTGGTCTGTACACTACCACAGGGGGAGCACCAATCAGCTAACAGGGATGAGATGCTGCTCCTGCTGTGAACCTTGGACCAAAGGATAGGAATCTGGGCTTTGATTGTTACCACCTTGCCCCAGACCCTCCTTCCTTGCTTTCTGTCACCTCCTCCAGATGCCCACAGGCCATGCAGTGCTGCCACCAGGCTTGCAGAGCTTATTACAGACGCTGGGAGGCTGGTTTGTGGCTGCTGCCTCTCAGTGCTGTTGTCCCTAGGCCCAGCCTGACCAGGTCCCCTGGAGAGGCAAGTGCTCTGGCTCCATGGAAGATGCCACACCAGGTCCACCGCCTGCCACTCAGCTGACCCAGATGAGCAGTGCTCCCACAGCAGGTTGATCCACACAGGCCTGGCCCTCCACCAGTGCATGAATCCCATGCACCGGGCCTCTAGTAATTATATAATTTATCAAGTACCTATGCCCAGGTACTTCAATTAAATTTCACATTCCTCAAGGCAGATTCGAAGTCTGTCCTTCAGACTTTGCAAACAGGAAATGTATGCTGATTGATTATTCAATTGATTGATTATATCCATTTAGCTATGAAGGAAGTCTAGCAACATGAATAATAGAACTTAAAATGTCTTCCCTAATCAGATCTTCTTGGACAGATTAGTGTCTGTGAAGCAGTTGTATGAGGTCTCAATAAAGTGTCCACAGATTTCTTTGCCTTTGTCTGAAAAGTCTTTATTTCTTTAACTGACTTGCTACATTTCTAGTCCTAACCTGCCTACATTGAAGAAGATGCCATTTCTGAAAACAGTGCCCAGCAAAGTTAATAGTGTGACTTCAATAATGGCACCAAGGGTCCAATGAATTTAAGTATAACTAGTATGAAGAACATGAAACAGACTTCTTCTTTGTAGGAATTCACAGAGCCTCCAATATTCTCATACTTCCAAAGGGGAGAGGTAGAGAATATAGTATACCACTTTGCCCAAATCCGGGTAAGCATAAATTTTTAATGCATCTTAAAAGATCTGTGTGCCTTACCAGGTCTTTTATGGAAACACTGAAGTAGAAATTTCAGGTACATCTTACAATTAACAATTATAGAGGATCATTTCCTATTTAACTTATGTTTGGATATTCCTTTGTTTATACTTTGGCGGTATATAGAAGGACCTTTGACCTTTCCCTTTCCTATTTGACCATTTCCTCCTATTATGTTAATTGAGATTTATATGTTTTGATACTATTTTATTGCTTTTTCTAAAGCTTATCTCATTTTGGGAATCTATGTTATTTTTGTCTTCTTTCACTGCACAGTGGTATCGTCTGCAGATTGTGTAAGCATGTCTGCCCGTGTGCTTGGTATTCCTTCAGACAGAAGATGTGTATCAAAGTCCTACCTCATTTCTTGGCTATGCAATCTCATTTGTCGCCTTCCTTTCTAAGTATCAGTTTTATTCTTTGTTCATAAGGTTACATAAATAAATAAAAAATTACATAAGAATTATTCCTACATGAAAGATACTTTTGTCATCTTATAATTAATTTTTTGTATTCCTTCATATTTTAGTTGATAGGAAATTATTAGCATGTATGGAGAGCAACATAGGGAGTGGTAAAAAAAAAACACAAAGAAAACTTCTACATTATGCCTAACTGTGCTTTTAAAAATTTTATTATTTTAAATTCTAAAAACATTTCTCTAAAATATATAAGGAAGTAATCTGATCTCATACAAAGCATCATGACACTATCTCTATTTCAAATGGCATGAGCCTAAAAAATAATTTAAACAAATGTGAGACTTGCAAGGGCAGGACAAAATATTGATTAAAATGTTAATAGCCTATTCAGTTGTTTATAACTCAAGACTAAAATGAGCGAGCCAGGGCTGTATCTGAGGGGAATGCACAAATGGTCTGCCAAGGCTGGGTTCTCATCCTCGGACATCCTTAATGGGGAGACATAGTGCCCTCTCCATTTCTCTTATGGGTTTGACAAAACATTAATCACGGCTTCTGTTTGTACTATGAGAGCATCATTTTTTTTTTTTTTTAAGGAACCTCTCTTGTGCTTCTCACACTCAGATGCTAATAAATTATGTCCCTTTTTGCCTTTGGATAAAATTCAAACAAAATACTCATTAACACATTACCCTCATTAGACTCTGGGGACACTTTTAATAACACTTGCAGAGACACATGAAGCCCCAGGGAGAAGGTTGCTAAAGGAGCTGATCATGGATCTAGTATTAGTAAAAAATCACTCTTGCCACTGATGGGCTTAACGCAAGTGGTGTTTTCATTTACTCGGAGACATAATTTTCTTTTCTTGGATTAAAAATAGATTTTTCTTCATGAAAAAGTACTTTTGGAGAACTGTTGAAATAAGTCTGCCTTATTGTTTATCTCAAAAAAATGTGTTAACATTTGGTCAATATTTATATAAAGGAAATTACCAAATTGATTCTTTCCAAGATAATAAGCATTTACATAAATGTTCTGTGCGTGCTCTTTAGCAGCATTTGAATCAGGCCTATCCAGAAGTCTAGAACCTTTATATTGAGTGTGCTTTAATATCAGTTTGTGTCTTCAATTCCTTTAACCCTCACCTGTTTTCATTTCTGTAGTTTCAGAAGACTTGTTCTATTAAAGTGGTGCAAGCTTTATTAAAATTTTTATTATTTTATTCTAAAAACATTTCTCCAAAAAATATATAATGAATAATATGATCTCAACATAAATAAAGTTATATACTCTTACAAGAGTTTCTCTAATCTGGGGCTTTCAGAGATCTTGACCTTTCAAAGAGCTACAGATTTCTTAACATTTAGAGAAAGTTATTTCAAAGCCCTCCCTTCTCATTTCTAGGTCATTACCAGCCAATCACAGTATTATACCCACAAATAACTTTAATTCTTGACTTTTTTTTCTCTTTCATATCCTCTCTTATTTCTTCTTTTCTTCATTCCAAGCCATTCTGTACACAGTGCATAAGCTTCTTTGCTTATGTCATGAGTATTGCTCCCAAAGTTTCCATTCTCAACTTTGCTCCATCCTATGGCAGGGTGAAACTAAGATTTAAAATATTAAAGGCTCTTCATAGCTTGATCTGACATTGGAAGAAAAGGTTTGCACTATGACTGAATTCCCAGCCCAAATATATATATATTATATTTCAATACTATATATATATATATGGTATTTAAAACACACATCAACATAAAAGATAATATAAGCAAATACATAAAAATTGCATTCAAGCTGAAACCGGTTTGGCTCAGTGGATAGAGCGTTGGCATGTGGACTGAAGAATCCCAGGTGCAATTCCAGTCAAGGGCATGTACCTTGGTTGAGGGCACATCTCCAGTAAGGGGTGTGAAAGACACAGCAAATTGGTGTTTCTCATCAATGTTTCTAACTCTCTATCCCTCTCTCTTTTTCTCTGTAAAAAAACCAATAAAATATATATATTTTTTAAATTGCACTCAATTGCATATCTGCACATGCACAACAAATGTATGTAAGTTTTAAGATATTGAGTTATCTTGTATCATTTTAAATTTCTTTCAAATGGAAAATTTATTAAAAATAGGAGTTTTTAAGGCTGTCACTAATAAGTTCATCAAAACAATTCTATCATTTGCTCTACCTAATCTAAGATAAATGTTGCCTTTAGCCACTGGGGTCTGAGTGTACACTATTGTGTACTCAATATGGCCAGAGCTCTCATCTAGATTCTAGAAGCCAAAATCCAGAATCCTGTGCTGATCAAGAAACTATTGAAAGTAACCATGAATCAACTCAGATGGTCTGTGAGCAGAGAGGGATGCATATTTCTCCTTATAACTCCAGGCTTTCTCCTTGAGATGTATTTTGCATTATTATCAAATAAGTGGACTATAGTCTGTCACTTGAATTCTCCATTTCAGCACTGCCCTTGCATGATGAAGCAGCCATAAGAGTCAGTGATGATCTGAGGTTGCTTTTAATAACTGCTGTGTTTAAGTCAAATCAGGGTGAGGTGGGTGTTTCAGAAGGTGGCAGTATCTTTAACCCACAGATTAAACAGGCTGCCTAATGTGGTCTTCTCTGCAAGGCGCAGGGTACCATGGTACACTATGGTGTGTGTCCAGGTCCACCTGATTCATTGCCGTTCCCCCAACAAGTGAGTATCTGCAGTGATAAAATCACCTGCTGTTTGTAATATGGTAGAAATAATGCTTTTACCAGACAAATTATCAAAGTAATTAGTTGTTAATGATGTTTCCAATTTAAGTATTAGTGGTGTTATGTACTTAGTTTAAGCAAAAATAAATAAATAAATAAATAACACTTGTTTATATTGTCAGAAAGTATGTCTCAGAAAAATCTGTTCATGTTAACCAGCTTGGGTAACAAGCTTTGATTCTTAACATTTAGCGGGTAGGGAAGAGGGATAAATATTTTTCTGTTGTCTAAAAGGATAGTTTTCCAACTTTGGTGCCCCTATGATAAATATTGGGTAGGCAACTAAGTAATTGCGGATTTTAAAAAAATCAAAGACAATTTTTTCATGGAACTAAATAACTTTATTCTGTAATGTATTGCCCATTTTGATCAATGACCTTTTGTCATCTTTCAGGCAGCATCATAATCCCACGTTCAAAAAACTTCTGGTTTTTATTAGCAAAAAACTGAATCAGGTACGATTTGACATCATCATCATTATTGAAATTTTTACCACTCAAGGAGTTTTGTAAAGATCGAAACAAAAAGTAATCAGATGGTGCAAGGTCAGGACTATATGGTGGATGTGGCAAAACATCCCAACCAAGCTCCATTAATTTTTGCCGAGTGACCAAAGATGTGTGTGGCCTTGCATTGTCATGATGGAATACAACACCTTTTCGATTTGTCAATTTGGGCCGCTTTTCTTCAACTGCATTGTTTAATTTCGTTAGTTGTTCAATGTAGACATCAGAATTGATCGTTCGGTTGGGTGGTAAGAGTTCAAAGTAGACAATTCCTTTGTAATCCCACCAAACTGATAACAAAACCTTCTTTTGATGAATATCAGCTTTTGATGTTGTTTGAGTTGGGTCACCTGGCCTGCTCCACGATCTTTTCCGCTTGATATTGTTGTAGACAACCCATTTTTCATCGCCAGTTATCAGTCGTTTTAAAAATGGATCATTTTCATTACGTTTCTTTAGCAAATCGCAGCTGCTAATGCGTTGCATTAACTGTGATTCTTTCAGTTCGTGAGGAACCCATGTATCGAGTTTTTGAACAGAGCCAAGTTGTTTTAAGTGATTTTCAATGCTTGTATGTGATACATGAAGCTTCTCTGCAATCTCACGTGTTGTACTGTGACAGTCCGAATTGATTATTGCTTTGATTAGGGCGTCATCAACTTCAACTGGACGACCAGAGCATTTTTCATCTTTGAGTGAAAAATCACCAGAACAAAATTTGGCAAACCAATTTTGACACTGCCGTTCTTTTAAGGCTTCGTCACCATAAACAGCACATAACTTTTTATGAGCTTGCGATGCGTTTTTCCCTTTGCGGAAATAAAAAAGCAAAATATGACGAGAATGTTCCTTTTGATTTTCCATTTTTCAACGAACGCCAAACGAAAACTACAAAACAGATCAAAAAACTTTTTTTACTGATTAACAGCTGAATAGCCAACTATCAAATAACAAAATGTGTTTTACATTTGTACTACGTCTGCAAACCTAAAAATTCAACTGAAGCCATATATGTGTGAAACCGGCAATTACGTAGTTGCCGACCCAATAGTTGGAAAACCGTCATGTCTCTAAAAGTCATTGAAATGTTTCTAGCTGGTTTGGTTCAGTGGATAGAACTTTGACCTGTGGACTGAAAGGTCCCAAGTTTGGTTCCAGTCAAGGAAACATGCCTGGGTTGTGGGCCAGATCCCCAGTATGGGGCATGCAGGAGGTGGCTGATCAATGATTCTCTCTAATCATTGATGTTTCTACCTCACCTTCTTCCTTCCTCTCTGAAATCAATAAAAATATATATTTAAAAAAAGTCATTGAAATGAAAATGTGGGAAGAGCGGCTCATGACATGATCACTTTAAGATAACTACATAACACTTTAGTTCATAAGGAGCATGAAAAAAATAATGATGCACTGAAGATGATGTATCTTTACATTTACATAGAACTATGAAATATATGTATTTATGTAATATATAGGAGTGGGCAAAAGTAGGTTTAATTAATAATAATACACGAATAAACTGTATTTCTGGTACTCACAACTGTAAATAAAATATGGATCTAATTTTAAGGGCTCAGACAAATTATTTAGTCTAATATATCTTGCAGTTGTCCAGTGACTGCCTGTTTGTCAGTGTGTCTCAATCTGCATCCCTCTTTCTCTTTCTTCTTAACTCTCTAAAACCTGAGCACATCAATGGCCTAGCAGCTTGAAAGCCATTGTCCCCCAAGGTATTAGTCTTCTCTACCACAGAGATATGCCTTTCTTTCCCTTAGAGTAAAAAAACTTTCAACTTAATAAAATTTCATTATTTTTAATAAAAATTTGGCAACTTCCCACCATGTGCAGTCATTCTTCTAGGTACTAGGAGAACAATGATAAAGAAAAACAGTCCTGGCTCTCATGGAAAATGCGGGTCATTGAAAGAACATATCAGTTTTAAAAATTCACACAACTTTGTAGAGTTTCACCTGTGATAAGTGCAATGAAGGAGTGGTACTTGGTCATATGAGAATATATAATAGGCAAATTTGCCTGAATAAGAGCAGTCAGCAAATACCTTTCCAAGAAATTAATGATTGACTTGAAATTCAAATAAATAATGAACTAGGCAAAGAATGGACAAAAACATTTCCAAGTGTGGGAATATACATGTGCAGGCAGGTTATTTTAATAAGTTGAAAATTAATATTCTTCAGATGGCGTGAAAACTATCACTACAGAGAGCTTCATCTTCTGATGCTTTCATCTTTATGGAGCTTAAATAAATCTAATTAGGGAAAATAAAAATGAAAACTAACCTCCATTCAGTCACTGTTGTTTGTTTTAAAGATGAGGTTAAAAATTTGGGGTGATTTTTTTCTGGCAACATGTATCTTATTTTTTACAGCCATTTGATTTTAATTGCTCTTTTTGATGAAAACAATGATAAAAAGACTGTTCACACAGGTTTGATAAAATAAAATAAAAATTGGAAAAGCTTCCATTGTTAGACATGGCTGCTCACACATTACCTGTCAATGGGGTTCTGCAGGGCTCCTTGAGGGAACTGGACTTGAAGCATTTCCTTTAGTCATAAGATTGTTTTGTCAAATTTCAGATCATTCATAAGCTGAGATGTAGTAATGGAAGAGAAACCACACATCAATCTTAAAGCTCCTTAAGAATAATTAATCTTCAGCAAAGCTTGACACTGCTCCTGAAGGTCACTACTTACTTGCAGAGAAGTCACCAGGGTTTGCCACTAAGAAGCACTTCCTCCAGCTCAGGTAAGTCCAATTACTCATTGTCATTGATACACCATTGCGTTGGTTTAGTAAACATGTGAATAGCACATTGAGGTGGCTGAATGGATAACACTGAATAATGAAATTTATTTTATTCATATGGGTCAAGTAATTTGCTAATTAATCCAAGCAATTTATAAACTCCATATTGCCAAGCTATTCAAGTTGAACATTTTTCTTCTCAGGAAAAAAAAAAAAAGAAATTTATGTCTGAATTTCATCCAAATATATCTAGGACTTTTGGCTACTAAGCCATAGATCGTCTATAGACAATTTTATAGTAGAAAATTATCTCTTTACAGAACTTGAATTGGGGACTTTTGAACCAGTGAGCAAGAATTATTTGAGAATTGCTGAAAGCAAATTTTATATCAATCGATGCCCATGGGTTACAATTACAGAATTTCTTATTCCAAGAGTAGAAAACCAGAATTGTTGCCAAGATCCCAGATGGCCCATACTTTTCTTACAGGCAAAACTGTCTTTGGCAAATAAATTTTTTATCATTTCAAAGATCTCAATGGCCTTTACAGTTTTCTAAAGGAATTTTACCAAAAAAAATGATCTTTTTATGCTGTTAAACGCATACAATAAAGAAAAACCAAGAGTTGCAAGGAGCAAGCAAAATAAGTAATTTTGTTGTTGAATGAAGAAACAAAATGGTGTCAATGCAATTATACTATGTCCTGGGTCAAAGTTTTAGCAGGTCAGCTGACATGTAATGGATGCCATCATTTATTAAATATTTGCTTTAAATCTCTTTCTTTGCTCTAAGACACAAATGAGATTAATATATACACCTAAGTTCACTAAGGTTCCACCTGTCAGAGGTCCTACTTTGACAAAGCAATAAGCTGTGAGGTATAAGTAAAATCAAAGCTTTTTTGTTGGGGCGAATCCAGACCTGAGTAAATTTCCAGCAATGTCAGACTGAGACTGCCTCTTCAGAAAGGATTCACAATATGGAATGTTTCTCAGCATGGGAAAAGGTGAAGTGGTCTTTTAGCTATTCTTTCTTCTAGCTCCTGCTGTGGTAAACTTGCAATAGAGTAAGCTCCATGTTGTGTTTGCATTAGTTAAGGGTCTCCAGAGAAACAGGCCCCACTAGGAGATCCAAGGAACCAGCTCCTGTGGCTGTGGAGGCTGGGAAGCCCCAGGCTCTGCCCTGTCAGAGCTGGGAGTCCAGGAAGGCTGGTGGTGCCTGGAGGGCCTGAGAGCAGAGAGCCAATGGTACAGATTTTAGGCCAGGCCTGAAGGCCTGAGAACCAGGCTATAGAGGGAAAGAGAAGGTGGGTGACCCAGCTCAGCAGTCAGACAGAGAGCAAACTCAATAAATAGATCATTGATTTCAGAGAGGAAGGGAGGGGGAGAGAGAGATAGAAACATTAGTGATGAGAGAGAATCATTGCATCCTACCTTACCCCTACTAGGGACCAAGCCTCCAACCCAGGCATGTGCCTTGACTGGGAATGGAACTGTGACCTCCTGGTTCATAGATCAATGCTCAACCTCTGACCCACGCTGCCAGACCTCTTCACTTTTTTGTTCTAATCATGACTTTAACAGATTGGATGATGCCCAACCACAGTGGGGAGAGCAACACACTTTTATTCAGTCCACCAAATCAAATGCTAATCTCTTTCAGATAAAATCCTCACAGACAAACATCAAAATAACATCTGATCAGATGTCTGGGCATACTGTGACTCAGTCAAGTTACCACATAAAAGTAACTATCATAGTGTTTTTTTACATTCAGAAAGCAAAGTAAATTCTAAGCACATCCAGTTTATCATGCTCTGTTTTCTGTCCATTTCTACTTTAAGAATACCCAAAGCAAAAAATATATATATGATATAATCATAAAGGCAAAGTATCTTTTAAAACATTTCCATGCTACCCTGTTTCCCCGAAAATAAGACAGTGTCTTATATTAATTTTTGCTCCCAAAGATGCTCTAGGTCTTATTTTCAGGGGATGTCTTATTTTTTTCATGAAGAAGAATATGGTACACATTTATTGTTAAATGAAAATAAAGGAAATTTATTACCTGTATACGGTACGGTAGTACGGTAGTTGTCAACACAAACCAGACAAACTGTGAATCCTACAGTATCAAGAATTTACTCATTTATTCAATGACAATCATGTCATCATTTTCTGGAACATTATCATAACAAACCAATTCCTGAATTTCCTGGTGAATTTCTTGTGATCCATTTCTTTCAGAATCAGTGGACCAAATCTCTCATGTTTAGCCTAGAGGGGCCTTATTTTCGGGGGATGCCTTATATCAGCGTTTTTCAACCGCTGTTCTGCGGCACACTAGTGTGCCGCGAGATGTTGCCTGGTGTGCCGTAGGTGCAGACAAGACAAGAATTTTATAATTTTTCACTATTTTGTTTACTTAATATTTCATAATAAAGTAATTATAAAATACTTTCTTTGTGTTTATTTCATTCCTATTCAAGAGAATTACTTTATATATAGTCAATATAGGCACAGAGTTAAATTTTTTAACATTTTCTAATGGCGGTGTGCCTCGTGATTTTTTTCATGAAACAAGTGTGCCTTTGCCCAAAAAAGGTTGAAAAACACTGCCTTATATTTCACTCAGAAGGAAACCTGTAAGTAGGTCTTATTTTCGAAGGATGTCTTATTTTCGGGGAAACACGGTATTTATTGGTCCCATTGCTTGAGTTGTGTTAATAGTGACAATGGAGCTTTCTGTGAGCAAGCCTCCCTGCTGCCTGGCACACATTTGGCAAGAAAAGAAATCGTAATGATGTCAGTTTACATAATTATTAGTTTCTCACACAAAAGTTCTTTAACAGAAAGGGAAAGGAGGCAGGAGGAAACTGCATCAGTACTCCTTAAAATCCATTTCTGTTGACATAAGTGGGGAGATGCTAAGATCTAACTTCCACCCTGGCAGAGAAACAGTTTTCATCAACCTGACATTAAACTGAGTCCCTGAAGAGGAATTAATGCAATAAATGGTAGTTTCTCAATGCAGGGCTTATTTTTCTATGGCGTTTATAACTGTCTCCTCTGGACACTCTCCTGAACTTTTTAGCCTTAATTGACTAATCAGGTTTGTGAAGTGCCTTATGTCAAACCCATTATTATTGTTGTCAATGATGTGCGAAGCCTTGTTCTATTAATAGTTGCCATCTCCCCCTCCTTTCTCCCCCCCCACCTCTCTCTCTCTCTCTCTCTTTCTCTCTCATATTTAACCAGAGAGAGAGAGAGAGAGAAAGAGAGAGAGAGAGAGAGAGAGAAAGGAGACATTAGATATTATTATCCCACTTAAAAGTATAAAAACTGAGGCTCTACAATCAAAACCTTATGGTATCTTACCTTGAAATAGTTATTGTTTATCAGAAAAATGTGTATATTATGATTGATAAATGAATTCCTAGTTCCCATTGACATCATGGTTTCAGGGTTTATAATTTTGTACTTTCAAATAATATTTTATTTCTTAAAGCATCTAATATTTCAAATCTAATTTTCTTTAATACTAGGCCCCTTTACATCAATTAATCAATGCCTTCTGACTAAATTATTAAAATTTTTATTAAAGTAATCCACATAATTTAATATAGCACAAAATTTGATGACTTTTTTATTAACTGAGAATTTTAAAACTCTGTTTACTGGAATAGTAAAACAACTTTTTAAAAAATTTTCAATACACCTATTAGTAAAGTAAAATTTGTAATCACATTAATTGTGACTACTGCTATTGCTTACCATTTTTAAATTACTGTACATATATATTTTAATATTTTATTTTATTTTCTCAACTATACTAAGAGATAGCTACCCGTTTCCATTTTATAGATCAGATAATGAAAGAATTGAGGGTTATGGTGATTATGTAACTTGCCCAAGATTACAGAATTAGTGAGTAAGTGGGTATTGAAGGCCATATGAAACTGATTCAAAAGTAAGGATTTTAATTATAATTCTACACTATGCTTTTATCCCCCCAAAATATGTCTATTAATTTAAGTTCATATTTCTGTCATAAAAATTAGAGCCTAATAATTCTGTAATGAATACTTTCTTCAAAATTTAAGGATTTTTATGATGTTTAATTCTCAACAAAGATTAGTGTAATGTAAATGGTCATTATAGAAACAATATATCAAAAGTAATTTTAAAATAAACTAGAATTAATTTTTTTAATGAATACATCCAGTATAGTAAAGGTAAATATTTAGATACAAATACATGTTTGTAAAATATGCATTTATTTAGTACATTTCCATGAGAAATACTAGAAAACCACTGATTAGGCTGATTTGTTGGAGATGCCCTACTAATTTTGTATGTCTCTTGCTTCAAAGTTTTTATTGTCCTGATAGGGACTTAGATTGTCCTCTGTAGTTTAAAAGTTAGGAACTTGGGAAATAAATGAGCAAGAGTTCAGATGACTGGGAAACAATTGGGAATGCTTTCTGTTTTGAATATTCTAGAGTATACACGACTCAGGAAAATATATATTCTGCAATCCCCCTTCCTCTTATTTCCTAAAGTGAAGCATTTTTCTGGAGACTTTTAGAAATCTGGTTCAGAATGTACTTTTAAGAGATCAATATAAGATGTCACATTGGTCTCTTCTGTACAGAAGTGACTTAATGAGAATAATGAATTTGTCCAGATTCCCAATAAACTATGGTTTTGTTTCTTAAACTTCACTGAAGGATATACCAGAGACCGCTACTCAGGGAGGAGACTTTTAGCATAATAGTTTCACTTAAGAATGGCAATACTGAGTTCATGTGGAAACAAAACAAAGCACCCTAACTGTGGTCATAGTCTACTGATATGCACTTTAAATTTGCCCTTTCTTGCATTTACATTTAAGTAGAGTCTGTGTAAATTCAGCACAAAGTGCTCAATGAGGGAATGGCGTCCCTCCAACAGCAAGAGACATGAGAGTATAATTCTGTTCCTAGTCTATAGGCCAACATGCTTCACATAGCATCACATTTCAGAACGTGACAATCCGACACAACACCCACCATGAGAGCAATTTTCTTCAGAAAGTGGCAAGTGAGGGACAAAGGCCAAAAGGGTGGCACTTTCTCATGAAAAGAGTAAGCACTGGATTTTCAACTGAAAATAGAGACTAGCCCTTGTCTGTCCATGTTGGGATAAATCAGTGGTCAGCAAACTCATTAGTCAACTGAGCCAAATATCAACAGTACAACAATGGAAATTTCTTTTGATAGCCAGATTTTTTCAACTTAAACTTCTTCTAATGCCAGTTCTTCAAAACAGACTTGCCTCAGGCCGTGGTATTTTGTGGAAGAGCCACACTCAAGGGGCCAAAGAGCTGCATGTGGCTTGAGAGCCGCAGTTTGCTGACCACTGGGATAGATGATTACTTTCCCTATGTAGTCTGACATAAAATGGACCTACATACCATAGGTCCTTGGTAATCATTTTCTTGCAGCATCTGATGTTCTGGAGAGACACACTCCACTTGGAAATTTGGATCCAGAAGTTCAAGCCTCTGCTTTTCAGTAACAGAAGCCAATCCCTGTGATTATTTCCACCCTCCCTTTTCCCCTCCTTCCTTTCCTCATGCCCATTTCCAACCTTGGAATCTCTCTCTTTCTGCCACTCAGCAGTGCGATAAGATGCCTCTCACACTAGAAGAGCTGTTAGGAGCTGCAGAAAGGAAATAGCTGTGCAGACTGGGAGGGTGCAGTGTGAAGATTCTGTAAAGAAGATAGAAACTCAGGAAATGATGAAGCTGATCAAATCCTCACTCACACCAGGTTTCCTCTAGACAAAAATAAGTCAGCATTGGGAAAAGTCCAGTACAGAAAAGTCATAAAGCCCTCATTTTTATGCCAGAAGCTCCCCCCAGGAGCTCCCAGGAGTTTACAGGCTAAATGAGTTCCCCTCTAAGTGTCTGTTTACCATTTCAGAGAGGTCCAGGGTTGGCTCACTTGTCTCCCGGAGCAGGTCATTCCCTGTGGCCTCATGATCCTATTCCTGTCTGGCCACTGTGAGGACCCACAGGAATGCAGGCATTTGCAGCCTTTTGTTCCTCCAGAGCTCCTTCCACTTTCAACTCCATCAGAGGCATTAAAAAAAGAAAGAAAATTTTTTTTTTACTTTCCATCCATTCATCGTATTGCTGAAAAACCAAGATTCTCCTTTCTCATGAGAACTGACTGAAAGCTTGAGATTAAGGGCGGGAAGCGTAGCACATAGACTACGTCATAGCTTCTCCCCATGCCCTGCCTGGCTGAGCTCTCCTCGGTTACCCCGGGCTTTCTCCCCAAACCCAGAGGACACTCAACCCCCTGCCCCCCATAGACATAGTTCACCTCTGAGTATAGCTTATCTGTCACTCAGAGAGAGGAGACATTTTCCTCTCCCTGGGGTCTGAGATCTGCCTCCTGGTTTGTCACTTTTCATCCACAAGCATGTCCTCTTCTCAAGATATTTAACAATGAAACATTTTATTCCTTTTTAGGAAAAGCTCCTTTCTGTCCACAGTCACTCACAAGATTTTTCTGATATTGGACTTATTATTTAGTCAGGCTTAAATAAAATTACCTATCTAATGCCGCTTCCTTCCCATGTCACTTTATCAGCCTTGCAGGGGATCTTGGCTTACTCTGGTTCACGCACTAGAAATCCACTAATTCGAAATGTATGGGCTTAGCCTGATATTTATCTTTTATAAAACCACTAAAAAGGTATTTTAAATATATTTTTCCTTGATTTCAGAGAGGGAGGGAGAGGGGGAGAGAGAAACATCAATGATGAGAGAGAATACCCGAAGTTGCCTCCTGCACACCTCCTACTGGGGATCCAGGACAACCTAGGCATGTGCCTTTACCGGGAATGGAACCATGACCTCCTGGTTCATATGTCAATGCTCCACTGAGCCACACCGGCCAGGCTAGGGGAAAAAAGGGGGGGGGGGGACTTTAATCCAAATATTAGAAATGTCTTGTGAGAGAAGTGTAGTCTGATCATTGAGGAATTTTCTCAGCCCTTGTTCCAACTTATACTCCCATTACATAACATTTTTATCTAGTTGTTCAGGCAGATTTTTAAGGACTGTCACTTAACATTTTAAAGTGAGATTGTATTTACTAACTGGAAAGCATCAAAAATTTAATATGAAATAATTTGAAATTGAAATAATGGATAGGCAATATTTTTAAATGAAATACCCTGGATAGGCATCTTGATTTTTCTCAAACCAGTAAATCAGTGAAATAGCTCCTATGATTTACAAAGTTGTAGACGCTAATTAACTATGAATTACCTCTGTAGTGAAGAATTTAAGAAATAGCATGGATGAATGGAACCCCCAGGAAATCTTATGCCACATTTTACTCAATGAATTCATATAAACTACTAGCAAATAGCTACAATGATTGATTTAATACAATTTTTCTTTATTCTAAAATAAAGTTCAGAAAATGCTTGAGAATATGTAAAAGAAACAAACAAGCAAAAAAACACCCTTTACTGATTATGTGTATGTATATGCAATGTACATAACCACACAAAATATACATTACTGTGGAAGAAGGTTCTTGTCTTTGAAATTGGAAAATGTAAATAAATTAGTACAAACTCTCAGCATGAAAATTTGGCAATAGGATTTAAGTGTTAGCATGTCTCACTTTTTTCAGTCAAGAAACCTATATCTAGGATGTATCTTATGGAAATGAGCATGTGGTGTGCAAAGACCTAACAACAAGAATTAGAGATCTTCAGTTTCTATGACTGCAGAACATGTATCAGTTTTGTTTACCATTACATCACATTGTACCTAATGAACACTTAGCTGACAACATATATCTAATATAGAGTTGGCAAAAGTAGGTTTATACTTGTTCGTATGGAAAATAATATAATGACTAATAAATAATGATACAAGAATTAACTCTGTGTTTTGTGTTGTCACAACTGAAAACCTACTTTTGCCGACCCTATATGTATAAATGGCCAAATATCTACATACCCTTAAAAAAATAAGATTTATCCAGAATCAATGGTATTAAAGATATTTGTGAATAAAGGAACCAAAATAAAGAAAATAATGAGCAAAATATCATAAACACTTTACCAAACACATATGAGATATTGTAACATATGTCTAATAGAATTTCTAAAAAGATAGAACAGAGATAATAAGCTAAAGCCATATTCAAGGAGATCATAGTTATAAATATTCAAAATTTATGAGGAACAAAAAATGAATTAATAAAAATAGATTCACACAAAGACACAATGTAGTGAAACTTTAGAAAAATAAAAACAATATGTAAACTCATTAGAAAAATAAAAAATGAATAATTTATTTAGAGTGTTAAAAAACAATGAAAGAAAAGACATAAAATGATACATAATTTTTTACATATAATACATTTAAAAATTTGAATAGACAACAGATACCAAAACTTACTAAAGAAAAAAAAATCTGAATAAGCTTATAACCAATAAACAATATGAATCCATAGCTGAAAATAAACTAATGATATTAATGCCAGATAAAGATAGATTTACAGAAAAGTCTTCCAAACTTTGAAAGAAAAGATAATTTGTATCTCCAAGAAAATATTAGTAAAACTATCAAAATTGGAAATATGCCCAAATTATCTTATGAAGCAAGCATATAATAAATGCCAAAACAAGACAAGAATAGTATGAAAAATGCAATTATAGTCTAATGGTACTTGCAAATATAAACCCAAAATTTCTAAAATTTACAACAAAAATTAGAAAATCATAGTTATCTCAGTAGATGAAGAAAAATAATTTTATAGAAATCAATCTGTCATTATAAGGATTCTTACAGAGTTAGAACTCACTCAAATTGCTTAAATGACCAAATTCTTTATCTTACAGAGGACATATCAGATGCTCCCTTTTTCTAACCTACAACCTCTCACTTCCCTTAAATTTTGTTAATTGCTGTGCCACCTAGATTTCTGAAGGTGTAACCTGATAACAGCTCTTCTTATTTCCAATAAATATTTCTCATTTTCTGCCCCAAAGTTTCTTTGATGTCAAGAGTTACACTCCCAGGAACCGACCTGGTACTAACAATATATTCATCCTAGGGTTGCTGAATCACATGTTAGTTCAATTATTAATGTTTTGAAAAACCACAGTACTGTTTTCTATAATGGCTATACCAGTATATGTTTCATATGGTCACTGAGATTAAAAAATAAATAAATAAATAAACCCTAATATTTTCACTCTTTAGTCACCAATGGTCTGGAACATGAATCCTTCAGAGTAGGAATAGAATCTTTAAACTCTCTTAACTCAGACCTAGCACAGCACCTGCTATTTACTAGACTCTCAATTACAATATGCTAACTAAATGAAACAAGCAAACAAACAAACAAAAAACTTATACCCAAAGAGAGACTCTAAAACATTCAAATTGCTTAAATGACCAAAGAAGATATTTATGCATCTTATGAAAAAAATAAAAGGATTTTGGATTGGATTGAGTGAATATTCTACAAACAGAGGTTTGTACTATTTAAAAGAATCTTAATTAAAAATCCTTGGAAATATCTAAAGTGAGATTTTTTATTTTATTTTTTATTTTTAATAAGCAGGCCTTGTGTAACCTCAATGAGCTACCATCTGTTAGTCACTTTCGTAACATAGAGTAAAATGCATTTTCTAAGTTTGGCCCATCATTCAACCGTTCTGCATGGTAAATGGCATGGCATTTTTAGCATGTTCAAATTGCAAGTAACTTAGCATTTCTGAAAGTCCCTTGGTGATCTGAGTCATATTCAGACAGTAATTATGATTCGTTTGAAAATGGACCATAGTGCGTCATTATCCTATATAATAAAAGGGTAATATGCAAATTGACCCTAATGGCGGAATGACCAAGAACTACTGGTCACTAGGATGTGCACTGATCACTAGGGGGCAGATGTTCAATGCTAGAGCTGCCCCCTGGTGGCTAGTCAGTGTGTTCCCACAGGGGAAGCTCCACTCAGCCACAAGCCAGACAGATGGCTATGAGTGCAGTGGTGGGGTGGTGGCGGGAGCCTCACCCGCCTCCTCAGCAGCGCTAAGGATGTTCTACTGCAGCTAAGGCCCACTCCCTCAGGGAGCATGCCTAAGCTGAAGCCAGACATCCCATGAGGGCTCCCGGGCTACCAGAGGGATGTCTGACTGCCAACTTAGGCCCACTCAGGCCCTATCACCTGGGGAGCGGGCCTAAGCTGGCAGGTGCACATCCCCTGCGGGGTCCCTGACTGTAAGAGGGTACAGGCCAGGCTGAGGGATCCTCCCCTTCACCCTCAGTGCATGAATTTTTGTGCACCGGGCCTCTAGTTGTATCATGTACATTGAAATGCATTTATTGACTCTAAGTTTTTTACTGATATAGTAATTACTCTGAAATGAAGCAAAGCCAATTTTACTTGTTTTTATCAACTTCAAAATGTTCAAGTTAATGAAATTTATGTACTGACAGTTATCATTTTACTTTCTCCAACTGTGAATATTCTCATCCGAAATCAATACAGATCCCTTTAATTTGATGGACATCAGAGGAAAAGGCTAGGTTTTATTATCTCATTTTTTTTCCACTTTGGTGATTCTTTAGATCTTGGCAGTGAGTAAGTATGGAAAGAATTTATCTCCCTCACAGTATTTTTTATTTTTTTATGATTGCTTAGGAGTAATGTCCTCCAAACACTCACATCCAGATCAGACTTATGTGAATTAATGACAGATCTAGATCCAATGGCAAGATGAACCTAGAACATTTACATTCTTAACACCTCACCAAAAATATAATGAGTAAGTATTTAATTCATTCACTTGTTCTTTTACTTATATTCATTTAGTAATTGTTTTTTATACAGTAGACACCACAATAGGCACAGAAGAACTCTCAACAGAGATGAAAAATGCTCTCTGATCTCACAGAGCATGTGCTGTGGTTAACAGATAAGGTAATACAGTGATTCCCCCTTATGTGTTCCAGTTACCTGTAGTCAAATTTGGTATGAAAGTATTAAATGAAAACTTCCAGAAATAAACAATTTAAAAGTTTTAAATAACACACCATTATGAGTAGTGTGATGAAATCTCCTGAGGCCCATCTGTCCTGCCAGGGACATGAATCATCTCTTTGTCCAGTGTCTCCTCCTATAGATACTCCCTGCTGTTAGTCATTCAGTAGCCATCTTGATCATCACATCAGCTGTCTCGATATCGTGGTGCTTGTGTTCAAGTCACCCTCTTCATAGCCTAATGCTATGTCACAATGCCTACGTCCTTCATGCATCAAGTCGGCAGTGTATCATCTCAAATTACAAGAAATAAGGTGAGTACAATACAATAAGATATTGTGAGAGATCACCTAACTTTTATTAGAGTATATTATATTTATTCTATTTTATTATTTGTTATTATTGTCCATGTATTTACTGTGCTTAACTTATACATTAAATTTTACCATAGGTATTTTTGTATAGGAAAAAAACATAGTATAGCTAGGGTTCAGGACTATCCCAGGTTTTAGGCATCCACTGGGGGTCTTGGAACACATACCCCTTGGTTAAGGGGGGACTGCTATACACTGATATGTGCTGTCACCAAGGAATAAAGAATGCTAAGTGAATGTTTAGGAAAGACACAAGATCAGTTTGAGATGTAGGAATACTTTTTGACTGATGTCACAATTCAGTTAAAGCTAAAGGACAAATAGGAGGCACCTAGGCTTATAAGTGATGCAAGCAGGGATTGATATTTAGAGACTTATGTGTAAGATCAGCTCTGAATCCTGAGAGGAAAAGCCTTATGGACCATGTGGTCCCCGGAGTGCCAAAACAGCCATCCTTGTTCCTAAACATCCATCTTCATTGGAAATTTGTACAATCATTGTTAAATAAGTCAGTAGCAGATCTCATCTAGAAGGGATAATCTTGAGTTCTGCCAGCATCTCCCTGATTAATCATGTGTTGAATCTCAAAAGCTCTTTTAGGATACTTTTCCTTTAAATGAGTCTCTTAGTTGTTTAAATCATACATCCTCACCTGAATACACTTCAGAAGGCCTGGTGCTGTGCAGGAGTCTTCATTAGGAAAGTGACAGAATCTTGATTGTTATTTAATTTAGAGAAAATGAGGCCTCGTGAATGGGCGTGCTAGTTTATGGATTTAAAAATAAATGTGAGATCTCAGAGTCAGGTGGACTTAGCTCAGGATGTGGAATTCTGAATAGAGAAAATGATTCCGTGATTAGGACAACTTAGGGAGACTATTTTTATTCATTCTTTAATTTTGCATTTTTAAAGGATCCTCATGTTATTTGCAAATTCACCAGAAGGCGTGTTTAATATATGAGTGAGACTTTTCAAGACAGACATCTTTTTCTACACTGAATTAGAAGTGAATATAATTAACCTGTAATTTAATCAATTTTCTGATCTCAAGCAATAAATATCTTCCTTTCAAAGGGCTTTTGTTTTACCATTTATAAAATAAGAGAGTTTATTTGGATAACAAATGTCAAACACTGGACAATACCATAATTTCCACATTCTGCACCCATGGCAGGCATCACTAGTCAATCACAGTACTCTTCCTTACTGAAAAACTACCACCATATAATTTAGCTTTGAAGAAAAATTCCGAAGGAGTAAATGCAAAGAAATGCATGTTCCCTTTTCCTTCTTCAAAGGAACTTTGAACAATTTTGTGGTATTTTGGAGCTAAGAAAAATCTATAATAATAAAAATGTAATATGCTCGCCGGGACCGGTTTGGCTCAGTGGATAGAGCATTGGCCTGTGGACTGAAAGGTCTCAGGTTCCATTCTGGTCAAGGGCATGTACCTTGGTTGTGGTCACATCCCCAGTGGGGGATGTGCAAGAGGCAGCTGATTGGTGTTTCTCTCTCATCAACGTTTCTAACTCTCTGTCCCTCTCAATTCCTCTCTGTGTAAAATCAATAAAATATATTTAAACAAAAAGAATTTAGAATTTAAAAAAAAATGTAATATGCTAATTAGACTGGATGTTCTTCTGGACAACCTTCTGGAAGAAGCCAGGGCCATGAGGGAAGCCCAGGTCTTGCATGCTAGAGGGAAGCCAGTGCTGGCAGCTGGGAGAAGGAAGGCCTACTCATGCACGAATTTCGTGCATGGGGCCTCTAGTACCTGTATAAAGGGAATTCTCTGAAGCCTTTGACTTTCCAGTAAGTTTCATGTCTTTATCACTAAAATAGAGATATAACGGCAGATTTTCTTCCTATTTATGCAAAACCGATTGTCAGACTAGATCTTCAGTTTTATCTTGAAAAACAATACCCCCTCTCCATAAACATCTATAGGAAAGAGCTGTCGCATACCGCTTAAAGCTCTTAGCCTTTGAACCATATTATCATATTTTATGCATTTTCTTTTTATGTGAGTTTTTTCTAGGTTTGGTATTAATTATGTCATGAGGTGGAATGCCATAAAATTAACTGAACTCTGAGAATCAAGGAATTCATTTGTGTTTCTCTCATGGCAACTGACTGGAGAGGAGAACTTCAGAATCACTTGACCACTGCTGCCCTCTCTTTTCTCACTTAGAAACTGAAAATAATGGCACCCGCCCATGTAGATTCCATTGTGATTCTGACAGGATATATTCAAAGTCTAGATTTCAAATGCTCTGAAATGTCTAAAACATGAGGCAAGCAATAAAATATTACTCATAAAATGATGAGGATAAGTGAAATTTTATAGACAGAATAAACCCACAAGTAGGATAGAAGAAAGGGACACTAGGAAACTTTTGGAAGTGATAAAATATTTTCAATCTTGAGGTGATGGTATCACCAATGTATGCATATATTCAAACTTATCAAATTGTACACATTAAACATGTGCAGTGTTTTTGTACATAAATTGTACCCCCATAAAACTGTAAAAAAATAAATAAAACTAGAGTATACACACACACACACACACACACACACACACACACACACCAATACACTAAAGGACATACTGTGGACATATCATGGAAAAATAAATAAGTATGTAATGCACTATTGCAATTATTGATGTTGCATTCCAAAATTCCTTTCAAGTCATCTGAGAATTGCATTGATTAAAAAAGAAGAAAGAAAAGTAAAATAAATTAACAGGAATTTCTGTTCTGATGGAGGCAAATAAATTGAATTAAGTAAATATGAGCGTGTAGAAATGATTGCTTGAAAGAAATGTTCTATACAGCATTATTTAGGTTTCTTTGCTCTGTCCATTAGTTTAAAATGTTAGTCTTTACAACTAATTATTTTTAAATGACTTGAACTTTCTGAGCTTATCCTATGAATAATTGACCTGGAAAGTAAATACCTGATTGGTTTAATAAGGAAACCAGAAAGCACAATTTCAGTGTTTTTTTACATGAGTCTAGAATGTATGCTCAAACAAAATAGAAATAATTTTGCCACTCAAAAAAAAGAAGGAAAAATGTCATCCATTGATTGATATTCCTACGTGTAGTTTAAACATTTATTTTCTAGAAGGGGCATTATCCTATATAATAAAAGCCCAATGACCGAACAGCGGAATGACCAGAATGACAGGTTGACTAGTCACTATGATATGCACTGATCACAAAGGGACAGACGTACAATGCAGGAGCTTCCCCCTGGTGGTCAGTGTGCTCCCACATGGGGCAGATCCCTGCAAGCCACACCCTCCACCAGTGCAGGAATCCCATGCACTGGTCCTCTAGTAGTAAATAAGAAATGTGGATAGTAGTTTCCTATATCATTAACAAACAATCTATGTCACTGAATTGTTGAGTTTAATAAGCTGGTGAAATTATAATAGTTATAATGTAGCTTTTACCAAATGATGACTTTTACCAAGTTAATCTACTCTCTGCTTTGCTACCAGAGGCCAGAGTAGTTTTACATTACTCTGGGTAGATTCAAGATTGGCAGCCTCCTGTTGTAATTCTAATTATGGACATAATCTGGTCAGGGGTTATCAGCTGAGCAATCTTCCTGCTTTAGATAAACACACAGGAATTTCTGTTCTGATGGAGGCAAATAAATTGAGATACCTGCTGCAGGTATCTCACTAGGAGTCCGATAGGTGCTTGCTTGCAGATGTCAGAAACACTGACTGTCTCTGGAGCCAGCCCTCTAATATATGGAAAGGAAGATCTATTCCAGCGCTTCTCTCAGTGCCCAAACCCCAAATGCCCAGAGACTGAAGAGAGAAACAGTTGAACAACAGAAAAAGAAATTGAAAGAACTAAAGACTTTCCCAAGCAATAGTGTACATGAGGTGAAATCATTCTGGCTTTCAGTTTTTCCATGAATTCGGATGTTGGACTAATTGTCTCTATGATTCCCTGTGCCATACCATACTGTAATGTCTCTAAAATGCTCCTGACTCCTTTGGGCTGCAGCTGCAGAATGGTGCACATTTGACTGACAAGATGGTTCTGAGGAGTAAAGTTTCACAAAGTTATCCTTTTTTTACCCTTTCCATGACCTCTCTAAAGAGACTGTGCTTCTAGCATTAAGAACTTTTTCTGTTTTCCTCAAAGAACCAATGAAGTGGAAATTTAAGTCAAGAAAGGGTAAAAATTAGATAATTGTGGTGAAATCATGCTAATAAATTTGAGTACTCAGGTGCTTTAAAAAAAACAAAAAAAAAACTACTCTCTAGTCACAGTCCAATTAATCATAATAATGTCCCCGTGAGGGGAATTAAGTAGTTAGTATTACTAGATGAATAGAGATGCCTAATTTTATAATACTTTGAGAAGCACTTCCCTAGCTTCATTTTTAACACTAATTGCCTCTTTACCTAGAGTCTGATGAAGTGTTCCAATAATACCACATATGTTCTTTTTATGTAGTCAGAAATAGTACATTTTACAGATTTATTTCATGAACTTGTTATTTCAAGAAAAGCAATAAATATTCCACAGCCTAGTGAACTTCAAGATTTTTTCCCCTGGTTTTCCAAGTAAGAATTTAATAACTAAGTTGAATTTATCAGATTTCATGAACATATCAGCTCTATTATTAATTTACTATGTTCTTGCCCAAGTAACTTAACTTTTCTGTTTCTCGCTATAAAAGGCTTTGTCAATATTTAAATTTCTTAGATGCACTGTGAAAGATTCAAAATAATATTGCTGTCACATCTGGTATGGTGGGGTGTACCAAAAAATATATACACACTTTGAATGATTATAGTCAGTGTTTATTAACATATAGTTCACTTCCAAATTTTAAAAGAATGTACAGAACTGAATACTTTTTCTTTTTGTCAATGCCTGTTTTCAAAATGATGAATGTTCTGGTCCAGGCACTGCTGATAACTCCAAGCAATGGAATCATAATGGAATCATAACAAGAATCATTTCAGCTGGTATTTGTGAGCCTTCAGTTTGTCAACTGTTGCTGGTTTTGTAGCATAAACTTTGTTTTTTATGTATTCCCATAAATTTAGTTTAAATTTTCATTGTTCAAAACTTAGTCTGGCTTCAGCCATTATTTCAAATTAGTTAAACCTGAAAATGAGTAAAAATTGAGTTATCAGCTGTTAACATGGGAAAACATTTCTGGGGACATCCTATATTTATCCATTCAAATTGCAAATACCAGTGGAAACCCAATGTTCTAAAACATTCTCAAATTTATACAAATGTATGGATAACATTACATTTGTGTGTGTGCACAATGTTTGCATGAAGCATACATCTAACTAGGTCTCATTTGTCTTATTTTTCATTGAACAAGTGAATCATAGACAAGATAGAAATCAAATTAGGAAATTAAAAAAAAAAGTTTGGTATTTATAGACTTATAGAATCAGTCCTGATCCTTATAATAATGTGCTCCTATCTCTCGTTTCTCGGTGTATAGAAGCTATGTAGGAGGGGGATTTAAGAGAAAATTTTTAGACACAAACATCTGAATTTGACTACTGACTACCAATAAACAGCTCTATAAACCCTGCCATAACCTAGACACCATCATCATCATTATTACTATTATTATTGCAGTTTTGTAACTGAATTGTTAATTTATATTCATTGAACTATTAGTGTTAAGTAAGGCAATGGGTACAAAGCACTTGATACATTGACAATAAAAGAAGGAGGAATAGCGGTAACTAAAGAGATGCTTTATTTTTTTCCAAAGAGCTACTAGATGAATTTGTTTTTTTTATCAGAAAGAATTCCCTTTGTTTCGTTTTTCTGACATCTTCCTCTTTCTCCTCCTTTGAATGAGGCCATGGGGAAAGAATACATTGGCATCAACTTATAGATATTTCTATTTTGCCTCCATATTTCTTATCTTCCATTACAGCAGTTTCCAGTGAGAAACAAAATGAACAAATTTGGGGAGTGAGCCAATTTGGCAAAGACTTCTCTTCTCGTAATTCTTAATGCCCCTAGCAGAGCATGCACTCACTTACCCATGTCTTCATTACTGCCATGTTGTGTTATAAATATCTCCATTAGCACTTCCTTCCCTAGACTCTAATTATCTATTGATGTTGTCCTCTTTTCAGTAGACTGAGTTCCATGAGGGCTTAGGGTACATATTATCTTTTTTAATTTTTATTTTAGTACAGCTCTGGCACATTACAAGTGCTCAGTATGAATGAGTGAAGTTTACATTTCAGATTAATAACTGGAAACAGAGTATACTGAAGTGTAATTCAATCTATGTACAATAGAGACTTCGACACATGTAATTCATGGTCACCCTGCATGCTAAATGTGTGTATTCTGTATAGTCCTGTCTATGTAGGTCCTCTCTTAAACTTGCTGGTCACACTGGATATGAATAAAATATTAGCATAATAGATGAAGAATGAGCCACATTTTCTGTGGCATTGTTTATTCTGTGGATTAAAAACAAAACAAAAAACAGAAAACACATTCTTCCTTCCAATTGCTATTTATAGCATAACTAGAGGCCTGGTACATGAAATTTGTGCACAGAAGAGGGTATCCCTCATCCTAGCCTGCACCCTCTCTAATCTGGGACCCCTTGAGGGATGTCCTACTGCCCATTTAGGATTGGGCCTAAACAGACAGTCGGTTATCCCTCTCGAAATCCAGAACTGCTGGTTCCCCACTGCTTGCCTGATTGCCTCTAATTACTCCCCTGCCAGCCTGATTGATGCTTAACTGCTCCCTTGCCAGCCTGATTGCCCCTAACTGCCCTCCCCGGCAGGGCTGGTTCCCCCAAACTGCCCTCCACTGCAGGCCTGGTTGCCACCAACTTCCCTCCTCTGCTGGCCTGGTCCCTCCCAACTACCCTCCCCTGCTGGTCATCTTGTGGTGGCCATATTGTGTCCACATTGGGGCAGCCATCTTTGACCACATGGGGGCAGCCATCTTGTGTGTTGGAGTGATGATCAATTTACATATTATTCTTTAATTAGATAGGATTGGTTTGTTGATCTCCAAAAATATACCAGGCACTATAGTGGGATCTCTACATTTAAATTTGAATCCTCATGAATATAGCGAAGGGATTTGGGAATCCTTATTTTACAAATGAATACATTGGGACATGGAAATGAAAGTGATACTAAATTCATAGCTAATTCTACACATGTATCAGTGTTCCTCTCTTTGTCCAAGTGACTTTCAGATAGCCTGCTAATGAATTTCATAATGGCTTTATCTAAATATGTTTTTACTGCTAACAGTGAGCAAAGAGACAGAGTTGGACAATTACTAGACAGCTAAAAGGGTAAGAATAATGCACACACTGAATATCTGACTCACTTGAATTCTCTGTGTGGCAATGGCAAGAGCATTCCATTCCCATTTATTCTAGATTAAATATTGCCCCTTATATCTACAATACACTTAAAAACAGGGGAAGAGAGGCATGATTCACAGAAGAGAACTGATTGTTAAGAGGCCATTAATACAAACGTGTTAGCATATACAAATGCCTTATATTGTCACTGTGCTTCTCAATATTCTAAGCCTTTTCTCATAAACTAGCTCATGATATATTGTCTAGTCTAGCAGAGAGAAGTGACAAAGCATCCTGGTTCAGACACAAGACAGCCTGGACTCAAATTGACTCCGTTTGTTCTTTCTCTATAAAATGTAGGAAGGGCATCTTAATGATACCTTCCTTTAGAGAATTTATAAATTTAATAAACAAGCAAATGCTACTTAGTATATTATTTGACATATAATAACCCCTTCAGGTAGGCAAAGCTAGTATTTTTGGTCCATTAGTAATGAAAATGTACAACTTTGGAGAGTAAATGGCGTTCATTCAAAAATGCATGGAACATCTATAAAGTATCAGGTACTGACTGCAATGGGCACTGGGGAAACAAGAGAAAGAGGTCTCCAACATAGCCTGCAGGTGTCTCCAATTATCACTGGCTCCTAAGGGACAGTTCTGAGGGAGCTAATAGTAACCTCTTTTAAACACTTAGCAGTAGGTCACATGCTATTTTGCATACTTAGATGTAGTTACTGGCTTGATCTTTATAACAGCCTTATAAGCTAAGAACTGTTATTAATGCCAGTTTTTAGATGAGAAAAACCAAGGTTGTGTGACATTAAGGTACTTGCCTAAGATGGCATATCTTAAAAGTATTTAGCTGTACCAGGAAGTCATCACCGTCTCAGTTTTCTACTGTGAGATACACAGAAATGACAAAATTTTTAAAATAAGTAGGTAATTAGTCATATTCGGAAAAAACAAAACAAACAAAAAATACCACACCTCTCCATGTATCAGCAGTCCCTCAGTGGTAAGTTAGTATTCAAACATATGGTGGCACAGCAGTGGGAGTCATATTTAATCAACTAGTATATTCTTGTGGAAACTTGGGCCACCTGGTACAACATGGAAATCTATGGCCGCAGATAGCCAGGGGCAGAGGCCATGCTTCTCATCAATGAGCTGTAGTTGGAACAGCACCAGTTACGTGTCCAACTTTGAAAACCTGAAGCTTGCTGGTTGCATGTGACCCAGGAATAAAACAGAAGCTCCATAAAGCATATGGTGCTTATCTGTGCTACTTGGAGACATGGTATTAAGTTTTGCAGAAGACAGAAATGGATTCCAGACCTTGTCTCACCATGAGATACTGTACAATTAAACTGTGGAGCCTCGGTTTATTCTTCTGCACAATGGGGATAAATAGAATCAAATTCACTGAGTTGATGTAAATATTAAATAATATATGTAGACACGTATAAAAATGCTTAACTAATAATGCTAAATAACAAATGTTTACTAATAGTAAGACCAAACCATTTCTCCTCACTTTAACTGCTCTTGGTAAAAGTATTTTGAAAGGTGTCCCACACACTCTTCTGATATATATATATATATATATATATATATATATATATATATATATATATTACTTTTAAATTTTATTTTTCAATAACAGTTTGCATTCAGTATTATTTGTATTAGCTTCAGGTGTACAGCACAATGGTTAGACAATCATATACATTACAAAGTGTTCTCAATATTTCAAGTACCCAACTAGAACCACTCATAGTTACACAATATTGTTGACTAAATTGCCTACAGTTTACTTTATATGCTTGTGACTGTTTTGTAACTACCAATTGGTACTTTTTAATCCCTTCGCTTTTTTCACCCAGTCCCCTCATCTCCCTCTCCTCTGATATCCATTAGTCTGTTCTTTTATCTTATAAGCCTGTAGCTATTTTGTTTTTTCATTTATTTTATTCTTGAGATTCCACACAAAATTGAACTAATGTCTGGCTTATTTTGTTCAGCATAATACCATCTAGGTCCATCCACGCTATCACAATGGTAAATATTCCATTTGTTTATGGCTCAGTAATATTGATGGGCACTTGAGTCACTTCCATATTTTGACTATTGTAAATAATGTGGCAATAAACATAGGGGTACAATATTCTTTAGAATTGGTGTTTTGGGTTTCTTCAGATATATAAGTTCCATTTTTAATTTTTTGAGGTAACTCCATAATGCTTTTCATAGTGGCTGCGCCAATCTGCATTTCCACCAGCATTTCATAAGGGTTCCCTTTTCTCCACATTCTCACCAGCACTTGTTGTTTATTGATTTATTGATGGTAGCCATTCTGACAGATGTGGTTTTAATGTGCATATGTCTGATAATTAGTGATGTTGCGCATCTTTTTCTATGCCTATTGATACAGGTACTCTGTCCACATTTTAAGTAAATTGTTTGTATGGCATTGAGTTATCTGAGTTCTTCATAAAATTTGGCTATTAACTCCTTGTCAGATGTGTCATTGGTGAAAATCTCCTCCCATCTAATAGTTTGTCTTTTTGTTTTGTTGATGGTTTCCTTTGCTGTGCAATACTTCTTAGTTTGCTGTAGTTCAATTGTCTACTTTGTATTTTGTTTCCCTTGCTTGAGGAGATATGTCAGAAATATTGCTGAGAGAAATGTCAAGAGATTTTACTGCCCATGTTTTCGCCCATGATATTTTTTGGTTTCAAGTCTTACATTTAAATCTTTAATCTATTTTGAGTTTATTCTTATGTATGATGTAAATAGGTGGCATAGTTTTTTCTTTGCAAGTTTTGAATTTTTCTGACACCATTTTATTGAATAGACCGTCTTTAAGATCATTTTTGCCTTCTTTTTCATAGAGATGTGGGTTTATTTCTGGGCTCACTATTCTGTATCAGGAAAACATTTAAAAATTATTATAACATTACAGGCCTAGTGCATGAAATTTGTGCACAGGGTTGGGGGGGTGTCCCTCAGCCCAGCCTGCACCCTCTCCAATCTGGAGCCCCTAGAGAGATATTAAACTGCCTAGTAGACCCTATCCCATGGGCAGTTGGACATCCCTCTCACAATCCAGGACTGCTGACTCCCAACTACTCGCCTGCCTGCCTTCCTGATTGCCCCTAACTGCTTCTGCCTGACAGCCTGATCACCCCCTATCCACTCCCATGCCAGCCTGATTGATTTCTAACTGCTCCTCTGCCAGCCTGTTTGCCCCCAACTTCCCTCCCCTGCCATCTTGGCCACCCCTAACTGCCATCCCCTACAGGGTTGATCGCCTCCAACTGCCCTCCCTTGCATACCTGGTACCTCTCAACTGCCCTCCCTTGCAGGCCTGGTGCCTCCCAACTGCCCTCCCCTGCTGGCCATCTTGTGATGGCCATCTTGTGTCCACATGGGGGCAAGATCTTTGACCACATTGGGGAAGCCATCTTGTGTGTTGGAGTGATGGTCAATCTGCATATTATTCTTTTATTAGATAGGATAGCAGCTTGGTGCACAGGTGGGGACCAGCTGGTTTGCCCTGAAGGGTGTCCCGGATCAGGGTGGGGGTTCCCTTGGGGTGTGGGGTGGCCTGGGCAAGGGGCCTGTAGTGGTTTGCAGGCTAGCCACACCCCCTGGCAATCCAAGAGGAAGCCCCGGTATCTGAAATTTATTTACCTTCTACAATTGAAACTTTGTAGCCTGGAGCGGAGCCAAGCCCCCTGCTCACTCACTGCCATTTCTGTTTGGTTTTATATATCTTCTATAATTGAAACTTTGTATCCTTAAGTGGAGACCTAGGCTGGCTAGGGCAGGAGGAAAGCTTGGCTTCTATTGCCAGGGAAACCTAAGCCTCTCAACCACTCTCTGAGGGTGCAGCCATCTTGGTTGGGGTTAATTTGCATACTCACTCTGATTGGTTGATGGAAATGGCTGGCGGGCATGGTGTGGGCAGAGTGATTGTTAATTTGCATATTATTCTTTTATTAGGTAGGATTAGAGGCCCGATGCACAAAAATTCATGCAAGAGTAGGCCTTCCTTTCCCCTGCTGCCAGCACCAGCTTCCCTCTGGCACCTGGGTCCTGGGCTTCCCTCCTCTGGCTGCCAACAGGCACAATAGACCTGGGTTGCTTTCCTCCACTCCAGCTTGGTCAGGAAGGATGTCCAGAATGACATCCGGAAGGCATTTGGTCTAATTAGCATATTGCCCTTTTATTATTATAGATAATAAAAATTTAGTTTGTTTGATGATTTTATAAATCATCTTATCAAATCCCCTTTATATAGCTGTAGAACTGGAGGCCCAGAGAAGTAAGTGACTTGCCCATGGGCCCTCTAATCGAGTTCAGGAGTCTATTCTAATGCACAGATGACAGCCGGTCCTGGGCTGCATGCTTTCCTTTTATGAGGGCGATGTGCGCGGTGTACAGTGAGCCCATAATTTTGAAACTGCTTTTTATATCCCTCTGTATCGCTGTCATTTCAACTTTGAGTCTGACTCTAAAGCCCCCTTATTTTTTTTTCACATTTTACTCCTCTTGTTCACTTTGAGCTAAGAAACAAATCAATTAGTGTGAACTAGGTTTAAAATATGAGTATGTTGGCTTTGAGTGAAGGTGGAGTAACTTTGCTATGAGTCAAATACTTGCCCTACAATACCTTTATTTTGGTGTACATTTTTGACTATCCTACAGTCATAGTGATTGCAGGAGCTGAGGGAATTCTAGGCTAAGCATCAGGTTTTCTAGAAAAGGAAAGTATGTACAGATAAAAGTAAGACATTATTCCATTAATATTTGGATAATGCAAAAATCAGACATTGAAAATGAATAAGTTACCATGAGCACCAAAAAAAAAAAAAAAAAAAAAAAAAATCCAAGAAAAATTAATCCAAGAATTAACTGAATTGTGAGATTTTAATGTGTTCAATTACAACTAAAATGTAGAAGTTGAACAAAGGAGGTAGTCTTGCGATACAATTGAGAAATAAGCAAATTAATCTTAGAAATGGAGGAAAAATCTATTTGACTGTTATCTTTCTGCCTCTGTACTTGAGGCCTCTGGTCTTGAAAAATTCCTATTCGCAGGGACATTCTGCTGTCATTGTGTCAATCTTCCACTTCCCCCAGCATTTACCCACACACTCACATGCAGTCATAAAGCTGAAGGTAGCTTAGGTTCTGGAGGACTGAACAATAGTCAGCACTGAGTTTTCTGGGACAGAAAGCATTAGAGTGCTGAAATCATGGGGTAAGGACATGACTAAATCCTAACATGTAATAAAATAACCAAGCTTTATGCAAAGCTCTTTGACAATGTGCCCTTTGGGTTATTATCACCACATATCAGTCAAATGCCCAATAGTGATTTGTTTTTCTTTTGTTTTACTTTTGGTGTGATAGCACTCATTTTACTTTTGGACCAGCTAATATTTGTTGTAAGCAGTTCATGATGACATATTTCATAGAATTGACAGGGAATGCTTTTAACCTTAAATTTACCCATTGTATATTAGTGCCTAATACAAGCATAAAGTAAGATGCTATGGTGATGACACTAGTACTGTAGACAATAATTTACTGTGGCACCTTATACATGCCAGACACTGTTCTAGCAATTTACAGACGTGAACTTATTTGATGATAACTTATGGAAATGGGATATAGCCAGTAAGTGCTTTCTGACAAGCCTCCCTGCTCCTGTATGTCCTCCCCACCAGGTTGTATATCTCCTCAGCATCAACCATTAAGGAAGCATTTTAACGGGCTGAAGCTGGACGCCAGAATAATTTAGGTTGCCGTCTGTGTTCCTGGTTGAGCTACTGTCTCTTGGTTGCAAATCCACCCCTCTATACTTTATCACACTGGTGCTAAACTGCAGTTTTTATTTCTCTTTTTAAGACGCCTCCTACTCAGTTCTGAGGATAGGAGGTGCTACAGGAAGGTGAGGCAGAAGAAAAATGAAGGTACCTCCCCATCTCATCCCAAGGCTGTCCTTGCATAAGGACCGTCCTGATAAAGACCCTCAGCTCCACAAGCAGTATGTGGTCAGCCTCTAGCTTCTCATTGTGTTCTCCCAGAACCAGCCTCGTCATGGCCCAGGCATTATCCCCTTCCTAAACATCTGCGCCCTGTCTCCTCGGGAATCTTCCCCAAAGTGATAACCCCATCACTTTTCTTTTCTTCTCTATCCCTAAGAAGAGTAGCTTTTTCTTTATCTGGACTGTACTTGATACAAGAATATTGTGAGATTTATTTGGTCCTTCCCATGCCCTTTCATGAACAGTAATGTCCTTTCCAATGGGAAATGAGGTATTAGTAATTCATAATATGAAGTCACATCACATGTAATTAAAATGATTGCTTCTTGTTGATTGCAATGAAATACCCTGAGAACCAAGTGTCCTCAAACATGAACTTTTATAATACTTATGATGTCCACAAGAGGCCTGGTGCATGAAATTTGTGCATGGGGAGGGGGGGGGGATGTTCCTCAGCCCAGCCTGCACCCTCTCCAATCTGGCACCCCTCAAGGGATGTCCGACTGCCTTAGGCCTGATCCCAGTAGGATCCAGAACTGTTGGCTTCCAACTGCACACCTCCCTGTCTTCCTGATTGCTCCTAATTGCTTCTGCTTACCAGCCTGATCACTCCCTAACCACTCCCCTGCCAGCCTGATTGATGCCTAACTACTCCCCTGCCAGCTTGTTTGCTCCTAACTGCCCTCCCCTGTCGGCCTGGTCACTTCTAACTGCCCTCCCCTACAGGTTTGATCACCCTCAACTGCCCTCTCTTGCAGTCCTGGTCCCTCCCAACTGCCCTTCCCTGCTGGCCATCTTGTGGTGGCCATATTGTGTCCACATGGGGGCAGCCATCTTTGACCACATGGGAACAACCATCTTGTGTGTTGAAGTAATGGTCAATTTACATATTACTCTTTTATTAGTAGGATAAGGATTGTGTAAGATGGTCTCTCTTCACATGGAGAGTGTACAGATATAAAAGTATAAGTTCAAAGGTTTTAATTCTCAGTTCAAGTAGTAGAGAACAATAGAGCTTTTATAGGAATCTTAAAATAATCCCTTGTTTCTTGTAGATACAGGGCTGGCTTCTCAAAAAAAGTAGAGGCGTATTCTATTTATGTGGATTGTACAGTTATACATCAACATCTTACATTACCTGTGATTCTCATGAGAAAAAAACATTGAAGAGGAGAGTGAGGCTGAACATGTATGGTGACATCTGAGTGGACTTGAACAATGCTGAGAATCTGAGAACTCTAAGGCTTTCTAAGACTTTCTTAGTAATGGAAGCAATTGACCTTCTGGATTATCCTGTAAATCTTAGATTCAACCAGGTAAATGCCAAATCACTAGGTGAGATGCTGACCAAAAGCATAACAGAAGAAAGCTATTTATATCAACTACAGTCACGTAAATAATTATAGAAATGAGGACTATAGAAACTATATTTTATTCCTTGCTTGCTACTCTTTTCATGATGAAAAATATAGCTCTATCTATCCATAAAAATCACATGAATATTTAGACATATTGTTACTTATATACTATATTGAATACTTTCTTTGGATCTACTTTCCTCTCCCCTTACTATTTTATATAAAGGTGTTTTCATCATGGATAGGTTTATAATTGAGTTTTGGAAAACAAAATATTCAGGTAGCACTGTAATTTTGTTGAAGATTAAATATCATCACCCAGAAATGGATACTGTGGTTGATTCTTAGAGATGGATATAATGACTGTTGGTATCTTGTATCTCCTTTTTTGGACAAATGATGAGAGCATTTTTCTTTGTATGAAGGATAGCTTCATCTTATTATTGAGAAAAAGTATAAATACAGAAGTGTATATGTGGCACAGAATAACCAAAGGGGAGAATTATGTCAGTTATGAAGCATTGATCTGTCAGCTCGATATCCAACCTTCTATACTCTAGTTTGTGATGCTGGGGCTGGAACTGTAATTTTCATTTCAGGATATATGTCAGGTTCTTCCAATAGGAGGCACTGTAGAAAGAATACAGGTGAAAATTGAAATTTTTTGTTACTTTCTTTGCCTTTTAATGTTACCATTCACCTTGCAACAGTAGTTAATTCAGTCTCCAGATTTGGGCACACCCAGAACCAGCCTTATTGTGCCCTCCCAAAGGAATCAGTTCCAAATTGTGATTGGGATCCCAAATATACAAGTGTTCTCTTTTGCACCGTCCTGAGATACTAGTGGCCTGTGAAGTCTAAGAAGTCTAAGACTCAGCTCTGAGGAGCCCCTCCTCTGATTACCTGTGACACCAGTGTCAGTCAGGTTGCACTCATCCTTGGATGTATGATTCCAGCTCTGGGGTTTCCTTCTTTGAGCTGCCACTTCTAAGAGAGAAGTAGGCCCTGCATCATTAGACTAACTTGATTTTGATAGAAAAGGATTGCAAAGAGACAAACAAAAGGATAATCATAGGGCTTCCACCCCAACCCCTAATTCTATAGATTAAAATAAAAATAGCACAACATCTCCCAAGAGACCAAGAGATTTGGTCATGAAGTGAATTAACAGGTATGTTAGATGGAGATCTCAGTCTCCTCATGCTTAGTAGAGTGCTGTTTCTATTAAAATCTAATTTGATTGGCTATAGAATTTTTGCAGTTTTTCTAAGAAAATCAGGAGTAGTGATTCCAAAATGTTTCTTTCTGGTTAGACCTGAGAGTTAGATCTTAGTGATGTTTAAGACCCGAAAACAGCTAAGGAGGAGTTGATAGATTTGGACAGATTGCAATCTATGCTTTCTTCTGCTCCTAGATCCTGTTCCCTAAGGCTATTCTATGTGGGGGAAACATGGTTACCTTGAGATTCAAGAAGAGCTGGGGTGATAGAAAGGGAAAATAGTCTCATTCTTTTTCCAGCTTTGCTGAGGTATAATTGACAACTAAAATTCCAAGACATTTAAAATGCACATATGATGGTTTGATACATATGCATTATGAAATGATTCCCCTCATTAATTTAGTGAACACCTCCATCACCTCATATATAAATATGTATATTTATATTTTGTGTGTGAAAAAGAAAATTCGAATTCTACTCTCTTAAATTTTAGTTATACAATAAATATTAAACTATACTCACTATGTTATACTTTCAGACATTATTCATCTCATAACTGAAAGTGTGTTGGCTGAGCAGAAAGGAGTGAAGCATTGACTATTTGAACCCAAATTCAAGTTTTCCTTTAGAGCTAGGTGACTGAGGCTGGTCTTCCCCTGTCTTCCATCTGTTAGAATCTCCAGAAACAATAACATTGAGGGACTGGTAACCACTTCATTTCTCTGGACTTAAGGAAATTCTGCTGCCTCGCTTTATTAGACAGATCCAGATAACCATGTTCATTGTTGTTTTATTTAGTGGTATACTCAGAAAGGTAGAAAATACAACATATGATCACAGTCGTAATATATAAGGCTGCATTATAATTACTATGTTTCCCTATAACTTCATGGAATTATGAAGAACACATTATTTTAAAAAGGAAGCTTAACAAGATAAAGCAACACTGTACTACAGTCCGGCTAAAGCTATGTGCACGTGCATACATAATTTATGACCTATGTATAATTCATATGTATACAAACACCATACTTTATTGAGGCGAAATAGCACAGCAAGGTTAAAAACAAATGGCTAAGCTCAATACAGGCCTTACAATGCCACTGAAAGCCATTTTACTAGCATAAAGGCCTCCGACATGCTGGTATTTACCTACTGATAAATATTTAGACTACTTACATTTTGCTCTCTTGAAAACTAAGCCAAAATAAACATATTTTAAGGCAACCTTTGGAATTGTCAGCCTTTCTTATTTTATCTGCTTTGTGCTATATGCTATTCACAATGACAATCAAAATATTGAACAATAAAGAACAAAGGTTTTAAAATTCACCTTGAATCCATCTTATCCTCTTATAAAATTCTTATCCAATGTACACAAAAGTCATATTTTTATTACATTTATTGGGGTGACATTACTTAATAAGATTCTATAAACTTCAAGTAAACATTTCTATGATACATTATCTGTATACTGCATTGTGTAACCACCACCCAAGGTTTTATTTTTCAGAAACCTTCAACTTCCAGTTTTGAGGAGTTATATTATTGCTTTTTGGCTCCTATCTACTTACTACGTGTTATTGATTTTTAATTTTGATTTCATGTTCGGAAAAGCATCTATTCACACAAGTCTCAGTGCTGATTTAAAAAAAAAAAACTCAGAAAATAAGAATTTATATAATTCAGGGTGACTTGTCTGCAAGCTATTCAACACTGCTGCCCACTTCCATTGTATCTTTGGAAAGATAAACTATCCAGTATACGAGGTTGAATCCTGCAAAAGCGACTGGGAAGAGAATCCGAGAATACTGATCTATTTTACTGGTGCTTCCAGTGGCTGGAGAGAGCGGTGGGGGAGTGGCAGGTGTTGAAGGTAAGATGGGAGCTTTAGGGAGGACTTTGCTGGCTTCAGGGGCTGGGACTATTGGCAAGGTCAGGGAGCTGATTCTTTTCTTCAGGTAGTACTTGGAGTCAGGATGCTGTAGATAAAAGACAAATATTCAGCTTGGGTAAATAATAGAGATCACTTATTTAGATTCATTTTTTTATTACTAATAACTATTTATCAACTATTTCCCTATGATGTAAGACAAAAAAAAATCAGCAAATCCTTATAATATTTGATGGTGCTACTTTTCCAAGAAAGTAGTAAAATAATTTTTAAAAAATGATTTGCTTTCATCCAATATCTTATAAATTAATACATCAGCAATTGCTATGCATGTTTCATATCCCAGGAACTGTGTTGAGATTGTACCAGTAGAAGTACATGAGTCAAGTTGCAAAAGTTTATCCACCCTCTGGTTATGGTTAAGCCTGCAGGTTAATGAGTTTGGGCAATGAGAGGGTGTTTCCATTTGGGATATTAGTTAATATAAGAAAATAATAGCTTGGTTAATTGATACCATGCTTCTAAGACACATTCCCATCCTGCATCATCCTCATCACACATTCATACATTTGAACCAGCTGAGACTAAAGAAATATATATAAAGATGCTTTTATGTGTCAAAAGCCAGTGACAAAGATTAAACTGCCCTTTGGTTGAGTAGGGATGACTTTTTGACTGTTCATTCCTTGAAATACAGCTGCCTCTTAGTTCAGAAGTTCTGTCTTGAGAGCTTTCTGCTTCCCATTCAGAAACTCTCCACTGGTTTCCTTCCAGCTCAAGTGACCAAAAAATGATTCATTTACCACCCTCAGAATTGTCACAGGCAGTTTCCCTGTCATTAAAATTTCTGTTCCTTTGAAATCATAAAACAACCAATCTTAATTTTGAAAGGGATATTTAACACATGAATTGATAGATGAGAAAGACAAGGTCCAGATAGGAGAAATGCACGGGGGAGGGGGAGGCCAACCCCCAACCCCATTGCACAGCTGGTGATCAATTTCAGTGATTGATTCATCCTTAAATTTTATCATTTCTATTCTAAGTATTGGGCCTCATTCAGAGATACTAATCTTTTAGCTTTAGATTCCTTTTATGTCTTTGTAAACTAGGGGCCTTTCTCTGATTCTTTCCTTTAATTATCTACATCCTGTGATCCTCACTTGCCTGGCAGCCAGGTTGTCCTTGCTGGGTCTCTGCCTTCAAACATTTGCAGTACATCATCCCTGCTCTTCTAAAACCACCTTGTTTTCTCCCTGGCAGCAAAATCACCACTTTGTTGCCTGGCAGGGTATATTGCTCACGTGGCAGATGCCTGTGGCTTTAGCCAGCAACCCCACCGCACCCGGGAGAAGGAGCCACCTCCCCCTGCTGGTTAAGCCATAGTACCAGAGGGAACCAGGGATGTGGTGACATTTGCACTGTGGGAAACAACCCGCCCAAAGAGCCTCCTCTCTCTGCTTGAATGTTGCTGTGATTTGTCGCTGAGTACCTAAATAATAATAATCTTGATAGAGAGTTCAAGCCCTGTATGCTTTTAGGGGACATGGGGAAATCTGTTTCTTCACCAAAAGCAAAAAGGAAGCTGTGTACTCAAGTTTAATTTGATATGAACACTGTGAATTTCAAGCAAGTATCTTTATTTATTGGCCCAGGATTGTGCTAGACACTCTGGTCAGAATTAAATAAATCATAGGTGTTGGAGGTAGAAAATAATTTAAAGTACAGATAGACCAGTCTGCTGGTCTAGGACAGGAAATAAGTGATACTTTCTGTTGAAAATATGTGACAGCTGCCCAGCTGGCCTGGTTCAGTGGTTGAGCATTGACTTAGGAACCAATTCCCGGTCAGGGTATATGCCCAAGTTGTAGGCTCGATCTCCAGTGAGGGGCGTGCAGGAGGCAGCTGATCAATGATTGTCTCTCATCATTAATGATTCTACCCCTCTCTCCCTCTCCTTCCTCTCTGAAATCAACAAAAAATATATTTTCAAAAAATCTATGACAGCTAAGAACCACTGTGCTCAAATTCACCAGACACGTTGTGGATAGGACCAGAGTTGTGGTAGTTTGGTCTCCATGGTCTTAAAAAAGAAGCATAGCACCATCTTACAAGATCTTTTATCACATTTCTCAGGATTTAATTTGAATTTTCATTCAGTAAATATTTCATTAATATATTCCTTTTCTGACCCAGTAAAATGTGTCACTGTTTCATTCTCCAAAAAGAAGTATTCTCCTCCCAGATGGATGGAACATTAAAGTCTTTTACTCTAGTAAAATGTCTAAGGCAAGCGTTTAGAGCAGATTTTTTTTCTAAGTTTGTCTTGACTTTTTTTCTTTTTTTCTTTTTTAAAAATATATTTTATTAATTTTTACAGAGAGGAAGGGAAAGGCATAGAGAGTTAGAAACATCAATGAGAGAGAATCATTATCAGATGCCTCCTGCACACCCCCCACTGGGGATGTGCCCACAACCAAGGTATATGCCCTTGACTGGAATTGAACCTGGGACCCTTCAGTCCACAGATCGATGCTCTATCCACTGAGCCAAATGGGTTAGGGCTTGTCTTGACTTTTAATAGAACACATTGCCTCTCTGAATTTGTTTTCCCTTTTAGGGACAAAGGAGGCAGGCATTGAAAAGTTTATTGACATGAAAAAGTGATTGTAAAACATAACCTGCCATAAAAATGTAAGGCATTGTTTCATCTCTTCCTCTTTTTTAGAGATGTGGGGGCAAAATTATTTGTCAACTTCTTGTCATTGCCACAGTGTCACAAATGACTTAAAATGAGGTTGCCAACTTCTCCTTGTCCAGAGTTAACCAACATCATTCAGGACCAAACACCATGAAAATGTTAAGCAAGTGGCATTAGCCTGGAATTAAATGTCCCCTACAATAGTATGCCCCCTTCCCTCATTGATTTCCCCAAATAATCTCTAGGGAGGGTTGCTTAAGTGTTAAGAGGATAGGAGTGTCAGAAAGCCCTGGATTGCAAGTCCATGGATACTACTGAGCTGCTGCAACTTAGAAATGCCATAGATTCCATATACTCTCCCTAAGCCGCAATATACTACCTTTAAAGTTAGAGACAATGATTACTTTCTTTGTTAGTGTTCTTCTTTTCTTTAAGAATTTGAGAAGGACTGTTATACATACATACACACACACACACACACACACACACACACACACACACTTTGTATACTTTTTTGCCTGCTTAGCTGCTACAGCTCTTTTAGCTATTGTAACATACTTCCCTTTAAATATTATTTCTGTAATGCCTTATCTCCTTTCCTGACATTAATGGTAGAGGGCATAGTTTTGTCCTACATAAATATTCCACAGTGCCAGGCTAATGCATGAAACATAGTATATGCTTAATATACATATGCTGAATCAACAAATAAATGAAAATATAAACATTTTTCAAGATTTCTTTCAGTCAACAGGCAAAGAGGAAAGAGCAGAAGGTCTTATGATTACTTTACATTATATTTTAGTATGTTATTTTTACATTACATTATAGGTACTGTATCTAAATGCTTGCTATTGAAAAGCATGGCACGGCACTTTGCATGCATTATTTTGTTTATTCCTAGAAGGAATCTCTTATGCAATAATATTATTTTCATTTTAAAGATGAACAAATGAAGTTTTAAGCAGAAAGCTTACATAAGTAATAAGTGGAAACTCCCGAATTTAATCCCTCTTAGGTACCAGAGATCACATTCTATTGTATAATTGTTGTTTCTTCCCATCAACTTTTTGATTTGGAGCATGGTTTCTCCGCCACAGGGCCATCAACATTGTGAATAGGATAAATCTTTGTTGTGGGGGGCTGTCCTGTACATCATGGGGTGTGGAGCTGCATCTCTGTCCTCTAGTCATAAGATGCCCATAGTACCCCTCCCCCTGCTTCTTCCCAGAGTTATGACAACTGTAAATATCTCTAGACCTTTCTTGCCAATATCCTCAGGGTAGAGGGTGGGAGAGGGTAATCACCTACCATTGAGTATATCTACTTTACAGTCACAATGGTCCCACAGCCCAAAGGTGATTGGAGGATGTCTAACAGGAAGCAAAAACATATGCTCAAGGAAATGCATAACACCTGGCTAAGGCACATGCTGGATAATCAACTCCTAGATAATTGGAAATTCATAATACAGGAGACTCAGAACCAATTTAGAAGAATCACATTGAATTTCTGAAATGAAAAAGAAAGCCAATTTTCCAAGCCATTCAGCTTCAGGTTTTCATCAGACCCAGCCTGCCTGCTCATTGTAAGCTTAGCAGCTTCAGTTGATGGTGAAATAGGCTTTAGTCATCCTCCAGATGAGGGCTTAGCTTGGGGCTTTCATAGTATTGAGTGGAACACCTGTGGTTTTGAATTCTTCCACGGCCCCCTGCTGCTGAGTGCCATCCTGCTATGGGTATTTTAAGAGCACAGCTTTGTTTTAAGTAACACCATATCGCAAAGATACTTTGAATTAAGCTGGACTTTAAGGCAATCAGTATTTGATGTAGGGATAAGGCACTTGGGGAGAACTTAGAGCAATTCAGATACAATGTTCAGTGAGTCTTACACGTTACAGAGAAGGGGGCAATGGATTACCTCTCAAGAGAGATTCTAGCTGGGGACTGCATTACTCAAGGGACTAATATTGCATCTGCTTCTAGAACCAGCAAAGAAGGGTATCAAAATAAGAGAAAATACTTTTTAAACATTTAGTATTTGACATTTCTTTAAACTGTCCTATTGCATTAACCTATCATATCACTATGGAGAAAATAAGAACTCCATCCAGTTTCCCTGCATTTATGCTACAGCTGGTAGAACTGGAAACAGAGCTGAACCCAGAAGTTCTAGAGAAAAGCAGCTTATTGGCAGCAATCTGGTGGGTCACTGGTGCTAGGGGTATGTCTGGAAATCATATTGGAATGTTTGGAGGGTGAGGAATGGAATATTAGATGAGGATTTGATAGAAGATATAGGGGAAAAGCTAACCACCTACATCCCTCACCTAGTCCACCACTCCCTTTTTGTAAGTCCAACAATGACACAACCTTAAGAAGGGGCACCGGGAACTTTATGGTGTTCAGAGTCTCTGATGGTCTTAATTCAATCCTTCATTCTTTTGAGAAATGGTGGTACTCAAATATTGTCAATATTTGAAATCAAGGAGGTAAATCTTTCAGTATTCTGTACTTCCTAGATTGCGAGCCACATGTGGCTCTTTGGCGCCTTGAGTGTGGCTTTTCCACAAAGTACCACAGCCTGGGTGAGTCTATTTTGAAGAAGTGGCATTAGAAGAAGTTTAAGTTTAAAAAATTTGTCTCTCAAAAGAAATTTCAATCGTTGTACTGTTGATATTTGGCTCTGTTGACTAATGGGCTTGCTGACCACTGACCTAGGTAATGGTCCAGCAGACATTCCAACCTTGTCAAGGGAAGAGGCCCTATTGATGTCACTCATTAATGTATCCTCAGGATTCTAAAAGAATCTGCCACATAAAAGTACTTACAAAAATTCCATGGGTAGATACTCAATAAATGTGTACTAGGTGAAAACAAAAATGAATAAATGAATAAATAATGTAATCAGTAGAACTGAAGGTATTGTCCAGACTAATGACATTTTGATCAATTTTGTTTGTAGATAATTTACCAAGAACATCATACCTCCTCTGAAAAAGAAAAGCCACATTGGATGCCTTAATGGGAGGGGGTAGGAGGAGGGGATTCTCTTAGGAACAAGTAATGAGGGCTTAGATTTTTAAAATAACAAGGAAGTTAGCAAAACATTCAAAAAGAGAACAAGGTCCAAACTTGGTTTTGCATGCAGAATAGTATACCTCAAATGCAGGTTCTGAAATACAAAGATAGGAATAGCTCTCTAATGCCAAGATAACCTACCAGATAAAAACAATAATGAAAAATGCCCTATAAATAAAAGAGAAATTGTGGACACTTCCTTCTCAAAACATAAAAAAAAAATTAAAGTCTGTAGTTCTAAATGACTTAAAAACAGAAAACTAATTAATCTCTAAGTACTTCGGAGGATTTAATTTTTGCATTTCTATCAGTTTGAGTACTAGATTTAAAATGCCTGAATTTATTGTCATTATCTATAATAATAAAAGCGGGATATGCTAATTAGGCCAGAAGTCCTTTCGGACAACCTTCCAGACGAAGCCAGGGCTTCGAGGGAAGCCCAGGTCCTGGGTGCCAGAGGGAAGCTGGTGCCAGCAGCCTGGGGAAGGAAGGCCTACTTTTGCACACATTTTGTACATCAGGCTTCTAGTTTTATTACTGGTATATTTAAGGTAAAAAATCAGTGGTAAACTTTTTTCCACATTCATTATAAGAAGTTGCTTATGAAAAGCAGTGATTCCATTAAAATATAAAAGAATCATATAAAATATTCAAGCTCTTATTTCATTTCAACTTCACCATTGGCTTGCTATTTAGTGTCCAAGTTACTCAAGTAATGTTATTTTGATTACAACTGGATAGACATTTTTAAATGTCATGATATTTGAAAAGAAGAAATGACCTAGCAATCATAATATACCATTGTGTTGTATAACTTTTGTTCTGCTACATTGTATAAGACAAGCCTCCAAGTTTTGACATAAATAAATAAAATGTAAATGTTCTATGTAATCATCTGTATTTATTTTTGACATTATAAGATTGGTATTGGTAAGTTTAACTTTTATTTTTATTTTTATGCTTTGACCTAGCCTTTCAGAAATGAAATTCTTCTCTTTATTGTCTTAAAATATTTTCAGTAGAGCCAGGTTTAGAAATATATTTTTCATAAGAAAGACATCAACTTGCAAAAAAAAGGTAATTTGAGATGACTTAAATGCAATATTGTATCCAGCTTCCCAAAGCATTGCACAAGATAGTTTATATGAAGTCCTGAGATCTTAAATTTCATCTTATTAATAAATTATACCTTTAAAATAATAGGCTAAGGAAATAATAACCATACTTTCTCCAAGGATTTGAAATCATATCCTTTCAGTAATGTATATTTCAAAAGAGTTAAAGTAAAGAAGTTGGTCTTTCTATTTCTATATCAGATCAATGAGCATATTCAAAATCATCAGAATTATTTTTTACCCTGCTTCTCATGAATTTCTCTTTTAATTTTTACCATTTCTCAAAATGAACTGTTAAGCTGAATTCTTATATGCATTAATTATTCTTCCTTTATGGATGTATGTTAATATATAACCTTTAGACAATATGTTGATTATATAGTTATATAAAAACAGATGATTTATAGCATAATCACTTTTTTTTACTAGCATAAAATAATTCTCAAAAACATTTGGAATTTATTTTTTTTAAAGTGATTTTTAAGTGTATTAGACAAAACCTTCAGGCTAACATTTTTGTTATAAAATTTATATTTTATCACCTTTCAAAACATATCTACACTTAAAAAACATCATTAAGGCAAGGGAAGAATTTGGGGAATGACCTCACCTACATTCTGAAAATATATGTTTCAGTGTTTGAGGAATTGCTGGGGAGGGGAAGACCTCTGTACAGTTTGTAGATAGCAAGAGTTCTAGAATCAATTTCTAGATTTCCTACCAACTAGTAACTAATGATTTTCCTCTGTTTTCAATTTGTAAGTGAAAATAATTGGACTATATTACATGATTTGTTTTTTAGTTAGTGATAATTCAAGAAAAAATATTTACATTATATATTTTCACTTATCATGGGAATAGCCTTACAGTGTTTTATTTCCTTACAGAAAATGTAAATTGTCAAACAAGTTTCTTAGTTTATCAAAGAGAAAAGTTTAAGTAAAAAATATATATATATCATTCTTTAGCTGATAGATGCATGAGAAGTAGAATACTCATAGCTTTATAATTTTTATCATAAAAATTAACCAAGAATTAACTGGACTGTATGTCGTTCTACAATTTGGAATATTCAAGAGAATTGATCAATTACAAGGAAATTTTCGATTGAAATATCTGCATTACTAAATTTTATAGAGTAAAATTCTTCTTTTTCTAGAGTCACTGTTTTGACTTTGTATTCATATAAAAATCTATACTTGTCAATCAATTCTCTAATCCATTTAAAAAGTTTGTGCAACTTAATTGTTGGGAGAATTTACTCATATGTAAAATTGAAATTTGGGGACACATTAATGATCCTTGAACTATTAATGCTGTCATTTGTTTCTTACTCAAAGCACCTCTGAAGATTAGAGCTTAGCCATGGCAAATCTAAACTGAATGTATAGGTATTTCTCACTGAGCATAAATCTTTGACTAAAATCATACCTATAGCAATGTTTTCATATATAAATATGAGAATATTGTCATATGCTTCAAAAAATTGGCTTATGACTCAGCACTCATATAGCCTAATACTCATATCCTGTCCTCATGAATGAAACCAACCAGCAGATTTCCAATAAAAGTTGTCCGTTCCTTCGGAGTCCCTGTTTATTTCCTTCGGGCTCTGAAGCCTCAAAGGCTCATCAAGAACATTATTTCTTTTTAAACTTTATTCTCCCTAGTTCGTAAGTAAACCTGTTCAAAGCAAGCATCTAAAGGCTAAGAAGAATATTCTTGTCTCTGAGCGCGTGAGACCTGCCATTACTAATGAGGGTGATGAAAGAGACATGCCAAAAGTTCAGGTCAAAGATAAGTGAAGGATTCTTGATTGGCTTTTTTTCTGTGAAATTCGAAACGCAGTTGGCCTGGAAACTAGGCTTATGTAACTTCTGCTCAACTAATACTACTACTTTGGGACTATTTTGTTGTTTGTGATCACCGTTTGGATCACCTTTTTTATATGCTGGGTAAGATTAGTAAAATAAACAATTACCAAGACAATTTCAGCCTCCAAGGGTTCCATTGCTTTTGATATTGTCGCTGGGGGTGAGGCTGCAGTCTGTGTGTTTCTTTTGGCCTTTTGTGTCTGAAGGTTGGTGAAGTAGTTGACAGCTGCAAACTCAATAAGAGCAGAGAAGACGAAAGCAAAGCACACAGCTATGAACCAGTCCATGGCGGTTGCATAGGACACTTTCGGCAAGGAGTGCCTGGCACTGATGCTTAAAGTGGTCATGGTCAAAACAGTGGTGATCCCTAAAATGGAAACGAAGAAGAAATGAAGTATTAGCATTTAGAATCTAATAAATAGATGAAAGGAGAACATTTGTTGGTGAGGATTAAACTCTCTCCAAATGTAATTTTTGTTTTTATTTCATTGCTTTATAATTGTTCACAATTATTATGATAGGTATTATCATTTTTGTATCCTTTCACACCTAGTGCAGTGACCTGTACATTGTAGTAACTCAAAACATATTTTGAATTGATTTAGCTTAACTGTTGTAAAATTTAAATCATGAAAAATTTTATTTACTTATTTAGAAAACTTAAAGCAAATTAACACTAAAGTAATAAAACCTTGAACTTCTGATCAATTTTAATAGCTGATAATATCTTTTATCATGTTTAAGAACTCTGGTACAAATAATATTCATAAATTGGGTTCCTCATGTTTTTTTTTTTTTAATTTCTAGCTTGGTTTTAAAGTAAAATATTTACTCATATTCATCTGCCAGCAGCTTTCTGTCTTGAATTCTGAGTTGTGGAATTTATATAATTTGAATATGGTCAGCATCATTATGTAGATATTCTTTTATTATTTGCAGAAAGAGATCTATTCTAATACAGTAAATTAAAAAGTCAAAATTCATCTGAAATTTCAGTTCAACTTTTGTCTTAGGAACTGCCAAATTGGTAATCATAACAATTCATAAAAAGTTAATATTGTTAGTGCTGATATTTTCTGTTATTTTTTATTTTACATTCATTAAAGCTAGTGATGGTTCTATACATCATAAATGGGACTAAATATTTAGGTTGAAATATGGAAAATTAGTAATACTTAACTCTTTTTAGACACATAAAAACAGCAGTTTTTTATGGTTCAAACTAATAAAAGTGAGATACAATGTATATGTTATGAGTTCAATAACTTAGCCTATTTTTATGGATTTACATGTAGGTTTTAACTTTTAGCTGTCCCTTGGTTATGAAAAATCAAATAAAGATTTTTTTTAAAGCCTTACTAAATAGGACATATGAAAGTCACAGGAAACCAGTGAGAATTCTCACTGAGACAAATTTTTTGTTGATTCACCACACAGCTTGTAATAAGATAAGGGTCATTTTTCCTGATACATGTGTCTGAATGAGATACGTGTCTTATTTCCTTTGTGGACTGAAAAAGTGCACTGGTGTGAATATTTCCCTAAAAGACCCAAGGCCTGAGAGCTGGAGGATGAATGGAAATAGATTCCAAAGAGTGAAGCATACCAAAGACAGTTCTGGCAGGAACAGACTCCTTATTAATCCAGAAAGACACTTGGGAAAGAATGACGGTCATAATGCAAGGAGTATATATCTGTATCATGAAGTAGCCCATCTTCCTTTGCAAATGGAAATTAACTGTCATTATTACGTATTCACCTGTTGGAAGACACATATATCAGTATTATTGCCGTTGATAGTGTGTAAAAAAGAATACAACTGGGAATAAACCTTGCAGGTTTTTAAATTAACTTGGGCCAGAAGAAAACAAGCAAAGGCATATTTTAATGGATGGCAAGGGCATTCATCATCAGGTGATAGATACATCCGTTCACTGTTTTCAGTGGGGTTCTTTGTGTCATTTGCATCCAAAACTATTCATTTCAGGGATGCACAAATCTCTACGTGCACATGGCTGCAAAATCAATTTTAAAGAAAACGACTCATCACTTAAAAACATCAAGCTTATCTGAGGTTGACGAATGCAAAGGAAGAAGAAATAGATATTTTGAAGATGCCTCGCCGGAGTCACCTTGCATCCATGCATTGGTCAAATCCTCACCTGTGTTAGATTTAATCGTCTCGCTCGATGCTGTTTGTCCGATCAGATCATACTGGAGGAGGCTCGAAGATTCCTCTGGGACTTCGACTGAGTACAGTGGCCCTTTTTTCCATGTGTATATGATTTCACTTTTGGGGTAGGCATCTGCATTTTTTAAAAAACAAATTAAACATAATAGTGAATTTGATTAGTAGTGGGTTTTTCTTTCAAAGCAAATTTTGTTTGTGTAATATGGAAATACAGACACAAACTTTCTTTAATGCTTTTCTTTAATCTGGGTAACTGAAATCTCTGACTGTGACAGATATGATTAAGTAAATATATTCCAGGAATCACACTTTGAATGTCATAGTAATATTTTTCTTTTGCTTTCCAGTCTCTGGCTAAAACCAAATAATTGCCTATTTAATGCATTTTTCTACTCTCAGAAGTTTTTTTGTAACTTACAACTCCCAAACTTGAGTGGGCAAGCATGCCCGTCCATGGGAAAGTTAACCAGCTTCATGGGACAGTCGGCATTGATGGTAAGCCTAGGGACATTGAAATGAAAGGTTCCCAGTTAGTATGATGGACACATTAGTTGGGCAGAGGCAGTAGAGTTGGAAAAAACCTTACCTCATGGTGTATAGAATGGTTCCATTCTGCATTATTCTGAAGAGTTTATTAGGAGTTGTCATATTGTGAGCAATTGATTTTTTGCCATTCCTGAAAAAAGTGTCAGGTGTCCAAATTTTACTGACCATCAAGTTATTCAAACTCAGAATTTCAGTTGGCCCTCTAAACTTCAACCGCTCATCAATCCAAGTCTGGCGGAAGAAAACATCCATGGTATACTCCTAAGAGAAAATATGATATTTATGCAAGCTGGGCAGATGGTTTGTTAAGAACTAGAGGCCCGTTGTAGGAAGATTCCTGCAAGAACAGGGCTTCTGGTGGGCTTCCCTCCTGCCACTACCACCTCTCCTGCCCGTCCCCCCCCCCCACCATGCTTTCCCTGCAGCCTCTGCCCTTCACCTCCCTGACCCCCCACTTTTTCTCCCGCCATCTCTGCTCCTTACCCCATGCTTTCCCTCACTCAGCTGCCGTCCCCCCTGTGCTTTCCCTCCTGCCACCGCTGCCCAGTGCTTTCCCTTCCACTGCCATCCCACACTTTGCTGCCGCTGACCACCACTGCCCCACCCTCATCCCTATTTTGAGGGCTTTCCCTCCTGCTGCCCCACCCTCAGCCCACACTTTGCTGCTGCTGACCACCGCCCCTGCCATCCCACACTCAGCTGCCGTCCCCCCTGTGCTTTCCCTCCCTCAGCCGCAGCAACCACCTTGCTTTCCACTTTCTCTCCCTCTTCCTTCTATGCTATCTCAGTCTTCACTCCTCCCTCCCTCAGCATATGCAAATTAACTGCCATCTTTGTTGGGTTAATTTGCATACTCACTCTGATTGGCTGTGGGCATAGCAAAGGTACTGTCAATTAGCATTTTTCTCTTATTAGTGTACTGTAGATAGTTTATTCACCAGCTTATCTACTCAATCTTAAAACTTAAGGAACAAAGCAACTTTTTGTGGCAATAATTTATCAGAAAAGTTATAATTTCAGTGAAGTGTTATTTTTCTCAAAGTTTGTATTATCATAAAGGATAGTGTTGTGCTGTGGAAATTTTCCTCCTTAATGTTGACCATCTTCAGCATACTTCTTTTTCTGTCACCCATCCCTCCACTATCAACTTTTCAATACCTCCATCCTCGATTTAGAAAAAAAATATGAAAAGATAAAAACTCTAGGTTTTGTGTTGTCCTCCTTACCATCAGTTAGGCCAGTGGTCAGCAAACTTATTAGTTAACAGAGCCAAATATCAACAGTACAACGATTGAAATTCTTTTGAGAGCCAAATTTTTTAAACTTAAACAACTTCTAACGCCATTTCTTCAAAATAGACTTGCCCAGGCTGTGGTATTTTGTGGAAGAACCACACTCAAGGGGCCAAAGAACCGCATATGATTTGCTAGCCATGGTTTGCCAACCACTGAATTAGGCTAACCATTCCCCTTAGCAATTCGTATACCTTCAAAGGTGTCTCTGAGCATCATGATAACATTTAGTAAAGTTCCAAGGATGAATTTTACTTGACGAGCAGGCTCTTACTGCACATCATAATTATTTTATATTGTTTTCAGAGAACATAAAAGCAAATGTTACCATGAATACTCAGAAAGAATATTATTCAATTATGCGCAATAATAACTATGAGTTTTAATTTGTGTTTTTTATTAAATAGCATTAAGATATTAAAACTTATGACAAGGGTTGTTGCAAAAGTTAATGATAAATAACAATGTAATTATATCAAAATATTGACAGTAATTGTTTTGCCTACTTTATGCATTCTTTTACTAGACCTATTACTACAAGTGGTGACAATATTTTAAAAATCTAATTTGACACAATAGATTCATATAATAATGATTCAGGCTATAACAAGACTCTATTGTACAAATAAAAAGGAGACAAGTGCATAAAGTTCCAAGTATCCCCAGATATCAATTAATACAGTAGAATATGGTCATGCTTATTTATATACTAGAGGCCCATTACATGAATTATTGTATGGGTGGGGTCTGGCTGGCCCACCTCACCGGGGGACAATCAGGCCAGGCCAGCGCGGGGAGGGAATGCAGGAGGTTGGTCAGTCCTGCCCTCGATCAGGGTTGGTAGGGTGGCGATCAGGGCCCCAATAAAGCTGGTTGACCACTGCAGTGCACATATAGTGACTGGTCATTGTGGTCATTCTGTCATTCCAATCACTTGGCTTTTATGTATATTAGATAGGTGACTCAGTACTCAAATGAAAAATATAGTAGTGAAATAATTGAAGATTCTGATCTTAAGACATTTACCTCTTAAATAGAGTCCCTGTCCCCTCCTCTTTCTGATTTTCTTTTTAATTTTTTCCTCTTTCTCTTCCTTTTTTATTTCTACCTTTTTCTTCCTTTTCTTCTTTTTTCCTTTTCTTGTCAACTCAAAACGCAGACCATGAAAAAGTTTCTAACAATTGTTTATCTAAAATTATATTCCCTAATAAAGTGTAATGACTTAAGAGGATCCCAATATCACTAGACTTTTTAAAGCAGTAAGAGCTGTGTAGGAATCCTTACAAAGTTATATTCATTTCAGTTTTGGTATTTATATTTTACTTTTAGGAGGCAGTGCTACCTACAAACTATGACAGCATATTATCATCTACTTTGTTGTAGCTAGGTCAGGTTTTCATTGCCACTTACTATAAATATCCTTTGATGAATACTGCCATCTGTACCTGGAGCAGAGTCCCAAGAACACCTACTGGTCTATTCACTCCATAAAAGGTGGACAGCATTGGCCTTTCCAAATGGCACCCTTCACTCTTTTAATTAAATATACTGGAAATGATGTACTACAAAAAAAAAAAATCTATGTTTTAACTTTCATGGATGTTCTCAATATACTCTGGCATGGTACCTTAGCATTTGCTACTCCAAACATTTACTAGGACTTCATAAATATATGAAAAATATGCTCTTTGAAGGGAAAAATCAGTGCATGACATGTGGATGGAAGAGAGGAGAGGCTGTCCAATTATAAAAATCCCTCAGATTAAAGTGCTCAGGCAGAGCCCTTGGTGAAGGAAGGTAAGATAGGAATGTGCTCTAAGTGCCATGCCCTCCCAGCATGAGTTCACATAGTGCATGATGGTGCTTGGTAACCATAACCATTATCATTAGTTCTGAGTCCTGGCCCTCTCTCCCCCTAAGTCAAGTTGCCCTCCTCATGCAGAACTCACTCACCATCTCCACATCTGACACGGGCCCAAAACTGGTCACATAAATGTCTATTTTGACTTCAGTGACAGCACCTGAAATTAGCACATAAGGATGGGGGCAGTTATCACCAGGGGAGTTGAAGGATCTGAACTTAATGACTCTTCAGTAAACCCCATCTCACAGCTGGAATGTCCAACCCATCCTAAAGCCCTAGTAGTGGGGTCCTTGAATTTTCAACTCTTAAAAATTCATACCAGTTGCCTTATTTTGAATTTAATCTGGTCAATTTGAGGAATTTAAGGAAAAGAAGAGAACTAGGGGAGAACTCTAAAAAAAATAATAACTAATTGATATATTTAATGGGACAAATGCTATGAAAAAAAGTGTTTTACATGGACAATCTCATTCAACACTCACACAACTCTATGAGGTAAGCACTGTTCAGACACTCACACTACAGCTGAGGAAATTGAGGCTGAAAGAGTTCAAATAACTCTATATAAGATCTCTAATTGAACAGGGGAAGGTAGTGGATGGGAATACACACATGGCCTCTCTCCAGGACCCCTGCCTTGGAATGGCGTTAAGGGGAAAGGAGTACAGATGCTTGGTCTGTTAAAGGATACTGCCTCTCACCTCCAAATCCCGGCCGTAGCCGATTGTCATAGCCTTCAAGCAAGTTGTCCAGGATGCGACTGATATTCTTCGAGTAGTCGTTTCCTTCATCTTCAAAGTTCCCTTGGATGTTTTCTACCCTGTGAGTAGACAGTCAATGATCCTCACTCCCAGCCTCAGAGAATATGTACTGCTCAGTCACCTGTGTCTTCCCCACCACAGCTAATGCCACACCACCCAGGCTTCTTTCATGGTTTGGTATAGAAGCCACCCAGTGGGTGTGTGCTTCTCCTTTGCCCTGAGCTAAAAGGAAAAAAAAATCAGGAAAAATATTTTACTTACCATAAAATAATGTACAGCCAGGGCAGAGGTGATGCCATTCCGCCGTGCACTGAAATGCCCATTTCGCCTTCCTCCTTGTTTGTCCTCCCCAACAGCCAGCTCCCCTTTGCCAATCAACTAGAGCGACCTTCTGGACCCCCTCATGTCTCTTTTCCTTGTTTGCATCCAGCCAGTAATCCAGTAGATGCTGAAGTTGCCAGACAAGTTTTGAGGTGTCCCCCTTGTTCCTTTTTCACGTGGAACGCGGTGGTTTGTATTCTCAGACTACGTCCTGATGGACACTCAGCCTCCTCTGCCTGACTGATTTGGGAAAGGAGCGTCGGCGGGGACAGGACAGTGCATGGTTGGAGAGCAGTGACAATAATCAGATAAGGCATTAGGGGAGATTGGTAGGAAGAAATCCACTGCTAGTTTTGGCATGGAACTAGCAGAGCCCTGTGAGAAAATCTGGAAAGCAGTGGCATCTTGCTGACTGAGATTATGTTCCAATGGGCTTAGCATTTATTATTTCCATGGTGCACAGAAGGATTCCTACACAGCTCTTACTGCTTAAAAAAGTCTAGTGATATTGGGATCCTCTTAAGTCCTCTTTCTGATTTCATCAGCTTTCTTACATCTAACACACCTCTTGTGTGTTTAAAAATTGTCCTTGATTATTCAATGAAAAAAAAACAAAACTTATAACCAAGCAGAACAAATCCTGGCCATCTAGATATTGGGATAGTGGGTTTTTGTTTGTTTGTTTGTTTGTTTTCTTTAAGTGCTTTGCTGATCCTTCCTGTCCAAGATATGTCATTTCAAGCTAAGATATATAAGTGGATCTTACCATTATCTTTAGAACCTGGCCAGCTTCATGAATGGTGCCTGTAGGAGACAATGTCTGGAAAGAGCTGATTAAGATTCCCTAGGTAGAAATGCTGTAAGAATGAAGCATCTGTAGACATGGTTAATGTTGATGTTGCTAGCACTGTTTTAGTAGGCTTGCCACAGGTCAAAAGTAAAATGTTTGAACCCGAAAAATAGCATTTTTCCCCAGTCTGATAGGAGTCTCTTTAAGCCTTAATATTTTCATTTTTAAATTAAAAAGTAAACACAATAAAGGAAAACATTATATAGTACACATTGATTGTTTTATATTAACTAGAGGCCCAGTGCATGAAACTTGTGCATTGGTAGGGTCCCTAGCAGCTGCCAGCTATCAGCCGGGGCCTCCCTTCCCAGACTGTCAGCTAGGGGCTAAGGCCTTCCTTTGTTCCATTCCACCCCCTGGTGGTCACCACACGTCATAGTGAGCGATGGAACTCCTGGTCTCCAGGTCTCCTGGTTGAATTCTCAAGGGGACACTTTGCATATTAGGTATATATATATACATACATACACACACACACACACACACACACACACACACACACACATATATATATATATGTGTGTGTGTGTGTGTATGTATATGTATATAGATATAGATATAGATATAGATATAGATTAATACTATGTTAATATGTATATATTAATTCAAAAACATAAGAACAAGAGGAAAATATCTCACTTCACCATCCTCCTGCCAAATCAAATTCACTCACTATCTATCCTAATTCACACAAGTCTGTACCTTCAGACCTAAATTCTATGAAGCTGATGACAACTATTTCATACATGAAGCACAATCTTAGAGTCATTTCTGAAGACATGACATAAGTCATTTGAAGAGCATTTCAAGACATTATCTATAACCAAGAAAAAGCAACAGAAACACGAAGGATGCAAGATTTTCTCTGAAATAGTTCTTTAAATTAAATTTATTGGAATAACATTGGTTAGCCGAGTTAATGAGATTATATAAAGTGGACATTTTTAAAATCCCTTGTGTGTCCACTTCTCAAAGTTAAATCATCTTCTGTCGCCATGTTTTATGTCTTCTTTACCATTTACTACCCTCCACCTCTCTCTCTGGTAACCACCATACTGCTATATCTATGAGTTTCAGTTTTATATTTCACATATGAGTGAAATCATATTGTTCTTAGCTTTCTCTGAATAATTTATTTTGCTTAAATGATATTCTCAAGGTTTATCTAGGTTGTCTCAAATGTATTTTATATTTTATTATGGCTGAATAGTATTTCATATATACATAACTAGAGGCCCAATGGCAGAAATTCATACACTGGGGGCAAGGGATCCCTCAGCCCAGCCTGCACCCTCTAACAATCCAGGACCCCTTGCTACTTACCACCCACCTGCTCACTCCTTACTGCTCAGCTCACTGCTCCTTAGCACTGCCAAAGAGGTGGGAGAGGCTCCCGCCACTGCCATTGCTCTTACTAGACATGAACCTGTCTTCTGTCTGAGCAGCACTCAGCCTGTGGTAGCGCACTGAACACCAGGGAGCAGCTCCTGACCCCTGGTGGTCAATACACATCATAGTGACTGGTTGATCTACCATAATGGTCACTTGAGCTTTTATTACATAGAAGATACTAGAAGCCCTGTGCATCAGTGGGGTCCCTCGACCTGGCCTGCAGGATCTGGCTAAAACCAGCTCTCCAACATCCCCCTAAGGAATCTGGATTGCAAGAGGGTGCAGGCCAGGCCAAGGGACCCCACTGGTGCATGATTGGGGTAGGGCAGGAATGCAGGAGGTTAGCCAGCTAGGGAGGGATTATGGGAGAGGTCCAGGGCATGTCTGGCCTATCTTACTCAGTCCCAATCAGCCAGACCCCAGCAGCAAGCTAAAGTACTGGTGGGAGCCTCTATTTTCTGGTGGTCAGTGAACATCATAGCAACTGGTTGACTGGTCAACTGTCTGTCCCCTGGTGGTCATTGCAAGCCATAGTGAGTAGTTTAGCAGCCTTAGCATATCATTAGATATTATGCTTTGATTGGTGGAACGGATGACCAGACAACCAGATGACCAGACACTTAGCATATTAGGCTTTTATTATATAGAACATATAATCTCAAATTTTCTTTAGCAAGTCCTCTATCAAAGGATACTTCAGTTACTTCCATGTCTTGGCCACTATGAATAGTACTGCAATGAACAGAAGGGTGCATATATCTTTGCAAATAAATATTTTCAAAAATTTTAAGTAGATACCCAGAAGAGGAATTGCTGATTTATCTGGTAATTCTATTCTTAATTTTTTGAGGAACCTGCAGATTATTTTCCATAGTGGGTGTACCAGTTTACATTCCCACCAGCAGTTAATAAGGGTTCTCTTTTCTCTACAACCTCTCTAGCTCTTGCTATTACTTGTCTTATTGATAATAGTTTTTCTAACAAGTATGAGGTGATATCTCATTGTAATTTTGATTTGCAAATTTTAATAACTAGTGAAGTTGAGTATATTTTTGTATCTGTTGTCCATTTGTACGTCTTCTTGAGAGAGGAGTCTGTTCAGGTCCTCTGCCCATTTTTTCATTGAATTTTTTGTTTGTTTCATGTTGATTTGTATGAGTTCTTTATATATTTTGGACATTACCATTTGTCAGAACTGTTTTTTTGCAAATATTTTCTCCTGCTACATTGGTTGCCTTTTTGTTTTGTTAGCAGTTTCTTTTGCTGTTCAGAAGAGTTTTAGTTTTATAGAGTCCCATTTAGTTATATTTGCCTTATCTTTCCTTGACTTTGAAGTCATGTTCATAAAAATCTTCTCCGAAACCAAGTCCAGAAGTTTAGTATCTATGTTTTATTCTATGTAATTTTATTGTTTCAGATCTTATACTTAGGTCTTTGATCCATTTTGAATTAATTTTTGTACATGGGACAAACTGTAATCTAGTTTAATTCTTTTTGCATGTGAGTTTCCAATTCTCCAAGCATTACTATAATCATTATCGCCATCATCATTTTTGGCCAAATCAAATCTTTTCTCTCCAGCACTAGAAATGGAATTTTAAAAAAATTAGTTTTGTCTCTGTATGAATGAAAGCTGCCGGTTATTGTGGATGGCCTGTTTTGCCAAGCTCATGCAACGTGAGAAACAGCTGTAGAGAGATCAAAAAACAGAAATGCAGCATTTGTACAGGATGAAGTACAGACACATCACTAACCCACCCACCCTCCAAAAAACAAAAACAAAATGCACACACACACACAAAAAAACAACAACACCTGAGCTAGCAGCTGCCTGTGTTTCTGACAGCCTCCCTGATTCTGTTCCTTCATAGTAGAGATCTCATTTCTGCCCTGCAGTTCCTCCCAAAAGCACTGCATCCTTCTTATAAATCCCTCTTCTTTTTCACTCCAGATAAGTGAGTTAGTGTCACTAGCTCTTAAAAGGAGCCATTTAATCCATGAGACTATGTCCTGTACTTAAAAGCAAAACTTCAGACTATGAAGATACAGTTTGACTCCTGGTTACGCTGCATGACCAACTGCAGAGCACACATGGGGAAGGTTGAATCCTGAGTGTATTCCCTGGGCTTTCTAGAAAGGCTCCAACATTGCATCTACTTGATCTGGCTGCTTAATAAATCCTTCACAGCTCCAAGGAGTGGAAGGCATTTTAGTAGCCTGCATGAACTCTCTCAGGCCACTAGGGGACCACTGAGCATCATCTTCCAGCCGTGCCACCCACGTCCCAGAATCTGTTTGCCTATTTATCAGGTGCTTGGAGTACAGGACAGAGGACGGAATTTTGGGTTCATGCCCAGGGATGAGCTCTGGGGAAATGCTGCAGAAGAACAAGCAGAATGGAGGTCTATTAACATGAATTCTGTCGGACTTGGATAAGATATAAATCCCAAACCCACTGCCTTGTAAAGGGATATTCTCAAAGCTCATGATACAAATAAACATTTTGAAACTGTCATGAAAAGGGCAGAGGCCTTCATGAGAATAATGGTACCCTTCATATTATCATATACGACTTCATGGTTCATTTCAGGATAAAATATAAAGAGCATTGCTATTTATATAGAAATGATTTAACCTGGGAGAGAAAAAAAAATAAGCGATACTGGGGAAATTTCAGAGAAGAGGTTAATAGGTGTTTGATGCCTGTTTTAAGCTAAAGACTTATCAGTGACTAATGATGTAGCACAAAATAACAACAACAACAACAAACATATAACCCCCAAAACAAACATACAAACACCTGGCAAAGCTCTGTAACAAAACCTGACTATCAAAGAAACAAGTAATTATTTTACAATAGACTTATAACAGGCTTTTGGAGGGAGCACGCAGGGAGTCCAGTATCTGAGATGTCAGAATTAAAATAGCCATACAGCTCCGTGGACTTGCTGTGAGCTCTTTGTTGTTGCTGCCTGTTTGGCTATTATAGTGCTCTATCAGCAAGGGATGTTAGATGTAAACCTAGGAAACCCAGCTTGCAGTGGCATAAACAAATGGTTTATTCTTCTCACAGAAAAGGATGGAGCAGGCAGTCCTGGCTTCGGCAGCTAAGTGGCCACAGCCCTGACATAGCTGGATTTCAGGTTGCCCTCATTGTGGTTCAGAGAGGCCACCTCAGTCTCAGTCATCCTGTCTGCATTCCACAGAGAAAGGGAAAGGACTGAGTCACGTGGCTATCTTTCTCAACTCAAAGGAGGTTTTCAAGGTTGTAAAATACCCCTTGCTCTCTGAATTAGGGAACGAATATACATATATACCTGTCCGGGTGAATCCTACAAAAATCTTTTGACACTTGCTATAGAAAACTAGAAAGTTGGGCTAATTTCAGTAGCAAGGAATCTTCTTTTCTGTTGTTGTTTTGTTTGTTTGTCTTTGTTTGTTTTCATCGTTTATACTCTAGGTGAGCAAGAAGGATGAATGATAAATTGGGCAGCTAAGAGGTCTGTCACAGGCATGGAACCCTCTCTAGGTAGATTTATTGCAACAAAATACCCCTTACTCCTGGTTGAAGGCTTAGGGGGTAAAGTGCAGGCTACATTTCTATTGCTACAGGCACACTCAGCATTTAGCTAGGCAAAATCCCCAGAAATGTGTGTCAAAGCCTGTGAGAATTGTGAGAAATATTTTCTCAATGTATATTTCATATTATAATCTTTTAAAATATCTTTATATATAAAAGCCTAAATGACCATTATGACTGGACAACTAGAATGACTGGAACTATCAGTTGACCAGTAACTATGATGTGCACTGGCCACCAAGGGACAGATGCTCAACACAGGAACTGCCCCCTGGTGGTCAGTGCACTCCCACAGCCAACCTCCCATGGCTCCTCCCCTGGCTGGCTGCTCCCTCCTCCCCTATTGGCCCAAATTAGGAGGGCCAGATAGACAACCTCCTGTGGCCTCTCCCCCTGGTGGTTCAGCCCCCCCCCCCCCCCCTACACCTCAATCACCAACCAGGCTGAGGGACCCCACCTGTACACGAATTCATGCACTGAGCCTCTATTTTTAAAAAATAATCTGCTAAATTCATTGTGACCTAATATGGGTAATCCAGCTACTACACACGTAAGGATTGATGGAGGGATTTGACATTCAATTAAAGCATGCAGGCCATCAGAGGCCTAGATAGTTGAACCACATTAATGTTGTTCCTTTCAGAGTCACTCTTCCTGGGTTACATCTCTAATTTATAAACTGAGATTTTTCTTTTAACTTTTCTACATGAAAGAATGAAAAGATATTATATCTATTACATTAGTTAGTATCCATTGTATTAGGTCTCACCTGGGAAATTTATTATAAAGTTACATGATAGAAGAATCTCTGTGTTGATGAGAAATGGACATCTCCTTTTCTTTCTACAAGCTGTGTAACTGTGCATGTTTCTCCTTTGGATTTTTGCAAGCTAGAAATTCAACATCAGAATTTAATTGTAGCTGATTTTGCTTGTGTTTGTCTTTTCTTGTTGATAGCAATGAGAAAGAATCAAAAGGGAGGCCAGGCATTGATAGCATGGCTATTTGGGCAGCTTCTCCAGGAAGCTCCCATTTCACCCTTTCCAGGGAATCACTGGTTCATTCCCTGCAAATAATTTGGGGTGTGGTTCAACAATAGGGGAGTGGGCACATGCACAATGAGTCAGGGCAACACAGGGTATGTGCCTCTCAGTCAATCCTGGGGAACCATGGATTGTCTAGGTTAGCACAGGACATAGCAAGCCCATGAAAATTTGGGAATACGTAATCCCATAGAAAGGATTTCTCTCTCTCTCTCTCTCTCTCTCTCTCTCTCTCTCTCTCTCTCTCTCCTTTTTCCCTCCCCCCCCCTCTCTGGTTCCTTTGACTTTGCTCTTGCCCGTGTTCCCTCCATGGTTATGTGGCCATGCAAACTAATGGACTTCAGCTGGGAACACAAACACACAAACTAAGCTAGACTGATGCTGGATTAGACTGTGTTCCAACATAAAACAGAAACTCTGAACACTGGCTTTGAACTAAGCTGCTGAAAGCAAAATGGGACTTCTTTCTTGGTGGCTCAAAGGGAAATGGGACCTTGGAAACTAAGGGGTGACATTACACAGAAATAAAGCTATCTACATCTCAGTCTTCCGTGGAAGTTTCAGAACATTCTGTTTCTCTAGATATCACAAAAAGCCCACTCCCACCAGCACCCGGGGGGAAGGGGACCTCTCCGCACTGTTGACAAGTTGTTACAGCACCATTTGTTGAAGAGACTATCTTTGCTCCATTGAATTGCCTTTGGTCCTTTGTCATATATCAGTTGATTTTATCTATGGGAGTCTATTCTTGGTTCTGTTTTGTTCTATCGATCTGTTTCTCCATTCTTTCACCAATTGCACACTGTCTTGATTAGTTTTATAGCAAGTTGTAAAGTCAGGTATCATCAGTTTTCCAACTTTGTTCTTCTCCTCCAGTATTGTATTGGGTATTATGGATGTTTTGACTCTCCATCTAAACTTTAGAATCAGTTTGTCAATATCCATAAATAGCATGGGAGGATTTTTGTTGGGATTGAATTGAATCTATAGATCAATTTAGAAAGAACTGACATCTTGACAGTAGATATTTAATTTTGAAGAGCTTTTCCAAGTACAGAAATGTATAAAGAGCAGTTACCCTGCATTCTTATGTTTATGATTCTTGTTACCTAGCACAAGAATAAAAAACATAACCATGATTTTTTTTCTCTTTTAGTAAAATGTTTTATATATAGAAAATTTCACATCAAGTTTAAGTTCTCTTTGTTTACCTCTATATTCTTTTTTACTTACTTGAGAGAGTAAACCAAGGTCTTAAATACAGGTGTGTTTTATGCCTATAAAGTTTTTATATTTCCATGTATGTATGTACAGTAGATAGTTTTGGTTTTTGCTGGAAAATTTATTTGGGTTCTCATTTCTGTTTCACTGGCTTCTTTGCTCACATGCATAGCATTGCTTTTGATTTTTTCCTATGTACTTTGTGTAATAGATGTTATGGCATGCCTCTTTCTTTAAGTCTTTAAAAACAAAACAAAACAAAAAAAGAATGAAGGACTTATCCCTTTTCCATATTCCCTCAGCTGAAGAGTTTTATCTCTAAACACAGATCTTTTGGGGGGGCAGGCAACATTCAAGAACATGGTTACAAATATATAATTAGCCCCCTCCTCAGAGCTTGAGACAAGTGTATACGACTGTCTCCACTTCAAGCTTCCTTTGGGTTGGCTGGACTATTGTTAAAATGGCAGATTTTCTAGCCCAGCCTCTTCTTTTCCACAGGTGGTGATCCCAAGAGTATTTCCTCATAAACTGCTGCATGCTCCCTGGACTCTGAATCCTCTGTGTCAGGAACACTGTCTATTATCCAATGTAATCTTCACTGGCAACCTGCTAGTTGTGGCCTCTTGCACAAACTTCCCAATATATATGCATTTTAATAATTTATATTTCTAAGTGGCCAGTTACCTGTTCTTTAGAAGATCTGAAGGTATGGTCCAGTAGGCAATTAGGCTATCTGTAATTTCAAAAACATCACTAAAGAGTGTTTTGAAATAATATATTATAAAAACATATATACTATGCATTTTCCCCAAAAATTTCAACAAGCCTATAGAGCTAGTTTGTACTAGACTTTACATGTGAGTCCAGAGAGTCAGTGGAAATGGCTTGGTACTGTCACTGTGGAGCTTCATTATCTATCTTTTGATTTCTCTTTTAACTATGCTATTATTATTTCTTTTGATCTTCATGTATTCGAAATGCTGTAGTTAAAATGTTCCTTTTTATGTACTCAGTAATTTGGTTAGCAAATAGACAGTGGCCAGATAATGAAGTGTATTATTTTTTGAGGGGAAAAACAACAAAGAAAGCATCTGTTTCAAGGGAAAACATCGAAAGGAAACAATAACCACGTTGCAATTGGGTTATTGATGGGAAGAAGCAGAAGAACAGAAGCAGCAGGAATTTTGTTTCTGGATAATTCAAAGGCTCAGTTTTATTCCAGTTATCAATAGATCATCTGTTTTATTTCATTTTTAATCACCTATTTTAGATCCCTCTTATTTCATATTTGCTTCGAAAATATTTTAATATATATTTTATTGATTTCAGACAGATGAAAGGAGAGGGAAAGAAACATCAATGATAAGAGAGAATCATTGATCAGTTGCCTCCTGCATGCCCCCACTGGGGATAAAGCTCGCAACCCAAGCATGTGCCCTGACCAGGGATTGAACCGTGACCTCCTGGTTCACATTCAGTGTTCAACCATTGAGCCACACCTACTGAGCTTGAAATGATAATCTATGTTTTATTTTTTCCCCTTCATGTTATTTTTATGTTTTTCCCCTTCAGGCAGGTGGCAAATCTGTCCTTGCTTGCCTTAGGAGAGTTTCTAGAAGGGCAGGGAGCCACGAATACATTTTAGTTCCTAGATTTTGTTTCAAGAAAGCGAAGTGGTAGGCATAAACAAGGTGGTTTAGTGAAACGTAAGAACAGAAAGATTTGATTCAGACTACAAGTGAATGCCCAGGTTAGTGATTTAGAGAAACATGGACATACATGTAGGTCTGGAAAGAATGAGGAAGCTGTGCAGGGCCTCCTAGCTACACCACCCTAGAGGCAAAGGCACCAGGATGGAAAAGGTGATTAGGCAAATGGAACTACAAGCATATGTCTGTCCCCCAGGAATAGCTAAGAAGCCACAGAGAGCCACCACTAGAACTCACAGGACTAGGCAGGCAGGGACAACTCTGTGAGTTGATGCTTCAGAATGGGTGCCTTGGCACTAAATAGAACCCAATTGCTATAGCATCAGGGAAGAATAAGATTCAATTTTTGCATGCTAGAATTTGTCAAGAGAAATTTATGTCTGTGTATAATATTCTGGTCTGCCTGTTTACTATTTGCCTTTTGATCAAATAATGCTTCTTTCTCTATTTCATAAGCCTTTTTTCAAGACTTTGTTGGGGGTCAAAATGGGAAAGGGATTTATGGAAAAAATAGGCGCAACACTGAAATAGAAGCAATAAATAATTTTCTACTCAAAAACATGTTTTGGTCTCAGTCTTTAGTTGCAAAATAATATTTCATTTGTACATTTGGGGGTATTGCTAATTATTTAGACTTGATGTCGAGCTTTCATTCATTATTCAGTCTTTCCCACTGAAGCACATCACTCAGATATTTCTAAATTTATAATCCAAGGAATGCATCTATTATGATGACTCTCACTTGGTAATTCTCTTTATCTTGTAATTCATACTCCACGTTGCATCTTAAATCTCAATTTCACAGCTAAATCTACCTAATCTCAACATCTTCCCTCATGAATTTTCAGGATATATTCACAGCACATAGAATTTCTGTTGTAAACTTATCTTAATGGTACTTAAATATTTGCATATAATTCTTTATTTAAAGGTTTCCTTTCACTATTTGATTGGAATGTAAACTGATTTCAAAGAATTACTTCTACAGCATTTAGTACAATGTTTGACACACAATAACTATTTAATAAATATTGCTGAAGTTAGCATGTGGATGAATAAACTTTAGTTTATTGTTTCCCTTTTTCAGATCATATATACTGTATATTCCTGTTTATATGGATACATATGTACACATAAAGATATTCATAAAATGATGATAGATTAAATAACTCATTTTACAATGAATAGAAAAAAATGTTAGGTAGTAACATTTCAACTGATGATAAAATAGATTGAAAAACTACAAGTTAGGTAAAACATTTTTTTTCCCTTTCTGCAGCCTCGGCTGTTGGACTGAACTTGCTTTATATTCCAGTAAGATCTATGTGACCAGGTAAGAACTATGGTACCATGTACAATTCAAAGTTGTGATTCAATTATGCTTCTTTCCTCGATTGCTCTTCATGTATTTGCACATCTGAGGGAGATTTATGGAGCTTCATATTAGCTTTTTATGCAAAAAATATCATGGAGATAAATTTAATTATACCCCTCCAACACACACAGCATGCTGAGTAGCAGAATTTAAATGTCAAAAAGCATTGTCAAGAAGGAAAATGAATAAGACAAAAGAAAAGTGCAATTCCCAATATGTCCAAATCAATCCATTAAAAACTACTTGTAATCTGTCACATCACATCCATCGGTTGCATCTGTAGGCCTTAGAAACACAGTCTCTTAAGATTCGTGAAATATGAAGATGATCTCACTTTAGCCCAAAGTTCCTCAGTGCTCAAGAGTATTTTAGCTTCTTATAAAAAATAAATGTTATTGATATACCTCCAAGATATTGAGGGTTCAGTTCCAGACCATGGCAATAAGGAGAATATTGCAATTAAGCGAGTCAATTTGGGGGGTTTCCCAGTAAATATAAAAGGTATGCGTGGCACTATACTGTAGTGTATTAACTGTGCAATAGCATTAAGTGTATTAAGCAATGTACATACCTTGATTAAAAGATTCTTTATTGCTAAAAAATACTAATAATCATCTGAGTATTCAGCAAGTCATAATCTTTTTTGCTGGTGGAGAGTCTTGACTCAGTGTTGATAGCTGCAGACTGATCAAGATGGTGTTTGCTGAAGGTTGGGTTGATTGTGGTCATATTTTAAAATACAGTAACAATCAATTCTTCCTTTCACCAACAATTCCTCTGTAGCATGTGAGGCTGTTTGTTGGCATTTAACCACAGTAGAACTTTTTTTTCAAAATTAGGATCAGTCCTCTCAATCCTAACTGCTTTATTAACTAAGTTTTGTAATATTCTAAAAACTCTGCTGTCAATTCAACAAGCTTCACAGAATCTTCACCAGGAATGCATTCATCTTAAGAAAGCAGCCATATCCAGTTTAGCTCAGTGGATAGAGTGTGGGCCTGAGTACCAAAGAGTCCTGGGTTTGATTACAGTCAAGGGCACTTACCTTGGTTGCAGGCTCCTACCTGGCCCAGGTCCTGGTTAGAATCCATGCGGGAGGCAACCAATCTATATATTTCTCTCATATAGATGGTTCTCTCTGTCTTTCCCTCGCTCTTCCACTCTCCCTAAAAAACAATGGAAATATATCCTCAGGTGACAATTAACAAGGAAGGAAGTAAGGAAGGGAGGAAGGGAGGAAGGTGGCGCCAACAAACTTGCTCCACTGAGAGTTGCCATTAACCTTCAATTTGTGGAAAAAAAAAAGAAAAGAAAAACAAACCACACACACACACACACACACACACACACACACACCAAAAAAACAACAATAATACATTATCTGTAAAGCACAATAAAGTAAAGCACAATTAAATGAGGTATTCCTGTATTCTAGAGGTAAAAGCCAGTGACAGGCAGTTTATTGCTATATAATATGACTTGGATCAAAAATTCCATAAACACATTCTGAGTATGTTGTACTAGTAAATGTAAAATATATATTCAAATAAGTTTTGTCATTTCAGTTTTATTTCTATTTTTGGTACACAAAACTAGGAAACAACTTCTAAAAGGCACTTAGCTTGCTTTTGTGCTTTGGTATACTTTGTTTAAATCTACTTTTCTTTTACTGTTAATCCTCACCTGAGGATATGTTTTCATGTCTTCATCAACATGAATGCTGCTGAGCTCAACATGGGGATACAGATATCTTTACAAATGAATAAATGTTTCCAAGTGTTTTTCATAGCCAGAAACATCAAATATCTTTTCATTTACTTAAGTTTTATTTCCTTCCTTAAAACAGCATTTTGTAATTTTTAGTATCAAGTCTTTCACTCTTTTATTAAATTTATTTTATTATTTTGATGCTACCGTAAATGAAATTGTCTTTTTAACTACAATTATATATGGTTCATTTTTATTGCTAGTTCATAGAAATACAATAGACTTTTTCCATGTTTATTTTAGCCCATAATAAGTAATATTTTTTATTTTATGGCTTATTTGTGACTTTCTAATAAATGTATAATTTTGTTTTGCTTTGTCTAAATCATTCTATGTTGCTTGCAGTCAACAAATTCAAATGACTAATATAAATCATAATCTGTCTCTCTCTCTCTCTCTCTCTCTCTCTCTCTCTCTTTCTCTCTCTCTCTCTCTCTCATGAAAGCCAGTGACAAGCAGTTTATTTCTATATAATATGACCTGCACCAATTTGAACCATTGAACCTCTCTCTCTCCTCATTGAACCATTATTCCATTTTCATCCTGTTTACAAAGAACAAAAACATACGTAACAATTCAGTTGTGTGAAAGGAACTTTATGAGGCATGACTGAATATAGACACTTTTGCTACCTTTATTTAGACCCCAACAATTTAAAAAAAAAATTGTATTCATAGCTTTCCCCCTCCCTCCCTCCCAGAAAATGTGAGAGTATTGTTCTTGTTCAAGGGAAATAGAAAGTGATTTGGGGAACAGAGGAGAAATAGCAGCCACTTTTTATTACACTTATACCAAGCTAAATTGGTTTCTTAAGTATAATTATCATGGGATTTTGGTCTATTAGATTATATAGCATAATGTAAACAAGTATTAGAATTCTTTCTGATAAAATAATGATAAATGAATTCTCAGGCGAAAGGCTAACAAGAAAAATAAATCAGGGTATTTTAAGTTGATGATTTCAAATTCTGAAAGCAGAGTCTCAAACTTTCTGGAACTCAATTCCACTCATATCACTGATGTTTGGATGGGAGATAAGGGTTTGTAGAAAACATAGCCCATTGATAGTTCTACCTGCCTTCAGGCCACACGTTCTAGAAAATAGAGTAGGGGAGAAGATTACCTTCTATTTCTGACCCAGCAACCCCTGTTCTGGGTATCTAGAAGTAAGCACTCCCTTAGGAATTCAGTGCTTCCATTGTGAGAACTCAGTGCTGAGCGATTCCTCTCCTAAAGATGGAATAATATCTCAGTCTCTGATTTACAAAATGTATTGTAATATGATGTTCTCTCCAAGTTTTGTGATAAGCTTCACTAGTACCCGTGTACTTTAAATTGCATTCAAATACATCTACTTCTCAAATTCTTAGAACGTTTTCTCAGGGTTATTCGGCATTCTCCTCACTGAGCATGACACTAAGTACAACATGCTTACTTTGTAGCAGCAGTAAATAGGTTGTATCTGTAACATTGAAAGAGCTTTTAGGGACTGGTCACCAGGAGGGAGCGCAGATCTGCCAACTGGAGGCACTCTGGCAGACAATTCTTTATGCTCTTAGGATGGGAATCCAATTGGAAGAAAAGAGACACTTTTGATCTGGCAGAGAGGTGAGTGATACTTTTGAAATATCCGCAAGTCCCATTTTTCTTTTCAGTTCACACTACTTTGGGAGAGATTCCTGCCAAAATCTCCAGGAAGCTGCTTGCCACAGAAGTGAGCCCCAGAAAGGGAAAGTTGTATGAATGATGGAAAGTTGTGTGAAAGGACAGGAAGAAGACATTTCTGCCATCTCTTCCTTGATTTATCCTCACTCTACGTTTGGGCCAGAAAACTTCCTTCTTTTGCACTTCAGAAGAGACATGGAATGTAAGAAGACAAATGGGATTTTTACATGAGAAAGACTGCATGTACTAGGTTAATACCAACAAAATTCCAGCAAGCAAAGTGTTTTAGCAGAGTGTCTAAAATCACTCACATGTGCCAGTCTCACCAGGAAATGATGACACTTGGGATATTTCAGCACCTTCTGTGTCCTTTCAAGTACTGAGAGCATGAGAACAGAGATTTTGCATCTCAGATCTTCAAATCTCAGTGCTCTTCCTGTTGCTGAAAATGTCATCTTAACAGATCTGTGCAGCCTGAAACGTGTCACCAGCTTCAGGTTGATCCAAGGATGTTTCGGGGAAGAGTCTTTGATGCTGGACATATGCTCTAAGGATGTATCACCGAAGTGTAAATGGAGGCTGGTAACACTACTGAGTTAACACCTTCATACATTTTTAGAAGTACTTTCTTCACAGCTGTCATTGCATTTTCACACATCAGATCTCAACTCTAGTTTGTCAGTGACTTTTGTTTGACAGCAAAATGGTAAATTAAGATTCCCAAAAGAATATTTTTGTTATACAAATCCTTTGGAAGGCAAGACAGAGGAGTTTATAGCTAAGCATTTTCTTAAGATGTACCTTTTATCACCTAGTTCCACACATATAGTGTTCATATTATTAATTTCCACATAGTCTCTTGTAGAGCACCACATTGAAATAACTGCTTTATATTAACTTTATTTGTGCTTTTTGTGCCTTTGAAGATAAGAGCTGAAATGTTCAGCAGTCAATGACTATATTTTTACTTTGCATCTTTGAACATAATGGCACTTAGTCTCAACAAGTGTTGGAGAGGTTGTGGAGAAAAAGGAATCCTCATTCACTGCTGGTGGGAACGTAAGCTGGTACAGCCACTATGGGAAATAGTATGGAGCTTTCTCAAAAAATAGGAATAAAGTGACCATCTGGCCCAGCAATGCCTCTTCTGGGTATCTACCAGAAAATTTTGGAAACATATATTTGCAAAGATATACTTGCCCCTATGTTCATTACAGCATTATTCACGTGGCCAACACATGAAAACAACCGAAGTGTCTTTTGGCAAATTATTGCATAAAGAAGATGTATTACACATATACAATGGAATATACTCATCCATAAGAAAAGATGAAATACTGCCATTTGGGACAATCTGGATGGATATTGAGAATGTAAGTGTAAGCAAAGTCAGTCAGAAAAATCTAATAATTATATGATTTCATTCATATGTGGTATTTAAAACTGAAACTCAGACACAGACAACAGTATGCTGGTTACCAGAGGGAAAGGCAGGTGGGAGGTTATTAAAGATTAAAAAGGAGTCAAACATATGATGATAGAGGATGATTTTACTCTGGGGTGGACATACAATACAATATACAGACCTTATAGAAACTTATGCTTGAAACCAATACAATCTTATTAACCAATGTCACCTCAATAAATTTAATTTAAAAATAAAAAAATTAAATGATATATAAAACACAAAGAGCTGGGAGCATTATTTCATTTCAATTCTATCCTTAGAAATTATTTGCTACATGACAAATGAAATTTTGATTTTTAAAAAACAGAAGTCCCTTAACAAGTAGCCGAACATTCACTTTAAAAAAGTATTGTGCTATTGCTTCTTCTGAAAAAATGAAACTGAAAGAGTACAGACCAAATATTTCAGTGGGTATTACATATTTATTTGTCTGTCATCTGCCAACATTTCTCCATATTTCCAGCTCCAAGTATTGAACTTGCCCTTGAGTATACTGGGAAGGTTGGCAGGTGAGAAAATTTAGAAAGTGAATTTGCTAAAGAATCCCTAATGTTGGGGAATGACATTTCTGTTCATTGATTTCACTTTACTATCTAATAAAATGTTACAGTAATAGTAGATAAGAAATAAACATGAATCAATGGTAATTTTTTCTGCATTTGCATCAGATCAATTTTATCCATATGGCAAACAAAGTCAACAGTCATAAATGATAATGTACATGGACAGTCTTTAACAGCTTCTTTCTGGTGAGGCCCTGATGACAGCATTTTGTGTATGATGTGAATAGACTTTACTAAATATATAAGTATATCTGTCATAAAAATGCTTCTCTTACCTTGTAATTCTTGTCTGCATACTTCATTAACATATTATCATTAATGTTTATTTTATAACTACTATTTACCAAACATTGTCACATTAATTTCACAAAAATTCTGTTATGGCTTTTTGTGCAGAAAAATTCTGATACCTCGATGTATTAATTAGCTGCCCTGAGATCACTCTGTTCCATGAGTGGATCTGGACTTAACCCCCAGTCTTGCTGATTGATTCCCAAGCCCAAGCCCAGAGAGTCAGACTGCAGGACAGGAGGAGTGATGGAGGTAAGAAGGGGATGTCAATGCAAACATATAGTTGTCCAGTTTGCACACTGACCTGCTTCTGATTCCCCATTCTGAGCTATATTCTAAGAATCCTTATAAAATATGTCCTCCAAGCTGTCCAACTGGAGGTAAAGGGGGATTATTTATCCATATACTTCAGTTCCTCACTGGCCAGGAGTGACCCCCAAGGCCATGCTTTCAAGCTCATTTCCAGGTTGCACTTATTGGAGTCCCTAATAAAAAGCCATCAAGTAAGAAGTGTTGGGAGGTTTTGTCTGTGTGAAATGGACCAATTGAAGCTTGTTCTGAATTGCTCACAGCAGCGGTATTGGAGTGAGAAGTTAAAGCAAAGGACTTTGCAGTGGCATGCATGAAGTGTTGAATTCACTCTAGCTTCACTTTTTCTAGTGAAACCACTTTGAGAAGCAGTTGTTTCAAAGTAGCTCCATGATTTTTAGAAAAAATAAAAAGTACATATAACTTTTGTATTAACCAGAAAGCATAGCACAAAAACAAACAAACAAACAAAAAAACCCTCTGATTTATTTTATGGTGATTCTCCCATTCAGATGCATGTTTTACATGTCCTATTTATTACATATAATTTGTTGTGTTATTTGAATTCTATATTGGTGCATGATTATTTTTCTAAAGTGGCTTTCTCATTACCAACATAAGAATCCATCTTTCCTCTTGATGATTTGTAATTCTTATTTTCTATTAAGGATTTAATCAGCTTTATTAAAATAAGGCAATGGATTATCACATGAAATATGGCATTGAAAAGTGCTAAACAATATCTCTGGAGCAAAATATGAATAGTTGATCTTTTCCCTTTGACATACTGTCTGCCTCTATTTCTACTAGCATGTGCGGAGGAGGATTTCAGTGGGAAAGAGGGGTACTTTAAGACTTCCTGATTACACTAGTATCACGGCTTTTCCATATGATATGCTCCAAGTTTATGTTTTAGTCTTCTATAACCATCTATTTCTGCATTGCTTTATTTAAAAAGTATATTTTTATTGATTTCAGAGAAGAAGGGAGAGGGATGAGAGAGAATCACTAACCATTGATCAGCTGCCTCTTGCACATCCCACACGGGGGATTGATCCTACAACAGGGCATGTGCCCTGACCAAAAACCGAACCATGACCTCTTAGATCATAGGTCAAGCTCAACCACTGAGCCATGCTGGCTAGGCTGTTTCTGCATTTCTTAAATGTACCCGCAAGAGACTAACATAGAGCCTTTGGGTTTAGAATATCTGGTTTCAACATTTTACTTATATGATAAGAGGATTTTTAAAAATTTGAATATTTGATACTTATTGTAAAGAATTTTAATTTATTATTTTTCTGTCACCTCCACCAGAAACTTCCTATATCCAATCATTTTATTAGCACACAACTCAAATGCCCATAAAGTTAAAGAAAGCATTATGCTGTAATAATGATTGTCATATTTGCATATGAACATAGAGGAACGAAGAGAAAAGGACACATCTCCTGGGTGGAGCATCATGGTACTAATAATAGGAAGAAAGACGCATGCAGAGATTAATTCCACCAACATCTATTTTCAAAGCAACAGCCAAACAGAAATGTCCACTATTGCAGTCCATATCTTGCATATCCACATGTACACAAAAGGATCCTGTGCCTATGATATACAGACTATATTCCTGGTTACATTTTGAACATGGGAATAAGTTAGACTGGGCCTCAGGTGCATCTTCTATTTTGTATAAACTTTTTTTTATATATATATAAATACTTTTGAGAAGTCACCATGGCATATTATGTGCAAGTTTCTTCCCTTCTAAGATCAATCACTATGTAAAACGTGACTAATAGTTCTTTCAAGGATCATAAGGTCTGACTTGATTATAAGAAATTAACCCATATTAAACATCTTTAGTCTAAGGAACTACAGTGTGAAGTGGGATGATCTTGTATACTATTATTTCATGGCTTCCTATTTATAACTGGCACAATAATTATTGTTTATGGGATTAAAGTTGCTTAAAACCTTGTTGGGGGAATATTTATCTATTGAAGAGAAAGCTTATTAGAGGAGAGAACAATATCTTCTAACAGAAAAGACACTCTGGGATCCAATTAAATGAGCAAACAAACAATAATTTAAGTCATGAATTAGACCTGCTAGTAATCTTGAAAAAATGTGATAATTGCTCTATTATTAAATAATTTTATCCCAGGAAATTATACCAATAAAAATTAATTTTAATTTTCAGGAGCTTATTTTATTATGGGATAATGTATGCAGCACATAACAACTTAGCAAATTTATTTATGAACATATTAAAATGAAACAATCAATTTTCTCTAATTATTTGAAATGTATTTTATATTCATTTAGGTGAATAAATATAATTACATTATGAAAAGATGTGAAAAATAATTTATATAGTAAATGTTAAAAGTATTATGCTGTTGACACAAACTTATGGGTGATACTCCTGGGAATAAATTATAATATAAATCTGTGTTAATAACTTATTTTAGTTCCTCTTCCCCCAATGATTATATTCATAACTTAAATTTAATGGTGCTAAAAATCATAACTGGCAGTAGAATAAAATAAATTTGTCATTTCTCAGAAATGTTCATCAGAATCTTGGATATCATCTGCAGTAATATAGCATTTTCTATTTGTGTAGTGCTTTTGTTTAACTGGCTGTGCAAAATTGTCATTTATAGGTAATACATTTTTCTGTGATCCACAATTTTAAGATATTTTAAAATAAATTATTTTCTAATGTATGTTTTTTGGCAGGAATACAGGAAAAAGAGTCATGCATATAATGAAAGAAATTTTGACCCTATGAAGTTTGGCTAAGGAACAAATTACGTGTCAGTGAAATACTTGGAACAAAGCAACTGCTCCAAACCTACAGTTTTGCCATTGTAATTAGGATGAGGGGGTGATATTGAATTAGTAGCAAAGACTTCAAGATAAGAGATGGATGTTTGAATTTATTCTGCCATCAATTTAACTGGCTAAGTTTTATTGATCATCTACTATATGCCAGACCTTGCACTGCTCAGTAGTGATACAATGCTGAAAGAAACATTGAGGAAAAGAGTTCAGAAATGGAGAAATTAATAACTAGAAAGGGAAGAAAGTTTATTTCAGGCTTATGTGCTATTTTAATGAAAAATTAAAGACAAGAAAATGACTGCTGAGCAATAGCCAGAAATATGATGATATCCTAGAAATCCCTTATTAAACTCTATGAGATCATACAAATAAGTGGAAGCATATACCATGTTTATGGATAGGAATAATTAACAGCATTAAAATGTCCACACTCCAAAAAGAAATAATATATTAAATTTAAATATAGCTGATATTATTTAAGCATCTGTTATAAAAATAGAATACTGTGTTTCGCATGAATTTTAAAATTGTATTATCAAGAAAGTATTGTAAATTACTATTTTTCAGATGAGAAAACTGTAGCATAGAGAATAATGGTAAGTTCCACAAAGCTCATAACTACCAGGAGGCAAGACTAAGATTTAAAACTAGGCAATCTGGCTTTGACTTTAATGAATATTATATATTGCATCTCTAAACTAGTCCCTTCATCTGAATACCAGAAAATCATTAAAAATTGAGATATATTATTATTTTTATAGTTTAAACATAATTTTATAATAAGATTATCTATAATATATTTATTTTAACTCTGAAAAAGTATCATGCAACTAAATTTTGTACACTTGATCCATGATCTCTTTTATGACTTACTTATATCCAATGACTTATCAGACAGTAGCTATCTCTCAAATAAATATTTGAAGCCATTTTATTTGTGCATTTTTCCAAAGCATATTGACTCACAATGGCTACTAACTGAGTTTACTCATGAATTAGTATTCTCAAATACCCTCATTCAAAAGACACCTTTTCAACTGGGGAAAGTAGGAAATATGATATATTGGATTGAGTTCCCTTCATGTATCACAAAGATTTTGTAAGCTACACTGAGGCATTGCTAAGTGTGAGGGGTTTATTTTCCAGAGGGTTATCTATTGGTATCTGGTAAAAATGGACAAGAGAAGACGTAAAAATTTTCCCAGAAGGAAAGAGTGAGAGAAGTTAGAGTAAACAAAGTCAAGCATGTTCCTTTAATGTTTGACTTATTTGAAGGTATAATATGTTGATATACACATACATTACCCAATATCTCTTTTTGAAATTTTTTTCAAAGGCTATTTATTACATTCAATATCAGATAGAATACATTTAGAAAAATTCTCTAGTCTAGAGGATTAGCTCACACAATCTTCAGAGCATTGTGGCCACTTAATAAAAATTTATTGCAAGAAGGAATAGACATTAAAATTGTATGTACACTCATAATGATTTATACCTAAGGTCTATCTATTATGAAATTATGTTCAGCTAATATCACCAAGGGCCAACTTATGGGAAAAGAAGATAGTTTATCTTAATGATAATGACCTCAATGGATGGAGATATATTCTAAAGACTTCTAACTTAACTCTGTATCCTGATGGGGTACCATCACTCTTAATCTTATTTCACTTCCATGTCATTTAAAGTGACTGTCTTTTAAAAAGATTAATAGAATCCATTATTGTATGTGAAATTTTAACTGAGTTTAAATAGCCTCAGAAACACCATCATCTGGGGAAATTGCCATGTTGTTTTCAGAAAGAAGTTTGTAACAGACAGACTGTTTAAAGTCTCTTCCAGCTATAGAGTGAGTCAAAAGAGAAATAGGTTAGCCCTAGCCTGTTTGGCTCAGTGGCTAGAGTATTGGCCTGCAGACCAAAGGGTCCTGAGTTTGATTCCAGGCACATACCTGGATTGTAAGTTTCTCCCTGGCCCAGGCCCTGGTCGTGGAGGCAACCAATCGAAGTGTTTCTCTCACATTGCTATTTCTCTGTCTTTTCCTCTCTCTTCTACTCTCTCTAAAAACCAATGGAAAAATATCCTCAGATAAGGGTTAAAAACACAAATAAAGAAATAGGTTAGCCAACTTAATTTTTCTGAAAGTATTAATTTTACTTTTCAATGGAATGTTACAAGTAATTTATTCAAGTACACTAAAGAAGAAAGCACAATTATTGATAGTAGCATTTTTTCTAAATTTATTTATCACTGAATTGATGATGGTTTTTAATATTTATGTATAATATCTCAATATATGTATCACAATACATATTTATAATATTTTATGATTTTATTTCAATTGCAACCTTGGAAATGAAACAAGCTTTACTTTTTCTGTTAGAATTTTCCAATGCAATGAATATTGAATGAATATAACATGGAGAATAAAAAAAATAAGTTCCTACTCTTCAGGAACTTGAAATAAAATGAGAGAGAATAATATGTACCGAAAAATCACTATGATAACAGAAAGTGGTAAGCCAATTTTAAACAATACAAAGCACTGTGAAATTTTCAGATAGGGAGAAATAATATTATCAATACATTGTGTGGAAATTAGGGAAGGTATCACAGGTGGGTATTAATCTGGTGTTCAAATTAGCATTATGAGGAATCAATGCAGGGCTTTACATAAGGATATTGCAGGATTCCTGACACTTATCAAATATTACTTCTTTCTTGATGTATTTTCTGATTCTCCCTAAATTAACATAATCTCTATGCATTGATCAGAGGAGAGAGTCTATAGATGGAAATATGACAGAGGTGACATACCAGAGCAGAGAGTCTATAGGTGGAAATATGACAGAGGTGACATGCTAGGCCCAGACCATGAAGCCTTTTAACTGGTGTTTTTATTAAATAATAAAATTGTCTTGAATGTTTTTTAAATCAAAAATGACATAATCCAGTTGACTTGGAAACATTGTTTATGATGGGGAAATGGAGGGAAGTTGAACTGGAAGCAGAAAGGTAAGTGCAATGATTCAGGCAAACAACCTTCAACTTCGGTATTAGAAGTAAGAACTGAACAAAAGAATGGTATAAGAGGTATTACAAATTGGAAATGACAAGACAGAGCAATTAAGACCAGTAGAGGAAGAGGGACAACTAAACATGAAAATGAACTTTAGTTTTCAAGGCCAGAGTGGAAAAAAATATCAATATGCCAAAATAAGCACTGAGGGGAAAGAAAGCCAGTTTGTGCAGAGCAGACACTGAGTTCAGGTTTGCTGATTATGTCTGACAGGTTGGTGGAGACTTCCAGGTGCAGGTTTTGAAGAGTAAGTTGGAAATGTGGGACAGGAGTCATCCAAGGCAGAGGTAGTGGTTATTAACTAGTCTGACATGGAAAATGAGCAATAAGGCATGAACAATGGGCAAACAGAAGAGTGGATGGTGTCAGTGAAGATCACTGGGAAGTCCACTCTGTGTTCATGGGGAAGTAATTGACTCTACCTACTGATGAAGGATATAACAAAGAGGTTTGGAAGAAAGCTTTGGGGAATGTTTATATAAGGAGCTATTGGGAATGGAGCCAAACAAAAGTCCAGAGAGGAAATGGTTGGGAGAGGAGGAAGTAAAACTTAATAGACATACCCCTAGTGTTAGCTGCTGTGTATGTAAAGTTTAAAAGACTCCATTATTCATTGTTTCTCATTCCCCAGTTGACTTATGTATGTGACTTGTGTCCAGACTATTCTGCAAGAATCTGAAGAAAGATAACTTGTCTTCTCTCTGAGTATCACTTGTACTGTTTTAGTTGCTGATGTGGAAGACTTAAATTTTGATTTAACCAAATGAAGTTTGCAAATTTACTTTAACATATTATATCATTTCAGAGTCAAAATGATATTTATGGGAGGGGGGCAATGTTAAAATATGTACACAGATAATAATTTAATAAAAGTAAATAAATAAAATATAAAAAAATGATATGGTATAGGGTACATGAATGCAATAGATGCCATCTTATGGTACGGTTCAGAGAGGGTAAGTGAGTTGGCCAAGATTTTTTACTTAAATTAGTGAGGATCCAGGGCTTCATCCTGGGTGTACTGGTTCATTCTGTAGTGCCCCTTTCTAAATACTTTACAGGTTTATATTCCATTCCTTTTCCTTAATTTTTCTAGTATCTATCCCATAGCCATCCTCACAGGCCTTCATCAAATATGGCAGAAATAGCCCTTAACATTTCATAAGGTAGACAGTTCTTCTAGGGCAGTGGTTGGTAAACTCATTAGTCAACAGAGTCAAATATCAGCAGTACAATAAGAAATTTCTTTTGAGAGCCAAATTTTTTAAACTTAAACTTCTTCTAACGCCACTTCTTCAAAATAGACCTGCCCAGGCCGTGGTGTTTTGTGGAAAAGCCACACTCAGGGGGCCAAAGAGCATTTTGCTGACCAAAGATCTAGGGAATTAAGCTTCTGTGTTCCTATCTGTAAAAGATACTAAGTTTAGATAAACTTCTGGGAAAATAATTTTTTCTTTTGTGTGTCTTTTGTTTTTGTTTTGTTGTATTTATTTTTTATCAAAGTATACATTAGAGTTGTCCAAACTTTTTGCCCTCTGGTGGATAACCAATAATATGTATCAGAGTCAAAAATCAAATAGCACATTTGCCATGATAGCTGAGTAGTTGCTTCGGTTGGAGCATCAGCAGTCCTATTGAGGATTAAATTGCCCTCAAGAGATCTTTAAATCCTTTTAAGCTAAAAGACGTTTCTGAATGCCCAGCTCTTGACTCTTTAGTGATCTTGGCTCTTCTTTTCCAAAGCTTATCAAAAGCACTTGGACTGATTGTGTATTGTAGGAAGCACATCTCTTCAGCTTAGACCATGTCATCATGATCATATCTGGACATGGACTTCACCACTGGGTTCAAGAAGCCTGAAAGAACGACTGACGTGACCCACTGTGTCTTCAGAAGCCTACTGTCTCCTAAGAGACATTTCAGAGGTTTTAGTGTAGGCCAGCGTGTTTCTGGTAGGCTCACTGAATTTGAAAGTGAAATTATTTAGAGCCAGGCTTAGAAAATAAATACTTAAACATATTTTGCTTTCTTTGTATACCCACAGGCTTACTTATAGGATTATAAATGTCACATACACATATATTTATACCTAAATGGGCACAATTATGCTGAAGTTGATATTTAATGCACATACTTCCATAAAATGCATCATCATAAAATGGAACTTTAACACATTTGCTGAATCACCATTTTTGTAGTCTGATTTAATGCCTGAAAATATTGTATTCAACAAAGCATTTTTTAAATTAATCTTTATTGTTGAGATTATTACAGATGTCCTTCTTTTTTCCTCCCATAGCTCCCCTCCACCAAGTTCTCACCCCACTCCAGGTCCTGGCCACCCTATTGTCTTTGTACATAGGTAATGCATACATGCATATAAGATCTTTGTCTAATCTCTTCCCGCACCCCCCACACCCTCCCTTCCCTCTGAGAATCGTCAGTTTGTTTCATTCCCATGCCCCTAATTCTATTATATTCACCAGTTTATTCTATTCCTCAGATTTTTTATTCATTTGATTTTTAGATTCACTTGTTGGTATGTATTTGTTGTCACTTTTTTTGTTCATATTTTTTCTTTACCTTTTTATTCTTCCTCTTCTTAAAGAATACCCTTCAGAGCATTTCATATAATACTGCTTTGGTGGTGATGAACTCCTTTAGCTTTTTCTTATCTGTGAAGCTCTTTATCTGACCTTTAATTCTAAATGATAGCTTTGCTGGATAGTGTATTCTTGGTTGTAGGTCCTTGCTATTCATCATTTTGAATATTTCTTGCCACTCCCTTCTGGCCTGCATATTTTCTATTGAGAAATCAGCTGACAGTCCTATGGGCACTCCCTTGTAGGTAACTAAATGTTTTTCTATTGCTACTTATAAGATTCTCTCTTTGTCTTTTGCCCTTGGCATGTTAATTATGATGTGTCTTTGTGTGGTCCTTTTTGGGTTCCTCTTGTTTGGAACCTCTCTGCTTCTTGGACTTGTAAGTCTATTTCACCAGGTAGGGGAAGTTTTCAGTCATTATTTCTTCAAATAATTTTTCAGTATCTTGCTCTCTCTTTTCTGGCACCCTCAAATTCAGATGTTGGTATGCTGGAAGTTGTCCTAGAGGTTCCTTACACTATCTTTATATTTTTGGATTCTTTTTTTTTTTTATCTTCTGGTTGGATGTTTTTTGCTTCCTCTATTTCAAATAATTTATTTGATTCTTGGGATCCTCTAATTGGTTGAATCCCTGTATATTATTCTTTATTTCAGTCAGTGTATGCTTAATTTCTGACTGATCATATATATATATATATATATATATATATATATATATATATATGCATTCTCACTAAGATCCTTGAAAGTCTCACTAAATTCCTTGGATGTTTCTAAAAGATTCTTGAGTAATCTTATAACCATGGTTTTGAACTCTATATCCAGTAGTTTGCTTTCTTCCATTTCTTTCATTTGTGACATATTTCTTTGTCTCCCCATTTTTTGCTGCTTCCCTGTGTTTGTTTCTATGTATTGGATAGCTGCTAAGTCTCCTTGAGTTAATAAAGTGGCCTTGTGTAATAGGTGTCCTATAGGGCCCAGTGGCTCAGCCTTCCTAATCACCTGAGGTAGACACACTAGGTGTTCCCCTTTGTGGGCTGTGTGCACAGTCTTGTTGTAGTTGAGCCTTGTCTGCTCTTGGTGTTATTGGGGGGAATTTACCTACAGGCCAATTGACTGTGGGGACCAGCTGCAACTACAGTGGGAGAGCTGCTATGCAAGAGACACTCTTATGGAGCAGGACTTGCTTCAGTGGGGCTTTGGTGCTCACTGAGTCTGCCCTCGAGTGAGTTGCTTATGGATGTGAAGAGTTGTAATTGGTATGGCTCATACTGACCACTGGTGCACTTCTTAGGTCTCCAGGGAGGTGCATAGTAAGCCACTGCCTGGGGCCATTCATCAGGAGCTACAGAGAGATCCACAGATTCCTCCTCTTTGTATTGGGATTAGAAGTGCCCAGATGAGGCCCAGCTATGAAGCAAGGTAGGCTGGTGCTGTTTTGGGGGCCTTTTTTGTTAACTTTGGGGATCCCTGACCCAGCTGTAGCTTGTTTAACAGGTTTTTAACCTGAAAAAGGACAGACCATTCATATGCAAAAGCCACTGCCACAGCTTGGATGGGGTTGTAAATTGGGTGGAGCAGGGTCTCAGGGAATCACCAGGACAGAGCAAAGAGAAATGGCTGCCAGTGAGCCCTGCACTGGGAAGGTCCCAGCATGGGAACAATGAGTGCTGTGAGCACCTCTATCTGGAAGAAAGCTGCCTCTGTGTTCCTGCACTAATGCCAGACAGTCCAGTTTCTCCTCTATTTCACATAGTACTTCATTCATGATTTTATTACATTTGCCTTCCCAGTAGACTATAAATCTTGCAAAAGTAGATACGTGTGTTATTTAACTCTTAATATTAGCATAGTATTTCCCACTAAATAGTTATTCATATTTAACTTTTTTGATAACTTAATCAAGTAGTATCATTTTGTATTTAATAGAACAGAGAGAAACCAATTCTCCATTATTCTAAAAACAACTCCTGAAGTAAAGTCCTTGACCTTCATCCATGCTCTGTCAGAACTCCAGACACGTGTATGTTATCTAGGTAGAAGCCAATTTGAATAATTTGCATAGCAAAGAGGTACATGACCCAAGTTGGTCCAATCAGAGTGAGTGCAAGGACTTTGTAAGGAGTTATTAGAAGGAGGAGGGGTTGATAGTTCTCCGTAGCTTTATATCTTTAATCTCAAGAGAGAAGAAAGCAGAACTGAGAAATAGAAATAAACATCTCTATAAATGCCACTAAATTTCTTGGAGTCAGTCATTTTTGAATCTGCCACAACAATCATGGATTTTCTTAATTTTTAAAGAAAAATATGTAGTTTTTTCTGTTGATGTTGAATATGTTGTCCTTTTTAATAGCAATCCGCACAACTTTCCAGATAACTATATGTATTCAGACTATCTCAGTATCATACAGATCCAAAAAAAAGGACAAAAGAATCAGAAGACATAAAGTCTAAATTAATTCTTATACCAGAGCTATTTTTTTCCAAGCTAAAAAAAAAAAATCAAAGTTCAGTGCTAAGAAAGGAGTAAGTAAAAAGAAAAGAGTAAAATAGCACCGCTTTCAGCAGGTGGAAAGAGCCTCCTCCCCCAACACACACACATACACACACACACACACACACACACACACACACACACTGGTACTCCTAAGTTTTCAGTCACTAACAGCTATAAAGCCACATTGCTCAGTGTTTCCTTGCTCTACATTCCCTTCACATCATTGGGTAATCCTTTATAAGCACCATTTTTAATACCTAACAACCAAGATTGGTGATGGCATGTAGAGTACTAGCTGACAGTAGAACCAGGAGTCTCAACAGGAGAGACCACCAGCACAGACATGTCCATGTGGCATTTCTGCTTGGGGAAGTAGCTTGCTAGCAAAAATCAGGACACATCCAAAAACAAAACTCACTTCTCCTATTAGGCATCATTTTTTTTTTCTTCTCCCATTTTCTGGTCATTTTGTAAGTGAGCCTGCTCTTGCTCTGTATGTAGATCAGTTACCCAGGTTGCCACAACAAAGTATTAAAAACTGGGTAGCTTAAAACAATAAAAATTTATTGTCTCCCACTTATGGAGGCTGGACGTCCAAAAATCCAAGTATCAGTAAGGTTGAATCCATTGAAGGGTTCTGAAGGAAAATCTGTCCCATGCTTGTCTCCTCATTTCTGGAGGTTTGCCTTCCCTGGATGATGTCTGCCTTCATGTTCACATGGTTTTCTCCCTGTGTGTGTCTATGTCCAAATTTCCCCTTTATAAGTATACTAATCATATTGGGTTAGGGGTCCACCATACTCCAGAATGACCTCATCTTAATTAATTGTATCTGCAACAACCCTGTTTCCATACAGGTAATAGAATCCTGGGGTTAGGACTTCCACATATCAATTTGTGTGTGGTGGAAACAATTCTTCCTATAACACTGAGGCATCAGCAATGCCCTCACCTTAAAAGCACAAAATTATGAACCATTTTATTTAATGCGATAATGCTAAAGAATAAGAGTTTTATTAAAATGTGTTTAAGATGGTTGGCCTGTTAGCATAGTTTTGACAGAATTTTAAAAATAAAGAAGAAAGCTGAATGGATCCAGTGACAAGTGAAGTTTTATGAAGGTTACAGCTGAGTCATCCTGATTACAACATAACACATACAATTTCAGGAACCTGAAAATTAGAACTTACTGGCTCAGCAAACACTGTTTGAATTCACTTCACCTGTGGAAATTTTCTAAATCTGATTTTATTTTAATTTGCATTTTGAAAGTGCTAAGTCTGAGATATGAAACCTGTTTTATTTCCCTATTTCTAAATTAAATTGAAACTTAAGTAACCCTTCGAAATTATTTCTGAAAACAGAAGTAGAAACAAAGCTAGATGCATAAAATGTAGGTGGTACTAGCCAGAAAGGTCATATACACACATAAAGGGTTTTACATTTAATAGATGAAGTACTTGGGAAGGAGATGTATTAGTGAGAGTATGGCAACAAATTAGATTCTACATCCGAAATTGCTCTTAATTTGAATGTAAGAAAAAATTAATGTTTGGGGTAAAGATCTACAGCTTTTTTAGTTTTTATACTTTTTGCTTCATTTTTAAAAATGAGCGTTTTAAAGCAGAGAAAACTGTGATCCAACCCCAAAAGAATTTTCTTGATGAGGACCTGGAAGGACTTATCTTTCCTGGACAAATGCCCAGGGAAGATAACATCAGTCATGGGAATTTAAAGCAAGAAGTTGGGGCAGCTGATTTCTCCTTCCTCTGTCAGCTTCTGTTAAAAAGATTAGGATTTCTATTAGATGTTTCTGCCTTCAATTCACTGATTTAGGAAAATTGCTTCAAGAAATAGGTATTCAAATTATTTTACAAAACTACTTGGCTATATATAATCACTAAATGTGATGATTTGCAGAAGACCAGACTGAAATGATTTTCATTAACAGGTAGAAATCACATCAGTGGTATCCTTAAACACCTACTCAGAGCACATGCTTCAGCATCACAGTTCTTAATCTGAGCAGGTGGAGAGAGTCAGATACAGGCCTCCCTTCCAGGCGTCTTCAAACTACAGCCCGCGGGCCACATGTGGCCCGCAGAGGAGTCTGATCCGGCCCGCCAGGTTTTTTGGGCAGTGAGCGCAGCCGAGGTGTTACAGTAGGAATTAGTAGTTCATATAGTCCGGCCCTCCAGCTCTCTGAGGGACTGTGATCTGGCCCCCACTTTAAAAAGTTTGAGGACCCCTGCATGTATCTGTGACTGTGCCACATGGACCACATAAATAGCATGAGAATTAAAACCAATACATGTCTATTAAAATCCTTGACAAGGGTGTCAATAAGTTCATTGTTACTGAGGTTTAAAGAATGTTTAACAGAATGACAGGAACAGATCACAGAAACAAAAAAAATAATTAACGTAATTAGCATAAACAGATTAAGATCACTATGCTGACAGTGATGAAGAATCAAAGATGAATGAAACTCAGCCCATATATAATAAAGAGGTAATTGACCATCACTCCAACACACAAGATGGCCACCACAAGATGGCCAGCAGGGGAGGGCAGTTGTGGGCAATCAGACCTGCAGAGGAGGGGAGTTAGGGGTGACCGGGCTGGCAGGGGAGGGTAGTTGGGGGCAACCAGGCTGGCCAGGGAGGGAAGTTAGGGGTAACCAGGCTGGCCGAGGAGGGCAGTTAGGGGTTACCAGGCTGGCAGGGGAGGGCAGTTAGGGGTGATCAGGCTGACAGGTGAGTGGTTGGGAGATAACAGTCCTGGATTGTGAGAGGGGTCCCAGATTGGAGAGGGTGCAGGTTGGGCTGAGGGACAACCCCCCCATGTATGAATTTCGTGCACCGGGACTCTAGTTATAAATAAAAGGGAATTAGCCTGATTTCTTCTCTCCCTTCTGTTATAATGCAGAGGACTACCTTCCTGAAATACACTCTTCTAAAATGGACCCTTCAATAAGTGTTGGCCAATGAATACAATTAAAATGCTAACAAAATATTCAACACTTCCATCGCCTCAACAAAGTTCATCTTGCTCCTTATGAGACTATGCCATCCATGTTCCTCTCAGAACCACTCCCTCTTCTGATATTTTTCACCATAATTAATTTTGCCTGTTTTAGAATTTCAGGTAAATGAAATCATACAGTATATACTCTTTTGGGCAAGTCTTCTTTTACTCAGTATATTGTTTTTTAGGTTCTTTTATGTTTTACCATATATAAGTTACTTTTTCTTTAATGCTGAGTAGTGTACCAGTAGTGTACCAGTGTATAAATATGTCTTATTTGCACAAGTGGCCGTGTGTATGTGGGTGTGGGTGTGTGTGTGTGTGTGTGTGTGTAAACTATTCTCCTGTTAATGAATACCTAGATTTTTTTTTTTTCAATTTGAGACAATTGTGAATAAAAATGCCATGGATATTTTTGTACAAATCTTTCTCTGAGCTATATTATAATTTTTTCCTGGGTAAATATTCAGAAGCAAAATTGAAGAACATAAAGGGTGCTTAGTTTTATATGAAACTACCATACATTTTTCTAAGGTGATGATAACATTTTACACCCTCACTAATAACATATGAGAGTTCTAGATGCTCCAAATCCTCACCAATATTTGCACTTGTTTGTATTCTCTTTTAAACATTAGCCATTCTGATGGGTGTGTACTGGCAAGCATCTCGGTGCATTAGTTTACATTTCTCTGATAACTAGTAATTTTGAGCCCATCTTTCTGTGCTCATTGTAAATTCATATGTTCATACTCTTTGCCTAATTCAGTTATATTTATTACTGAGTTTTATAGGTTCTTCCTGTGTTCTAGATATAAATATTTTGCCAGTATCTTTTTTAAAATCTATAGTTTGCTTTTTTTTTTTTTTTTTTTTACTTTCTTAATGATTAGTGTTACTCATTTTCAAATATTTGGGAATTTCCTAGATATCTTATTGTTATTGATTTCTAATTTTATATCATGTTTGTTAGATAATGTAATCATTATGATTTCAATGACTGTGCCTTGTACACTTGAACAGACTATGTTTTGTAAAGTTCTTGGTCAGGGTCAACACATCTAATTAAGTCAAGGTGTTCCATGGTGTTGTTCAGATCTTCTGGAGTTTGCTAATTTTTTTTTACACATTGTTTATTATAATTGCTGAGGGAGTATTAAATCTCCATATGTATCTGTCTATTTCCCCCTTTAATTCTGTCTAGTTTTGCTTATCTTGCCAATGAATTAGACTCATTTATCATTTAAAAAGTCTTTCTTCATTGACATTAATGCACTCTATTTGATATTAAAATAGCTAGTCTAGCCTTCTTATCATTAATGTTTGCAGGGTATACCTTTTTCTATTCTGCTTTTACTTTCAACTGACCTTTGTCTTCACATTTAATATGCAGTTCTTGTGGAAAGCATAAGGTATTGCCTTGCATTTTTATTCAACCTGATGAACTGTGTATTTAATGGGCATGTTTAGTCCCTCTACATTAAATATAATTATTGATATGGTTGGGTTTAGGTCAACTATTTTGTTCTGGTTTTTGGCTTGTCCTACCTTTTATTTTTTCCCTCTGTCCCTCCTTTTTTCCTTCCCTGAGTTTGAATGCTTTCTAAAATTCTATCTCAATTTCTCCCTTGGGTTGTTAGCCATTTTATTTCTCTTTCCATTATTGTTTTTAATGTTTTCTTTAGAGATTATAATATAAATCTTTAACATTTCACAATCTAATTAGAATTAATATTTTACTGGGTTTTGTAAATGACACATCAATTTGTTGTATAACTTTATTCAATATTTTTGTGAAATAGTTGTCCTATATATTATACATACATGTGCTATATACCCCAGGACACAATTTTGCATTTACAATTTAAATAATGATCTGAATTTTGAGCAATTGAGAGCAATATGAAATATAATATTTTAAACTTCATATTTACAATTTAAAGTGATCCTCATTCTTTTCTCAACACACAAGCTTTACCCAGGATTATTTTTCTTAAGCCAGAATTTTCTTTAGTATTTCCTCTCATGTGGGTCTCAGGTAACAAACATATTTTTATCTCAAAATGCTGTTATTTCGCCTTCATTTTGGAATAATATTCTTCTTGGTTATACATTTCTGGATGACAAAATTTTCCTTCTCTCAGGACTACAAACACAATGTTCTTCTGTCTTCTTAACACCATTGCTTCTGATAAGATGTCAGCAATAATTTGTGCCATTGTTTTCTTTTATATAATGTGTCATTTCTCTCTGTACTTTAAAAATTTTTTCTTCATCTTTGTTTTCCAATAATTGGACAATGATGTGTCAAATGTAGTTTTCTTTATAGTTATTTTTCTTAGAGTTTGCTGAGCTTTTTGAAGCACTTGATTTCTACCATTTATCAAATTTTGGAAATATAGTTTCTGCTCCATCCCCTCTCTCTCTCTCTAAGGATCCAATTACATGTATATTAGACCTTCTGGGATTGCTCCACAAACACTGTTCTGTTTTCCACTCTTTGCTTTCCAACTTGAGTAATGTCTATTGACTTACATTTGTTTAATTTTTTTCTGTCACTTTATATCTACTAATAAATGTATACAGTGATTTTTTTACTTCAGATTTTGTATTTTTTAGTCCTTAAATTTTAATTTGATTCTTTTTATAGGTTTTTTTTCTGCTGAGATTTGTTATCTTTTTGTTTTTCATGGTCTTGATTTCCTTTACATCTATAGTTATAATAGTTACTTTAAAATATTTTCATATACCAAATTCTGGGTCATCTTGAGTCAGCCTCCATTAGATTGTCTTTTCTCTTGAGTATGGAACATCTTTTCTAGTTTCTTCATATATTAAACTTTGGGTTATTCCCCAACTATTGTCAGGATTTATTGTAGAGACTCTGACATTTACTGTGCTCTTCTCAATGGTGTTTAATTTCTTTTGTGTTATCAGGCTATTCATTTTCTAAACTCAAATTCTGTCTACTGTTCTCTGTCTCTGAAAACTCTATCTAGTTATTTTAGGCTAGCTAGTAAGCTTGGAATCTGTCCCACACACGCATTGTTCATGGTTAGCCACATGGTTGGAGTTTACACATAAAGATTTGGGCATGCATCCCTGTTACTCTTGTTTTTGCAATTTTTTTTATCTTTAATAGCTGTGTGAGTTTCTGTTCAAGTTCTAGCTCATGCTACAGATAAGGTCAGATGGCTCTGCTGTTGACTTCCAGTGAGAATGCCTGTTGTTTGGCTCTTACTTATCACCAAAGCATCAGCCTACCATAATGCCTGGAACACATCGCAGCACCTACTAAGGCTCAGCAGACATTCTGAAATTAGAAAATAAATAAGCCTCATATATGCAGCATTAGTGTCAGACAAACCTTAGTTCAATGTCCTCATCTGCACTGTTTTTGCTATTTGATCTTGGGACAGTCAATTTTTCTGTCTTCAGTTTTCACCTTAAAATGAAGAGAATCAGATATTCCTCAAGCTTTGGTTAAAATTGAGTTAATTAGATAGTGTTTGGCATATCAACATGTGAAGGCTTTCACTGTTATTCCAAGATCAACTGAGAAAAGTTCCACAGGAAGAGTGTACCATTGAGGGGTCAAAGGATGCAGCAACAATTTTCATTTGGAGAAGAGGCTTTTTAGAGGGATTTAGTGTTTAAAGTAGGCATTGAGGAATGGAAGCTATTTAATTCAAAACATTTGTTTCTAGTGTTTCACATTTACATATTTTCTTATATCTATAAATATATGTATATACTTATATGTCTATATATATAAAAGGCTAAATGATCATCCCACCATCTGACCATCTGACTGGCCAGTAGGTGTGATGCAAACTGACCACCAGCAGGGTAGATGCTCAGAGCAGGAGCTGCTGAACTGCAGTGACTTGGAAGCAGTGGTTCTCGGGTGACACACCCCAGAACCAGAGAGGTGGGAGCCTGATTCCTTGCCGGGCAGTGCAATTCCACCTTCGGCTATGAGTTATGTTGTTGCTGGGGCACTGTCTGTACTGAATCTTGTTTACTGTACACTTGCATTTGCATTCCACACCCTATATGACAGCAACTTTGCAGAGTGCTCACTTGCACTCCAGGACCTCTTGGGGAATGTTACAAAGCTGGTTTCAGCCTGATCCCCACAGGCCAGGCCAAGGGACCCCATCTGCCAGAGGGACACCACTCACTCCACATATGTCCTTCCAGCAGCAGGTGTTGCCCCAGGTGAGGCTGGCTAGTGGGGAACCATGGGAGGTTGGCTCCAGGGCATGTCTAGCCCCCTTCTCGCCCAGTCCTGCCCTGCCAGCCACCTTCTAATTTCCTTCCAATGTGCACAAATGCATGCATCAGGCCACTAGTATTATCTATATCTATTGATATCTATATCATACATGTCTGAATCTATATATACATATTAATACATACACATATATACATGCATATAGACCTATAGATAGATATAGATGTAGGTATGGGTATAGATTAGGTTAGATATATTTATAGACATATAGATATAGCTACACACACATGCATTTACATTTAAAATTATAAAAGTGGAATCAAACTGTCATTTAAAAATAGGTGAAGAACCAAGTGAAAAGACGTGAATGCAAAGACTTCTGCAAAACTAAAGATGATGAGGGAAATCATGAAACATAAGAGTTCAAAGCAGTTTCCAGAATTATTATACTCCCTCTGTCAGAGATGTGCTAAAATCTGAATTAGGATCATGTCTGACACTTGAAATTGGGATACAAACTTTCTTATTGAAGAGAATTAAAAAATGTATAGCTCAGAGCTGAGTTTTTATGATCTCTGGAGCTAATCTAATTGTAGCTTCAGATGATGTCAGAAATCCTTCTGGTTTTGCAAAAGGAGTTGGTTACATGAAATATCCAGGCCTCCTTTCTCTAACCTCTCAGAGTAAGCCTTGACAACATTTGTAATGGTTTGGAAAACCATGATATACTAATATAAGGCAATGTTGACCATGTTAAGGATATGAACCACTGACACGGAAATTGATATTTTGGAGTTCTGAGATCTAAACTTGGCTCAGCTACTTGCTGTGCAAATATACCCAAGTGACATAATATTCCTCGCTCATTCCTTCCTCGTTAAAATTGTGGAGTGGGAGAGGCATTTCATTTCCCTTCCATATAACATTTACAAAAATGAGTTTGTGAGCAATCCATAAAAAGAATAGACACTATCATGCAGAAATTTACCTATAATCACGTGGCACTTTCAGAATTTTTTTATTTAAATAACTTAAAGCTAAAACATTAATTTTTACCACATAAATTTGTTTAAAATAATGTGTAATTATAAAAACACTAGAGGCCAGTGTACTGGTAGAGGGCGTGGCCTACAAGGATTGGTGGAGCACCACTGATCCAGGTCAGCCAAGGGGCTGTGGACCCGCTTTCTGAGCGGCTGCTTCCTAGTCTGGCATCTCCCTTGGAGCTGGAGCACTGGCCTCTCCAGGAGACCCGGTTAGGGCCAGGTCCAGGGACAATAGCATTGAGAGGCTGCGGAGGAGGTCTCATTCCCCCGATGGCCACAAACCCACCTCTCAGACTCTGAGGTCAGCTTTGCGATCCTGGGTGCAGCGCTGCACAATCTGTGGGCATGCAGAGGAGGCCAGCAGGGAGCAAGAAGGAGGATTCTGGGGTGAGGAGGTGACAATCACAGGCCAGATTCCTACTGTTGGCCGGGGGTTCGCATCCTGCAGCTCAGCGGTAGCACACTGACCACCAGGGGACAGTGCCTACATTGAATATCTGCCTCCTGGTGGTCAGTGCATGTCATGGAGATTGGTCAACTGGTTGTTCTGGTTGTTCCGCCATTGGGTCACTGGGCTTTTATTATATAGGATGTGTTAAAATCAAGCATATTTTCAGTTACATTACATTAGAATGTTAAAATTGTAATAATGAGGAGTAAATTGTTGAACTTCAAATAAATTTGTTCTCCTCGAAGCAGTTCTGTGCTATTAAAATTGTCTCAGACATATAATATGTTTACTTTTACACATAGATTCAGCAAGGACCTACCATCTTTCTAAACTCATGTTATGCCACTCTCTCTTTGGCTCACTACATCAGCCCTTTCCAGCCTCTGGAAATAGCTCATGCTATTTCTTCTTCATAAAAGCTCTTCCCATACTCTTCTTATGCAGGTTCTTGCTCTTTTTTGGGGGGTGGGGGGGGGGGATTTTAGCTTAATTATTGTTCATTCAAGAGATCTCTTCTTGCCATTCTATCTGAAGTAATCCTCTTTTTCCCCATTTTTCTCTTCTTAGCTCCGTTTTCTTTCCATCATCACAGTTATTTCCATAGTTCAAATGCCAGCCCATTTTTTCCACAAATGAGGCCATTTGGAAACTTTTAAGAAACTTAGATTTGAAATAAATCAAAGACAACACATAAGTTCAGCAACATTTCTTGAGAATCTTAATTTGTTCCTTCTTAATAATCTCTGTTTTGGAAATTTCAAAGTGATACATAAGTATCAGAAAGAGTTTTCTGAAGTATTTTCTTTTAGTTCTAGTACTTGGTTTGAGTTGCTTTCATAATTACAATCATCATGCTATCTGAGCTTGAATTCTTCTACTATTTTTATGGCAATGTTAATCAGTTCTATTTTTAGAACTGATTACAATGGAGAGTTATTTGAAAATGTTATCAATGATCCTGATTGCAAAATAAAATTGCAAATTATTTGCAGAGCTATGTTTAACAACAGAATTCTCTTTAGTATTCTGTAATAATCCCTACTTTTTCAGACCTCTCTCCTACTAACTCTGGCGTTCTTAACCTAGAATTTGTCATTGTCATTGTCATTGCCTAGCTCTTTGACCTTGAGCATGTCAACTATTAACTTTTCTGTTAAATTTTGTCACCAGAAATAACAGGATAATACCTTTCCTGCCTAAATCACAGGTTTATTGTTAAGGTATCATGAGTTACTCTTTGAGAAAATGCTTTGTAAATCATAAAGCGCAATAGATGATATTTTTATATTCTTGATTTAGCTTTTAGAAGATATCCCAAAGAAAGAGTATCACTGCAAGTCTTTTCTAGAACTACTGAGTCTAAGTAAAGTTTATATAAAAGTAAATGTATTATAAGCTCTAATTCAAACCCATGAAATAAGATTAGTGATAAAAGTTTGGACTCAAAGGTCAGAAAAATTGTATAAGCCACAATCCTGTCTTTTATTGGCTCTTTGATCTCGAATAAATTGGAAAACTTACTTGAGCCTTCAACTTATTGCCAAAATTCCCATAATACCTATTTGGTAACCTATTTATTAGGACAGGCTACTGCAGGTTATGCTGTGATAACAAACAATTCCAAAATATTAGTGGCATATGCAACAAAGGTTGGTTGGCTTCTCCTTCCACTCATACTGCTGTGGGTCCTGTGTGAGTCAGTTGGGCCTATTTCTTCTTACTCTGGAACCTTTGCTGATACAGTTGCTACCACGTTGAAGTTGGTTGATCACCAGAGAGCAGGTAATTGTGTACTGACTTGGCTTTACGTGCTTATGTTTTACAACCCAAAAAAGAAGTTATATGGCCTCACCCTTGTCAAGGTGCAGAAAAGTGCAACCCTATCATAGGCCTTGGAAGAGAACTAGAAGTATTTGAAAGATAGCCCTAATCTTTGTCCCAAACAAGTTGCTTTAAAATTACATGAACAATAAATGCTTATCATGGTGCCTGGCACATACATTAAGAATTCTATAATTTTTTTTTTTTTTTTTTTACTAACGGGTATTATTATTATTACCTCACTAATCTTTATACACAAATAATTTTGAGACTTCTACAATGAGCATTCACAATATGATGAAACAGAAAGCTAGAGGATGTAACAGAAATGTGTCTAAGTTATTCTGTAATAAGGGGTAATAACTCTTCTCCCTCTTAAATACTTGTTTTCTCCCTTCAAAATAATTGCAAAGAAAAATGTTGTGACTATGTGAAAACACATGGCATCACAAAGCAGCTTGGGCTTCTCAGAAGTACCTGTGTGAGGCATATTGAATCTGTTTTATTGAGAGGTATCCCAGAGCCATCATTTCTGATGCTTCAAAGAAGGCATAAAACTTGCAAATAAATCTTGCTTTTTCAGCAACTTTGCAACTGTTTCACTGGAAGCCCACTGACTGTTCTTCCATTCTTCATGGAGACTACGCTTCAGGTTGATGCTCTGCGATCCCCAAAATATCCTGGCTTCTATGCCAGATGACACAGATAGGCAAGACAGAGGGAGAATAAAATGGGAAAACAAAGGTGCTCATAGATGCCTAGCCTGGTCCTTCTGTGCCAAGGGTGCTCACTGCCAGTCCCTCCCGAGTTACATGGCTGGTGTACTGCCTCTCATTTAGTCATTTAGTCTCATTTAGTGTCCATTCTACTGAAACCTAGGCTTTTTTTTCATTATCTAAGAATAATCAGCTCCTGTATGTTTCATGTCCAATGTAAAGGCATTCTGTATAAACTCGCAAGCAAATTGGTAATATTATATGAAATAATGAATTTATGGAACCATAAGGTCCATGAGAGATAAGTTGGGTCAGGCTACTGGTAGTGGCTGCTTTCAACCTTTACCCATGCCCCTTCCTCCCTATGGCTCCTGCACAGAATAAAAAAAATGTCATTAAAAATTAATGAGGATGTTTAATGTGAACTCAGGTATCTGGCTTGTTTTGTCTGAAATTCTAGGTGAGCTTCTTGAATATGGTGCCCCAGATTGGGGTGTCAGGAAGTAGATTTTTGTTATTGTTATTTGTTTTAAATTATTTTTATTGATTTTTAGAGAGAGAGAGGAATGGAGAGGAATAGAAAGATTGAAACATGAAAGATATAGAAACATCATCAATTAGCTGACTTCTACACTCCCACACTGGAGACTGAGCCCACAACCCAGGCATGTGCCTAGAACTGGAATCAAACTAGCAACCTCTTGCTTCCTGGGTTGATGCACAACCACTGAGCCACACCAGCCAGGCTAGATTGTTTTTCTTAATCAGCTTAAAATTTAGAATTATTAAAGAACTAGAGGCCCAGTGCATGAAAACTCATGCACTGGAGGAGGTCCCTCAGCCCAGCCTGCCCCCTCTCACAATCCAGGAACCCTCAGGGGCAGGAGGCAGCCCAGCGATCAGGGGAAGGTGATGTCCCATCACACCTCTGCTGCCTCGGGTGGCCCCAGGCAGCTGGGGGGCTGAGGGGCTTAGGGGACTCTGGAGGCAGGCATGTGGCAAGGCTGGGGTCACTTGGGGGTAGGCCCAACCTTGCCACATGCCTGCCACCCCAGCAGGGCTGAGGGGTCTGGGCGCCGCCATCTTGTGGCTGTGGGCACTGCCATCTTTGAGGACATGGCAGTCAATTAGCATATTCCCTCCTTATTGCCTGTGGGCACTGCCATCTTTGCTATGGCATGGGGGTCAAATAGCATATTCCCTCTTTATTAGATAAGATGGTTGTTATATTCACATCCAGCAAGAGTCTTCATTTTTCCTCACTACTAACCCCATGACAGGATGTGTTTAGCTGAGGCCAGGATAGACACATGCACTAGTGTTGAAACAGCAGCTCTCAGTTGCTCAGGAAAGTACTATTTTGGGAGTGTGGAGGCAATTAGAGACTCAGTTTTATACAGGTGTTACACCTCTGACAGGCTTTCTTTTCTCTACACCTCCCCCCCTTCCGCCCCCCCCACAACCACCCCCTGTCTTTTTTTTCTTTTCTTTTTATTTTACAAAATCTATTTGCTGGAGTGAAATTCTGGCCCTGGAAGATGCAGCATTTGTCAGTGGGAGAAGGTGTGGGTGGGAGCAAATGTATTTTTCAAGCCACTGCCTCACTCTGCACCCAGAGCACGACTCCTACTGTCGGGATGGGTACCTGTGAGTCTCCCTCCCTCAGGGGCAAGCGTCCATAGTCGATACTTAATTTGTGGAAGTGCTCAGCCTGATTTTAAAAAATACCTGGTGATGTAAGACTAAGAATCAAGGAAAAAGATCAAGTTCTCACAGTCACTGCTTGCTAATTAATCCCTGTGATTAACCACCTGAGAGAATCGTCTAAGAATAGCTGTATTGGACAGCATTGCTTTCGGTCTTTTTCCCCTCTCTCTTTGGCTGCCCACAAACAGGAGAAAATAGAGGGTATTTGGAAGGGAATATTTTGACAGTTCTAAAACAATAACCAGGCTACATGTAATTAGTGAGTTTGCTTTGGTGAGCTGTAGCTCTCAGGGAGAAGCAGCCTGCCTTTCTTTTCATTTGCAGCCTTGTTTTCTTTTTCAAATGATTCATCTTTGGATATGTTCAGATGTATGCATAAAGCTTTATAAATTATTTGAGGCTTTCATAAAAGCCAAATTCTGCAGGCAGCATGATCAATTCTAGATAGCATAATCCATTTCACTCTAAAATCTGTAGCCAAATCAGGACTAAAAATTTTACAATTAATGTTTTCCTCTTAAAATAAAATGTGAACTGGTCCATTTTAAAATACACTATGTAAAAATTTAGTCAATAGTCTTAAGGGTTCTACTGCAGGTATGTTTGTATACATGCATATATTACATATAAAGCATTAAAATATACTGAAACCTACCACATGCCAAGCACATTATATTTATAACAAATTCAGATGTCTTTATGTATAATGTTATATATTTGTATATTTACCTTAAACCTAATAACAAATGTCTTGGCTCAGATGGTCATAGAATCAACCTTATATTTTAATGCTATGAGATGACATACAATTCTATGTTCCAGTAATCTCTGATAGCGTTTCATTGTAAGTCATTCTAGATATTTATCTCTACTTACACATATGTGTAAGTAGAGATAAATATCACCATTTAGAAATGAAGCATGATTTAAGAATCATAAGAATGAGTTTTTCTAATTGTATCATTGCTATGCAAGTGTTTACCCTTTCTGGTTCAGCTTCTGCTTCCAATGGATCAAGCATAGCTCCTTTGAAAGGAAGAGCCCTGAGTTTTGCCACCCATTAAGCCCTTGCAATCACACTGCTGTAACAGAGGGAAGATGAAATAACTAGACACTGCGACCTTCAGCAAACCTTACCCGTCCCTGGAATTCATCATTTGTATTCACCCAATGACAGAATTAGAATAAATGACTCTTGGATCTTAGTGACTTCATCTCATCTCTCCAGAGCTGCCTTTCAGATGCCCCTCCCTCTTCCTATGGTCTACTAAGATAGGGGGACACACAAAGGAGGAGCCCATGTTCATTCTTAAACTTTACTGAGCTCAGCTTCTGTGCAGGGTAGGCACTTAGGATATAGGGGTACACAAGGAGGTATGATTCAGCATCTAATCACGTTTATATTTTGGACATTTAAACTTTCCTCTAGTCTAGATTGGAAGGTTACTAAGGCCAGCTTTTGGGAAGTCTGGCAGCTCGTAGATGGCATACCAGGGAAAGAGATCAAATAGATAGGACTTAGAGTTAACAATGCATCTTCCTGGCTAGCTTTCTGTGTACCACTCAGTGTATAATCCATTGTGGTCATTGGTGAAATGGCATTCAAGGACTTAGAGATCCTGAATCTGGCCACATGCCACCACAGTCCTTTGCTGCTCTAAAACATCTGTCATATTGTGCTTGGTCTAGTATACAATGAATTTTTGGATAAGTATCAATATTTGTGTGTGTTTTTTTAATATATTTTTATTTTTGACTTCAGAGAGGAAGTGAGAAGGAGAAACATCAATGATAAGAGAGAATCATAGATTGGCTGCCTCCTGCACACCCCACACTGGGGGATCGAGCCTGGAAGCCAAGCAGGTGCCCTGATTGGGAATCGAACTGTGACCTCCTGGCTCATAGGTCGACGTTCAACCAATGAGCCACGCTGGTCAGGCTATTTGTTTAAAATCAGTTAGGATACCAGCACATGGCACATTGTAATAACTTAATAGATGTTTTTTAAACAAATGACTTGGGTCTATCTCTTGTCAATGTGTTATATCCACACACTGGAATATAAAGGTAAGAGGCAAAATTTATTTAATTTACTTAGACTTATCTAGGATATACTGATTGCATCCTAGATATGCAGAAAGTGGAAGCAAATAAGAAAAGGGAAAATGACCAATGCTTTTCCTTTGCCTTCTAAATCTGGTGCTTGCTCATCATCCGCTCAACTAATCACGAGTGTGCCTTGAGATGAGGATCAAACAAGGACATTGTAGCATCAGAAAGTTCAGTGCCCTTTCTTTATTGAAGCAATCATTTTTATTAAGAGCCTACTGTGCCTTCGGTTTGTTCTACATTCTGTACCTTAAGAAGCCAAATATATGTTTTCCAATATCCACCCAACAGATTTTTATACAAAAATTCTCCAAACAAATATTGATTTAGAATGAGGATAGAGCAAGCATACTATCTCAAAAACCTTTTTCTAGGAACTTAAGCACCGTTTACAAATTACATCACTATTTTCAGTATTATTATCTGCAACCATGTTTCAAAAGACAATGGTACTCAAAGATTTAAACAAGAAGGGTGTTCTGGTTCTTTGTCTCATTGCTGTGCTGGTTCTTACTGCCCGCTTCTTCCAAATATATATATTCCTTTTTAGAGAGGAAAAATATTAGTATGGTGAAATTGCTGCAGTATTTTTCTTCCCAACTGTGTGCAATTCATTTCTTTAGCTGTGTGTCAGTTGCCTAGGAAACCTTGGTGGAGTAACATTTGATTGGCTGTCATCTTGGACTTATCATGAGAGTCTTGAGCACAGAGTTAGGGTGGTATAGCCCAGATAAGTTGTTCCAAAGATATAACACCTCTGTGTTATTTTGCAAGCAGACGCAAAGTATACTGAGTTTTAAGTGTTGCCATGTTGCAGGAGGTCCTGTGTGTAGAATTTTGGAGACTCCTGTAATAGACGCTACCTAGCACTATTTTCTCAGTACTGCAACCTTGATCTCTTGCTAGGTATTCGAAATGTGTTTTCATTACCTATAGTCTGAGATTCTTAATTTAAGGTCCCAATTTGAGAGCCATAACTGCACCATCCCTCCAGGGCAGCAGAACTGTTTCCAAAGCGAGGCTATTTTACCTGCTTGAGGGGATAATTAAAGTACCCAGTCTATCTTTTTCAGTCACACTCCTTACAAACTGTATTTAATGACAATTTTAATATCTGTAATACACTGCTATTTATACACTACCTCATCCAATTCTTTTTGGAACCTGTGAGCTAGGAAGGATAAGTCTAACTAGCTTGCTTAAAAGATATTAAAGGCCCAAAGAGATGAAACTATTCATGTGTGATCACAAAATTGAAAAGTAGCCGAGCTGAAATTCATATCTGAGTCTGCTGATAAAGTTCAGAGTCCTCGCCATAAAAATTTATAATTGTTCTCATCTAATAAAACAGCATGTCCCAGTGGCCTCCAGCTCACAAGAATATCCCCAGCCCATCTATTTCTCTGGTTTTCTGTTATATATACCACATATTTTCCCTCCAGACCTCCAATCGGTCTTTTAAATGGTTATCTTGATACTGCTCTTACTTCTTGAAATACATTCTTCCCACCCAGCCAAGTATTTTAAAAATTGTAATGTAGGTGTTTTTAAAATAAAATTTACATATCACGAAGGCTCAGATTATAAAAATAGAGTTCAGTGTGTTCTGATGAATACTACTATATACTTCATATGACTGCTACCAAAATTGGGATCAAGAACATCCTCAGAATTCTAGACATTTCTCTCATGCTCTCTTCTAATCCCTATCCCTCAGAGGCAATCATTGTTTTTATTTCTTTCACATGAAAATGTATATAAATGATGTAATAAAATATGTACTCTTTGGTTCTAGCTTTTTTTCTCAGCAAAATAGTTTTGAAATGCATCCATGTTGTTGCATGCATAATAAATTTGTTATTTTAAGCACTGTGTAAATATACCATTGTCAGCATAGATCTAAGATATTTATCAATTTTAATTTATTAAAAATACATTTTTATTGATTTCAGAGAGGAATGGTGAGGGAGAGAGAGAGAGATAGAAACATCATTGATGAAAGAGAATCATTGATTGGCTGCCTCCTGCAAGCTCCTTACTGAGCATCAAGTCTATATCCCAGGCATGTGCCCTAACCTGGAATGGAACCATGGTTCATAGGTGGAAGTTCAACCACTGAGCCACATCAGCTGTGCAATTTTACTTTTGATGGACTCTTGATTTATTTCTTATTTTTAAATATTATGCCCCAGTAATACTTTTAGTAGAAGTCTTATTTTAGAACTAGAGGCTCAGCTCTAGCAGCCCCAGCTTCCTCTGGAAGATCGTTGGACGGTTGTTCTGCTGTTTGGTCTAATTAGCATATTAGCTTGTTTTATATAGACTAGTTTCAGATTTACAGAAAAGTTGTGAAGCTATCCCACATCCATTTTATCGATAGCTTATTAACACCTTACATTAGTGTTATATTTGTCACAACAAATTCATTGATGCTGACATCATTATCATCTAAAATTCAGAGATTATTTAGATTTGCTTCGATTTTACTTAATGTTATTTCTCTGTTTTGGGACTCCATCCAGCATACCACCTTACATTCAGGTGACATGCTTTCTAATGCTTTCTCTAAATTGTGATAGTTTCTCAGAATTTCCCTGTTTTTAATGACTTTGAGAGTTTTGAAGAGTAGTAAGAAGTATTATTTAGACTATTTTTGAATTGGGGTTTCTTTAATTCTTATGATTAAATTAGAGTTAATGCATTTGGGGGAAAAGGCCACATAAATGAGGTGCTGTTCTCATCACATCAGAGCAAGAATTTAAGTGACCAACATGGCATCACTGTGGGTATAAACCATGAACACCTGGCTAAGAATTTGTATGGTTTTCTATTTTACATTTAGATAGATAACCCATTTAAGTTATGTAAGATATAATTTCTATAATTAAGCTCATATTTATATATTGAACTACTATTTGTTTTTTCAGGAATGTTGGTTAAAATTCTATCCTTTCTCCATTGCATTGTCTTATGTCTTTGTTAAAAATAAGTTAACTAAATATGTTGGGGGTTGTTTCTGAGCTCAATATTGTCACTTATATATGTGTCCATTCTTTTACCATAAACAAAGTGTTGTGATTATTGTAGCTTTCTATTAAGCTTTGAAGTAGACTGTTTAATCACCCAATTTTATTTTGCTTCTTCAGTATTGTTTTGTATATTCTATGTCCTTTATCATTTGCCTATAAATTATGGAATCAGTTTATCAGTATCTGTAAAACAGCTTGCTGGAATATAAATTGAAATAGGATTGAATCCATAGATCAGGTTGGGAAGAACTGACATCTTAATGACATTGAGTCTCCCATTCTATAAACACACAATAAATTCCATTTATTAATATTTAGGTGTTTTTTTCATCGACATTTGTTTTAGTTTTCGTCTTACAGATCTTGTGCATATCTTCTTAGTTTTATACCTAACTACTTAATTGCGGGGGAGGGAGAGACTACTGAAAATAATAGTTATTCTTATTTATTTTCATTGACTTCAGAGAGAAAAGGAGATGGAGAGAGTTAGAAACATTAGTATCTCTTCTCGGCCTTTTGGCTAAGATCAAGTGTAGAAACATTAGTGATGAGAGAGAATCATTGATTGGCTACCTCCTACACACCCTGACTAGGGATCAGGCCCACAACCCAGGAATGTGCCCTTGACCTGAATCAAACCTGATACCCTTTAGTCGGCAGGCTGATACTCTATCCCTTGAGCCAAACCAGCTATGACAATAGTATTGTGTGTGTTTTTTTTTTGTTTTGTTTTGTTTTAATTTCAATGTTTTATATCTGGCAAACATAGTACATTTGGAAACATAAACAATGCTATGTTTAACCATTGTACTTCAAATGCAAATTTTTTATTCTGGCCTACAAGATTCTGCATCTGTCTAAACTAATCTCAAACCAGGTAACTTTTACTAGTATTCCTAAAGTGCAAATTCAGTCTTCATAGTGCTTATTACTATATGACATCATTTTATTTGTTATTCTTTATAGTTATATCAGTCTCTATAAAAATAGAATATTAATTAGATGAATAAGGACTTTGCCTTTCTCATTCACTACCTGATTGTCAGGGCTTATTAACATGTGTAGCCTTCTACGGAAACATTTCTTTGCTAAGTGCTATTGTGTAGAGTTTGGACACTCTAATTGTACTTAAATCAGTCCCATTAACACCAGTTCTTCACTCTTCTTTCCTCACACATCCTTTCTTGTCACCTGACTATAAGTTAATTGGTCCCCTGATCCTGCTCGCTGAATCTTCTCCCACAGAAGACATGACATGACTAGTATTCGTAATAGTAAAAGAAGACAAGACATGACATGACTAGAAATTTCTCCTGAGACAAAGAGGCACAGGCTATCATGCTAAAGTGATCTATGAATGACCCTAAGTCCACGAGTGAGGGGGATTTCCCTGAATACTTACACCCATAAACCATTCTGAACCTCTGACTAGGTCTAGAGCGAGGCTTCTATTCGGAGTATCCTCACACAAAGGTGATAGTCTTAGAGCTCATGGGATATATGTTACTGCTGTCTTACTTCAGTTTATGTTGGGTGGGTGGAAATTTTGCATTTATGACCATTCTTGGTATTGATTTTATATGGATTTAATTTCAAAGGAAAAAGCTACAGATTCTTATTTCTGCAGTCCTAAAATTCAGTGGAAGATTGTCTAAAAGCACAGTAGATATTATTAGAATACTAGAGTCAAGCAAAAAAAAATTTTTTAAAAAGCCACAATATGGCTTCTGAATATATATATATATATATATATATATATATATATATATATATATATTTCCAACTCTTTCACTGGCACCATTGAGGCTATTTAACAACTTATGCCCCCTAACATGAAAGGAGTCTTTCTGACAAAGCAAGCTTGCTAAGGCAGCTGGAGTTTTTGGAGAATGTTGACCAAAGTAATTACTGTATTTCTGATAGCAGCTGTAAAGTTTCTGTTGCTAGGGTAGAACTTAACCTTTAACTAACTGAATTTTAAGAAATTGATTGTCACATTTTGCTGATACACACATCACTTTTAAAAACATGAGCTATTTAATTGGGTAAACAGCATAACACTTTATTCTTAGATATCTTAGGTTCAAAAAATTTGTAAAAATATTTATGTAATAGATGGAGAAAAAGTGGTTCTCTTTACTAGTCTATTTATGCCTGCTCTTATTCCCACAGTTGCATCTACCCTAACATTTACCCTACTTGGTAATTAAGTAGGATTGTATCCTACTTGGATACAATTAAGCTTAAAGCAATATTGAGGTAATATAGACTAAAATGCAGTACTTTCTCTAATCCCAGATTGCCAAAATTACATCTAAAACTTCTCCTACTCTTCTTTTAAATTATCAAGAGTCATTGCTTTGCAACAACCAGTTGCCAAATATTTGCTGAATACCTAATCTTTATAAAACACTAATAGATTACAAAGAAGTATAAAGCATGAATTCTGTATTCAGAGTTTATGCTATAGATGTGGCATCGAGATACCCAGAAAAATTACTATTAGGAGTAGGTAATAAATTCACATGCATCATTATGGTCAAAATGTTATTATTTAGTGCCTGTTTGGGATCTTAAATAATATTCAAATTAATGATGTGCACAACATTGCATGTCAAGCTGTGAGAATGAAATCCTGCTGTGGTTACAGTAAAACATAATAGTAGTCGAGTTAGTAAATAAAAGAACATCTTCACACTTATTACTTCTAACCCTCTCAACTGCCCTATGGATTAAGTGATATGAATTTTCACAAAGAGATCCCTGAGGCTCATGTACATCCCAAATCAGGAATTCCATCAACATTCCAAAGTCAGGACTCCTTGTCTCAACCATGATACTCTATAAGACATCAAATCAAGCTTCAGGGAAGAGACTGGATTGGAACAAAGTTTAGGAACATATGAAACTCAATTCAAACATTCAGCCCTAAGGGAACCATCCATTTATTTTCTATATATCAACCCAATTTTTTTTTTCAGTTTCTCAACATGTAGATCATATCAGGTATTCATTTTTATTCCAACTCCCACCATTTGTCATTTGTACAGAGGTTCTAAGTTTGTTTAAAATAAGAAGAAAGCAGCTTCCCTCCTTCCGTGCCCAGATTGTCTATTTATGTGCCAAACTTGGTGTTTACATCTCTTACAAGGCTGGAAACTATGGCTAGGATGCCAGCACCCTAGAAACAGTACCCAAGCATCTCCTCAGGCATGTGGTCCACTCAGAACTTCATCCCTTTCTCAGGCAGGGGATTCTCCTCACTGCTGTTGCTTTGCAAAGACCAGACTGTCTCCTACTTTCCAAGAAACTCAGCACCGCTCTTCTCAGTGGCTTAGGCTTCAGGAAAACAGGCTAAAATGTGTCTTGCAAGTCACCTTTCCTTTGGCCCAGAAACAGAAATTTCTCCTGAGACAAGGAGGCACAGGCGGTCATGCTATCTTTGTGAAATGGGTGGAGAATGAGAAGGACAAGGAGGAAAAGAAAGCAAATTAGTATATCAGAGGGTCACTCTGTCACATAAACATTGTAGACAAGTAGAAAGGAGATAAGCAAAGAGGACAAGATAGGCCCTTGTAGGTTACCTAAGGTTAAGCAGCCTGAGTGTAGGGCCTTGCAACCCAAGTGTGATTCTACCACGTGTAGCACCAACAACAACTGTATATCATGGCAGTTTGTTAGGAATGCAGAAACTCATTGTGCTTCCAAGTCCACGAATGAGCACTAATAAACGCTAATGAATGGTACTGTCACAAGATTGCCTGGTGGTTTGTATGCATATTAAAGTTTTTTACCACTGCATAGGGGGCAAAAAGCACAAAATAAGCCCATCCAAAGTATAGTATTAGGTCATTTGGTTACAACACAGGGTTTGTGCAAGAGAAGAAGTTGATGCATCTAGAAATGATGGCTCAAGAGACTTGAAAAACATGTTCAAGGAATTAGAAGTTTCCTTGTATTCACGGGGGGGGGGGGGGGTGTCTTTGGAAGTTTGTGCACCATTGTGAAAGAGCGTAGTAATCTGTGGCCTCACATTTTCTCTGTAAGATATGCCTTTAAGTCCATCTGACACTTTCAAAATACATAGGCTTTTTCAGACTGCTGGAAGGCCATTAATTTACTGACATTTTATGATGTAAAGATGTTCTGATTAATGACTTGTGAGAGTAATTTTAGCTCTTAGGGTCACTGGGTTCTGCAAAGAGGCAGTGGGAGCTACGATCTCAGGGATAAGAGAGATTGAATGAATGTTCACAGTCACAAACAAAATGTGTAGGGCTAACAGGCCACCAGGAACGCCATCTATGAATCTCTCAGGTTTTTTTTTTTTTTACACTAAAGCATGTACCTTTTTTCATCTGCCCTTTGAATTCTTATTTGAACTCTCACCTGAGGAAGGCTGGATGCAGAGTAGAGCTAGCAATCCTCATCCTCCTGAAACAGCCTCTGAGTTAGTCATTTGCAGCCATCATTGCACATTAGAATCACCTGGGGAGCTTGAAACACTCCAGCCGCCCAGCCATATTCCCAGACTAATCAAGTGATTATTTCTAGTAGTGCTAATAATCAGCCAGGTATGGCTAGAATCACATAAATGCCCTCAAACTGAGAATTACAATAAAATAGAAAGTAAGCTTCTGGTTCAGTGTGCGGAAGTGAAATGTGATGGTTACTATTCATTAAGTGCATAACAATGAGATCTGTGTGTCAGGTGCATCATCTGTTAAGGAGTGCCCTAGAGAGATAATTGTGTGTCAAGGAAGATTTTTACCATAATCTCCCCCTTTACAAAACAGTAAACAGGGGCTCAAAGAAAAGAATGCAGTTGCCTACACTCAGGAAGCAGTTGAGCTGAGATTCCACCAAAGGAGTAAAATTAGACCTGACTCTCATTCCAAATCACAAATCCTGAGAATTATATGTGAATTCATTCATTCTTCCTGATGCTGATACAAGGCTATGGAGTACAAAGTATTTTGTTGTTGTCAATCCTCACCCAAGAATATGTTTCCATTAAATTTTAGAGTGAGTGAAAGGGCAGGGGAGAGTGGAAGAGAGAGAGAAAAGCACTGATGTGAGAGAGACACATTGATGGGTTGCCTCATACCCTACTTCTTAGCCCAGGTGTCCTTTCGGACATCAGACACCTTTCCCAAATCCCTGATCTTTGTCAAGCTCCTGACTAGGATAAATGTTTATTTCTCCAACTAATTTGGTGACTGATGTCACCAATCTGTTCTTGACCTTGGTAATAATGTTTATTTACCTTCCCACTGCCAATCCAGACTCAATAATATTGTCTGGTTCTCACTTGGAAATCTATATACAGTGTTGGGCAGAAGTAGGTTTCCAGTTGTGAGTTTGTGAAACAGAGTTTATTTTTGTTTTATTGTTTATCAAATATTGAACCATTTTCCATAAAAATAACTGTAAACTTACTTTTGCCCCACTTTGTATTTCTTGATTCACATTAATATATGAGATTTTTTTTTTTACCTTAACTGTTCAGGTTCTTGCACAATATTTAAGGTGACTACCTAGAGTCAGACAGACCTGAGCTACCTGCTGTGTCACTTTGGGCAAGTCCCTTAACTTTTTACAATCTTAGGTACCTCATCTGAAAATTGTGACCACAGAGCCAACCTGAGATTGATGTCAAGATTATATGAAGTAAAGCATATTAAGCACAGTGGGTAGCATAACTACCTACTCAGGCAATCAGTTAATGATGGCCATGTAAGACACACACACATACACACACACACACACACACACACAGAGAGAGAGAGAGAGAGAGAGAGAGAGAGAGAGAGAGAGAGAATTTTAGTTAATCTTCTTGCAGGCTCAAATGCTGTTAAAAATGATAATATTAGGAAATTCTGATGGGCAGAATAAGGAATGTATCATCCATAAAATAATGAATGTGTCACCCATAAATAAAGGAGTTCAGTTATAGTTATAATATCCAAGACCAGATAGAGTAAAGTTCACATAATGTGATGGTCAAAACATTGTGAGTGACAAAATATTTACCATGAAAACTTTTAAAAAATTAAAAATCATTAATTTAGATGACTGCCCTGCTTCCCCATGACCTAAATCATTTTAGATCTCCTGTCATTCAAGGGAAATATGTTGAAAAATGCCCCTGCATCCTCCCTCTTTGGATGTCCCCTTCTTCCTCAGCTTACATCAGTGTGAACTCTTTCCATCCCAGTGGGCCTTCACCTCTGTGGAAGAGGATGCACACAAATATTTTGAGGGAATTTATGTCAATGGACTCTAAAAAGAAAAGCAAAACAAAACAAAACAAAAACAAAAACAAAAACAAAACAAACAAACAAACAAAACCTGTTTGGCTCAGTGGATAGAGCTTCGGTCTGTGGACTGAAGGGTCCCAGGTTTGATTCTGGTCAAGGGCATGTACATTGGTTGTGGGCATATCCCCGGTAGGGGGTGTGCAGGAGGCAGCTGATCGATGTTTCTCTTTCATCTATCTTTCTAGCTCTCTATCCCTCTCCTTCCTCTCTATAAAAAAATCAATAAAATATATTTTTAAAAAGCAAAAAATCACACAACAACAAACCAGACAGTGCTACTGCACTGTCTGTGACCCTCAGCATCACGGTGCCTACACAGAGCTGCAATCTCAGGATGTGGGGAGGGGATTAGAAGTGAGAAGTGACACAAAATGATTAGTTCCACTCCGCAGAAGCAGACACAGAGTGCTGGCAGGCTGAGGACCAAGTCAAGCATCTTAGTTGTGAATTTGTTTGTGAAGGTGTCTGTGATTTGCACCACAAGAAAAGATGAAGAGAACATAAAACCACATTTTAGGGCTATGTGTGATGGTGAGAAAATATTTTATTGGTGGTGTTATTTCCTGACAACTTTGATGAACCTGCAGACTTCTGCCCTCTCTCTCTTCCATTCATACTTCCACATGTGCCCCTGTTAATGTTAACCCTCCTACTAAAAACAAAATAAACACACATAGTTACTACGAGTCAAAAGCGTTTAACATGCATTTTCATTATGGTCTTTTCTTTCCAAATGAGGGCAGGTTAACAGTGCCAGCTCTGGAGGTAGATGGGCTGGATGTGAATCTCAGCCCTGCAACTTGGGCAAGTTACTTAACCTTCCTTTGCCTCAGTTTCCCCATCTGACTTAAAAAGATTGAGGATGATAATAGTACATGTCTCATGGGCTACTCAGTTTTGAAGTTGGAGTATGAAAGCAGGTACAAACAAAATGTAAACTAATGAGCATGGCTGGGTTTCCAATAGAACTTTATTTATAAATCAGGAGCAAGCAGGACTTGGCCAGAAATACAGTTTGCCAACCCCTGACTTAGGTAATCTTAAATGAAGGAGGAACTTTAGGGATCACCTATTTTACATTTGAGACAACTAAGAGACAGGAGAAGGCTGTAACTTGACCAATTCTCCCCTAACCCTCCCCAAAAAAACATCTTACAGGTAGTGTTACCAAAAAACTAGCTATTTTTCTTACATAACTCGTTATCTGTAGAGTTGTAATAATGATGTCTTATTTTCCAGAAACAAAGGTTTTTCTTATGATGCATCTCATACTTTCTACTTATCTTAGATTCATTCTCCAGAAGCAAACCAAGAGAGAAGGATTCTTGGGCAAGTGATAAGCAAGTAGAGGGAGTAAGAAAGGAAGGGGAGTGTAAACCAAGCAAGGATGGCTTTCTTTTAAATATATTTTTATTGTTTTCAGAGAGGAAGGGAGAGGAAGAGAGAGAGACAGAAACATCAATGACGAGAGGGAATCATTGATTGGCCACCTCCAACACGCTCCCCACTGGGGACTGAGCCTGTATCCCGAGCATGTGCCCTTGACCTGAGTTGAACCTGGGACCCTTGAGTCTGCAGGCTGACGCTCTATACACTGAGCCAAACTGGCTAGGGCCAATGATGGTATTTTAAGCAAAAGCTCTTCTGAGGATACATTTGAGCCTGACTGCACAGGGAACCCTGGAGTGTGGATTGCTTCTGAGTGTCCTGCTCCCCACAAGGTAATCACTGGTTGATGGACACCCTGGGAGGTTGCAAACTCTCCAGGTGTTTCTCAGTGTCCCAAAGCTGCCCCAGTGGCTCAAGGGTGGTATATTGAAGAGGTTGCATACAGGATGTAGAAATCACTTTCAAAGATGTGTATGTGCTTGTGTGATTCAGGGGAGATATTTAATGCAAAATGATCTGAGGGAATGTGGAAGGGGCACTGGTGTTGTCCTCTTCTGGCCCTTATTAGCAAAGGCAAAGACATAGATTAACCTGTTTGGAGGCATGGAACAAAGGTTCCTATGATATCTAGATACTTATTTCAAGTTTCTTGTTTTACCTATAATAATTCATATGAATTTTGTGTTTTACTCTAAAAATCACAATGATTGCTTACTTGAGGGTATTTCTAAATCTATTTGCTATCTTCAAAAGCTATTTTAACTGATACCTGTTTGTTTGTTTTTTAAATCTTTACATTTTAGATTTTTTTTCCCTACCATCACTCTCCCACTGTACTTTCTTTTCTAGTAAAATTTCAGTTTTGGCCGAATAACATCTTAATGGTTTTCTTTTCTCGTATCCTAATAATATTTCCCTCTCTGTATAGAAGAATGGAAGGGGACAGCCAGCTGTTTGTATACCATAAAACTCAGGCTCCCAAAAGAAAAAAGAAATTAAAAAACACATACAAACAATTAGATGAGCATCCATTTTACTGTTCAGGTTTCTTATAGCATATTCTTAAGTGCTTTTCCAGCCTAATTTTAAAAGAATCTGAGATACAAGGTTTCTTCCCCTAGTGAGTTCAACTTCACACTAAGATTAAAGAGAAACATAATGCTATGCCATTCCTTGCAAACATTCTCATGCCCCTTTGAATATAAAGATGACATAAAAGACCCTCTCACCTCATGAGTACCTTTTCCATTTTATGAGAGGTATTTTGTTTTTCTTTCTGGTAAGTATCTTACTGTATTTTCCCACTAGTGTATCTTTTTTTTCATTAAAGTCTTTTTTGTTTAATTCAAACCAGTTGTGACCTCATTTTCCTGCAACCTCCTTGGATTATGCTCTTCTTAGTTTATGCCTTTCTTATAACATTAATATTCTATTGCTTAATCTTTTTTTTTCTATCTCCCTCACCCTGCTACAATTTAGCTCCTTAAGGAAAGGAACATTGTCTAATCCATCTTTTTGTTCAAGCACATTTCTATGTACATAGATGTGCACTATATCGACTGAACTGCTGAATTAGATTTTGGCAACCTGTGTCATAGAGGTAACCTTGTCATATAATGATATTCAGATTAACTTCACATTTGAATGCTGATCACACACACTAGTGATTTTTTCCCTTTTACATTCTCAGCCCAGGATACGTTTTTATTGGTTGTTTTGAAAAAGAGGAAGGGAAAGGAGAGAGAGAGAGAGAGAGAGAGAGAGAGAGAGAGAGAGAGAGAGAGAGAGAATGAAGAGAAAGAAGAGAAGAGAAGAGAAGAGAAGAGAAGAGAAGAGAAGAGAAGAGAAGAGAAGAGAAGAGAAGAGAAGAGAAGAGAAGAGGAGGGGAGGGGAGGGGAGGGGAGGGGAGGGGAGGGCAGGGGAGGGGAGGGGAGGGGAGGGGAGGGAGGAGAAGAAAATAACCTATATGAGAGAAACAATGATCAGCTGCCTCCCTTATGCAAAATTAAGGGATGGAACAACCATGATCAGGGATGGAACCTGCTGCCTAGGTATGTCCCCTGATCTGGAATCAAACCCGCAGTCTTTTGGCATATGGATGACACTCCAACAAGCTGAGCCACTCTGCCAGGGCTCACGCTAGTGACTTCTGATAATCAGAGATACTTAAGAGTTAGGAAGCCCTCACTTCATTCTAAACTCTAAGACTATATCTTATAAAATTTTGGCAGGTTGTTCATACCCAAATTGTTTAGTGTCAGATTCCCAAATGTTTGCATACCGCCTACATTTTTTTTTCAAATCCATGCACCACCTGCTCTGCTTTTTCTTAAAAACATTTTCTTTTTTTAATTATTAATTTCAGAGAGAAGGGAGAGGGAGAAATAGAAATATCAATGATGAGAAAGAATCATTGATCAGCTGCCTCCTACATCCCTCCTATTGGGGATTAACCCCACAACCTGGGCATGTTCCCTGACTGGGAATCGAACCAAAAGTTGACCTCCTGTTTCATGGGTCTTCATGCCAACTTCTGGATAAAGTGCATGCTTAGAGCATGCCAAATTCCCAAAGTTCCCATTGCTTTTTGTTGATGCATCATCGACTCTAATAGCTATATCACTTACTTCTAAATTTCCAAAAAGATAAGGTATGCTTAGCAAAAATCCCACAAATATTCCAATTGAAAGTGAGCAAAAGCCCTGAATAGACATTTCTCCAAAGCAGATACATGAATGGCTAACAGATACATGAAAAAGTGCTGAACATCACTGATCATTGGGGAAAAGTGTATCAAAAACCTTGACCCAATATAAAGCAGATTAAAATGTAACTTCCCCATGTAAAATTTAAACGTGTGCAATTATAGACATGGTATTACATTTTATAGACATTTAATTAAACATTAACTAATTTCAACATTGCAGTTTGCTTTTTAAATATGGAGCCAATATGTACATTTTTGAGAATTACAACATTTTTATAGGTTCTCAAAATGCTTGTAGACCCTACACTCTCTAATTCATCTAGTGGGGGTATCAGGACAGTATTCAGAGGTGTGACTCACATTTGGAAAACTCCTTTTTTACACATTGGCTTACCTATTTCAAGGCAGCTCTCAATGGCTATCCTTAAGAAACTAACTGGCAAGAGATTTTAAAAAAATATTCCTTAGGACCTTCCATGTCACTGCTTACACATCAATTTTGTTCCATTACTTATATTGATAAGTCACACCTGTTCTCCCCTTTAGATTTTGAGAAGCAATTGGTAAAAAGGACTTTTCTCCCATTGTATCCTTTCATAGCAAAAGGGATGTGCTGCTGAACTTGGACGTGAATAGAATAAGCATCCCATGGTGTTAGTGTTTAGGTAATGTCCTCACCTAACAATTTTACCTAGATTTAGAGCATCCATGATTTTATTCTATATTTGAGGTGCACTTTTCTGTACTCTTGAAGATTGATTAATTTGAGGTAGTGCTAAAAGGTATATTCCTTCAAAAAATGTCCCGTAACTCCAGCTCTCAACATTTTCTGTTGGTCATATGATTGTTAAATCCAATCTCTGTTAGATTCAGAGCTCCTTTGTCTAGCCTTAAGAGTTTGTTTCTGCTATGTTAACCCAGGCTGAGATAAGTTGAGAATAGAAGAGGAGATAAAATTAGGAGACTTTTATTTATAAAGTCACACAATTATCAGGAAGGGCATGAGTCCTTAAATATTTTCTTATAAACTTTGTAATTTTATGGCAATTTAACCCCTGATTCTGTGTCTTCATAGATAAAATGGAGGTGATAGTAGTTAACATTTTACAGGCATATAGTGAGGATTAGAATTTGCAACAGCATCTGACATGTTCAATTATTTTATTATTACATGTTATATTTTTAGTTAAAGATCAAAATTGATTTATATGTCATCAGATATTGTGGTCAAGCATTTTATGGCAGTTTTGGTGTTAGTGCTACTTGCTGAAGGAGAAACATTCATGACTTGGTGGGCATTTCTAATTCATTGAGCAATAAGCCCATATTTTGGGATTTATGCTCATTTAGGAGCAATTTTATTTTCCTGTATTTGTGAAGGCAATGATTGCAGGCAAATAAATAAAAGGTATTTTTGACTAGCATAAGGGAAAAAATATTTGACAAAATTAAATTACTCTAGGAATATTCATTAGCAAATAAAAATAAAGGGGCATTCATATGTAAGTTTTATGGAGAGGTTATTTTAAAATGGTTCTTATTTGTCTATTGTAGTGCATCCAGAAAGCCATATACTTGATAATACTTTATTAGTAATTGATAAATTTGTGCTATTGTATCATCCCCATCAACTTTATTCCACCACCACCACCACTGGGCTGCACAAACCAGAAATGCAAGACCCATCCTTGAATTCTTCCCTCTCAGCCCCTGATCCCATCTGTCACAAAGGTTAGCCAGTTATCCCACATAACTCCAGCCCATTCTCTCCATCTTCAGTCACTATCCTAATTCAGATCAAAATCACCTCTCACCTGGACTCCTGCAGTGACAGATTCCCTACAGCCATTCCTGTCTTCCTCCAAGGTGATCCACACTCATCTCACCACTCCTCTACAATAGGTCAATAGTCCCAAATTACTTCTGCTCAGCTTTCCAGCCACATCACTCTTAGAGCTCACTGACCCTTGTCCTCTAGTCTGACTGCTCTCCCTTCATTCTTCATCATGCTCTCCTATCTTGGCCCAGGATATTTGCACATCTTTATTTCTTCTTCCTGGACTATTCTTCCCTCAACTCTTCATCTGGCTTACCCATCTTTCAAATCTGAATTGAAGAATCACTTCATAAGGCACACTTCATCCAAATCCTCAAACGGAGTTATTGGTACCAATTATGGATTCCTACTATCCTATTTTTCCCACTTCACAATACATGCTCCATTTTTATTGGGTCTACAATGGTTCCTTCCCACTCTGGAGTGTAACTTCAAATAGATAAGGACATCTGTCTTTTCAACACAACACCCGTATGCTTATAGAAAATGTTTGACATGGAGTGGGTGCCCACCATATACCGTATTTTTCGGACCATAAGACGCTCCGGACCATAAGACGCACCAGTTTTTAGAGAAGGGAAATGAAGAAAAAAAGATTCTGAAACAAATAGTGTCCTAAAATATTTTATGTGCATTAAAACCCAACATCACAGTCATAAACACATGTAATCAACCCTGTAAAGTAAACAGCAGCATTTAGAACCATTTTAGAGCCGGGCAAGCACACAGAGACCACACAGAGCCGGGCAAGTAAAAAAACTTTTTTTTTAAAGTATATGTGTAGGCTATATTTGGACCATAAGACACAGGGACTTTTTCCCCCCACTTCTGGGGGGAAAAAAGTGCGTCTTATGGTCCGAAAAATACGGTACTTACTAAATAAATGAATGACTACTACAGTGAAGGTTAATAGCACATGGCTAGTAAAGGCTTTTACTAGGCACTTATATACTTCATATTCAGAGGTAACTTTGAATGACGATCTCTTAAGGGTGCTTACATTTTGCCTTCTCATTGTATTTCTGGGATCATGGAGGATGCTCTCTAAAAATGGACCCTCCCTTGCACATCACTGTTCCAATGTTCACATCCCTAGACAGTGTTGTCAGCTTTTAAGATGTTTTCCAGAAAGATATTTTAGTGTTAGTGTTGATTCTGCTTTTCAATAAGGATCCACTTTAAGTATATATTGCAATCAGGTTTCATAACTAGTAGGGTTATCTATTTAATTACTACATTAGTTACAACTACCAGCAAGAGATATCCCTGAGATGTTACCACACCAAGAACATAAATGACCTTCTATCTTTTCTCCTTTTAATTACTGCTGGATCTTGACTATATTTTCTTCTTAACCTTCCGTTAATTCCCCTGAAATATATGCTCTCCGTAGGCTTCATCTATGATAAATGGACCAAATTTATGTCCACTCAGTCTTTATAGATTAATGCTACTAAGCTTTGTTTGCTTTCCTGTCCATTCATTGCACCTCATTCATTAAAATTCGCCAGTCTTATTAATCACATGCCAAATGCTATGTATGTATTTGTCATTCTACAACAATCAAATGGAGAAGGTACTATTATTTTCATTTTTATAGAAGAAGAAACTAAGGTTTGGAGAGGGTAAGTGACTGCCCAACTCACAAAGGTTACTAAGTGTTTGAACTGGAATTTGAACCCAAAGTAGGCCTCTGGTTCCTGAGCCATCATCATTGTTTTCAGTGGATGAAGTATTTGTGGTTTTGTTTTGTTTACTGAATTGTAGTCTTTAGCCTAAACTAGAGTGAGCCTAGTAGGAGGGGCAGGCAGTGTGGGAGGTGCCCTGTGGATAACTAGGGGTCAGAAGGAAAACCCTGTTTTGAGGTGTCTAGAGGAAGAGAAGTTTATGTAAAAGATTTCCATTGTGAAGAAGAAGAAGAAGAAGAAGAAGAAGAAGAAGAAGAAGAAGAAGAAGAAGAAGAAAGAAGAAGAAGAAGAAGAAGAAGAAGAAGAAGAAGAAGAAGAAGAAGAAAGAAGAAGAAGAAGAAGAAGAAAGGAAAATTGGTCGTTTTTTTTTCCACCATTGGTATACATTTTGATTTCTGTAAGGCTCAACCCAAGTAATTACAGAATTACAGATAGGAGAGCTACCAATTTCAATTCTTTTTCCTGGGCCTGGGGAGTGGTGGGTGAGGGGTAGTGATGGTGTGGTATCTTTGGATGGACTGCTATGAGCCTTGCAGCCTTCTGAGAACCCTGGGCTGGAGATCCGCACTGTTCATGGTGCTGTCTTACCTGCCTCTGAGGCAGGAACTCCCTCAATCTGTGAAGGCACAGACTCTCCCTTCCTGCTTGCCTTCCAGCCCTGGGGAGCTTTAGGCTCTCCCTGCTTCCCTTCCAGCCCTCTCTGCATCCCTCCCAGTTATCCCCTAAGCTGCCCCGAGTGGAGCTTCTGATCTAGACAACAAGAAGGATGTCTAGTAGTAAATGGGTCGGTGCAGCTCCCACCAGAACTCTGAGAACCCTGGGCTGTGGAGACTGCGAGGCAGCAGAGCCACCGGCTGATCTTGAGCAAGTAACTTAGCTTCAGCAGACCACTTTCTAAATCCCTAACAGGGGGAAACTAAGGTTAATTGTGGGGATTAATTAATGGAACACTCCTGGCACTTAGTAGGCGCTCAGCCAATAGCAAAGATGGTCGGGAGGAGGAGTTAGAAGTTAAGCTTTGGTGTCCAGAATGTAGGTTAGACCTAAGATGAAAAGGTATTCATTCACCCAAGGATGGGGGAGGGGGTAGCGGGAGCACCTGCCCGCCTCCCTGCTTCCAGGTACAACCCCGGGTGCCCGGAGGGCCATTCCTCCAGGCTCCTCCGGAAGATCAGGGTGCCTGCCCGGAGCCCGGGGGTTCACCTCGGGGCGTCCATGGCACGTCCCTCCACCCGGGGCTGCGGACAGACTTCTTCCCTCGCCGGCCCCTGAGCGCGCTCCCCGCCTCCTCCTCCTCCTCGGGGTCTTCTCGGCGTGGCTAGCCCGATCCAGCCCTAGGCGGAAAGGAAGAGGCAGCTTCGGGTGTGCAAGTCCCCCCGGGGCCCTGAGAAGGGAGGGAAGGCGAGCTGCGTTGCAGGACGCTGGAGATCTCGGTGCCCCGGCGGCCCCCAGCTCCTTCCCCATTGTGCCTGCCTTCTGGGGACCAGCCTGGCTTGGGGAACCCAAGCACAGACAGCCCGGAACCCCGGTGTCCCCGCCGGCCCCCCTCCCTTCCCCGCCCTCCCGGCCAGGGCGCCCGGGGCGGGAGTGGGCGGCGGCGCTGCCCGGGGGTAGGGAGGGGCGGGCACCAGGGAGGGAGCCCCCGAGGGGGCGTGGGGCCCTTGGGCACCTCCCATTCGGCCACCTGCCCCCCTGGTGCCCTGTCGATGCCCCAACCTCTTCGCCCCTCGCCCCCAGGTTAGGGCGCTGCCTCTTTCCATGTCCTAACACCCCCCTCCAACCCTCTTCAAATCCCCCCCGTCCCTGCTAATAACCCCCCACCGCAGAGTCAGGCTGCGAGCTGGAGAGGCAGCGCTGCCTCCCCCCGCCTCGCCCTCCCCTCCCCGCCTTCTGCTATAAATAACCCGGACCGGCGGGTCAGCCACGTCACTCCCGGAGGAACCGGGACCCCGAGGGTTTCTTCTGGGGGAATCGGGGCCAGAGGGTGGGGAGCAGGATAAAGAGATCGCTCGTGAGTAGTGCAGAAAAGCCTGCTCCTGGACTCCTAGGGGGACACATAGGCAGCAGCATTTTATTCCTGTCTTTCTCTGGCTTCCTTTTTTATTTTATTTTATTTTATTGTTCAGTGTCTTTTTTATTCTCGACTCGCCCCCCCCCCCCTTCCTCCCCGCCCTAAATCCAAAGGATTGCTCAACTCTCCTCCCATTGGTTTATTCTCTCCCTCCCCCTTCCACTCCTGCTCCCACCACCCTCTCCCCCGCCTCCCCACCACCACCGCCTCTCGCCCCAGGCAGGGGATGCTGTTCGCCCAGGAAATAAAGTTCAAACTCCTCTCCCCGCATCTGCTCGCTGAGCCCAGAAGTGGCCTCCCAGGAACCCGCTTTCCGCTCGCACTCCACTCCTGCTCTCCCCTACGTGTCTAATCTGGGTTTGCATATTTAAGAGGAGACACACACACACACACCCTACAGCCCTCGAGGTGCAAAACTGCCTCCTGCAGCCGCCGCCGAAACTTACCTGCCGCTCTAGTTGTTTTTGTCTTAAACGGAAGGACAACAAAAGATTTTTTTTACACTGGATCCCCTTAGGGGGTGATTTTTTTTTTATAGTATTCAACTATGTATGTCGTATGCATATATATGTTTTTCCTTTTCCCCCTTTAATTTATTTTTGTTATTTTTTTTTCTTAGCAAGAGAAATCCGCTAGGCTATCCCAGGCAGCGCCGCCGCTGCCCCTTTGATGTTGTGGTCCGCCGTGCGCATGCGCCTCGCAGTGGCATTACTGCACCGGGCAGACTAAGTTGGATCTCCTCTCTCCAGCGAAGCCCTCGATCCCATCCAAAACTAAAGGGATGTGGAGAGCTCGGAAAAAAGGCTACTTTGGGATCTGGCCCTTCCCCTTGCTAATCGCCGCTGTCTGTGCGCAGAGGTAAGTGTGCCTAAGGCTTCCGTTTTTTTCTTTTTCTTTTTTCCCTTTCCCACTTTGAAGGGCTCTGCATACCTCGGTGAACCGGGAGGATCGGTGGGGAGGATCGGATAGATGCCGCCGAGGACGCGGTGCCTGCTGCCTGATGCCCACTTATTGTCTTTTTCTTTTTCTTTAGTGTCAATGATCCTAGTAACATGTCCCTGGTTAAAGAGACGGTGGATAGACTTCTGAAAGGCTATGACATCCGCCTGAGACCCGATTTTGGAGGTAATGGGGTTGCCGTGGAAATAAGAAACAAACCCAGCTGTAGCCTCGTAAGCTAGCTGTCTTTGGAGCTTTGTGCTGGCCTTCTCTTCCCTCTCCCTCATTGTGGTGAATGGAATGTGTCTCGGCATTACCATACGGAGACACTGACCCAAACTTAAACCACTTGGTTACTAGCCAGCACTCAGATGGTCTTCCGGTGAGAGAGACCCTCCTGGCATATATTGGTGCTTGCCGCCCTTGGGTGTCACTGTGATAAATCCTTTGCTTCACTGTCATCGCCTCGTTCAGTTACAAAGCTCAAGTTGAGTTAACGGTGTGCCCGGAGAAGCTGGCTTAGTGAAGGCTGCGGTGAGGGTTTTGGAGGACAAGAAGTGCAGACAATTGGTGGAGAAGTGGCATTCACCCCCTATGCCCGCCTACTTTGAGAGAGTTCTGACCACGGTTTCAAGTGCCTGGGGTCTGGATACTCTTCAGTCCTGCAGGGGCAGTGCAATGGGAGGGCGGGAGGACTTGAGGAGCTTGGAGGGGAAGGGGGGAGAAGGGCCAGAGAACTCTTTCCCTGCAGCCCGGGAAACCCTGATATGCCTGCTTAATGTTGCTTCCGAGTCTTAGGAAGCTCAGCGAGTTAAAACCTGCACACAAAAGCTGTGGGGGTGAATGAGGAGGAGGGTTCCAAGGCAATCTATAAAATTCCCTCGGGCTAGAATGTTCCTGTGCTTTTGTGAGTTGTGTGTGTGCTCCTGCTGAGGCATCTATCTACATGTGTAGACAGAGCTGGAGTCCCTCATCCCTCAGAACACGTGTGTGAACATTTAACAGAGCATTTCCCAGAGGAGCTCCTGCATCCTTTTAGATAAGAAGCAGGACTTGAGGAATTTGAGGGTGAGCTGCGCGGGGAGGGACTTGGGCAGAGTGTCCCAGGCCCAGGGGCAACTCTTGCTAAGAATGAATGAAGTTCTGAGCAGTCACGTGGCTGGCCCTCTTGGTTTGCAGGTCCCCCCGTGGCCGTGGGAATGAATATTGACATTGCCAGCATCGATATGGTTTCTGAAGTCAATATGGTGAGTACTGAGGTTTATGACCATGTCTCCTCAGACATTCCTTGAAGATAGGGAGGAGAAAGGAGCCAGGGTGTATGTGGCCATGTGTATGCAATCCAGGCAAAGACGGGATGTTGCTTTGTGTTTATAGTTTCAGAGCCAGCTCTTTCTGGTCCCTACAGATTTTCCCCCAACTTGGTTCATCTACTTGGGACTTGGCATAAAGCAAGTAAAATGCATCACACATTCACATGCAGAATGCAGCCACATTCAGGAGCCCCCCTGCAGAAGCCCCATTTTCTAAGGTCCCATTGGAAACCAGGCTCATCACATACATTTCTGGGTTTGGGGTGGGGTTAGCGGAAGAGGGGAAGATTTTGATTTAACATGTAAAAGAGAATATTACCTACAGATTAAACTGTTGCGAAGAGGCTGAATAAATCCCCCATTCACGTCCACTTGTTGCTTTCGGAGATGGCCTCTTTACTACTGAGGGCAAGCCTCCCCCTCCAGTTCCTCTAAGCCTCCCAATCACCAAAATAAACAGAATAAAAATTGGTCACCGGTGTTTTCAAAAGGCAAAGTCAGACCCATGTGTCATCTCCAGTCATTTCTGCAGTGTTATTCACCATATGTCCTAAGCTTGTACAATTTATTGATAGCAGCACTCTTGTGTGGCGGCCTCCTTGGACGGGGCAAGTCTTAAAGGAAGAAGGCTGGGTGTTCCAGACTAGGAAACACTTGTGGGGGTTAGCCTCACGCAGGCCCGCCCCCTGCTGCCCATGTTGGGGCACTGCAGATACACAACAGGGACAAGTGTCCCAGATACCCCCCATTTACTTTGGAGTTTTCTACTCTGTGTTTTGAAGTTTTGGCCTTCAAAAGTTCCTCCAGGAAGGGCACGTGTGAGTGTCAGATTGCAGTCTTACTTTCAATTCTGATAGCAAAAGCACGTTTCTCAGAAGGTTGTGTGGTGGCCGGGTTTGGCCTAGAGATGGAATGCACTGTTGAAGAGAGTGTTGCACCTAGGGTTTAATCCAGACACCTCTAAGCCAGCCAGCAGGATTTGAAATTTAGAACGCATATGAAGTAGATCCAAAGTACTCTGTAGTGGCCATGCTTTCCACATTACACTAATTTTCATAGCCCCAGAGTTCAAATACAGAGGAAGCTTGAATAGCCACCCTCATTCCCCTGTACACTGTCCAAAGATAGGTGATAATCCTGAGGTATTAAAAGATTCTGAAGCATCTTATGACTGCTGGAGGGAATAGTCACCTCCAGTGTGTCCCCAAGGATGTATACACACACTGAAAAATTATAAAGGCAGTGTTTATGAAAATGCATTTCCTTTTCAAAACTGACACATTCTGTATTTCAGAAATGTCTTAAGGACATGCCTCTTCTTATTTTGTAATTATTTGGCAAGCTTTGACCCTGTAAGACATAAACACAGACTAAAAGCAATCTTGAATGATTCAGAAACTCAGATTTCCCACACATTTTGTAAGTTTCATCAGTAGAGAATGCTTGTTTCTTAGGACTTTAGAGGTATTTCATCAATGTGTATATTTTGAGATTTACCATAAAAAATTAAAAATGTCCTAATGTTGGTACTTCCTTAATCCCACATTCTTGAATCTAAATGGTGTTGCTAAAACAAAGTAATATAGAAAATAAGTGTGGTTCATAGTGACTGAATTAGAGTCCCTTTTTTCGCTTTTTGATTTATTTATGCTCTTTTATCCTCCCAAATTTTACTTTACCACCTTCCCCTTTATAGGGTCTCAAGCACAGGAATTTATGGAAAAAAATAAGAAATATTTAAAATCCAGAGACAGTGGTGGCATAACTAGATGTTGCTACAATAGATTAACTATTTAGATATATTATATCCCAAATTGTTTGGTACAGGGTTTTCATTTTCTTTTTCTCATGTTAAGTTTTATTCAGTTTTTTTTTTTTTACCTGTATGCAGCATTTTTTAGAGGTATCTGAATTGGACACAATGTCAAGATCTGCTAGTCAAAATATAGACCCAGCTAAGGCGAGGTGTCATCTCTGAAAGTTATTTACTGTTGCTGGAAAATCATGGGATGCTGGAAGTGTAAAGACAAATGTCAGGTTGTAAATAGGACAGTGGCGCAGCATTAATGACTAGAACCCAGTCTTAAAACCCTGCCAGACCCTTTCCTAGCCCAGTGCTTGCTTGCACGTGGACTTGTTTAGACACATCCTGACTTGTAAAATAAATTTCTTTCAGCTGGCAATCGGAGTGACCATTACTCCTTCAGAGAAACGTTTTGTGATGTATGCTAGTTCATGTAAACATGGTTATTTGATTCGAAGCAAAGTCCACCGTTGGTATCTGAATAAAATAAGATGTGAGTGGCATTTTGCCTCCTGTGTACAGTCTATAAGGATTAGGATTTTTTTTTTATTAGATTCCATTCTGGAAGAACAGTTGATTGATTAAATGAAACCTCCAGATTGATCAACACCCATGTGTCTGTTTTATCATCCTTTGTGGCCTGCAACCTCTGGTGATTGTAACTTGCTTTTATTTTAGCAAATCTCCCTTGGAAGAGTGGTAGGCACGAGAGTCCACTTACATGGCTAGTGACTCATTTGTACCAAAAGAAAGAGGCCTGTGTCCTTGTGGTGATCCTGGCAGATGACAATGCTAGAAACGCCCTGACCTCAGCCAAGAGTCTCAGATGCCAGCTCTGCTTCTGCGGTCCCTTCACCTTGAGAGTGACTCACCTGTTAAAGGGGACTAGCAGTCCCATTCTACCTCTCTTGGGTGACAACAGAACTAATGAAATGACGTGTGTGGAAAGCACTGGTTTTCTGTGAGGGGAGCCTGTATAGAAGACTTAACACCCGGCTACCACTCAAGAGACCCAGTGTCCACTTCAGCTGCTCCCCTACGTGAGGTTGGGTCAGGAATGTACATCACTGTGTTTCCGTTTCCTCATGATTGAAATGACAGAGGACATAGTAACTTGATTTCCAACTCAAAGTAACACGTGACCCTGGTCTGGTTTATGATAATAGCTATGTTGGGTTGGGCCAAAGAAGTTCCAGGAAAATCAGCACAGGCTTAAGGAAAATGCAGAAAACCTAAATGATATGCAGTCCCGAGTTCTTACTCAGGAGGGTGACAATGGCCTCTTCCACAGCCACGTGACTCAGGTTGGTTCAATGGAACATCTTTGGAGGAACGTGGCATCAATTAGAATGTTCCTGAGCAGAGTGTTTGGCTTTCGAGTGACATATTTTTAGATGTCTTGGTTACACTGGCAAGAATCTTTTTGTTAAGATTCTTGATGAAAAGTGCATTTTTAAGATCCAAAATTGGCTCTGAGGATTAGGGACCGAAATAGCTTTCTCTTCATTTAAAGCAGATCCTGCTCCGTCTTGAAACAACACAGTTGCCATCCAGAGAGTGAAGCAATATTTCACTTTTGAGGAAGGAGTTCTAGTAAACACAAACACAAATTACCTTCGGAGGGGATGGCAAGTGGAGAAAAGCACTGACTTCGAGACACAACAAAACAAAAAAATCCCAGATGTTTTCTTTGCCAGCTGTGAAGTTTAACCTTCACTGAAGCACAAATACTTATTCAGTGGCTACTGTGATCCCGCCACATGTTTGGCTAAGGAGCAGAGCAGTGAACAAGGTCAACTTGTCCCCTCCCCTCATGAAACTTAATATATAGGTATTCACGACTGATAACCCTGCAGGTTGCTACCATACCTATACTCACTGTGAGTCTTATTTTCTCCCTAGAACTTTCTCTGAGCATCCAGTGAGTACCTCATGGTCTGTGTCTCCCATGGGCTTCTTTGTGACTTGTTGACTCCTACAGCATTCATTTGTTGTTGGATAGCTCAAGTTGCTTTATATTTACATGTTTATTCTATCCTAATTCATATTTATAAAATACACAAAGACAAGGTTATTCTCTCTCTCCCTGTGGTTTTGACGATATAATGGTTGGTTGGATGTTTGACTCCTGGTGAATGCCACAAATATTGGGTGAAGTATTTGTTTTTGAGGCAATGATTTGTTATTATTCACTGGATATTAGACCATATATGTGAATATAACCAAACATAGAATCATAGTTCTAAATGTCAAGGCATTTTGCTGTTTCAATCAACAAATGTAGAAAGAATCATAATGTAGGATCATTGGTGCTTTGAAAGATGGAATATTGAGAATATGGAATACTGAGGTATTACTCAGAAATTAGGTTAGCAAAGACAGGAGTTACAGGTCACTGAATAGATGTTCCATGCATAAAGGTGGCATATAGGAGAATAAGGCACAGGAAAAATATGGGTTTTCATGTAACTTAAAATGGCTGAAGTTGGGAGTAGCTGTGAGGAGGTGATAATGTTGGTATTGAAATCAAATGTGGTGATCAGATTATGAATACCTTTTCTGTGGCTTGCTGAGGAATTTAATTTTTATTCCCAAGGCTCTAGGGACCCAGGAAAGGATGCCCATAGGAGAATCACAGGAACAGATTTACACTTCAGGGTGGATTGAAGTGGAATAAGACCTAAGGCTGGTAGATGAGATGGAAACCCAATGCAAAAAATCCAGGAAGGATTGATGAATAAACAGGGATGCAAAGGAGATATAAAAACATGGCATTTACAAGGTAGAAGTAACAGGAGTTGGTGAATCCCAGGTTTCTCGTGGTGTCATTTATTGAACAGGAAGAGCAACCGAATTGAGAAGGTATGGGTGGACAGTCTGGAAAATGTTGACTTTTCTACACACATGGAATCTCTGAGTAGAGACAGCCAGTAGGTGATTGGAAAATACAAGTCAAGAGCTAAGTAAGGAGTCTTGTCTAGAGAGATGAACTTGGACATGTCAACATGTAAGTGGCACCACTATTAGCTGTGTGATTGGATGCAATTAAAAAAGGAAACATGAGAGACAACTGAAAATGGAGTTATGGTGAGCACTGTAGTTCACATGGTGGAACCTGAAAAAGCCCCCTGTGGCGCTTACTAAGCAGCTGAGCAGCAATTAGAGAGTTAGTTAGGAGAACCTGCAGATAATGTCTTCAAAGCTGAGGCACTGAAGAGTTCACAAAAGGAAGGAACGGTCAGCAGTGTCTTATTGAGCAGACATACAGAAGAAACACAACTTCCACAGCTGAAAGCCCTTTTACATTGGGCCCAAAACAAAAAGGAGCAGGGCCTGGAACAGGAAGTCTAAACCGGCAGCAGCAGCGTTAAGAGAATAAGGCGGCAAGTCCACTGTCCTGGAGTTGAGGAGCGCTCTTCGTCTGTTAGTTGTGTTTTGGAGAAGAAAGTTGTTTTGAAGGAATTTACACAAGTAAGGTGTAAGGGGTTGGGATCAGGAGCATAGTCCATAAGGAAGAAATAATTTCCACTTTCGGTTGCTTACAGGCAACAGAACTGGAAGTTCATGCCCACGCAGGAACTGTGGGCCTATCTGTGGTTGGCTAGTGGCTACTTGAATGTTGACTCATCGATCCAGCATTCATTCAGGTTTGGGGGCAGGCTTGTCAGCTGCCCCCCCCCCCCCAGTTTTTAACTGTCTGACTGTAATTTAATTTAGACCATCTCAGACTTGTTTTTCTTGTCAGTCAGATGCCACAGTGATTAAATGAAGTAAGTTCTGAGGCTTGTCTCTCAGAAATGGTAGCAGGAGCTCACTGGTAAATAAAGGGAGGCGAGTTTTAGTGGTTGAAACTATACTTCTGAAACGTTTGGGTCTAAATTGAAGTGGGGAGAGGGTACTTGCGGCAAGGACTCATGTAATTTGGTGGAGGAGTATTATAGTAGGGCAGAGATTACAAATACAAAGCAGGAATTGGGGTGGGGTGATAGCCAGCAATGGAAAGGATTGCTTGATTGAAGATCTCTGTATTCTCTGTGACACGGGAGATCCTTTCTGTTGAGGTTAGAGGAGGGCTGCTATGGAGATGGGTGAGGTTACTCAGGACATACGGAAAAGGTTATCTGAGAATCATGAAACATGCTGAAGGTGGATGTGAATACTCACTGACAACAGGCAAGGCTGTAAATTATGCTTAGAAGCCTCCTACCCAATATTAGAAAGCTATTAATGTTATCACCTTCTTTTCCTGCTTTTCCTTCCCTTCTCTGGTCCTTCTTCCCCCCTGGTACAGTGCTCAATCTTTTTTTGCCATCATTGTAATACTAATATAATAAAATAATTAAAATGCTATTGCTTATTGAGTCATAACTTGTGCAGGCATCCTGTTGATATGCATTATCTCATCTAATCCTCCAGTAAAAAAAAAAAAAAAAAAAAAAAAAAAAGAGATGGTAACTAAGAACCTATTTACAAAAGAGGAACTTGAAGCCCAGAGAGGTTAAGTGACTTATTTAAGGTCACACAGTTTTGTCATAGTAGCTTGTTTTTTGTCTTGTTTTGTTTTCTGGATCAGACAAATTAAGCTTAAGATGTTACTATTACTCCTTACCTTCTTCCCCTTGGGAAAAAAAAAATCTAATATCATTAAAATAACTTTTTCAGTTAGATACTTTATTCAGTGTCTATTACATATAAGATGTGCCCCCCCCTGTTCTTGAGAAACTTACATTTTATATTTCATATGTGGAGCGTAATCTACACCAAGTATTATAATAAAGAAGGATTTATTTAAGATATTGTAGAGTCAAGGATATTGCTTGTATCAATTCTTTCATTATGAGTGGGTGCTGATTAACTTTTTTAATAATTATGTTTTGCTTCAGCAGAGTCTGTCAGATGACCATTAAGGCCAATAATTGTCACTTAGTGTTGGATAGTATATGTTTGGGAACTGCCAACTATCTCAGCGGATTTAGGCTGTGGGTGGGCACTGTGCAGAAGACCACGCCCTTTCCCCTTTTTTTCTTTACCAAAAACTCATTTTCAATTAAACTTTTTTTGCATTGAGAATACATTTTTGTGATCTCTGAAGAATTGTTTCTGCAGATAACTCTCTTAAAGGTCATTGTGTTTTTTTCTTCTCTTCCCAGAAGAAAAAAACATTTCTTTCTGTTCTCCATCCCACTTAATATATATGAGACTCCTTATAAAGGTTATACAATATCTCTAGAAGATGTACACATCTATTTGAAAACAACAATGCCACTTGATTTTGATAGTTTATAAGTATATTTCTCTTGGTTAATTCTTAGGGCATATTTTTAATTTTTGCTTTGTAGGTACCCTGAACAATGCTCTTGCTCGAATGTGGCATAAAGTAGAGATCTGACAATGGATTTATTTACCCTGCAGGAGAAGGCAGAGGAGAGCAGAATTTCGAGTGTTATATTTAGAAGTACAGCATGCATGCTTTAGTATGCTCTCCCATGCCTATCCATGATTAAATGGTCTTGGGAATTTCTATAAAAATGTAAATCATAGAACGTGATTTTCTTAACTTGGGGTGGGAGGGGCTTAATCTTAGGTGTGGGCATTCAGTAGTTTTGTGATCCTTCTATGACAGGGTTTCTTAACCTGATACAATGGGCATTCAGGAATAGATTATTCTCTGTTGTGAGGCCTTTCTTGTTCATTATAAGATATTTAAAAGCATATGTGGCCTCTACTAAAATGTCAGAGATACCTACCGTATTTTTCGGACCATAAGACGCACCGGACCATAAGACGCACCAGTTTTTAGAGAAGGGAAATTAAGAAAAAAAGATTCTGAAACAAATAGTGTCCTAAAATATTTTATGTGCATTAAAACCCAACATCACAGTCATAAACACATGTAATCAACCCTGTAAAGTAAACAGCAGCATTTAGAACCATTTTAGAGCTGGGCAAGCACACAGAGACCACACAGAGCCGGGCAAGTAAAAAAACTTTTTTTTTTAAGTATATGTGTAGGCTATATTTGGACCATAAGACGCAGGGACTTTCCCCCCCCACTTCTGGGGGGAAAAAAGTGCGTCTTATGGTTCGAAAAATACGGTAATAGCTGTGAAAACCAAAACTGTCTCCAGAAATTGCCAAATGTGCCCAGAGTGGGGCGGTTATTGTCCCCAATTGAGAACCACCGGTATAAAGAATGGTCTTGTCCTTTTTGTCTCCAAACAACCAGAAAAAGGGATTTTTCTCATTGAGTAATAAGTCTTGTGCTTAATTGCCATGACCATTTGTGTTTGGAAATACACAGTGATAAACACCAACCAACATCAAAGGCAAAAATGGTCCACATTCAAGCACTTCATTGAAACGGTGTTTTAATTTGCCTATGTTACCTTCTGGTTCTTGTCTATTTTCACATTTAACTTATTATTTTATTTTGCAGAGAAAATTTTACAGTCTATATTTTCACTTAGCAGCCTATGAATATTTTCAGTTTTATGCTTTCTTTCAAAAGATATAAACCTACACACCAATGAAAACTGGTGTGTATGTGTATTTTTTGTGCCCTTTTCATGAGTTTACAAACATATGAGTACATTGGTATTTTCTCTTTTACTCCTTGTGTATTGTTTTCAAAAAGGATTTTAAAAATACATTTAATAGATTATTAGTCATGTCTAGATACAGATTATTTGGAAATCAACATATTTACTTTTACTTCTGCACCATTAACTACAATATACAAATCATATACAGAGTAGAGAGCTGTATTTAAGAAGCATGTAAATGGAATTAAAAAAAAATTATGTATCAATTTAAAAGAGCTGTATTTAAGAAGCCTGTAAATGGAAATTTAAAAAAATTTATATATCAATTTAACATTCACACAGCTACTCTTGGCTCTGTTTCTATCCTGATATTATCAGCTTTTCTGAAATCACAATTTATATTTTTGGATGCCATAAAAATACTTTGAAATAAGAAAGTAGATGGTTTTGAGTTTTAAAAGATACAAACATCAGGTCTGTATACTGCTTCCTGTTGGGAATTTTATTTTAAAATATATTTTATTAAACAAGGATAAATGGGGTTAAATTATCCTTCTTATTTATATGGGAAAATATGGGGGTGTCTTTAGCCCATTGGCTCTTGCTGATGCTCATTTGGTTGACATTCTATCTGCATTTTTACTGCCAAGTATCCTTGCCTTGCTCTATAACTTGGCACCTACTGCCAACCTACCCCCCAAGAGGTGTTAACTTAAAGGAATTGTTTGGATCATTGAAGATGAAGTAACTTCTCTCCTAACACAGTGCCAACAATTAAATTAGTGAGGCTTGGGAGGTAAATCTATGTGTACCTTAGAAAAGTGACACATGAATAAGCCATGAAGAAAGATTTGAGATTTTGAGGTGGATGAATGCAAAGGCATGGTCAGTGTCTGTATGCATCCCAGCTTCTGCAGCAATGCCTGACAATTACATGTTCAACAAATGTGGATTGTGTGTATTTGTTGGAGGAGTCCTTGAAGGACTGCAATATATCAGGCTAACAGCAAGTATTTATCAAGTGCTTATGTCAACAGCATGTGCCAATGAGGCTGTATTGTGGAAGGACAGGGAATGGTTCTTGCATGGGGACTAAGGCTCTCTCTGAAGTCCAGAAGGATTCATCTTCATTGGCTGTAGAGGGGGGTGAGGGTTGATGGAGAGAAGAGTATTTCAGGTGGTGGGAGAGGGGTGTTATTCCTCAGGTAGATGAATCGAAATAAGATTGAGAACAAAGTTTTCACAGTGATTCTCAGACTTTGCTGTGCAATGGAATCCTCTGAGTCTGGCGTGGGGGCGGGGGGGAGGGGAGAGACAGGGGGCCGAAGGGGAGGCAGGAATCTATCTGCATGTTTAAAACCCCTGACACTGGCTTAGAATTTTGCATTTTCGTGAAAATGATAATGGAAAATTAAAGGCTGTTTTATTCTGCTAATGGACATGTTGAGTAGTAGGGCTGCTAATTTAGATAAGTCTAAGGTGATTGCTGTTTTCTATCCATATTGTCCCATTTGTTCTGACCTTGCAACTTCTAAAGCACCAACAGAGAAAAAACAATGCTTTCAAGTGTGCTGTTCCCCCCTTCTGGGAGGGAGCATATGTTTTAACATAACTCTCAAATCTTTCTGCCTCGCCAGACTGCAAGTTAACTGGGTTGTCCAAGGACTGTCAACAGGCTTTTAAACAAATATACAAAGATCGTATTTTTTAAACTGTCAATTTGTTGTGAGGTTGTGGACATTTCACTGACTACAGATTTTATAAGAAATATTTTTTTAACCATAATCTTAGGTGAAATTGTGTAGGCCACAATTTAAAGAATATTAGGCCATTCTTTAAATGGCCATTTTAAAGAATATCGTAACATAAGAAGCAGAAATGTGAAAGATTTTTAAGTGTGAGTCATTGCCAGTTAGTAGGTTGTAAAATCTAATCACCATTCTGTGTCCTTACTGTTATTGAAGCCACTATGATCAAAAAAAGAAACTTAATTACTTTTTCTGTTAGTTTCCCTTGACCTACATAGAGACAAAGAATTGTCAAGACTTATTTTGTAAATACGTACCGCTGTGTCTTTGGCCAAATAAGTATTTGAGTTAATAGACTGAAGATCTCTTATAGTGTTTTCTGATTGACCAGTTGCATAAATTACTCCTTTTTCAAGCTTGGCTTCTCCAGCCCTCAATTTCTGCTCTGCTGGGGCTGATCTGCAGGGCTGTGTCAATTTGCATCTGGTTTATGTGTTGGAAGAACGCTCATAGATGTTTACTGCAATCACATGAATGTGCCTGTGTGGCAAACCAACTTGTGTGTGTGTGTGTGTTGTTTTAATAGGAGTCAAGAGAGCATGACACCCTTATTATTTTAAAAGTCGTAATCTTAGGTACTTGCCAAATTGACAGGTGAAAGACCTGCAAAATTATAGACCCCGAGAAAAACAGAGTTTTTTCTTATTTCTTTCAGATTTTTTTGAATGTTTTATTTTAGATTTTATTTTGGGATACATTATGTTATTTTAGGGTTTTGGAGGTCAAATTCTGTTCTGTAAGAAATTTGAATAAAACCATTTTGCCAATCCCTGCACCCCCCTTTTTTTTAACACCATGAAGAAATATTTTCTGGCAATTATACTACTACTTGGTTATTTGGAAAGATCAACTATCATTTTAATATTTTAATTGCACATTTTTTAGAGGCCATAAAACACTTTCTTTTTACTGAGTCACCTTTGAAGACCACATTTTAAAATGACTTTTCCTTGTTATTTTACAAAACTGACTGTGCTTATCACCATCATCTAGACCACATGGGGGAAATGTGTTGTAATAGAATTTTCTTTACTTAGGATGATTTAGACAAGGACAAATGTTCTAAATGTGTCCGGTGCTAAAATCCCCAGATTTGGGGGAAAACAAACAAACAAAAAAGCCTCTTATTTATTTATGCTGTCATTTTAAAAAATAGCCACCTTCTGGGAGCTCTGGGTTTCCAGTTTTATTGTTGTTTGAATGCTTAGTGCAGTCATAGAAGGAATAAACTGGACTAGTAAATCAGACACTCCATATACTGTTGGGCTTTAAAGAGAGAGAGAGGAGGATGGAGAGAGACATATGTGGTTTCTATCATTGAGGAGTTTGTAACATTCTTCCAATAGGTGAAAAATAGCTGAAGACCCTTTTCATGTGGTTAGCAAAGATCTGCTTAGTATAAATGAGTATTTTATAAAATATGCCACAAGGATTGGCCATGTAAGAATGTGAATATATTCAGGGACTGTCCTTTTGAATTGAAATGACAGGGAATCAACAGTATGAAAGTACATGTAGATTATCACTGTTCTTCTAAGCGTTGGTAGTTTATAAACAAACAATTTGAATAACCAGGGTCAATGAAAAACAGGATTTGTCCATTATACTTTTGACATAAAACTGAGTTATATTTTACTATAATTGTCAATGTTACTAAAAATTACTACCATTTATTAAGAAGCTTCTGTAAAATGACATGTAATTTTTCAGTGATTTCACAGTAAATCTCAAAAACTGTGCAATAAGAAGTATTATCACCTTTTATAGGTGAGTAAACAAGATGGAAGATTTCTATGAGTTAAAAACCTATTAGAACCAAGAAAACACAGTCCTCTATTTCATTGCTAGAAAGTGATGGAATTGGAGTTTGAGTTCAATTTGTCCACTATAGAATTCATTTTGTGTGTGTTTTTCTCAATTTAAATTGAAAGTGTTGAATGGACCTGCCTCAATTATAATCTCCCAAGGTGATTGTTAATAATTGATCCAGCTTTCCAGATGACTTTGGGAAACCTACAAAAATCAAACAAATAGCCCAAACCGGTTTGGCTCAATGGATAGAGCTTCGGCTTGGGGACTGAAGGGACCCGGGTTCGATTCTGGTCAAGGGCATGTACCTTGGTTGCGGGCATATCCCCAGTAGGGGGTGTGCAAGAGGCAGCTAATCGATGACTCTCTCTCATCGATGTTTCTAGCTCTCTATCTCTTTCCCTTCCTCTCTGTACAAAATCAATAAAATATATTTTTTTAAAAAATCAAACAAATAGAATCTAGATATTAATATCTATAATATGCAAAAGTAGTATACAGATCAATTAAAATAGTAGTTATCACTGTTTCTTTATTTTTTAAGTTATTATCTGTGTACATATTTTATCACTGTTTATCATTAGGGTTTATGGGTACGTTGACGATTATGATGTGTTTTTTTCTTGGTTGTTATAAATCATCTTTCATCACTGAGAAATGAACTCAATTTTTGCTCAAAAGAACAAAAATCTGCTCTGAAAATAAGTATATGGTGATCCTGAGAATTAATTACAAAATCCATTTTTTATTAAATTTTTATGAGACTTTTAGAACCAAGAAAATGTCAGCCCTACATATCTTATTATTTTAATGAGGTGGTATCTCGCTCAGAATACTCAGTAAAATGATGATTGGCATTTGTGTGAAATTATTGTATAATTGTGATGTATTTCAGGGTCAATCTGAGAGATTTTAGTTGAATGCATTTGTGTTCCAGAAGGTTGGAAACAATATGTGGCTTAAACAAAATATTTCTAAACTCTTTTTTTTTACTTTATCAAATAAACAACCGGTTTGGTAAAAATTAAGGATAAAATTAGGCCAAATGAAGCCTAATTTCATTTATATATATAAAATTTTAAAATACTATGTTCTTTTTTAAAGCTGGCTATTCTTGTCCTAAAATAGACTGTGCATTTTAAGAGATTATTTCTATAATTAATGTGAAATGGTCAATAAGGCCAATATTTATTTCAAAAGCAGGAACTAGGAAGTTCAGGGGTTTCCCTCAGTTCGTCACTGATGATAAAACCTTGTACAAATTTCTTAGATTCTGCTCCACAGTTTCTATACTGGGAATTAAGTGAAAGATATAGCTGTTACATTTGCTTTTTAAAGCAGCTAATTTTGCCTGTCTTATACTTTTCTCAAACTTCTGTGATTTTTAATTCTGAATAGTTATTACCTATTTCTGCCCCTTATAGGAAAATCAGTAATATAATAAACTTAATAAAAAGTGAAGATCTTTATTAATGCCATTACTCAGAAATGGATACTGTAAGCAAAATGACCACCAAACCTCCAAACTTTTAGGGAATTCACATGAAGGCACACAAAATAGAATTACCGCATTTTATAATATGATTTCTGCACTTAACATGTTGTGAGCATCTTTGGATGCACCTAAAATTTTTCTACAACATAATATCCAGTGGTTGCTTAGAATTTCATTGTATGACTGCACCATATCAACTCTGTTGAAGAACATTATCATTATTCATAATGTTTTACTCTTGTGAGCTAACCTACATTAAAGAGTCCCATGTGCTCCTTTGATGCAGTTGTAAAATCATTTTCCCCTGGTAAATTCTTAGAAGTGAGATTACTGGAACCCAGAGTATGTACATTTTAGATATTGAAACATGTTAACAAAGCTATGCTTCCTTTATAAACAGTGCTAGTGTGTATTCACACCACCGGTGTCTGAGAGTTTCATTGCACACACATTGGGTGTCTTTCTTAGTATGTTCATTCTTTCTACCTTTGCTAATCTGTTGGTAAAATTGGTAATTTTCTTGATTAATTAAAAATTTTATATCTAAGTAACTATTTCAGATACTGTTTTGTGTTTTATAGTCCATGGTGTTTCTTCTCTGTATTTGCCTTTTCATGTCCTTAGTTTCTTTCCTGTAGACTCATTTTTTTCTTAACAATTTATTGTAGCATCTTATACATGAAGACAATAAACCTTTTGTTATATACTGCAAAAAACGTTTCTTGTGTAGTAACTTTGTGAGAACTATCTTTTAGTGTCCAGAAGATTTATGTTTGTCTGTACTAAAATATGTTAGGATTTTTGACCTTGGTTTTCAGACTTTAAAAAGTCTTCTCCACCCCAAGATTTTTAAAACATGTTCAAATCATCTTTCAGTAGTGTATGTAATTTTTCACATAAATGCTGAATCCATTTGAGATTAAGTTCTAAAGCAGGACTAAACATAGATAGGAGAAATAGAGACAGATAGAAAGATGTCATAGTAACATTTAATGAAATACTCTCTTTTCCCTCATAATTTGAAATGTTGTCTATCATATAGGAAATCTTATGTCCTTAAGTCTTTGTATGCTGTAATTTGCTGCATGAACATTTTTTTAATATTCTTGTGCTAGCCCCATGTTTTTCTAATTGTTTTAGCTTGAAATAACAACCCAAATCTCCCCTCATTATGTTTCTACTTAATCATACTTAACTATTATGAAATAATTATGTTTTTAAATAATAATTAAATTTTGGCAAGTTAAAAAACACTACTAGTATTTTGTCATCACAGGCATACACACACACACACACACACACACACACACACACATGCACGCACGTGCACGTGCACACACACACACTATAAAATTGAAAATAAAATAGTTATTTCTTCCTATTTAAGTAGGAATTAGCACCCTCCGGTTGAATTATTTAGTACTGATAAACTAAAATGAGATGCATACATAGCACACTGGTATCTCACATGAAATAGCAATGCCACATACATCAGCTTCAAAAGACTGTGTACATCCTGAAGAGGATCCGCAAACCATAACAAGGCTGAGATGCCATGCTATTTTAAATGGATTTACTGAACATATATTTTTACATGCAAAATGAAGTCTCTATCCTGGGTGACTTTTATATTGAAGTATAGATACGCTATACTGCAATGAATTTAGACTTCTGATGGATGTATCAAGAGGCATCTTTTGACAACTATGTGTAGGCACCTCAGTTCTTCCACTTACTAGCTGTAGAATATGGCCCAAAATACTTAATTCATTAAATCAACACTTCTATCACCTATTGAATAGGAATAACAATAGTATCAGCCTCCAAAGATTATTCTAAAAATTAAGTGATTTAATTACATAGAAGGCTTAGTAAAGTTCTTTGGACATAACAAATCTGAATAAATCATACCTATTACAATACACAAACAGAAATTTAATTTCGTATGATGTCACAGGCCTCTGAGGCATTCAGTACTTCTGTTTGTACTAGACAATAAATCAAGGGTAAAGATAGCCTGAAGAGTATGGCCGTGTCATGGTCACAGAGCTGGGTGGTAGAAAGAATTCCCAGGGAAGTGGGCTAGGATTCAGGAGACCTACTCACTAGTATATGATCTAAAGTGATTTTTTTTCTTCCTTTTCTGTCCATAGTTACATTTCTGTGTGTGTGTAAGTAGGGGGAAAATTGGGTTTATATAGCCTTTCCTTTCTGAAATCCTGAAAATCTTTGAGTCTTAAAAAGAAGAGAGAGCAGATTTTTTTTTATTGTTAAATTTGAAACAAATTTGGAATGAACCAGAGCGGGGGGTGGGGGGGGTTGGGGGGTGGAGGGAGAAGAGAAGACAGCATAGCTTATTAGGCCATAAAACAAGAGCTGACAAACAGTAGTTGTGTTGTTTATCAGAAAGTATACTTCTTTCCAACTGGATATTTTGCAATTGTTTTTGTAGAAGAAGCATTTTGCTCATTCTGTAGAGCACATGTGTCAAACACAAGGCCCGCGGGCCAAATCCGTCCCGCCAGGCCTTGCAATGTGGCCCGCACCGCGCTGTCATCACTGCACTCCGCTGCGTTTCCATCACAATGACAGTTTATGACTGTTCAGTAAACCATTCGGCCCGCGATTTAGGCTGGATTTTAGATTTTGGCCCCTTCTCTGATTGAGTTCGACACCCCTACTGTAGAGCTTTAGGAGTATCATCCTCCTAAGGCATGGTCGGCAAACTCATTAGTCAACAGAGCAGCAAACCGCAGTTCGCAAGCCGCATGTGACTCATGAGTTGCAGTTTGCCAACTACTGTCCTAAGGTATCTGCAGGAGTAGGCCATGAAGTCGATGATGTTAATGTTTCTACATGCTAATACCTGTTCATATTTCTGAGAATGTTCATGAGAAGCTAAAATGCAAAACAAAACACCAACTACTCAGCTCTCTACAGAGGTAGTTTTCTTTCTGACCCAAATGTGTCTGATAACACTTGGGGCTATGAAATGTACATGATTCTAACAGAGCTTATTTTCAAGGACAAAGATCCAAGATTCATATATGAAAAATGGGGTTCTTCTGATTGGAACTAGAATGAGTCTCATCTCTGGGAATGCAGATAGCTTCTGTTTACCTTGCATGATGGAAGAAAAGAAAGTAACTTCTTTTTGTTTTGTAATGCTAAAAGACAACTTGGTCTTCTAGGATGCATTTGGCAGCAGTAGCCAAGGTCATTCTCAGAGTATCAATAATAGTAAAGTTAAATATAGATGGTCAGAATACATGGCTCTTCCTACCTTCAAAGTGTGATGGGCCTGCTTTGCCGAGACAGAATCGATATGACATCACAAGTTCCTCCCCTCTCAGCCTCCAGAGTCTGGTTTAGAAGTGGTCTTTCAGCATGCATAATGACCCTTTATTTTTTTTAACCTTATTATAGTTATAGTCTGCTGCTCAGACTATCTCCTGGTTGAGTATAAATACCTCAAACAGTGATAATTCCAATAGTATGGGTTTTGATGTTTTGTTTGTTTGTTTGTTTGTTTTACCAGATTTCAGGGTTTCCAAAATACTTTAATACATAGTTTACCTTATTTGATCCCCTCACCATTTCTGTGGGGTGAACATAACAAATGTTTTTCTCTTTAAAAAAAAATAAAATCTAGAGAAGTTAAGTGACTTATTAATACTTAGTCATAGGGTTAACTAAATGGTAATATTTGAACCAACAATCTGATTTCATAGACTGATATTTTGTCTTCTACTTTCCAATTCAGGAAGCAGGTTAGTGGACCTGTAATAAAGGAAAAGATTTTTTAAGATAATAAGAAAGTGATGGAGGATTCGGTCACCAATGAATAAGAGAGTTGTAGCAGGCACTCGGTACATTCCTATCAAGAGTTGATAAACCCAATAGTTAATCCAAAAGGAGCAGCTCAGATTTGCTAAGCATAGTTTCCTTTTAGCGTTCTTGGGTAATTTCAGGAAAACCATTAAAATCAATGGTCCTCCAGCTTTTCTTGCCCCTGAGATTTGTCTAGGTTTGAAGGATTGACATATTAAATCAAGCATTGTAAATCAAAGCTGTATCTAGTCACAGCCAACAAAAGTACACCTCCTGCAGACAGTTCCCCCAAATCAGTAAATAAGATTTGTTATGTCTGTTTTCTGTGGCAGTGCATTGTAGCAGCTATGGACTCTTTGGCAGACTTGATCGATTGTTGAGGTCTAATGTGGCAAGCTGTGATGAGGAGTTCAGCCTTGGCCCTTTTTCATTCATTTCACAAAAGCAAACATGTCTTGTCCATGGTCCTAGAGGCCACAGCAAAACAACGAGCTTCTTCTGTGGCTCTGGACAGGGGACACACTCTCGTAGGATGTGTGCATCCTTGTGAACTGGTTTCCAAGTGCCTGGTCTGGACACACAAGCAACTACATAAGCATCTCACACACAAGTGAATGTAGGCAAGTTACTTAAATTCTAAGCCTCTATCTTCTCACCTGGACAATGAAGTAAATCTCTCCCTGGATTTGATTGAAAATTAAATATGATCATTTACTTAATTTTTTAGGATACTTCCTTTGCAGAGAAAGCATTAGTGAAAAATCAGGTTTGATACATTTGAATGTTACTATCATGTTATGCAAAAGATAACTCTATTATCAAAGAAGCAATGGAGCCTGGCCAGTGTGGCACAGTGGTTGAGCATCAGTCCATGTGAGGTTTCCTTAATTTCCCCTCTTCAGCAGAAACAGGATGGCCGCTTTTTGTGGTAGATAATCCTCAGTGAGGAGAGCTCCATACAGCTTTGTGCATAAATTCATGCCTGAGTTTCTGACAAATCTGTTTCTATTCAAACAAGGGGTGATGTCTTAGCAAAGGCCAAATATAATCAATGTACTTCCAAGCAAAGCAGTGTTGAATGGCAGGATAATTGAAGTAAACATCTGGTGAGTGCATGCACTCATGCACTTGGTGAGTCTTCAAGTCTCCTTGGACCAATTTTCCAGCCTCTTTTCCAATTGTTATTAGTTCAGCAGTAGCTCAGGGTCTCTGGAAGGGACCTCTAACCCACCTATTCATTGCTCTTCTAGAATGTGCCTAACGGCAGAGCAGTTTTCAAAACAGTGGCATCCAAAGTTAAGCTTCCTTTACAGACTCTGAACCACTTGTAAATTCTGCCCTGAAGCTACTTACTGTTCTTAGTGAACCTTATAAAACTCAAAGGTCATTGTTAGGTTGGTGCCTAAGAAACTGCCTCTACTATATGCCACAGCAATTTGTTTCAAGAATTAATAAATTCCACTTTGAACTACAATTTGATATTGGAGTTTTGGTCAATCATTTGTGTTATAGGTTGACACAGAGAATTCTGATTTAGTTTATGTATTGTAGTTCCTATGCCTTTCCTTAGATCTGAAAATAATGTGCCTGCTTTAAGATGTCTTCTCCAAATGCCCAGTACTCTATCCGTGCCTCTCTTTTGTTACCCTTCATGAATCAGGACATCTCTCTGTTATGTGGGTCACATTTAGAGCAACTTTCAGAAATCTTTGGCTTCTGTGGTATGCAGCATTTATAAATGTTATGCTCTCAAAAAATCATGAATAATTTTACAGTAGTGTAGCATCACCTATAAAAGACTGTTTCATGGTGGAGTCGATAGTAATAGGTATGTTTCCAGTTTCCACAACCAAATGGACTTTCTACTAGGAACTATTGCAAATGTCAGGAAAACCATGGGATTTTAATTGACAATTAAAAGCATTAGAATTCAATTCTGACTATGGATTTATCACTTAAGTTATGGCAACAGGATGGTAATGTTCACAATTGCAGATGTCTGTATGAGGCTCTCTTTCCAGACATGGATTAAAACTTTATATTTATTTTTTTTATCATTTCTTATTTTTCTAGATTAGGAACTTTTTCTTTCAAAGGGATTCTTTTTTATACTTTTTTTAAATATGTTTTTATTGATATGTTTTTATTAAAGAGAAAGGGAGAGGTAGAGTAGGTTAGAAACATTAGTGATGAGAGAGAATCATTGATTAGCTGCTTCTTACACATCCCCTATTGGGGATTGAGCCCACGACCTAGGCATGTGCCCTGACTGGGAATTGAACCATGACTTCCCAGTTCATATGTCGACGTTCAACCACTGAGCAACACCAGCCAGGCTATTAATACTTACCAATATTTTAAAAGGTTTTCCCCCCCAAAGACTTAGTATTCTACAGTCTAAAAAGAACGTTGTTTTAGATATAAAATGAAATAGTGTTGTATAATTTATGTTAGAAATAAGAAATATTTTTCTAGATATGATGATTGGTCTTTAACCTCCCTATCTCTGTGACTTTAATGTAGAATAGTATGGTCACCTCTGCCATCAGAATAAATCTATTCATGAGCAGTACCCCTATAATGATATATGTGATACATACATGAGGTTGCTACTCTTCAATCACCATAAACAAGCCATTTTGTTTTACTATGAAACTAACCACAGTGCAGTAAGATATCTGTATGAGTACACTGGTAACATCAGGATTATCTGATTATCATTATCTTAACTATTGTGGTCTAACAATTATTAATGTACCCTTAAAAAGAGCAAAGAAGTACATCAGAAGATGTAAAAAACTTGAGGATTTTAAAATCACCATGAAAAATAAGAATTTTCTCCTTTCTGCCTTCTTTCCATAATAACTGTGTGTGTGTGTGTCTGTGTGTGTGTATGAAGTCTAAGTGTAAGATACAATGTTAGTTCATTTGGATATACTGGTAGGTCATACAACTTAAAGAACCCAACCATTGTTCTCAAGGCTGTATGGAAATCAGGATTTATAGAACTGAAATTCCCAAATAACTCTGTAGTGAAAATACCAGTTTTAAAAAAGTTTAGTGGGAGAAGTCTTCTGTGCAAGATAAAGCAATTTTAAAGGAAGAGTGATTAACTCACTCAGAGGAGGTCAGAAAATGTGACGCCTGAGCTGGTTTCCCTTGGGTAAAAAAATGGGATAGAGGCTTTCTAGGTAAAAGGAACAGCATGTGTCCAATTTGCAAAGTAATAAACCTGATGTTCAGGGATGTATACGTGGATTAATATTGCTAAACTGTACTGTGTAAAATGAGAAAACCTGGTAGAAATGTTACTGGAAAGCTATTTTATCTTTCAAGACATTGGGAGGGATGAAAATCATTGAAGTTCACATAGATAATCATATTTAATATGTGCTGTCTATCTATCTGACATTACATTGGTTGTTACAGTCCTTTAATTAAAGAGTGAATTGCCCATGCCATGTTTTGTGTCTTATTTTGAGACTAATGCAAAGTGAATGAAATAAGAGAGATCTAGTGCTTCATTTATGTGGTGTTGCCTCATTTATTTCCATAGCATCTGTAACAGTGACTATAGCTGGTATAAAAAGGAGCCGCAAAGCCTCTTCGGAGAGAGAATAGCCTAGAAGAAATTGGTGTTCTAGAAAATTAATCCTGCCTTACTTACACAATGATGGTCTACAGATTTGCATGCCTTTTTTTATTTTTTATTTTTATTGATTTTCCACAGAGAGGAAGGGAGAGGAATAGAGAGCTAGAAATGTCGATGAGAGAGAAACATTGACCAGCTGCCAATGTACATGCCCTTGACCAGAATCGAACCTGGGAACCTTCAGTCTACAGACCAATGCTCTATCCACTGAGCTAAACCGGTTTCAGCTGCATGCCTTATTTTTATAGTATCAGCATAAATGCAATGATCCTGGGTCATGTACAAAGATGACCATCAATAGTAGGACTAGCTAAGAGTAGGGAGGGAGAATAATTTGGCCTACACTATGTCGCATCAGTATTAGGGCAACATACTGTGCACTTATTATTCTCTTATTACTAGCTGCACCCTTCTGGCCTTTGTGTAAAGCATAAACCCACTCTTATTTGCTCTTTAGAAACCTGGACAGTTTATTTTCTTTACTATAAACTTAATTAAAAATTACTTACATTAGTTTGTTTTAGGTCTGTCAGCTTGCTAAAGTGACAACTGCTTGGAAGGAGAGACATCATCTTGAGAAACAAGGAGTATGGTGTTCTGTCTGGCTCTGTAGTGTAGTGGGCAAGGGTCCTGCATTTTTGGGTCAGAGAAATTTGATTTGAATCCTAGCCTCCATCTTTGGAGCCTCATCTATATAAGAGGGCAGTGTACTACCCATGTTCGTGTTGTCTTGCTTTACTTATCACTTGTCTTCCCATTTAGAGTGCAAGCTTCATGAAAACAGGGAGCTGGACAGATAGTTTATGTCTCAAGTGCTTAGGGCACTGCATGGCAAACCTCATGTTCTTAAATATCTGTTGGGTAAATGAATTAGCAGGCAGCATAGGCAGCTGCATAGGGTTTTGGAAGGGTTAAGCAAGTTTGTGTCTTTAAAGCTGTTAGCCTCATGCCTGTGATAGAGTAGGCAATTTATTATTATTTTTTAAAGTCATTTTATTTGATAGCTAATATTAAAACAGTTTTTATCTTACAACAGTTCTTAGCCCTGGCCTGTGTGGCTCAATTGGTTGGACATTGTCTAGTCTTGTGCAACAAAGGGTTGCAGGTTCAATTCCTGGTCAGGGCACTTGCCTGATTTCACCTCAGTCCCTGGTCAGGAATGAGGGTGGGGGACCTTTGGGAAGCAGCCAATTAATGTTTGTCTCATATCAATATTTCTCTCTCTCCCCCTCCTCCCTTCCTCTCGCTATAAAAATCAATAAACGATTCTTAAAGAGAAACAATATTTAATCACTTTTGCCCAAGTCTTTTTGTGTACATATATTTCCATTTCTCTTGGATGAATATCCAATATGAAGTGGGGTGAGCATGTGTTGGCGGAGATACAGATGTTTAACTTGGTAAAAACTGCCCAAGTCTTCTTCAAAGTGGTCATTTCATTGTACACCCCCACCAGCAATGGATGGAAATGTGGTTTGTTCTGCATTCTTGCCAACCGTTGGTGTTCTTTATATATTTAGCCATGCTCGTGGGGGTGTGGTGTTAACTCATTGTGGTTTTAATATGCATTTTCTCCCCTGACTAATGCTGTTGTGCAATTTTTCATATGACCAGTTGGCATATATTCTTTGACAAAGTGTCTGTTTTAGTCTTTTGCTCATTTTTAATTGGGTTGTTTGTCATTTTATTATTGAGTTGTAGCAGTTATGTACACATCTGGGCACAGTACCTTATGACGTGTGTGTGTGTGTGTGTGTGTGTGTGTGTGTGTGTGTTATTTGCCTATCTGTGGCACCTATTCATTTTCATAACAAACATTTCCCCTCTCAGGAGTTTTCTTTCAAAATAATTTTAGATTTACAAAGGAGTTGCAAAGATGGTACAAAGTTCCCAAATATCCTTTTCCTTGCTTCCTCTATTATTAACATGTTACATAACATTTTCAAAACTAAGAAATTCACATTGGTAATGTTAACATAAAAAGACAACACTGAAACCTGTAAAGAATTTTTGTGAGTTTATTTGAGCCAAATTGTCGACATGTGTCAGGAAGCAGAACCTCAAGGAATTGAGATAATGCTCTGGAGAATGGCTGGTTACATTTGTATTTATACATTGCCATCAAAGGAGGAATATAGGTGGGTTACATGAAATTCATTGGTTATGGCAGCGTTTTTCAACCGCTGTTCCACTAGTGTGCCGCGAGATGTTGCCTGGTGTGCCATAGGTGCAGACAAGACAAGAATTTTATAATTTTTCACTATTTTGTTTACTTAATATTTCATAATAAAGTAATTATAAAATACTTTCTTTGTGTTTATTTGATTTCTATTCAAGAGAATTACTTTATATATAGTCAATATAGGCACAGAGTTAAATTTTTTAACATTTTCTAATGGTGGTGTGCCTCGTGATTTTTTTCATGAAACAAGTGTGCCTTTGCCCAAAAAAGGTTGAAAAACACTGGGTTATGGATTAAGGAGGTGAGATAAAGCAAAACTGGGAAAACCCCTGGGATTGGACAAAAAGTGAAATGATGGCCAAATACTTAGGTGGGTGCAGGAACAATTAACATAATAATGAAGGAATTTGTGGTGTCTGTCCTGGGCCCACCACATATGGTTGTGCCCCAGGGGCTCCAGAAAAAGGGAAGTTATAAGTTACCCAGACATTTCTAGGTTATGTTATCATAGAAGCAAAAGGACAGAAAGGCTCAGTTAAAGTAAAGGTTGACCTTGTCAGTGAAGATACTAGCCTAGAATATAACTACCCACCATAACTGCATCTAGTTAAAGTTTAATTTCAAACCATCCTTTGTGGTTAGTTTAGGTCTCTGAGTTTGCAAGACTATCATGCAGGTCTCCCCGGAGCTTGTCAGGTCAACATGCGGCCCCTTTAGTCTACAGTACAATAATATTAAATTTCCTAGTGTTTTCACCAGGGAGCTTTATGGTTACTGGTTTTATGTTTAGGTCTGTGATCCACCTTGAATTAATATTGTCCTATGGATTGAGGTAGGGAATCGAAGTGGGTTTGTTTTGTTTTGTTTTGTTTTAATGGGTAACTAGTTTTCCAACATTGTTTGGTATTTGTTTGAACAATCAACGCTCTCCTATTGTATTGCTTTTACTCCTTTGTTAAAAGTTAAAATGTGTAACCCTGGGCCTATTGCTGCATTCTAGTCTGTTCCATTGTTTGTCTCTTATGCAAATGTTATCTTGATTACTGTAGCTTTACCTGATAGTCCCATAAACTTTTTTAAAGGGGAAAATAGTACGCATTTTAGCTTTGCAGGCTATCAGGTCTCTTAAATTTCTCAGCTCTGTTATAGAATGGCAACAGCCACAGTAACACGTAAGTGAATGTCTATGGCTACATTCCACTAAAACTTTACCTACAAACAAGCATACAGCCTGTGGGCAATTTTTTGCTGATTCCTGCTTTAGAATAAGACTTCAGATCAGATAATGTAAGTCCTCTAAATTTGGTTCTTCTTTTTTAATTGTTTTGGTTATTCTAGGCCCTTTGTAGAGTCATATAAATTGTGCAAAAAGCATATCAATTTCTGGGGAGAAAAACCTCTGGAATACTTAGTTTGATTGCATTGAACTTGTAGGTCAATTTGGGGAAAATTGACACTTTAACCATATTGTAACTTCCTATCCATGTGCATGATATATTTCTTCATTTATTTAGATCTTCTATAATTTATCTCATGAATGTTTATGTCCAGGGACTGCACAAGATTTGTTAAAATGTTCCCTAAGTATTTTGTGTTTTTCATGTTTTTATAAATGTTCTTAATGTTTTTAATTTATTTTCCTGTTGTACCATCGTTAACCTTGCTTTCTGGGAACTTTTCTAAATTCCCTGATCAACTTTAGTGCTTTTGTTTGTAGGTTCTTTAGGATTTTCCAAGGCTTTCTTTATTGTTGTTGTGATTAAAATCTAATTTAATTCTGTTGCTATCAGAGAACATTATATATGACATCATTCCTTATAAAATTTAGAGACACTGAATATTCTGGGTTTATCTTAGTACATAATCCATGTGCACTAGAGAATTATGTGTTCCTCTATCTATAAATATTAATTAGGTTATTACACTTTCTTTGATTTTTTAGCCTACCTTGTCTATTAACCACATAGAGAAGTTGTTAAAATTTCCAACCATAGTTGTGAATTTAGTGTGATTCTCCCTTTAGATCTATCAGTGTTTACTTCATAAATTTCAAAGCTATGCAATTAGATGAATATGCATTGCATGTTGTCTTTTTGATAAATTGGTGCTGTGATTAGTGTGACATTTCCTGGTTATGTTTAGTCAGATCCCTTGTCTGGATTTTTAATTTGTCAGTTTTAAATGCAGTCACTCCAGGGTTTTGTTTGTTTGATTTGGAGGCTGGAGTAACCTGAATCCTAAGCGATGGCCTCTTTGAATCTCCCCGCTTGATGAGGGAGTCCCTAAAGTCTCTGTTCTCTGGTTTGTTGGATGTTTATTGGACCAAAAATAAAAATTAATTTGTTCATCCTATTTTATATTCTGATATAGATAATATTTTTTTACCAATATATAAAAGTTATACTTAGGTTTTCATAACATGATGGAAATATAAAAACTTTTAGATTATATATATATATATAAATGCCTAAGTGACTTAACAATCAAAACAACCGGTCGCTATGATGTGCATTGACACCAGGGGAAGACGCTCAAGCTGCCCCTTGTGGTCAGTGCACTCACACAGTGGGAGTGCTGCTCAGTAACCAACCTGTCCTGGCCCACAAGCATGGCTGCAGCCACTCACACTCTCAATAGTCCTGCAGGTCCAATCTCCAGAAACGGGCTAGGTACCAATGGAACAGCGCCGCCAGCATGATCCTGATAGTGTTGCCTGCCTCCTGGAAGTTGGCCTCAGCACCTCTGCCACTTCCCTTCCCTAGATGCTCTGCAAGGAAGAAACAATATATAAGCAGCTGCCAGGTGGCTCCTGACAACCAATGTGAATGTCAGTGGGATGAATCCCAGGCTGACGAGGGTGTCCTACTACCCATCCAGAGGGCTGATCATTTCCCCACATCCCCTTCTTGGGACCCCACTTGTGCAGGAATTCATGCACCAGGCCTCTAGTATAATACTGTTTATGTTAACTTACGAGCATATTTATATATAAGAATAAAATTATATAAAATACAAATAAAAAACAATTACAATTCTTTAAAATATATAAAATAATTTATTTTACAAATTCTTTTTTATATTATGTATACATTTTACATGTGAATATAAAATCATTTTAACAATGAAATAAAGTTTCATTGTTAAGGTAGTTAACCTATCACTCCAACTTTCTTTTAGTTATAGAGAAAAGAAATAGATAAATGCATAGATTTACATTCAGATAGATAAATGCATACATTTACATACATACTCCTAAAAGGAAATGTCAATGTCAAATAAATTTTACTAGGTTATTCTTGAAAAATAGACTAGATATCTGTGTAATATTGAGTATGTGAGGCAGTAATTTAAGACTAAACACTTAAGCTTATAGGTCTCTAAAACTCTGTCATTAACATTAAAAAAATAAAAGCATAATTAGATTACTATCTTTTAAATTGTCAAAAGGAAAAGTAGCACATTTTAACATTTTGGAAATAAAGTACTCAAAAGGCTATTGCAGTTTAAAATGGATAATGGAAAATTACAACTGTTTATTTAAAGATTTGTGGTTAAAAGGTAATTAATTCTACCTTGCTAAAGGCAAATTATTTTCTCCTCCTTTGAATTCCACCCAGAGCACTTTTTTTTTAAGTCTTTTTCTTTTCTTTTCTTTCTTTCTTTCTTTCTTTCTTTCTTTCTTTCTTTCTTTCTTTCTTTCTTTCTTTCTTCTTTTTTTTTTCCAACAAAGTGTTGGAATAAAGAAGATTTTTGTAAGGCAGTTCAGGCTTCTTTTGATCTCATACATGTGCATAGCTCTTTGTATTTTCTCCTTGACTTGACGATAGTTATATAATTTAGCCAATGGTGTTTCTTTTTAAATATCTTTTCACTGATTTCGGAGAGTAAGGGAGAGACCAATTGAAACATCAATGGTAAGAATCATTGATTATCTGCCTCCTCCACATCTCCTACTGGAGATCAAGCTCCAAGCCTGGACATGTGCCCTTAACCAGAATTGAACCCAGGACACTTCTGTCCTCAGGCCGATGCTCTATCCACTGAGCCAAAATGACCAGACCTGCCAGAGGGTTACTAAAACCCATTGGCAGCTCTGGTCAGTTTTTAATATATGTAACTTATTCAAGAACTTTAAGGGATTTCACTAAATCCCTAAATTTCACTAAATTTCAAAAAAAAAATTTATTTAAAACATTCCGTGTACTAGATGATACATGTTCATTTTAAAAATAAATATATTGGGGGAAAATAATAGTGTGAGTTAAAAAAATTTGGGGAAAATTTATTATTTTTCTTAATGAGTTTAGAAACATCTTTTAATTATATAAAACCTAAACTAGGAAAGCATTGATCAGTAGGCTCTTTTGAATTAAATGAATTTTTACTTTACATTGAAAAGAATATTGTACACATGGTTCTATGATTATTGAAAACTTAGAGGAGACCCATGCTGGTAGCTTGATGTCATTCAAAAAGGCTTATTAAATAAGAGAAGGTAGAAGAAAATAAATCAATAACAATATCAGCAACAAAACACAAGCAAATAAAAATGTCCATTCACTAACTCCTTATTAAATATTACCCAAAATAATGTCACTTTATATACATTTACTAGTTAATCCCCACAACAACCCTATGATGTTCATTTTACAAAGGGAGCCCCATTTACCAGATCCCTAAGTCCATGTTCTTTCCATTATTCCACATTGACTTCAAGGTCATTCACTCCAGCCCCTTAGTTTTATATTATTGAAAGAAAAGGAAAAAAAAGAAGAAGAAGAAGAAGAAGAAGAAGAAGAAGAAGAAGAAGAAGAAGAAGAAGAAGAGGAGGAGGAGGAGGAGGAGGAGGAGGAGGAGGGAAGACCAGGGGAGGGAAGAGAAGGGAAAAGGGAGGAAGAAAAGAAGGAAGGAAGGAAGGAAGGAAGGAAGGAAGGAAGGAAGGAAGGAAGGAAGGAAGGAAGGAGGAAAGAAGGAAGGAAGGAAGGAAAAAAAACTCACAAAAACAAAAACAAGGTCCCAGAAAGATAGGGATATAAGGACTTGTATGCATTCATATAAGTATAATCAATAGACACAGACACTAGGTGGATGAGGGCATGTGCAGGGGGGCAGATGGCTGGAGAGAGGTCAATGGGGGAAAAGGAGACATATGTAATACCATATGTAATACTTTAAACAATAAAGAATTAAAAAAAAAAGATAGGGATATTTAGTTTACGTAAGTATTATAAGTGGCAGGTTGGATATTCAATTCCCAGCTTCCCCAGTGCTTTCCTCTGTAACAGACACAGCAATGTTATCTGCAAATCGATAGCCCTCATTTTAGGAAATGAACTTAGGGAGAATTTACATATTTAATTTTTTTTTTAAATCTGCAAATCTGTACTCACAAAACCCTGGGGACTTTCTACCACTTGCCTTGTTTTATTGTTATGCATGACTTCTTTTTTTAATCACTCTCCTAGCCCTTAGCTTAGGATATGAACCATGAAATCAATTTCCCTCTGAGTAAAAAGAGCTGTAAGAGATAGTACTTTAAAAATATATATATTAATAGAGATAAGCAAGGCAATTAATGTGTTTTCATATTCAACATGATTTGTCTTCCTCCTCCTTCACTCTAGAAAGAAGACAAACTACTTAACTTTTTCATGCTTCTCTTTTTATTCATTTATTTTTTCCTTCATTTTTTTATCAAGGTATTATATGTGTACATATCTTACCAATCCTCCCCCATACATGCCCTCCCTCTCCAGAGTTTTGCACCCATTGGTTATGCTTATATGCATGCATACAAGTCCTTTAGTTGATCTCTTATCTCCCCCATATCTCCCTCCCCTCTCCACTGCTTCTCTTTTATCCAAAATATCCAGTGGTTATTGTGATAAATGGCTTAAAAATGTTCCTTCGATGCTTTTTGTAGTATTAGAAAAATTATACATTAATATTTGTTTAGTTGATTGTTTTCAAAATGCTACATAGTCATTAAAAGGCATAGTGTTGGTAGTATTTGCAAAGTATTGGTAATTCTATTATTTAGAGATAGTCACATTCCATATACCTATCTTATTAATTTCAACTCTCCATTGGAATCTTAAACTCTTGAATAATTAGGAGAAAGGCCATGAACTCTCAGAGTTTACAGTGTCTCACAGAAGATTAAGTAGCTTTGTTTTTTCCCCCTTATTCTACAGATGAAGAAATGAGCCTCAATTGAAATAATTTGCTCAGGGTCATTCTGACTGCTGGCTTAATGCATACCTTGTGGGCTCTTGATGTAATTCAATTTTTAAAAAACCTTGCTAATTTGTTCCTTGTTTTTAAAATGAGATTCTCTTTGACTTGTGTTTAGCACCTATTATTGGTAGTAATTTGGGCCTTGGGAAGTGGTGCATGTTTTGTCTCTCAAATAACAAAGCTGACCTCTTAATCTTCTATGTAGAATTAGGTTTGAAACATAATAATTAATAACCTAGTATTGGAGAAAAGGATTACTGTGTATAGTCTTTGGAAAAGGGTGCCTTTCAGAAGAACCTGATGGATTGCTGACCTTGGTTTGCTGAGTGGGATTCATTAGTTTTTTCAAACAAAACTTAAGGTTATTGCAGCTCCAGAGTATCAAAGCCAATAGAAATACAGGGATGTGATATTTATTTTATTCTGAACTTATTTTAAAGCAAGCAATGACATTGGTGCTATTTTAAGTATGGCTAGAAGAAATTAAATAAAACAAAATAATTTAAATCTGTCTTAACTCTTCTTTAAAGGAAGAGCAGTGAGTCCTCAAAGACACCGAGAGTTAAGATAATACATTTATGTGACATACACTCAGCTATTTGAAGATGTAAAAGGATCAGTTATGATGTATTTTAAGGCATCCATTTCAGTCATCCTCTTCCTATATCCTTATCCTTTGCATCTGTCACATAACAAAAAATGCTCAGATATTCATGCAAAGCCTCCTAAATTTCACGGTCAGGTCAAATCAGTATTTCCCATAGGCAATGAAGTAGCATTTTCATGACTGCACTACTTTGCATGGCTTTTCAAAGAAAAGTAGAGGTGAAACATTGTGTACCTACCTCTTGACTTACAACAGTTTATTATTTCCAAATGTTTCTCTAAGAAACATCCCAATATCTCATACTGACAGTCAATATCTCATACTGAAGACAGTCAAGAAATCCTTAAATAATCTTGAATTACACCAAGAGATCCAAGTAAAGGAAATCTTCTCCAAGAGTGATACAGTCAAGGGACTGATGGCCTCCAAAAACAAAAGCAGAATTACTGAAGGCTTTTTGAGTTAAGACCAGTTGGAGGGCAGGCCAGCAGCCCCGCTGGCCAAGGAGCAAAATAAATGACCTTCCATGAGGCCTCTGCCTCTTCTATCAAGTAACTTGGAACGTAACAAAACTCAGCTTATGTGATGTATAGAGAAAAGCAGAGCTGTTTGGGACAAAGGGCTTTTGCGACCAGAGTGCTGCATTGATATTATTTTTAAATATATATATTATTGATTTTTTACAGAGAGGAAGAGAGAGGGATAGAGAGTTAGAATCATTGATGAGAGAGAATCATTGATCAGCTGCATCCTGCACACCCCTACTGGGGATGTGCCTACAACCAAGGTACATGCCCTTGACCGAAATAAAACCTGAGACCTTTCAGTCTGCAGGCCGACGCTCTATCCACTGAACCAAACCGGTTTCGGCTGTGTTGATATTATTGTCTTGATTATACTATCTCATATTCTAGGCTTTAAAGGTCATCAGTGTCACAGACTGGCTGCCTTCTGCCCGGGCTCGCTGGGAAACTGTGGTCATTGTTTAACAAAGAAAAAGGCAGCACATCTAAACTTGAGTTCCTGTGGCACTGCATGATTAGGACCCGCTGATTTCAGATTAGATTCTGCCTATGAGATCCAACACTTCAGCAGTCTTCATGCCTGGACTCAGTGCTGATCTCTGCCAGGCCAGTGCTTGCTCATGGCCACCACTGGCCCTGGGACTTTAGCCCTCTCCAAGCCAAAGCCATCAGGGCTTGGGAGAAGTTTGCCAGACCCTGAGTGAATTATTGCTAAGATTCCCTGCTGCCTTATGCACTTAAAAAAGGAAGATAATCATATTAAAAATCTTCCTTGAGCTTGAAGCATTTTTTTTAAAATCTAAAACCTAACAGAGGGACTCATGGAGTGAGAGTTCGCCCTGGGGGAGGATCAATAACTTTGAACTCAGTCTCTAAGGATTTCATACATTTGACTCAAAAATTCCACCTTGGGGAGTGTCTCTCCTCACATTTTGGGTATTATTGGATTATTTGCTTTTTTAATTGAAAAAAAACTAAAGGCAGCTGAGTCTTATGGGGGGACAAACAACAGCTATTACTGTGTAATAGCTGTATCCAATATAATAATATATATAAACTCTTCCCTCAAGGAATATTTTGCCAAGTGTATAAAAATATAATATTTAAGAATGCTCCTTGCAAAGTAATCAGGTTAGTAAAAAAAAAAAAACTGTACAGAAGAAAAAAAAAACTACATTAATCAGTAAGAGTATTTGTTTTTCTTTAAAATTAAGGAGAATCCTTTGAAGACATTACTAAAGGACTTATATGCCTACATATAAGCATAACCAATAGACACAGAGGGGCAGGAGTGGGTGGGGAGAGGTCAGTGGGGAAAAAGGAGACATATGTAATATTTTCAACAATAAAGAATTAAAAAATAAAATAGCATATATTAAATTTAAAATGTTACAAAAGCATAAAATTTTATATTTATATTTCTTTTCTGGATGATTATATAATAGTCATTTAGCAGTGATTGTTTCTAGGTGGTAGGTTATGTTTTATTATTTTCTCCTTCATTTTTTCCCCCCTGTGGTCTTTAGTTTATCTAGAATAGTTATGTCTTACTTTAACAAGAAAAACAAATCTATTTTCACTTTGAGAAAATTAATCTTTTCTGGAGACAAAATAAATTGGAAAATTAATGTGTAAGGAGCTACTGTGGACCTTACACTCGTTTGGGAATTTTGAGGCAGTTTGGTGGCCAGTCCTGATAGTCTGTCAGCCTTGGAACAGGGGGCTTGGGAGGTCTTCTCTCCCTGGCTAACAGCCCTCTCTTCACCTCTGCTTCCCACTGTGGGATGTGGCATCATCCACGCCATCCAGTGAGGGGTGGAAATGTGATGTCCTCCTTGATTACAGGAAGTGTCCTGTGAAGATTCAGTGCAGTGGATCAGAGGGAGCATACGGAGCTTATCTGCTTCAATTTATTTTCATTTTCCAAGTCATCACAGAAAACATAGGGGGTGAAAAAATGACATGCCTTTCTTGTGAGCTTCCAACTCCTGAGGAGGCCTCATTCTGTGTCTGTTGTTGAGTGGCTCATTTCTTTGTGTGGTGTGTCCCAGACTGTATTTCTGGTTCAGCTAATAACGCGGTTGAAACTCCACTAACACCTACAGAAATCTTCCTTTTCTGGTTATAATTTTAATCATTGAGCTTCAATGCCATTCAGCCTCTGGAGGGTAGAATCCACTATTTTGAGATGACATTTACTTTCTCAAGGGTACCTTAATATGGTAGAAATTCAGGGTGATTCAGGGCAACTGTCTTCAGATTTTTATCCAGAATGATAAACTGTAAAAAAACACACACATAAAAAAACCCAAAAACGTCAAAATGAGTTTTAAAACAGAAACTTAAAAAAAAAAAAAAAAAGTTCTAATGGCATTAAATTTTTCATTGGTCTTCAGTTGTTTCTATAAAAATCCCTTTTCCCTTTTTAATAGTATTTTGTTATAAAAAATAATTGATATTTCTTTTTTGTATTCTTATTTTTGAGCAGATGTGTAAGATTCAAACTACTATGAATACTATAGATAATAGATAATTCTCATGAGCATATGTGATAGAACTTAATCAAGAACATTTCCCTATAATAATGTTCAATTAATCTAACATTTAATCACACAAAGCAGAGTGATACTTGTGAATTAGATTTTAAAGTAATTAGATTACAATTTTAGGAGTGGTTGCATATTAACTTGTGACAGCAATAACAACAGCAACACTTTAAATGTGGAAAACTTTGTAGTCAGTTAAAATGTTAAATGTCAAACTAATGGGAAAAAGAGGGTTAAGAAAGCTAGAATCAATGAAAAGGACTTTTTATACAATAGTTTTCTAAGTTTTTATTACTCATATACTTAGAGAGGTTCTGGGTAATGGATTATTCTCTCTCTCTCCCTCTCTTCTCTTGGAGGAATCATGAGAAATGGCTATGGGATGTTTATTTATTGACTTGAATTTTTTTTTTTTTTTAAGTAGAGTTTTAAAAGAAACAAAGGCATCAAATAGCATTTCAGGTTTGCAAATGTACAATTTCCTGGTAATTTTTAATAACATTATATACCATCTGGAGAAATCTTGAGTGGACTATATGGTGCAAAATTTAACTTCATATTTAATGCTTCTCCACATAAAACAGCAGTACATTTACTCTTTGAAATTCAGGAAATATAGGAAATTCTTTTCAATCCTCAGTCATCTCATACATACACACCCATGCATGCATACCCACACAAGCATACATATCAGCAAATATATTCCCACAGTTTTTGAATTGTTAAGGTAAATTGGTGTGTCTAACCATGGGTCAACTCATTTAGATAATATAGAGGTTTACATTATACCATGATTCACTTTCCATATTGGAACCAGGGCCGTAGAAGAGAAATTAATTCAATTCTCAGAATCTCTCCTTATATATTAATGCATAATCGAGTAGGTAATTCCCACATGCTTCTTTTTTTGTCATCAAATGTAGTCAGTCATAGAAGAGCATGTAACAATCTGGTCATTGATATTATTTTTCTTATATACTTCTGATTACATTATAGATTCATTGAAAGAGATGTTTTCCTAAAATTGTTTTATTAATACTATTAAGCCAGTGCTCAATATGTGATCACTGGATAAATGGAAAACAGAAAATAGATATCTATTGTATAAAAGAGCCACATAGCAAGAGATATTGCTGTCATTTATTTGTTAATTTACTCTCTTTTTTTATTTGAAAGATACATAATGAACATCTGATTTAAAGCATCAAACATCTTTTTTTTTTTTTTTTTTAGTTCATAACAGCCTTTATTACTTCCAAAGTCTAACTCTTTATTAGTTTATATTAACGTCTTGGCTTTTATAGACATTTGAGTTTGAGATCTTATTAAAGACTAGTGACCTGGTGTACAAATTTGTGCACCTTGAAAGGGAATTAATTAAAAGAAATATTTTAATATCACTATTTGCTCTTTCTTTATAATAGGAGTGTCAACTAAATTCACAATTAACAATGACAAATTGAAACACACACATGCAATTAGTGCCAGCAAGAGCTTTATATGTATCACACGTGTGAATCAACTTAGCCTTTTATAAATATAGAATACTTGTTTAATTAGACCTGCTTTTTGATTTAGCTAAACCTTTTCCAGCCCAGTGAAGCATCCCAATTTCTTTTTCAAGTAATTGTTAGCAACACAGCAGTGAATCAACATGAAGCAGATTATTATTGTAGATCATGCAGGGAGAACAAAGGGTAAACTATTTAACTGCAGCAGTGTTTGACTATATTCTGTGTAGTGAAAAAACCTGAAGTCGTTTTCAAGGTCCAACGTTTCTTACTTCTTTTCAGTCGGGCCAAGTTTCTACATTTTCTAAATATCCATTTTCCAACTAATGAAAAGAAAAATAGGATTCCATTGAGTGTCCTCTCTACCTATTTCAGGATTTCTGTGAGGATCAAATGAGATGAGGCACAGGTAAATGCTTCACTGATATTTGGTTAAAGTGTGAAATGTTTCGACCTGAATATAAAGTAAGTTGTGTTCCTGGGCTGAAGAAACTGCAAGGAGGCTAGTTGCTAAGGAGAGGAAGACTGACATTGCTATGTGACAGCATTACCCGGTGCCCACAGTGACCATTTCCGGGCTGGGCTAGGCTGTGGGCCACAAATTTTGCACCATGGGGTCTTGACAACATCAGCTGTAATTTGGTGGGCTATTGCGCTGGGTGGTGGCAGGGCCTGTGTCCCACTGAGGGGAAGCTCTAGTGTTGCTTGGTAGGCACCAGGTCTATGGTGCCATTTCTCTGTAAATGGCCAGTGCTTGTCACAGCAGCGCCTGTGTTGAGTGTCTGCCCCCACATGGTCAGTATGTATCATAGCAACCTCTTGGATGAGCAAAGGGACACTTAGCATATTAACCTTTTATATATATAGATAATTTCTTATTGTGACTGTAGACATATATTTCACAGTGTATTTAGAGAAACATATACCATATTATGTAATGTTTTATGACCCAAGAATCCTTCAACATTAGAAAGAATATTAGTGCAGTTCAATGTACTAATAGAATAAAGGCAAAATATATTATCATCCCCATAGATGCTAAAAAGTAATAATAGTTCATTAAGTTGGTCATATATCACATAAATGTAAAAAAATTGGTAACTACTGTCTCAGCAGTTGTACATTAAAATGTGATAGAAATATACATTGAAATATGCAGTTATTTATGAAAAGAAGAACAAAGCTGAATGTGAATAATTTTACAAAAACACATTTTCTTAGAACCATGTTATAAATACCTCAGTTCTCCCCAATATATGTGAAAATACAAAATTGCCATCAAAATCGCAATGGGATTTTCTTAAAAGTGAGAATGAGTGTTTCATCTCAGAGAATAAATTTCTGAATTAAGTAGATTAATGAAAGTTAGTATATGAAAAATGGCATTTCAAATCAGTGAGGAAAAGGATGAAAATGATTAATGGTTATATTATAAAATGTGGAATTAATAAAAAAGATTTTTTTTCTTTCAGAATCTGGGCAGGGAAAACCACTTAGAACTAAGTGTTATTATCTATAGTGTGTAAGCATTTAATTTTTACCAATAAGGAAAAAATAGAAAAATTAGAAGAGACATTAATGTCAAATTAATATATGAAATATTCCTCAGCTTCAGTAATAATTAAGGGAATGATAAATTAAAGTAATAAAAAGATATCACCTTATTTTTGGAAGACATTAAAATATCATTAGTATTCTAAACAATTCAAAGTATTTGGTGCTGGCTATTTGATGGTATCTAACAAAATAAAAAATGCAGATTTTTACTGCAATGATATTTGTTTCAGAATTGTTTAGAATAGGAAAAAAAAAACAACATTGAAAGCAACATAAAAGTACCGCAGTGAGGGAATGAATATATAAATTTTTGTAAGCCAGTACAATAACACAGTATGTAGAAATAAAAGAATAAGGTAAATTTACATGTACTCATTTAAAAGATATCTTGATATATCATGAAGTGAAAAGGCTTGTTGGAGACAAATATGTCTAGTATGATCCCTTTAGACCCAGACCAAGTTGTGTGCAGTGGCTGTGTGTGGGGTGTGGGTGTAAAATTGATGAAGAAATAACATTTCCTTTTTACATTATGCACTTAAAAAAAGAAAAAGAAAAGGAAAGGAATGCAAAGACCTATCCATAAAAGGAAGGGAATGCAAAGTCCTATCCAAACGGAACATACATGGATTGCAGCAGAATAGAATGAGTAACAGGAAGACCTATTAGAAGCTGTCTGCCTTAATCCAAGCAGTAGATGATCATTTATGGACTAGGGATCCAAATGAGGGGAAGGGATTGGTTCTGTGAATAATTAGAATGTAGGATCACCATGATTGGATAGGAAGGGAGAGAGAAAGAAGGGACTAACACCTTGAGACTAATTTTTTAATTAGTGAATTAAGACCCTCTTACTGGATTATAGATATGATGGAAGTACTTGGAGAATTTTGCTACCATGTGTTAAAATTAAAAGCAATCACATTTTATTTTTAAGTTCTGAAACATGAATGACTTATTTCCTGAGATCTTGGACTGAAGGCATTAGGTTGTTCCTTAAACATGATTGAAATATGGGTGTGTAATCAGAGTTCACAAACATGCTCTACTTTTTTCCCCTATTTGGAACATTGGCTTAGTTATTAATCTATTTTTGCATCTTAGAGAGCCCCCCACTTTATTTATTGGCTGCTTCACAGGATGATATTAGATGATCAAAACTTGATATGTCACTGCCTCCTGATACTCATTCTGTCCCATTGATGTTGGAAAGTAAAGCAACCGCTCTTTTATAGAAAGCAGTGCCTGTGCAAACAGAATTCCATTTTACTCAATTTGCTCTAAGACAATCTCCAGGAATAAAGGGAATAACTTTCTCAATTGAGAATTTTCCAGGAAAACCTCTCTTACTTTTGCAATGAAGAACTCTTGGAAGGCTAATCACCCTTTTTTGTTTTGAAGATGCTGAAAGAGATGCTTCCCACTACAGCATTGGGCAAATGTCCTTCAAAAATGGGCAGGGCAGTTTCTGAAGAGAGATATTCAAATGAAGGAGGGACATAGGGCTTATGATACAATTAAGAACCTTCTCAGAAGTGCAATGCAATGCTAGCTTGAAGAAAAATTGCTTTCAGGTGAAGCGATTATGAAGTACAAACTGGTAGTTACAAAATAGTCATGGAGATGTAAAGTAGAGCACAGAGAATATAGTCATTAATATTGTAATAACTATGTATTGTGCTAAGTGGGTAGCGAAAATATCAGGGGGAACACTTTGTAAAGTGTATGTTTGTCTAATCACTAGGCTGCACACCTGAAACTAATATAAAAATATTTAATGTAAACTGTAATTGAAAAATAAAATTTAAATAAGGACAGTGAAGTAATTTTTTTAAAGTTGCTTTTAGACACAGCATGAAGAACCTAAGACAATCTCAGATCATTTATTTCTGAAATCGATAGTCATAGGCACTGCAATGGCCACACAACTGAACACACCACAGCTGACGTGAACATATCCAACCGCCCCCCGCCCCGCCCCCCGCCCCCAAACCACCGAAAACACTTATTTTGGAGACAGCTTTCTTTTTCCCCCTGAAATCTAGCAATCACCTTCCCTGCTTAAAGCACAAACATGGGATTTTTCTCACCTACTACATTTTCCTAGCTGCTGCCCTAAAATCTGTGTTCAATTGAGTTTAGAGCTTAAATCTATAAGAACAGTTCAGTCTCATACCGAGAAGGAGCTGTGGTGTTATAACCAACAAGTAACAAGTGGAGAGCTTTTACTAGGCCTCAGGCTCAACATTCAGGGGAGCAATTTTTTTCTTCTCAAAGGACAGCTCCTTGATTACATAAATACTTCAATGCAGTTTGTTCAATGTCACGTGGAGGGAAAAGACCTGTATGGTAGCTTCAGTATTGCCCAAGCACATGACCTGATACATTTTTCTCAATGTAACTCATGTTAGTGATTTCACTTTGATGCTGTACCAGTGAAAATTTCAGTCCTTTTGTCAAACTGCCTGGAATCGAACTCAGCTTCTCTCATTTCCTACATGTGCGACTTTGACACATTTATTTACCCTGTCTGTACTTTGGTGTCCTCCTATGTAAGAAAAGAAAAGGGTGATTGATCATATCCTCCTTCTAGGGTAGCTCTAAAGAATAAATTGTGATAACTATGGAAATTGCCTGGCCCAGAATATGTGCTTCATAAATGTTACCTATTATTATCTGCCTCGTTTACATTGTCTTTTTCATGAGTTACTAATCTCTCTATATAAAAAGCTAAGCAACCAGCCAATCAGCTGACCAGACGGTAGCTGTGGCACACACTGACCAATAGGAGCTGCCGAGTTGTGGTGACTTGGCAGTGGGGGTCCTCAGGTTGATGCACCCCAGAAACAGAGAGAAGGGAACCCGATTCTTTGTGGGGCCTTGTGATCCCACCTTTGGTCATGGGTTAGGTTGTTCTTGGGCACTATCAGCCCCAAGTACAGTTTACTGGTGAACTGCAGCGTCACCCCATGTGCTGCTGGCTGGGGTGGGACTGCAGGAGGTGGACTCCAGGACATGTTCAGCCTGTCTAGCCCAGTCCTGCCTTGCCTGCCACATTCTAATTTCCTTTCAATGTGCACAAATCCATGCACTGGGCCATATATATATATAATTTTGAAGAGCATTCTATATTAATATTGTTACAAAATACAGAGTTTTCTGCAAAACTTGGCTGATGTTCTCTGCAGGGGAGAAACTGTGATTAGAAAGCCTGTTACTTTACAGCTTTGTTCCTCAGCAGCCATCCATCTCCACCACTAATCAGCTTTAATTTGAAGAACAGCCGTTTCATTACAGTCCAGGGTTCCGACCATCAGATGATCAGCTTGAATTTCAGTACATCTTGCATTTCCTTAGAAGGCATTTCTGGTCTCTAATAATATGTTAATCTTTGACACATAATCGAAGTAGAGGCCCTTAACGTAATAGTAAAAAATAATTATCCTTGCAACACAATCATGAACAGAATTCTGATTCATGAGTTGGCTAAGTGCTTTTTCCCATTCGGGAATACTATCTGCTGCTTACCAGTCTGACGTCCTTCTATACCTTTGTAAATATTTGGTTTTTAGGAGATACCACACAAAATTAGTAAGAGTGCAACTTTTTTACTTTAGGCTGGAAAATAGTTTTTTTTTTTTTCTGGTGCCATGCATACTGAATGGATTAGATAAGAATTTAGAAGAGATGTTATCACTTGAGGGTAATAAAAACATAACTGTAATGTGAAAAAAATCAACCATTTTAACTACTGAAAGATTTCCTTAAAGCATTCTGTAATCAAAAGCCAATAATCATAAAATAGTAAGAGCCAATAACTTCCCTACACTAAGGATTTAATAAGTATCTCTCCAGCCATAAAACCATATTTATAAAGTCATTTCTTACACACAAAAATGTGTAGAGGAAGTGAGATAATGAGCCACAGGTAAAGAAGAATAAAGACCACAAAGAGAAATAGTACATCCTTGCTAGGCAGCTGAGGATGGAAGCTCCCTCAGCCTGGAATCGCATCCGGTGTGAAATCTGAGTATGCTTATCAGCATGGGACTGGAAGGGTCGCTTGAAGCTGTTGGAGTCTTAAGGACCTAAGAACAAAGTGAAAAAACAAAACTGAGAAAAACCCTAGCCACTTGTGCCTGGCCATGTTCTTCTGTCCTGTCTCTGGGGATTCCCACTTTCCATGCAAACTCTTGTGACCCTTGAAGCACTGTTTCTATTCCTAGAAGAAACCATGGAGGATGAAGAATGATTAATTTGTCCATCTTACTCAACGGGGCAGTTTTTCTTAAAGGTAAATGGAAAATGGTCATAGATTTAGTGGAGGTGGCTATCCTGTCCTCTTCTAGTTCCTAGTGACTTTGTCATCCTTGCTACTGGACCATCTGGTTTTAGTTGTTGGTTTCAATCTTAAGCAGTCAACTCGCCTTTCAAATCTTGGGAAGTAAAATGATAAGAAAATAGGAATTAGGAGTGTTGATGTGGGTGAATTCTCTTTACCCATTTGTGATTCCCATCACTCAATCTATATACATACATGCAGTGCTTATTGTATAAGAGGCACTAGGATAAATGTTTGCACACACTATTTTGTTTAATATTCATGTCTTTTCTCTCAATTAATCCTTAATGTCGCTAGCTTATAGATAAGGAAACACAGAAAGGACACATGACCAGCCAGATTCAGCTCCAAACCCAGGGCTATGCTCCAAACCCAGAGTTACAGGACAGAGCTTTCCTAGAACCTTTCTCTTCATTTCCATAAGCCAAAAATGTATCTTATTTTTCTTTCAAAAATTCAACTTCAGTAGTATTAAATTCCAATAAATATGTACTGACAACTTAATATTCACAGCATGTTTCACCAGAGCAGTCAATAAAAATGTGGGTCAAGGGGAATACAGTGACTCTTCCCCCAAATCTCTTAGTCCCTAAGTCTAATTTTTATCATTTTCTGCAACTCTGAGGAAAGAAAATAGAGATCTCTGTGATAAATTACTAGAAAGCAACAATTTTTTATTTCTATAGTAAGATTTAAAGCATCACATCTTGAGTTAATTTTCCCAATTAGCCTGTCACTCAAAGGAAGAGTATGGGGTGAAGGATGAATAGTTTTCACCTAGGAAAATTGGGGGAGGAACATTTTCATAATCACCAATGTGGTACCACTGAGGCAGGCAGATCTAGAAAAACAAAACAAAACAATTTCCTGGCTTTTAGACAGCATGATGACAAGGTGTGGAATGAGGTCTTTGTGGTAATCTTTGTGGAATTTTGCTTTGGGACTACCCACCCTTATTGCTGAGTTGAACACCCAATTTCTTCTTTTATCTTGGTAAATTTGGTAAAGCTTTCTTGTCTACTGGAATCCAGAGCCTATAGAAAACCTATTGGCACATGAGTCAAGTTGAGTGACGTCCAAAACTACTTGACTGAGGTTGTTCATCACCGTGACTTCTCCAGCATTTGGAACACAGTGGATTGCTAGTGTTGAGGGGATGCCCCTCTGAAATGAATATTTATTGTCACCAGCTGCAGAGGAGGGGACCTAAATAGGACTGTATAGAAGGAAAAAGCTATCAGTTTTGTTCAGGGTGCCATAAAGCACGTTGCTAAATTGATATATAAATTTATGCACTACATGGCTGACTTAACATGCCACAAACCAACACACTTAAAATTGATGCTCCATCCTTCCAGCCTATAACCTGTTGTGTGCTCTCACCTGTTAAGAGGCTGTAATGTGTGTCCATGAACCAGGCTGGGCATATTGTAGGGGAAGCTGAATCTCTTAGGGTTACGTGTGCAGGAGAGTACAATGCAATGTATCATTGTTGACAAAGTGCCTTCATGTGTGCATTTTCCAGGAATTTAAATTCAATGGCAAATACATTCTGGAGTTCATTCAATTGTGGCAGATGAAATGTACAGACCAAACTCTCAGAACCTGAGGGCAAGGATGGTGGCTTATTAATTTTATAATAACTATTTTTAGGCAGGCAGTCTGGTACAGGGTATGCATTTCATGAATATTTATGAAGTTAAGAGAAAGACCATTCCCCCTTTTTTTTCCTCTGCAAATCCTACCTAATCTTCCAAGCTCATGGTGGACCCATTTGCTTGTGATTACTCTGACCATAAATAGGTATACTATATATTAGGCATGGTTTACTTAAATGGTCAGTGATAGAGACAAAACACAAACAGGTGAAAAAGAAATGTATTATCTCAGTAGTTACCATGGCCAGGAATTGTCCTGGTTTTAGACAGGTACCTACATTTTGATAGCTATATATATATATATATATGCATGCCTAAGCAACTGTTTCACCATTCAACCATTCCACCATTTGACCAGTAACTATGACGCACATTGACCACCAGGGGGCATATGTTCAACACACAGGTATGGAAACATGGAACAGACTGATGAATCTCAGAGGGAAATGGGGATTTAGGAGGGCGGGAAGAGATTAACCAAAGATCTTATATGCATCCTAGAGGCCTGGCGCACTGATTCACATGGGATTGGGCTGAAATTGGCAGTCCAACATCCCCCAAGGGGTCCCGGATTATGAGAGGGCACAGGCCAGGCCGAGGGACCCCACTGGTGTAAGAATCCATGCACTAGGCCTCTAGTTTTCAAATTTTGCTGCATAATCTTCTACCTATTAGCCAGGGTTTCTAGCCCCAAAGTTATTCACAAATGGTCTCTCTCCCTTCTAGATTGTGGCTTCATTTATATATGACTGAGCTAGCCTGTATCAATTTACATTCTTTCCCTCAGATATCTTCAGACTGTCTCTTTTAGCTACTCTTCATGTTGCAGGGGTTTTGGATTATATTATCCTCTTCTTATTGTACTCAGAAGTGCTTTATTCTCCATGTGTTCAACAAACATTTTTGAGTTACTACTCTGTGCTCATCATTGGTGCTGCTAAGAATATAATAGTATTCTTAGAGTATACTGATCTTCTAAGAGTATACTGACCAGGATGGTGACATTCAGGGTACCATGTAAGCAGCAGTAGAGGATTATAATAGAGATGGTGAATCTAATAATCAGAAAAGGCTTCATATAGGGTGTGCTGTATACTCTAGGACCTAAAGAATTAATAGCAGAGGGCTGGGTAGGAAGTGAAGAGCAGAGTAATACAGCAGAAGAAACAGATTGTACCAAGGTTTAGCTGCTGGGTAACCTAGCCGATCGAGGAAATAAAATAAGTTAAATGTTCTGCAGAATAACCTCTGAGCTAGGACATTTCTGGAGATAAGGCTGGAAAAGTACACAGATCCTCATATGCCACAATATAGAAGTTTAGACTCTCTACTGAGGACTGTGGATCACTATTAAAAGACTCAGCACTGGCTGAGTAGCTCAGTAGGTTAGAGCATCATCCCAATGCATCAAGGTTGCAGGTTCAATCTCTGGTCAGAGCTCATACAAGAAATAACCAATGAATACATAAATAAGTGGAACAACAAATCCATGTCTCTCCCCCTCCTCCTCTAAAAATATTAATGAATTAAAAAGTTAAAGAATGAGGATCAGGGTAATGGCATGGTCAGAACTATATGTTGATAAGCTGCCCCTGAAGAATAAATCAGAGTGAACAAGATTGGAGGCAGAGAAGCTCGTTTAAGGAATGATGTTGAACTTTGAGACACAAGGTGGCCTATACACAGTTGGGAATTGTGGCATGGAGATAAGAGAGTGCTGCTTAAACTGCATTTACACAGAATAAAGCCCTTGCTATGACACGTGGATGTTCTTTTCTATATTTTGCCTTATGCATAGCCTAGTGTTCCTATGAAGTGAACAATAAAAACAATGAGCATAGTTTTTGGTTCCTTTGGGTAGAAAGGAGGTGGGGAAGGCATCATGCTTCCCAAGCTGTATTACTCAGCATTCCTTTGGAGGCCTGCCTTTCCAGACGGACACTCTGTTTCCCCAGGACTGCCTCCTCCATCCTCCGCGTTGTACTGGCGAGGGGCCATTGCTCGGTGGAGAAGTGTCCGGTCACAGCTGGCCACAGGACACTTGATCTCGAGTACATCAAAGAAGGAAGATTTAGTAAGAGAGGTCCCAAAGGAGGTAATGGACACAGGTTGATGGCTTTTTTTTATTTAACTACAATATTAGCTTCAGTTGTACAACATAGATGTGTGACATTTATATACCTTATGATATGATCACCACGATAAGTCTAGTATCCACCTGTCACTGTGAAGAGTTATTACAATATGATTGACTATGTTCCCTGTGTTGTACATTATATCCCCGTGACGTACGTAATTTACAACTTCTTTATAAATCGAGAGAGGAAAGTAAATACGTGTAGATGTCATCAAGAAATAAATATACATTATTCTCTGGACATATTACAGGCTGAGGTTTTAAATCCAGGAATAGTAATAGTTGTAAATCAGCAATCTGTGTAAAACATTGAGATTGACTCAGATGAGGTGTGGATAGTGATAAGCATGTGGGCATGGAGAATGAAATAAAAACTATGATTTTTTTAATCATCCCCTTTGTCTTTGAGCCTTAGTTTATAACAAATTTCGCAAACCACATGCCAGCTACATTTTTTTTTTGTATAGAATCATTTTTAGTATATCTGTGGGTGAAAGTCACAGGGTAGCATTTCTTGTAATTGTCTCATCCAAAAGTGCAACACCAGCCTTGCCAGGTAGAGATTTTTGTACTAGATGTATCCAAATAGAATTTGGGTTACCATCTGTCAGGAATTTGGGAGAAAGGATTCTTTCATTAAAGAGAAAGGTTGTTATTTATAAGAAAATAGAATTATAATATTCCAACTACTATAAACACCTTACGACTGACTGTATTTTCGATCAGGTTTTTTTTAGTCTAAAACATAAGTGAATGTATTTTATGCTGTTTTATGCTATATTTTTAGCTAGCAATGTTTTTACCTTTTTTAATATATGTTTGCTCCTATAACATATCATATTACAATTTTTACCAAGTTTTCCTTAAGTGGGCTTTTCTGAAGCACAATTCTGAATCTAGGATTATATCTTACATCTAAGAATTATTCATCTTAAATCTATTTTAACCACTTTAATACCTATTTAAAAAATACTTATTAAATACAGAGATGAGGACAGTAGTCTTATAGAACATTTAGCCTAACATTTTTGATTTTGCTTTTTCCCTTGTGTCTTATCTTTTAAATAAAATAATTCTACCATCCATTCATTATTCAGAATTATTTTTGAGCCATAAGCATGTGTGAGGTCCTCTGTTCATTCCTGGGAATACAGCAGGAAGACACAGAGAAACCTTCTGTTGGCATAGCTTTCAGGCTAAGAAAAAAATAAAAACCAGGAGGTAAGACTTAAATAACACAGGAACATCCATGTAAATGGGGCAAGATTTGGAATGGTGTTTGCTAGACTGTGATCATGCCTTAATGAGGTTACAAAAATCTAATTCTCCTAATTCTTATTCATTACATGGTCAATGAGTTGGAGATATTATGGACTAAACAAAGTTAATAATTCTTTACTGTAGGACTTCTCAGAGATTAATATCACAATTAAATGATTGTGCCTGTTAATTCTCTAAAAAACAAACCTCATAGAATATATGTAGTATTTTCCTAACACATTTGATCATGTTTCTTGAGAAACATCTTAGTGGAACTATTATTGTGTGCAACACATTTTAGCTAGGCTGATGGTATATATGAAAATTTTTAGTGCAATCAAGTAGGAAATATACTATGAAAGTCTAAAGAATCTGGAGTAAATAGAATAGTTACTGTCTACTTTTGAAAACTGCTCATAAGTGTCACTTAAACATGGAACAAAATACCCACCTCAAAAATAATAATATTCTCAAACTTGGATAATGTTAATTAGGGCAAATTTCATCAATGGATTTGAATGCCAAAGGGAGGGGGCATATCTTTGGATATTTATTTCATTCAGATCTATAAAGTATGTGTTTTAAAAGAAGTAATGTGATCACACCATTGCCTCTGGAGTACCACTTTTTAAATGAGATTGTGGTTCAGGATTATGTGGGAGAAAGGTCGTTGCCCTAGATAGATTGGACAGTGGCCAAAGAGCACTTAACTTGTATGGAGAAGGCACTTCAGTATTAACATACATTAAAGATGGCCTTTCCCCCAGAGACTCCCTCTGCCCTTTAGAGAAAGAAGCATTAAAGTGAGAAGGAATGATGTTGGACTTTGAAAACTGTCACAGTAACTATCTCATATTTCAGAGAGGAAGGGAGAGGGAGAGAATGATAGAAACATCAGTGATGAGAGAATCATTGATCAGCTGCCTTCTGCATGCCCCCTACTGGGGATCAATCCAGCAACCAGGGCCTGTTCCCTGACCAGGGATCAAACCAATGCTCAACCACTGCGTCACAATGGCTGGGATGAAAGCTGTGACAGTAACTCTTGCTACAAAGTCCTCTAAATTCTCTTTCAGTCAGGAACCAACTTGCTATAGGGAACCAAAAGAAGGCAGAAACACTAGCTGGATAGACTTGAGAGAATAGTTTGGGCAGGTCTCCTTGTGTAGAAAGCATATGGTTTTATTTTCCAGATCTTGAAGCCAAGGCATGCCCTTTCCACCTTCCCAGCCACACCCTTGGAAGGTAGTTTAATGTTGAATGAGAAGATTTGAAAGCAGCAAAGCTTTCCGCTCCTGATGAAGCTGAGATTGGGGAGAGAGCATACAATGGCATGGTCCGACCTCCTGCAGGCTGGATGGTCCTGGGCAGAATTACAAGTGTCAGGATTTTAGTTTCATTTTCTTTAAATTAGAGGATTGGACTCTAAGCAAAGGGGTTTCTAGTTGTAAGAATTGGACTGTTGGTGATTATTGGGGGTGGGGGGGTGGTTGTTTCAGGACCATTGGATGCCTTATGGATCATGTACCCAGACAGCCTGGGAAGAATGAATGGCTGAGTCACTCTGGATTCAGACTGAATTTTCAGTTGGGTGTTAGGTATAGAAAGCACATGGACAACTCTGCCCTCAAATGCATGGGGTCAGAATGCACACAGACTTTTTATAGAACTTATATTTTTACTAGAGGCCTGGTGCATGAATATTCATGCACTGGGGGGGGTGTCCCTCAGCCCGGCCTGCCCCCTCTCACAGTCCAGGAGCCCTTAGGGGCAGGAGGTGACCCAGCAATCAGGGGAAGACGACGCCCCATCACACCTCTGCTGCTGCCACTGCCGGCAGTGTAAGCCTTGGCCAGCCCTGGTTACCTGAGCCTTGGGTGGCCCTGGGTGGAAGGGCAGCCACCATCTGAGGCTTGCCTCTGCCTCAGGTCAACCCTGGGCAACTGGGGGGCTGAGGGAAATTGGGGAATCCAGAGGTAAGCACACAACAAGGCTAGGCCTGCCTGGGGGTGGGCCTAGCCTTGCTGCACCCCTGCCACCCCGGTGGGGCTGAGGGGACTGGGCGCTGCCATCATGTGGCTGTGGGCACTGCTATCTTTGAGATCAGGGCAGTCAATTAGCATATTACCTCCTTATTGGCTATGGGTGCCACCATCTTTGAGGATATGGCAGTCAATTAGCATATTTCCTCCTGATTGGCTTTGGGTAGTGCCATCTTTGCAACAGTGTGAGGGTCAGTTAGCATATTCCATCTTTATTAGATAGGATTATTAAAGTCCCTGAATGAATTAAACTTGGTTAATACTAGGTTTTGAGATGGAATGAATTGTTCATTATCAGCTTGCTTCTGTTTTGGGTTAAGTAAGATATTCCTCTTCACAGAAAAAGAATTCAGAAAACAGGCCTATTCTAAGTGATATCTGTGCCATGTATGACGTGCATAACCTGTTTTTAAATTGCCATTTATATTTCACTTTGGGAAACTCAGAAATTTATTTTCATGTTGAACAATTCAGTTTACCATAGACCCTGGTACATCTATGGCGATTTCTCTTCTCTTTATAAATAAGGAAATGTCATTATTAGAAGAAGACTTATTGAAGATAATAAGTTAAAAATGACATAATGAATATATATTGAGTTCCTTTTCTGTGCCCAAGCCTTTATATGTATTAGTTCTGCTCCTCACTATAGCCTGCAATTGGGTTCCTTCTCCTGTATTGCTGTGCTTACTATTTCATTCTATTCACCTAGTTGCCTCTAATCTGCATTTTCAGGGAAAACTACATTTGCTATTTAAAATATTGTCCTTTAAAATTGAGCCTAAACCTCCATTAGCCCCTTCCCTGCATTATACTTGGCATAGCGCTTAATATAAGATGGATAACCAAATATTTGATGAAATGTATTTGTTGATCTAATAGATATATATTTATGTCACTAAATTTGTATATGCTATTCTATATATGTTTTTCATCAGTCCTATATCTCCTCTTAGGTAAGAGTGAAAGTATAAACTTACTATTGACTTAACAGCCCAAATTGATAGCTAAAATGAGAAGCATTATTACATTCACAACCAAACTATAAACTTTAATGCTTTTCTTAATGGATAAAAGTGGTGCTTTTTAAACTTTAGTAAGTATACAAATGACTTTTTAGTTAACCAAGTTTACACTTCTAGTGTATTTAATTTGCTTCAACTGACTTCTGGCAAATGTGTTTTTTTAATTAATCAACTCAGTTCCTTTTGAGAAGCAGGTGCCATACCATATACACAGTCATAAATAAATAAAAATATATATTTCCATTTGATAAAAGAAAAACAATGGCTCTACATTAAGAATAGTTAATGTTTGTTTTATTTTGCTAAAAGGAAAACAATAGCTATACATTAAGAATAGTTTGTTTGTTTTATTTGCTTTCTTACATAACAACTGCCCATATAGAACACTTGTGTTGGGCATACACAGCACTTCCATGTGTTTTTTATACTTACAAAAAGCTTGCAAGATGGGCATCATTCTTTCTAGTTTGTTGAGACTGGGGACTCCTTGGAAGCAGCACAGGAAGTTAATAATCTAGTCAGTGAGACTCCGATCCCTGAATTTAAAAGATAGACATCTGGTGAGTTTACTCTCTGCTGAGTTAAGCTCACATCAGTTTTCCTTTTAGCAGGCAGCTTCCCTCATGCTGATTCAGAGAGTCGGGTTCTTTCCATTTTGGGGTCTCTTCTCTGTCATTCCCCAGGGTCATGGAAGGGCTCTGTGTTCTGAATGTTACCCATTGTACTAGCTTGCATTTGATGGCCTCAAATAATGAGAAGAGAGCAGGTGGAGAGAACTGGGGGCGAGGGGTATGTGGCAGCGATAGTCCCAGGCTAGGCTTTGTAAAGTACAAGGGTTAGAAGTTGTGTGTATGCATGTGTGTACTCACTTGGGATAAGATCCTCAATTTTTTAAAGATATTTTTATTGATATTTAGAGATAGAGGAAGGAAGAAGGATAAATAGAAACATTGATGAGAGAGAAACATCAATGTCAATCAGCTACCTCCAGTGCACGCACGCACACACACACACACACACACACAGCTGGGGTTCGAGCCTGTAACCCAAGCATGTGCCCTGAACTGGGTATCGAACCAGTGACTTCTTAGTTCCTGAATCGATGCTCAACCACTGAGCCATACCAGCTAGGCAAGAGCCTCAATTGTTAGTAATGAGAACACTTCATTGGAAACATTACATAAAGGAAAGGTCCCATGTGTCCATGGTTATCTGAAGACTCAAATCTTGAGCTGTTTAAATGTTCATTATCATATCTTTACATAGTGTTCACATTTTCTAGAGTCAGTGCTACGATAATGAAAACCAATAAGCACAATGTTTAAAGTCTCCTGAGAAGCATGTCTGTACATTGTGCAGGGCCAGGACTCCAGTAGGCAGGCAGGGAAGGCAGGGAGGGCACCGAAGTTAAGGGTTGTCAAGTGCTGATGCTGCGCCTGCAGAAGGGAGCTATGTGTGGGTGGCCCTACTAGCCAAGGAAGTGCCACTTCAACCCCAGAACTCCTGGCCTGTTGGTGCCCTCAGTGGATATTAATAATATCTGACAAAGGCACCGTCAGTGGTAAAGCTCGGTGTCCAATGCCACTTTCATCTCAACATTTTTCTCAAGAGACCAGCTTTGCCTCCGAAAGCAATCAGATGCATTTCTAGTTCATCTCAGCACATCAGGCATTCTCGTGGATGCACTGACTAAGCATATTCTGCTTGCGCCAGCCTGGCCTGCAAACTGGCCTTCTTCTCAGCTTCTGCAAACTTGTCAGACATCTGAAAGCCAGGATGTGTACTTATCTTCAAACATCCTTTCTTTTTATGACTGTCAGTTCTCTTCAGAGGTGCTGCTTCAGAGAGAATGAGCCTCTCCCACACTGAGCAGAACAAAAATAAGCGCCTGAAATACCGGAAAGGGTCTGCATAACACTACCTGTCTCTCTCTGCCTGGCTCTCTGTACTTTTCACTTTTTCTATAAAATCGCTGCTTAGAATTGAAGGGGAAAAAACAGTCAAATAAGAGAGGATAGTCTCCACCTATTGCAAATATATATGTATGTCAGGTAAGACTAGTTCATTAAAAAAAGCACTGCCTCATACATGAGGTAGCATGCATTATAATCAGCCAAGACAGATGCTTGTGGAAAGCTATGTGTCTGTCTATTCCCTTCTCCCCAGTAGCTCTCACAAAGTTATTGTTTTGTAACCAGCAAATTAATGAAGCATTGTAGGAAACTCCACGGGGGATCACAACCACAAGGATCATCCTATAAATAGTTGCATTTTTGTGTACTTAATAATGTGCATCACTGGCCTGTGTACGGTAGGGAGAAAACAGGTTCTTAAAACTTAACAGCACAAATTTCGAAGATCAGTTTCAAGACCATTACCAGATACACCATGACTGGTGAAAGAAGTAATTTACACCAGTGATCACTCAATGAATTCCTTTGGTTTGAAAATAGAATGGTGATATGTATGGAACTTCTGTTTTTAATGTGAGTTTTTAAATATAACTTCATGGTGTCATGTTAGCTGTGAATGCAATTCTCTTGAAGTCTAGAGCTATCCCAAATTCATTTCTCCTCATTAGCTCAACCAAAATCCGGGCTCTTAGGAAAGACAGTTGTTTTATTTCTTTTTAATTGAAATATATATATTTATGAAGTGTTCTCCCTTTTTCTACACTTTTCTTCAGCTTAGATCATGGTGTAGTGCTCAATTTCTGATATTTTGTAATGAGTAGTTATGTGCATGGCCATCATTATATTATTTAGAAAAATCTGCCAAGTTTCTTTTTGGGATGGTTGTATTCAAAGTGAATACAATCTTTATAGCTTTGATGTTGTTTGTTTTTTCAAGTCAAAAGGTGCAACAGCATTTCACAGTGTGGTCTGAGTTTTGCTCATACTCTGAACACAAATTTCAAAGCCATTTAAAAACCAGATTATAAAACTAATCAGCTTTTTATTTTTCAAAATTAGCATTGTACGAGTCTGCTACTAATTATTTAGAATCTATAATTATTAATTGTAGTTAAATAAACTTTATAACTTTATTCTTATACAAGCTAACATATATGTAAGTGAAACCATATAAAACTCCTAAAAAAATTTTAACTAACAAAAAGAAAAGTCTATCTCTTATCATTTGATCTAAGTTAAATAATCATTGCCACCATTCTACTGAAGAAAATAAAAATGAAAAACCTCCTGAAGTGGTATGACCCTAAGCTGAGCATGTTTTAGTTCTCTAAAAATAGTTTGAATTACTTCTGATAGAGTGCATTGCTACAGAGAGCAGTCCCTCTGGTTACTTTGGGTTTCTGAGTTGCAAAGCATACAGGTATTTTAATTATTCTGCAGAATCAAAGTGAGTTGATGCAATAGCCTTTTTCATGATATTAAGTGTATTCAGGAACATACACACGTATGCACAACTCAGTATTCAAATCCCAGAGAATTCTCAGGGATCAACATTCACCTGTTTTCCCCTCTAAAAAATAATTTATTTTATGTATGCCCTAAATTGTTCTAGTTTTTGTTGTTGTTGCTCTGTAGGGATGGATGATAGATAGATGATAGAGAGATAGATAGATGACAGATAGATGATTGATAGATAGATAGATAGATAGATAGATAGATAGATAGACAGATATTTCCCCCTCCGCCCCCCCCACTTTTTAGAAGCTGTGGTGGAAAATTAACATTCAAAATCAAAACTGGCAGTGAAGTGCATGTTCAGAGGTAGCTCAATATCGTACTAAAAACATGGTCTCCATGGTCAGAGAGCCACCTAGCCAAATTAGAAGATTATTGTCCGAGTGACATCAGTAAAGGCACTCACCTCTCTATGTTTCATATGTGTCCCAGGAAAATGGAAATATGAGAATAATGATAACAATAACAGCCAGCACTTCATCTTTGCCATGCATTCTACTCATTACTTTCCTCGGTGAACTTATTTACTAAAAAGGAACTATTATTTCCTGTGTTTTACAGAGCATGGCTGCTCAGGGAGGGTAGGTAGCATGCCCAATATCTCTCAACAGCTAATAAATGGAATGGAAAAGCCAGCATATAACTTATAGGGCTGTTGTAATGACTAATGAGATAATGCATATGAAAAGTGTTAGCCTGAGGCCAAGGTTAGGTATTAAAATGGGGGACAGGCTAATTAGATAAAAAATACCCCAACTTACAGAGTAATAAAAAAGCACAAAATGATGGGGAACAAATCATGTGGACAAAGTGTATTTTTAATATTGATTATCTCAGTGTGAATGGAGCCCCCTGCTGTATTAAGATAAGGGATAGAGATAACAATTTTAGTGGCTTGATTTTTTTCATCATCCTTAGAATAAATCTCATTATCACTGAGAAGTTAAGTCCCTAATAAAATGTAAAGTGAACTAACCAAAACTAGTGGAAAAGCTTATTGCCTTGACCATGTACACTTTAGTTTCAAAAAAAAATATTCAGTTACTTCCTTAAAAACATTTATTTTCAATTGCAGTTTACATTCAATTTTATTTTCATTAGCTTCAGATTGGATTTATTTTTTGGGTGGTCTTAAATGTAGCTCTCATGTACCAATGTGACTAGCTATTAGAGCTGCTACCGTGCTCTTTGTACAAAATGCTGCCATTGGACCTTTGGTGTCATGGCTCCTCTTAAGGGGGACTGAGTCTTGCTCCCTTGTATTCTAGTTTAGGAGGTCGAAAATGTGTAAATCTGCCCATGACCTGTAATTTGATCAGCACTTTGTAGGCTCAGATGTATAAGACAGAGCACTGTAAAGAGTTTAGAATGTGGAATTGCCTTTTGGGGAATATTTGCACTTCTCTCTGTCCTTCAGAAATCCTTGTCCACAGCCCTGGGGACTTTGCTAGTAGAATTTGAGAAGCTATGAAAAACAGAAAGAATATTAGTGGCTTTGAGGGTGTTTGAAATATGGGACAAGGATAGAATGAAAACTCACTTTCAAAAGCTAGCCAGTGGAGAGAAAAATTCCCTGGGGATGTTCAAGAATAATGATGAAGGAAGGGATTTGTTGTTGTTATTGTTAATCCTCACTGGAAGACATTTTTCCATTGATTTTATAAGAGAAAGTAGAAAGGAGGAAGGGACGGGGAAAGGGAGAGGAAGGGAAGAGGGGAGAGAGGGAGAGAGGGAGAAAGGAAGAGAGGGAGAGGGAGAGGGAGAGGGAGAGAGAGAGAGAGGCAGAGAAAGAGAGAGAGAGAAACATCAGTATGAGAAAGAGACATCTGTTGGTTGTCTCCATCACCTCAACTGGAACTGGGTCTGGGTATGGAACCTGCAACTCAGTTATGTTCCCTTGACCAGGAATTGAACCTGTGACCTTTTGTGCTCCCTGAGCTGCCACACTGGGCAGGTGATTAATAAAGAAATCTAAAAAATCAAAATTTGAAACCCATGCAGGAAGAGTAAAAAGGTGAGAACAAACTTTAGCGTGTCCATGAGCAAACATTTATAAAAGACCAATTGTGTTAACAATAAGATGCTTGGGTCATTTTGTAAACACATTAAAGAGGAAACAATTCAAGTCCATGAGGCCAGGATGCTACAGAGCACTGCTTTAAAGACTCGGGGGTGAACGTGGCCTGGGTCTGAGGGAGAAATGGGAGAGACACTTATGAATGCTTGAGGATGGTAGGACTTGGGTAGGCAGAGAAGGAAGGGGGGGGGGGGGGAGGAATAAGAAAAATGGAAAGTAAAAGGTATGTTGGAGGATATGAAAAAGGGTTTGTTCCAACAAAAGGTCCAGGAAGGTGATTATTTGAAGATAAATGGAGTGCCAGAATCCTGGGATAGCAGAGACTTACACAGGGATCATCCAGTCTATTGTATCAATAGTTTATTAGCTTTGAGTGAGGAAATAAGAGATGCAGAGGGTGAAGTGTGTAGAAGAGGTTGGGAGGAGCCTTGTAAGAGTTTGGATTTTACAAACAATAGACTCTCTTTTAAAGCTTTTGTGGATCAATCCATTGAGAGGAACTTCTATTGCAATAGAGAGGGTGCTACTAGAGCTAAAACTAGAGTGAACAGGTGTGTGTATGTGTGTGTATGTGTCTATGTGTGTGTACGTGCGCGCGTGCACATACACACACACACACATTCATCTCCTCTGAGTATTAAAAAAGAAACAGATATAAAGGCTTTATCTTAGAGGACAATGATATTTCCTAATAGTGAGGCTGAAGACTGAAGTTAGTGCCAGGGGAAGTTTCTGGGATCTCCTTTTACTGGTCCTTAGAAGGGAAAATAGGGGTGGATTTTTTCTGCTCATTGATGAATTAAATGTGAACATCCCTGGGAAAGAAAATGGATGCTATTTTTCGAATTTAACTCGACAAGGGAATTATTTGTGTATATTGTTTTTGTTGCAGAAATAATTTATTTTTATGAAACAAAAAATAGAGATTAACAAAAATAATTGAAGATCATTTGTCATATGTCTACACAGAGATCCACTAATATATGTATCCAATATATTTAGACATATTTCCAGAATATGTAGATATAATTTCCAAAATGGAATCATATTGTGCATATTATTTTACAGTATTATCTTTAAAAAGATAATATATAATAATATAAAATACTAATAGTGTACCAAGAACACCTATTCATGTCAATATATATTTTTAGAATGATATTTTAATTTCTGCACATATTTTATTCTGTATTTGTAGTGTTTTATTTACTCGGTTTCATGCTGATTCTCTTTACTAATTTTTATTTTATTGATAATGCAGTAATAAGTATTTGGGTGAGATAAATACCGCTGCATTGTCTTTCATTCATTCTTTCACATGGCTCAATATGTAGATTTATATTGCTATTATGTGCTAAGCTCTCTTTTGGGCATGAGGATACAGTGATGAGCACGTTTGAGAAAGCTTTGTATTTTCACGGAATTTAACTTCTAGTTGGGAGAGAAAAAAAGTAAGCCAATAAATGAATACAAGTAGATATGAAAAAAATAGTCAATACCATAAACGTAATAGAAATGGGGGGGAGATGGGAGGAATATGGTCAGGGAAGGGCCCATTGAGTTGGTTTGACCTTTGAGTTGAGCTCTGAGTCCCAAGGAAGAGCCTACCATCCTTAGAGACATAGCTTTTCCAGTATGTTAGACATTCAGATAAAATAGGTAAGACTAAAGAGCTTGGAGTATTGGTAAAATAGAAAAAGGCTAGTGTGGTTGGGCTTAGTGAATTGAGGTGAGGAAAGAGAAGAGGTAGTGGGAGGGGAGATCAAAGAGGTACGTAGAATCCAGGTCATGTAGGACTCGGAAGGTGAATGTAATACTTTTGTGCTTTATTCTAAGAGTGATAAATAGCCTTTGGGTGATATTAATCAAAGGAAACATGATCTGCTTAATGTATCCGCTACCATGTGGAAGGTAAGGGTTAGAATCAGAGAGACTCACAAATAATGGTGTCTTAAACTAGATTGTTAGTATCGCAAACAGAGAGAAGCAGGAGATTTGTGCTAATATTTGAAGGTAGAGCTCTCAAAATGTACTGCTTAATTATTTTCTACAAATATCCCCCGAAATGTAAATGTCAGAGTAAAGGGTATGCACAGTTTAGAGACCCCTGTACATAGTCGCCAGTGTTCACGAGGGAATTTGTACCATTTAGCAGGCAATTATAGTTTCTACAATTTGTCAGAAAGTATGCATGCACAGGAGTAAGGAACATCTTTGTGCTCAAGGAGGTGATGAGTTAATATGTTGAGAATGTACTTGCTACTTATTGTCTTAGTATGATGTTTATTTAGGTGGTAACTTCTACATCAGATGTAATGCCTTTTCTCCCATGTTGGGGGGGGGGGCATAAAAACAGAAATACCTTAGCATCCTAACCTGTTGTTGTTTTTTTGTTTCAAACTATAAAATTAAATATTAAAAAAGAAAATAACAAAATAAAATATCATTGTCTACATCCAAATATCCACTAGAAGGCAAATACCAAGCAGAAAAATATTCAAAGAGTAACAACAGGCAATTCACAAAATAGTAAAGTTAAAAAAGTTAAGAAACAAACAGGAATTAATTTGTACTTTTTTTTTTTAATAACATGAAGTCAAAGATACCAGAAACATTTGAGCTTTAGAATTAGAAAACAGTTTACAAAGACTGCAAGAAGCCAATATATTGCACATTTAGAAAATTTTATAATGAAGAGATAGATACATTTAAACATAAAGTTGGCAAAGCATTTATTGGGATATAATTATTTTATTCCTAGGAATGGCCTTTATGATACATAATCCAGTTGCCTCATTGTATAATTGAAGAATTGGGAGCCTCTAACCATATAATGGGTGTCTTCTCAGCTCATCCTGATGGGGCCACATGTCCCTAGTATGAATGAGGGGTACTTATTTTGTAGCATCACTGGACTTTTTCATTCTTAGATAACAAAGCAATTGTTGTTAACCCTAAATCCTAAGTTATTCCGCTTTAGTACTTTTTAAAAAATATATCTTTTATTGATTTTTTTTACAGAGAGGAGGAGAGAGAGATAGAGAGCTAGAAACGTTGATGAGAGAGAAACATCGACCAGCTGCCTCTTGCACACCCCCTATCAGGGATGTGCCCTTGACCGGAATCGAACCTGGGACCTTTCAGTCCGCAGACCGATGCTCTACCACTGAGCCAAACCGGTTTCTGCAGCTTTAGTTCTTTTGAGTTGGAAACAGATGCAGAGACTTGAGAGGGTTCACCCAAGATCACAGCAGAGGGACATGAAAGTACTAGGGTATGAGCCTGGTGTGTCTGACCTTGGAGACCATGTACTTTTACAATCAGTTTTAAACATTTCCTTTTTTAATTTACACACAGAAAAATGCACTCACTCTAGGATACAGTTCTGACACATGCCTGAAGTGATGAAGCACCATTGCAGTTAAGATGCAGAGCGGTTCTAGTACCCAAAAGTGTCCCCTCATGCTGGCACCTAAATTGTCAACCTCCCCCCACGCCTCGAATTCCAGGGAGTCACTCATCTGTTCTTTGACTCTGAGGTTTTACCTTTTACAGAATGTCTTATACATAGAATCATATACTTTTTCACCTTTTGAATCTGGCTTCCCTTGCTTAACTTTCTATATGTGGAAACCATTGAGGATGCATGTACCTATAGTTTGTTCTTGGTTTTTGGTGAGTAGTATTCTGACTCAGAAACGTACCACAGTTTGTTTATCTCTTCATCTGCTGAAGAAAGTTCATCCAGATGACTTCCAGGCTTGACAGTTACTGTAGAGCTTCTGTAAGCATTCCCCACAGCAGTAGGATTCCTGGCTCATATGCCAAATGTAAGAAACTGTCACACTCTTTTCCAAGTGGTTGATACTGTGTACTCCCACCTGCTATGTGTAAGTCTCCATTGTTCTGCATCTTCACCAGCTCGTGTGATTGTCAGTGGTTTTTAGTGCTTCTATTTTAGCCTTTCTAATAGGGGCATAGTAGTATCTCATTTTAGTTTTTACTTTTATTCTCCCTGTTGACCTAGGATGTGTTCTATCATTGCAAGTGCTTATTTACCATTTGTAGATCTTGAATGGTTAAGTATCTGCTCACATCTTTTGCCAATTTTTATGGGATTGTTTGTTGAGTTTTCAGAATTCTTTATACATTTAGATATTTGAAAGCTGTCCTTTGGCAGATATGTGATTTGCGAATATTTTCTCCCAGTCTGTTGTTTGTCTTTTCACTGGCTTCATTATGTCTTTCATGTAGCAAAACTTTAAAATGTTGTTGATACCCAAATTATATATTTTGTCTTATTATTGTGCTTTTTGAGTTTATGTCTAAAAAACATTTTGCCTAACTCAAGGTCACAGAAGATTTCTCCCATATTTTCTTCTAAAAGTTTTATAGTTTTACATTTTATATATAAGTCTCTGACTGATTTTGAATTAATTTTTGTATAAGGTATAACATATGGGTTGAGGTTCTTATTGATTTGTTTGTATATTTATTTATTTGTTCATTTATGTAGATATAGATGTTCCAGCTGATGCAGACTGTTAAGAAGATTGTGCTTCCTCCAATATAGTTTTTGTGTCTTTGTCAGAAAATAGAGCTTATTTGTGTGGGTTTATTTTATTCAATTTTATTGACATACTTTTCTATCAATACCACACTACCACATTGTCTTAGTATAGCTTATTAATGTCTCAAAACCCAATAGTGTGAATCCTCCCACTTTGTTTTTCCCTTTTAAAATTGTTTTGATTTCTCATTCCTTTCATTTGCATGGGTTTTTAGAATCAGCATATCTACAAAATATTCTGCTTGGATTTGATGGAATTTTACTTATAGACCAATGGGGGGGAATTCTTAACAAGACTCACTTTTTAAACCAGGAACATAGTATATGTCTGTATTTATTTATGGTTTTGGCGTGTGTGTGTGTGTGTGTGTGTGTGTGTGTGTGTGTGTGTTACAAATATCCTACATTTTAGACTATTTGTAACATAGACACATGCAAACAATGTATCTGGTTTATTTTCTATTTTCTAGTTTTGTAATTCATAAGCCTTCAAGGCTGCAGTTTTACAAATCAAGAAACTATTCTATAATAGAGAGCCTCAGACTGATTTGTTTTTTCAGAGCACGAACTATAGTGATCTACCAAAAGAAATCTTACCTATATTTATTTTAAGTACTTTAAGGAGATATATGAGGGAGAGAAAAATACATCAATAAACTCACCATTGAAATGGTCTTTCTTCACATTTCAATTGGCTCCCAAATCTGACTACTATTTTTTACTTTGCATAGTCCTTAGGTGGTTTTTAAAAATTCCCTTTAGAATGTTTAGTTATAATTAGTGGTTTTCCCTCCTATTTGGAGTTGAAAGTAAATTGGTTTGTTTCATAATGTGGGATTATTAAATGTGAAGAGTATGCTTTCTCTATGAAAGTTCAAAGGATTTGTCTTGGGAAGGTGAAGGCCTAGGAAACAAGGTGGAACACAGAACCACTCTTTTTAAGCCCAGTAATAGTTATTTTATAGATTCATTAGTTTCTCCCATTCTTGACATTGCCATGATGTGTTGCTTAAAAATAAATAAAATGAAAGTTAAAGTGACCGCAGAATCACCAGGGTCTGTTTAAGAGCATGTCTTAGCAGGCATTGCCTTGCTGACAGATAACAGAAATTCGCATATGACACAGGATCTCACAATATTACCTTTTATTGAGCCCAAAAGAAAAAACAATGTCCTATGGCCAAGCACAGCTCAGCTGAATGATAAACTCCAGTAGCATCCAAATAATATTAACTCCCCTACATCTTAAGAGAGCTTATTATCAAAGCTTAAGTAGCATTATCTTCTAGTAGAGATAATAAGCACATTTTCCATTTTATCTCCAAGAATTTGATATCACTAAATGTGTTCTCTCAAGCACAATATAAATGGCTTATTTTATTTATATTCTGCATTTTAGGCTATTTGTTACATAGACACATGCAAACAACGTATCTGTTTGTTTGTTTCCCCCCGTTTTCTAATTTTATAATTCATAAATAAGCCTTTAAGGTTGCTTTCTTACAAATCAAGTCACTATTCTAGAGAGCCTCAGACTGTTGTTTTTTGGTTTTTTTTTACTAAAGCAGAGTGTTGCAGAACCTTCCAGAGCTCGAACTACAGGGATCCAGCAAAGGAAATCTTGCCTACAGTTATTTGATATACCCTGAAATTATCCAAATAGAAGTTTGATTCTTCAGCTACTCATTCAGAAGTAGGGTAGGGCTGAATTCTAAATGAGATCAAAATTTGTATATTTTTGAAACCAGGGAAAATACTTAACTTTTTTTTTTCTGCGGCAGAGGGGTTATGCTTTTCCTATGGAAATTGTTCAATGATTTTAAGCAGATATTAGAAGTCATACTTAAAAATTCTATAACCAAATTAAGATGTACAAATATCAACAAAAGTTGGAAATACTCCGGAACTTCATGGAGATTAAAGTGTATATTTTGTCCTCAAAACTATGCAGAAACATGATCCCAGGGTGCTTTTTTAAGCCCCCAGGGCATTATGAACTGATTTTAAAATAGGATGATAATTATCCTTTCAAATGAATATGTGACCCTTCATTTGGTCATCCACATAAGGGTGAGAGCACAATTACATTGGACCCATAGGCTTCTAATAGATGAAACATGTCACAATATATATGTAAATGCTTTATTCATAATCTATAGTGTTTGTAGTTTACACATCCCATTTGCATTATACACTTCATTGTCATCATAATCTGCTGGTTAGGTCAGGCATGTATTAAAAGCCCCATTTAGAGCTAATGGAACCGAAGTGAAAAGAAATGGTATAAATTTCCATCCTAGACACAGCTGAGAGATGCTGGCGCTGAGACTCTAAGGCCACTGTTCCCTTTGTGACAACAAACTTCCTCAGCAGCGAAGAGCCCAGCCTGCTGATTCATAATCCTGGGATTAAAGTTCTCACAAAACAGTGTTTGAGAGGATATTGTTTATTATCTGGGAAGCCACATGAGTTCCAGTGTAAATGTCACCTCTCCTGGGAAACTCACCTTCATGAGACCAGTTAGGATTTTCATCAACAAACTTACCATTACTATGACAATAAATTAACTATTTTTAAGCAGTGTTTTGTCTCACCGAAAACAACCCTGCGTACCCCATTTTGGGAAAGACAAATTAATTATAAAGTAATCACTTCTCTCCCTGGGTAATGTGTAATAAGTTTTATAAGGACATGATCTCTTTACTTCTTTATTTATAGTTCCTACAATAGTGCCTGACACATAGTAGGTACTCAGTCAGAATGGGTTTAATACATTAATATGTGCCTATATACACTGAGTGACCAGATTATTATGATCTCTGAATGCATAATAATGTGTCCACTCCGTGTATGGTGTGTGTGTGTGTGTGTGTGTGTGTGTGTGTGTATTTATTTATTTATTTTTTATTTATTTTTTTATTTTTAGAGGCCCGGTGCATGAATTCGAGCATGGATGGGGTTTGGCCAGCTGGGCCTCTAAAAATAAAAAAATAAATAAAAAATAAATAAATAAATACCATACACGGAGTGGGACATGGGTGATTGGTTGACCTGCCTGCTGGTCGAAATCCTGGTCGAAGGGACAATTTGCATATTAGCCTTTTATTATATAGGATATACACTGAGTGGCCAGATTATTATGCATTCAGAGATCATAATAATCTGGCCACTCAGTATATGTGAATAGTGTATGTGTATAGTATATGTCTGCTGTACGGCTGTATATATTTTCTTTTCTTATGAATATAGAAATGTTTGCCTTTTTCCCAAGTCCTCTTAGGTACAAAATAAGCATATTTTCTGCTCACTTTTACAGGATTATACATTGACAATGTATTTTCAACAAGCCTGGAGAGATAAGAGGCTGTCGTACAACGTCATACCTTTAAACTTAACTCTGGACAACCGAGTCGCAGACCAGCTCTGGGTGCCCGACACCTACTTCCTGAATGACAAGAAGTCGTTTGTGCACGGCGTGACCGTCAAGAACCGCATGATCCGCCTGCACCCCGACGGCACCGTCCTCTACGGCCTCAGGTGTGTAGTGTGCTTGCAGAATGGGATTCTTCCCGAACCAAGCTGCTATTGCTTTCTACTGGAGGGGAACATGTGCTGTTTTCCTTACTCCCTCTTCCAGCCTCCTGAGAGGCAGTTAAACCTCCTATCCCACCAGACATCTGAGAGCTCAGGGCAGCTTGCTTACAGAGGGACTTAGCCCCAGCTAAGACTAAGCATTTTTTTTTCTTCTGAATTATATCAGCTACTGATCCGAAAGCTGCTTTCTTTAAGGAGTAGGGATAAACAATGCCAAAATAGCTGAGACCTAGAGTTCCTTAAGGTGGAGAAAATTGTGAATGCCAAACCCTTGTTTGAATGTGGCAGATGCGCTCTTGTCCGTTGGTCCTAAGTTGCATGAACCGGGTCTGGTCCTCTGGTGACAGGAAGACTTTTTGCATCCTCTCACCCTCCAACGAGGAGTCAGACTTGCAGATAAAGTCACGATCTTAGATTTATTATTAATGAATATACACTATTAAATGTGCCTTTCACCAGAAAAGAATGGTGAGGTTCTGCTGTTTGGATGAGGATAAATTGTAAAATAAGACAGTTTCTTCTTTTGAAGTTTGTTTTGTATTAAAGCAAATAGTTTCTTTAAAAGTAAAAAAAACAAAACAAAAAAAAACACTACAGTATAAAGAATTTCTCCGCATTATAGTGCAAGAAACTCTGAATTGGAAAATGTTCATTTGTCTTTGATCTAGTCCATTTTCCATAAGTATATAGTCACTTTACCATAGTAATGATGATGATAACAATAGTATTATTTAGTCAACACTTGTTAGAAGTCAGCTAAGCACTTCCCATACATTAATATAGTCAATGTTTACAATAACCTCATAAGTTAGAATCTTATAATCTTTATTTTTAAATAAAGAATCTGAGGCTTATGGAACTTGCTAAGATCACGAAGAGTGTAAACTGAGAGAATGGGAAGAGTGTAAACTGAGAGAATGGGATTCAAAACTTCCCATTTCAGAGCCAGAGCTCTGATGGCTCTGATTGATTTTTCTTACCTGGCATATCTCATTTTCATTACCTACTCTGTTCAGCATGCCAGATGAATACATTGTTTAGATCCTTATAAACTTGCTTCTTTCGCATGTCTGTAGAGAAAATGACCTTTTGACTATGGAGAGAGGGAGAGTATGAGGCAGGGAGAGAACATGTCTGTATCCTATGTTAGCCTCTAAAGGTAAAGAGATGAATTGGAAATTTATAAATGTCTCATTTCAGTCTTATCTGCCCTCTAGATAAACCCAGTCAAAGTTGTCAATACATTCTAAATGCACAGATGCAATGCTGAATGGATGGGAAATCAGCAATCACCATGTCTTGGGAATTGAGGGAGGAAAGAGAGGCCCAATATAGATGATAAATATGTATTCTTTATATTGTAAGCCAATAATCAGACAAAGAAAACTGATGATTGTTCGTTCTTATCATTAAGAGGCGCTGAAAGTAAGAGCTGTAGCTCAGACTCACAATAGGAGGGAGTCATCACTCTTCCCTCCCCACTCCTAACAAGGGCTGCTGGCAAAGTAGGCAGGTTCTTAAAGGCTCCGGGCATGCGTAAAATCAGGTCTTCTGCCCAGAGAAGGCTCTGAATGTGATGGTCTTATCAGTTGTATTATTAATTCTGAATTTGAAGTTGATAAGGTTTTTCAGGGAATTTATAAAAGTCTCATTCCAGTTTCAACTGATAGACAGAACAGTTTGTTTCATGGCTAGAATTTGAATGCATATCATACATTTCTTTCTCAGCTCCAGGAAGTTCATTTGTGATAAATAAATAAAAGAAATTCAATTAAAATTACCACTGCCATGGTTGATTCTGTTTACCCACCTCCCACCCCAGTCATTCTCTATTATTGATAGACTAGTAAGAAATATATATTTGTGGCATGAACTCTGTCATTTCCATTTCAAAAACATTGTATAGTTTCTCTTAAACCGAGCCTTTCCTTTTATTCTCATCATGTCTTATCACTCTTCCATTTTCTGAACTGATTTGAAGAGCTGCAGGATACAGAAACAATTTTTTAAAAGTTATGAATAATGCTTTTTTGAAGCTTAAATTTATAGCTTGTGGCTAAATAATCATGAAACTCTTGAATATAGATCCTCCCTTCACTCTTGGCTGGTTGATAGTTCAGTTGTAGAAATTTGATCTTAAAATCAAATACCTCCTGTCTTTTATGATCCTATTAAGAGATTTCTTTCAAGAGCTATGGCTTAAGTGGGAAGAATATTTTCTTGGGAATAACCTAGCTGTAGCTGGTGACAAAGGACTTTTTAATTCACTAGACTGAAGAATTCCTAGCCATTTATAAAGCAAGTATTTCAAACAGGTCAACTGTCTTTTATTTTAAAATAAAATTGTTCCAGTCAAATTATTTTCAGAACACTTCGAGGAAAAATAACACATAAAAATATAGGTGGTTGTTGTTAGTGTTTGTTTCTTTTGTGGTTTTTGTTTTGTTTTGTTTTTATTAATGAGCCCAGCTAAAGTACTAGCAGGTAAAAAATCAGGTTTAATCTATTATTTATATGACATCGTAAAGGATGTTACATAAAGGTAAATCAGACCATTATTGACTTTGAAAAAGAAAGGTATCTGTTAGATTTCAAAAAGATAATGAATAATTGCATTAGACAGAGAATCAAGAGACCTGCATCATATTCTAGTCTTAAAATTAGTGTTTCTTACGTAAATCAGTTCTAAATTTTATTCCAGCTCCAAAAATCTCATATTCATGTGATTTTGCTAACGTGTGGCATAAATATTTTTAGGACTTTACTTCATTATGCATATGACTGGCAAAGCTTTACATAATATTTGGTGCTTTAGAAATTGCATTTATCTCCTTGAAAAAAATCTTATCTTATTAATTAGGAAAATAAAAATAAAATCATAGCACTCAGGTAAGCAAGAAAGCCTGAATTGTCTACTTTGACATCTCTTATGAGCATAACAACATATATTTTTATTAAAACTAGAATCTGAACTCAAATGGACTGCATATTATTTATGGCAAGTGATTAACATTATATCATAAGCATGCTATCACATTAAAAAATCTTCAACAAACATAATTAAGACAAAACTCCTTTTCTATGATGAGATGATGCCTATTTAATATTAAAAATTTAGAAAATTCAGATAGGTTATGAATAAAATTACCCTTCATCCTACCACCCAGAATTCATCATTAACCTGTACCTTGCTATATATTCCTCCAGATATTTTTCCTAGTTAAAAAAAGCATATAGGCAGCTTTTCATAAAAAGAATTCACATTATTTTTCTTAATTATTTTATTTAATAATGAATCCTATATAATAAAAGGGTAAGAAGCAAATCAACCAAATGGCAGAATGACCGGTCACTATGATGTGCACTGACCACAAGGGGGCAGATGCTCAATGCAAGAGCTGCCCCCTAGTGATCAGTGTGCTCCCACAGGAGGAGCGCAGCTCAGCTCAGCCAGAGCCCAGAAGCCAGTTCATGGCTGGTGAATGCAGCTTGTGGTGGTAGCCTCACTACCTCCCTAGCAGCGCTAAGGATGTCCAACTGCCGACTTAGGCCTTCTCCCATTGGGGAGTGGGCCTAAGCCATCAGTGGGACATCCCCTGAGGGCTCCCAGACTGCCAGAGTACACAGGCCAGTGTACATGAATCTTGTGCCTGGGTCTCTAGTGTATTATAAATATGATTACCAAGTGAATACATCCCTTCTCACTATCAATCTTTAACTATTATAACACATATTTGGGGTATAATTTTTTATTTAATATAGTATATGGCTTATGGTTTTGAGATAAGGCACAATATGTGGTTGTTGCAATAAAATGCAAGACTACTATTTAAAAGTTACTTAATATTTTTGCAACAAAGTTGTCTGTGGCACAATTTATACTCTTACAGTTGTGCTGTTGTAATTTATAGTCTCATTGGTTCAGTAAATGGCCCAGGAGATGTACCTATGTGGATTTTACTAGGACATTTCTTGTGGACGGAATGACTTCCTTACTCTCTCAGTAGTCGCTGACCTATCTAAAAATAGCTCTTTGTCATTTGGTGTGAGGAGGGAGCCCTTGACTTCTTATGTCTGTATACCTCCCATATGTAACATTAGATCAGAAAGATGTCACTTCTGATTAAAGGTTCACATTCTTGAAGAAAGATTCAGCAGGAAGCAGAAGGCAATTCAGCCACCTCCTGCTATGCATGTTCTGTCATTGGGAAAATGGCAAAGGATAATGTTAGCCTGTAATGAATTTAGACAAGCAGGATTATTAATTTTATCTTCCTCTTCTACTCCTGAAGCTTTACCGCAGGATGTTAGGCAGGTGAATACCTGAGCAGCCATTCCCTGTGGAAATGTAGCCTATCCAATATTAACGTATCATATTTTAACTCAGATTTCCTCTTTGGTTTAATTCATTTTCACAGAAATGTTGTTCAGTGAATGTAGTTTTTCAAGCAGAAAACAGATATTTTTTTTAGAATATCAGTCCCTCTGACCAGAGCATGTGACCCTGTTCTCCAGATATTCTCAGTTCTTCTAAGCAGGAAAAAAATCATCTTCATGTGTACCTCCACCTCTGGAGGAGAAGATGCATATAATATAGTTTCATAAAATACATCCTCTTTAAAGAGCTGTCAGCAATTTTTCAAAGAACATTTTTTTGACCATCATTTTTCCCTATAAGATAAAATTTAGGTTTTTAAAAATGCATTTAGAAGTAACTTTTGACATCTTCAGGTTTATCTTTTAAAAAATGATTTTAGAGAGGAAGAGAAAAATATTGATGTCAGAGAGAAACATCAATCGATTGCTTCCTACAGGCACCCAACCAAGGACAGAGCTCACAACCTCTGTATGTGCTCTGAACGGGAACCAAACCTGCATAGGACAATGCTCCAACCAACTGAGCCACACTGGCCAGGGCTCATCTTCTCCTTTTTATAAAAGGGAATAGGGGGGGAGGGGGGGGATGCTCACAGAGGGGAAAGATTGTTCCTAACGTCACAATCACAAAGGACAGGATAGAATCTCAAACTCCCAGACCTCAGAAATGGAGGTGGCCTGTATTTAGCAGCCCTGGGAAATAATCCAGGACTCTTCCCATTGCCTAATTCTGCTTGGTTTTAAAAACATTTAAAGAGAAAAAGAAAATCTGCCCATTTTTTCTTTTCTTCAATATTGCTGACTCATTTTATATTAGTCAGTAGACCTACCAGCTAGATAGGTCTCTAGTTGTCCTCATGTGAATTGATTTGTTTCAAATGACAGCTTTTATGGCAGCTCTGATAGCCAAGGTATGAAAGGACCGATGCAGGAAAGTGATGGTCAGAGACTCCAGGGAAGAAACCAGCTGCATTCCCAATAAAGATACGGATCTTACATTGCAGGTCCAAAGAGTGAGTACAGTGGTGCCCATCTTAAATTGGGCTTTGTCTACTGTTAGCCATTGCCTCTGACTTTCACACAACTGGAAAAATTCCTTTGTCCACCAGCCTATTGGGGAAGATCCCAGAATACACTGAAGAAATCTCTATTTCCTAGAACAAGAATACAGATTTCTTTTCCTGAGGTATATTCTAGCCTTATTCCCCAGGGGGAGGGAAAAAAAAAAAAAAGATTAAAAGTTAACTGACCTGTGGAAATCACCTCCCCCAATTTTTTGTTAGCTTTTGATAAAAGTTGTAATGACCTGATTTGCTAAATGGGTGATAAGGGGGGTTTTCTAGCTCAGCCTTACCTCTTTATTCTGGAGGCAACAAGTAAAGCATCTTCCTTTGGAAACCAGACCAACATACTAGGCCAATGACTCACATCACATTTGCCATATGATGAAATTCTCAAGCTATTTTGCATATCAGAAGCAGCCCATTCTCTGCACTCTTATGGGCAGAATAAAAGGCAACAAAAGGCTGGATGGCTGTAAGTCCTTGGAGGAAAATACTAATTCTGTGTCGGATTGTTCCCATTAGCCATAAAAGAGACAGTAATTAGGACTGTATATTTTAGCCAATGTAACAAGCTGACAACTAAGGGAAACTACTGAAAATACCAGAATAAAAGCTAAATCTTCCTTAGGCTTCAGAATACTAGGAGGTACCTGTGCATTTAGATCACTGCATAGCGAGGCCACTGGACAAAGAACCAGTGGAGGAGCAGTAGAGCTACATTAAGAGCCTGGGTGTGGAATCTGACTTGGTTCAGGGCCTTCCTCCATCACTAACTAGCTTTGCTCCTCTCTTCTGAGCTTCAGCTGCCCTCATCAGCAATACAGGACTTCATAGTACCTGCCTTGTAGGATTCCTGGAGTGGGGGGGGGGGGGGGGGCGGGGGCAGGCGAGGTAAGTGAAGGAATACTTGTAAAACATTTAGTAAAGTTCATGGTGCATAGCATGTTGTTTGTAAAGATTAATGGCTATCATTAAGATTGCTATGTGTATCTAACTTTGACCTCTTCTGTTCCCCATCATGCTTAGCAGGGATAATATTGCGTAGTGGTCAATCCTTATGGTGTATCAACACTGTACTAGGCTGGCACAGAGGCAGTTGTGATATTCAAAACTTGACAGTCAAAGCTTGGAGGTGAATGGGGGGAGGATATAGGTAATAGAGAGATGGGAAGTTGGATAGGACAGTAGACAAGAGGCAAGTTCTGTAAATTGTTCTTATAAGCTTTGTGCATTTTGAGAAAGTAAACCTAACCACTCTAGATTGAAAATACTAATATCATTTAACATATAAGAATGTGGTCAGAATTAAATAATGTGACCCATGTAAAGTAGCTGGCACACAGTAGGTACGCAGTAAATAATAACTTTTGTTGTGGTTATGGTCATTACTAAGATAATTATAATAGAATCAATTGGGTACATGCTGTGCAGCATGTCCTATGCATCCATTGTGTCTTCCTTTTTTAAAAAGAAAAAGGAAACTGAGGCTTATTAAAATGCACTAACTTATTCAAAGAAGCATAACCACACGTGTCAAAGCTGGGAATCGAATCCAAATCTATTTGACTCCAAAGCCAATGCCCTCTGTGTTTTACCCAGTTTAATGCAGAGAAATGACCAAGGGCATAGACTGGGAGGTGGCAGAGTAGACATAGACATACTCAGACTTTTTATGAGACTAATAGCTTCATGCGGTTATTCATTTTGATGACCTAATACTGGGAATGTCTGTATAGTGTTCCAAAAGGAAGCCCGAGAGCACACTAGTACCTCTAATTTCCTTTTAATGGCGGAGGGCCGTTGTAGGAAAGGGAATTGCTGAACCTTTCACTCATTTATGCACTGACCCATCCAGTCCAGTTCTGACTGAGCAGCTCTTCTTGCTCTACATAGGCAGAAAGAGGGTGGAGGACTGACTAAGCCAGACATTGTCCCTACCTCCAGAAGCCTGTACTTGATGAAGGAAAAATATAAACCAGCAGCCAAAAAGACATTTAGTAGTAAATATGAGGCCCCAAAATTATGATGAATTCTATGAAGGAAATTAAACAAAAAATGATCTGATAAGGAGCGCCTAGGAGAGGAAGGTGGAGTCTTCCTTCAGCAGGTGACATCTGACCCAAGACGTTATTTCTGAAGCAGCAATCTGGGAGGAGAGTGTCTGGTTAGAAAGGACAGAAGGGCAGTTGTCCTAAGAGCAGCACAAACTCATATGAACCAGGAAGGAAGATAAGTATCACTTGCTTCACCCAAAGCTCTGTCTCTTCTCTCACATTATTGCATTTTTTGTTCTTAACACGAACTACATTATTTACTGCTTTACTGCTCTTACTGGCCTCTCTCCACTTCTCAAGCTTCCTGAGAGCAAAGACCTCTTGAGCAGAACCTGTCCCAGTGAATCGATGAAAAATAATAACAAAGATATTTGTTATATGAATATATAGATAAATGAAGGTGTAATTGTGATTTATCCAGAGCATTTCTTATTTCATCGGTCCAACTACCTGTCTCTGTTTATCAGTTGAATGGGACCTGTGGCCCTAGGGTTTATCTCAGATTGATATGACATTCTGTGTCCATGCAGGCATTTCATGCAAAATCACATCTAACATTGTTCAAACCGTGGATCTGCATCCTGAAGTAAATTCGAGGAGTAGAAAGAGAAGCATAGAATGACAGTGATATCATTTAGAATGCCGTTATCAAAGGTTACTATGCTTTGATGAGATGGGGAAAATGGATTGTCCTACCCACTAGTGCATTTCTAGTGCATTTCTAGTACATGGGAAGAGCTGTGCTAACCACGAAACCCAGCTTGAGGTGATACCAATTTCAGCAGGTGATAGAAAGGCATTTTGAAAGCAAAGACCAGCTGTTGTCAGGAATCCAGCTTTGCAAATTGCACCTTTTTCATACGAGTTTGAGTTGACTGTGTAGATATTTCCATTGGTGTGGTGTTTTCTTAAGCTGCCTTATTGTTTTAAAAGTCAGAGATGTGAGGGTGCAAAGAACTGAATCAAGGTGGAATGCAGGTGACCCATTTTAGCCTTCTGCTCCAGAATGAGAAAGCACTTCCTAATAAGACTGAGTGATTTTCAGGCACACAAGGCAGAAAATTTACTACCAGGGTATTCGGGGGGTGGGGAGAGGAAGGGTTCTTTTTTTATTCATGATAATCCAATGTTTTATGACTAAAAATATGTATGGCTTCTCATGTCCATGAATTGCAGGTCTGAGTTATCATATTCTTTGCTTAGCATTAAGTGTGTCTCTTTTTTTTTTTTCTGTCTGTACTTGAGTGTGTGTGTGTGTGTGTGTGTGTGTGTGTGCATGTGTTCACATGCGTGCACACATGCTTTCTCTGTTATGAAATAGGAAACAAAGTAAGCAGTGGAAGAACAGAGGTTGACTACTATTTGTGGATAAGAAAAACTTACTTTGCTCAAACAGTGTTTTCCCAAATCATGAGTATTTAGCCCGTTTGGCTGGAATCATAGGTTGATTTTTCACTTGGGAAGTTTGTAGTTAAGCTAAAAAATAGTCAGTCTTAATATTCATGGAAAAGTGGCTGATAGTGTGATAATGAGATATACTGCTCCCACCCAACTGGTTCTTTCTTAGCTAACTTAGTATGTGACTGAATTGTATAACAATTGTATATACAAATGTTATTAAGTGACTCAGTCTCTATGTACTTAGTCATCCTCCGATGAGGGAGTGAGACAACCATAGGTCTGTTTTTTATTTGGTCATAGGTGGAGCTATTTATGGAGAGGAAAAATTGATGTCCCCTGCATGGGTGGCCAGGGGCTGGGCAAAGATATGCATGGAAAGAACAGAGGGGGAAATGAACACAGTAATGAAAATGAACTTCTAAATTATGTGCATAAGAAAAACAGTGTTTTCTGTGAGAGGAGAAGTTCCAAATAATATAGATTCTCAGTCATTTCAATTTGACAAAACTTAATATTCTGAAATCACCTAAATGGCTGAGTTTAGTCTGTTGACCTAATAGGTTTTAATTTTCAAGTTTATTTTGTGGCAAAGCTCTCAGGCATCTTAGACCCAGAGGCCATATATCTGGGTTACTTTTGCTCTTTTCAATGGATGCTCGGGCTTTTGTTTTTCCATCATACGTGGGGTGGTTGGCTCAGTGTTCTCTCTTACAGTATTTTTAAATTATGTAAAATTAAGTTACGGTCATTTAGTAACCACCTTCTTTCATTTCAATAAGCTACTGAGCCTTTTAAGTTTTCCATTTCCACAGGATGGATAGAAAAGACAGTAAAATATACAGAAGAGCCAAGTTTACAAGAGGCCATCACCTTAGTTGCGGCCTGCTGTGACCCAGTAGCGGGTGGGAGAAGGGCAGGGGAGGGTTTAAATTCTGTGTGCCAGGTGCCTTCCGCTGGGCAGGCAGGGTTTTGTTCAGCAGAACGTCAGGGTAAGGGCTTACCTCTGTCCACAGCCCTCTCTTCTAACCAGACACTGCACATGAATGCGCTCCTTACGTCCTGTGCTTCAAAATATGGCTTCCAATCCCGCCTTTATTTGCCTGGATGCTCTGGTGAAGAGAACCAACTGAATCAGGAGGAGGCTGGGGACACTAGACTTCTTGACTTCTCTGGAGACACCATCTGCATGAACAGATGGGAAACAAGCCACAGGGCTGGAGGGGGACTCCACGATCAAAAGGGGGGGGGGGCATCTGTAATACTTTCAACAATAGGGATACATTTTTTTTAATCTTTAAAAAAAATCAGAAGAGAGGAATGCTAAAGAAATGTGATAGCATGGTCGAACAATGAGTGCCAGCGGCTGGGAACTCTTTGCCCTCTGAGCCAGATGGTGGTCACTGAGTGGCTCCCACCCATGGAGTCCCAGGGTCCCCAGGACAGTGATGCCTGCCTGTGGGGCCGGCAGATTGCACAGCACTGAGAATGGGCACACGCTCCTTTGTCTGTCTGCTGATGGGGGATCTCCAGTTCTGTTAGTTAACATGCCCCTGCAGCGGACAGCAAGGTTTCCTTCCCAGTAAACTTCCCTTGTGGCCACCGGCCAGCTGAATGGCTGCCTCCATGTTCTGATTGTAGAAGATTCCACAGAAGGCTCAATGCATCACTGTACACACTTCGTCAGATTGATACAAAGCATGTACTTGCCATGTTCCTTTACTTTTTCCCCCTCCTAATTCATTTGCTCTTTCAAGCATTCATTTAAACTCACATTTATTGAGTAGTGATTTTTGTGCCAGGCCTACACTACTAAATGCTTTTATGCTTGAACTCTAAGAAGTAGATATCTTTATACAAGAAAAAAGTGAACCTCAGAAAGGTTAAGTAATGTGCCTACAGTCACACAGCTGGTAATGGCAGAATTGAATATTGGATTGATTTCTACGTGACTCCTGAAATTAATCACAACTACTCTGCATTACCACTTTTATCTTTCTATCAAAAGCATGACTTATATTATAACTGGCAAAAAATTAGTCTTCATGTTTTAAGGTAGGCCATGGGTGAGTAATTTGCTTTCGTAACTGTAGATCCTCTGGTATAGGAAAAATCATGAATTCCGACATCATCCAATTTCACTGGACCGCTCTTGCCTCCTTAGTAAATCGGCTATAATAATATCTCAGCTGCCTTCAGGGTGCATGGGAAGCACCTAGTTTCTATTAGATGAAGAAGTGGGGGGAAAAAGTTTTCTGAGTAATAAACTTGGTGTGTGTGTGCGTGCGTATGTGTGTGTGTGTGTGTGTGTGTGTGTGTGTCAGTAACATGTAAACTGAAGATGTAGGGTTAACCTGGTGAAACAGAGTGTGCAGAAGTACAGAGAGAAGGGAATTCCAGGTCAAAGGAACAGCATGTGTGAAGATGGAGGGGGAAAGTAGGTAAAAGAATTTCAAGGGGCTGCAGTATGGACTGTGCTTGGGAGCTATGAGAACTGAGTATGTTGAGGAGGGAAGAAGGGTGCTTTACGTAAGATCTGGGAGTTTGGGTTCAGGGCAAGGGAAACCACCTCAGGTGAGTGTATGATCAAATGTATATTGCATTTACTCATCCATTTTATGACTTAGAGTACAATTTTAAATTTTTGAGTCTTTAGACTAATAGCATTTATCATTATACTGAAAATCTTCTGATATGCTGATTACAAAGAATCAATTTATAAAATAATATATAAGCATTTTTATGGTATAATATTAAATTTTTCTCATTTCCAAAGAAAATCTGGGTGTAATTCCTGGCCTAAATTTGCAATACATTTCTCTAATATTTGATAAATTTTTGCATTGGGAATCTTTATTTTAAAATATCATGTTATACTTTAATGGACAGGAAAGGATGGTTGAGACACTTCAGTAATAAATCATAATAAATAAATATGAAGCATTCAGAGACTTGGCATAAGTGCTTTGGAAATCAATAACCTTTTCTGGGAAATGTAACCCTTTTTTATGAATGCTGACAAATAGATGAATAACACTTTTATTTAATCATGTAGGAAAATAAATAAAGTATAGGGCAAAAGTAGGTTTACAGTTGTGAGTATATGTAAGTTTATTCTTGTATTATTATATATCAATTACTGTATTATTTTCCACATGAACAACTATAAACCTTCTCTGGCCCCATCTTGTAAATTATTAACTTATAAATATTTTTTCAATATTTAAACATTGGCAGAGAAACAGCCTACAAGGTTCTGATTGGAAATCATCTGTTCATATGATTAAGAAATTTCTCATAGACCAAGAAAATATTTTAATAACTATTTTAATAAAGTCAAGAAAGATTTAGTGATTGATAATTAGACATTAGTGGGGAATGGGTAATTAGCAGAAATAATAATAAGCATAATTCGTATGGTTTTTTTGTGGCCAAAGGTGGTATCCATCAAAGAATTTCTGGAAACCGTAAAAACTAGTAAAAGTGATTTTTCTTCAACACCTTGGGTGTTGCATCTCCCTTTTGTTAATATATATTGACATGGATGGAGAAACATTGGCTATATTTTCTGGGAAGACCTTCTCAACACACAGGAGGAGAAGGAAAAAGATAAGGAGGAGGAGAAGGAGGAGGAGGAGGAGGAGGAGGAGGAGGAGGAGGAGGAGGAGGAGGAGGAGGAGGAAAATGGGGAGGAGGAGTGGAGGAGGATAGTCCACCTCTTCACCTGCTTCTGTTACTCAGGGATCATCCCCCTACATTGATTAAGCTACACACTTAGAAATTGAGCATTTTCTGGACTTAGGTTTCAATAAAAAGTTTTAGAAGCAAAGTACTTAAATAAGGAGTTAAAAAGCATGCTCCCTTCTATAGATTTGGTGACATATCCAAATGGGCCTCTATAGAGTGTGCCTCTGACATACACGTGTGAGTGGCAGAGGGCCTGGGCACTCTGTGACATCTCTGAAAGGCTGCGTTCTCTCTTAGCCAAGTATTCTTTGCACCTCATATCGATACATGTGTCCCTTTGACTTGAAAAGAGGTATTTCACTCCAAAAATGGAACAAGCTCATCGATGCAAATTGTTTGTCTAATTCCAGCATACTCTTACATTCATGTAAAGAAGAGCAAGGAACAGACCAATATCCATGAAAGGTTGTTATCATTTTGCTCGTCTATGACTCATCTCTCTCAGCCAGGGCCACAGACTTACACATCCACTGGGGCTGGATGCAATTCATGGACATATTTATTGTGTTTGAGCCTCTCAGCACTTGAAAAAATTAGGACATTTGATTTCACTCATAGGTGGGATATAAAACTGGAACTCATAGACACAGACAACAGCAGTATGGTGGTTACCAAAGGGAAGAGTTTCGGAAGGGTAGGAGAGGGTAAAGAAGACACACAATATAGTGACAGAAGACAATTTGACTTGGGGTGGAGGGCACCCAGTGCAATATACAGATCATGTATCATAGAGCTGTACCTTGGAAACCTATATGATCCTGTTAACCAGTGTCACCCCAATAAATTTCAGAAAAAAATTAAAAATTAGGGCATTTCATTGTAAAATGTACACTTTATAATTATCATTTTTTAAATTCAAAGATCAGAAGCAAAAGCTGTTATTTTCCACCTGACTAAGCTGGAAATTGATACCTTATTCAGAAAGGATATGCTTCCCCTAATTCACCACAATCTCCACTCCTCCCTACTATCCTATGTTGAAGCTATTCCATATACTGTAGAAGCCGTAAACTTGATGCTCTAGGCATCTGAGTTTGGAGCTCTCAATCAGAGTTAGGTATCTGATATCAGCCCTTACTATGTCATATCACCCTCTGCAATTTTCAGTTGATTAAAGTGTAAGTTGGTTTACTTGGAACTGAAGGTCAGTTGCTGCTTGCTTTCATTTATACCTTTTCACCAGGTATAAATCTTAACAAACTTGTTTCCCACTCACAGTGCTCTGTCCATTTCACCTGTGAGCCCTGGCAGGGGCACATGCTCTGGCTCTGGGCACATGCTCCATGCTGGCTGGAAAACCCTCCCAGCTACATTCCATTTGGCAAAACCTTGCCCATCCTCCATCACCTGCTGAGAGCTCTTTGTCTGTGCAGTGACTGCTCAGCTCCCAATCCTATTCCTGTTTGGAGTTCTTATAACACGAATTATTTATATCTAACACACATGCCTAATAATACACATAAATCAGCACAAAATTTTATGTTCATAGCTAAAGTTTGTCAGAATGCCTATTCCATGCTAAACGATATTTATGTATTGTTACAATTCTTACATTCATACTAAGAGGTAAATGCTCTTACTATTGTCATGCTGTTATTATTGAGGCTCAAAGAGGTTTAAAAAATGTATCGAAGGTTACAATGCTAATTGCTTCTCAGATCAGTTTGTCATGTATCTAAGCTTTGATTTTAAGGTTCTCAAGGCCCCCACACACATCTTAATAATTTTATGAAATATATTCTCCAGGGCTTAGCAAGTGCCATGCAGGATACAGGCACTCTATGAATTGATTAATATTGGTCAACTCCTTTATTGTCATTCAGGTATAATTATGAAGTCACTGACCAAGTTAAGATAAATTTTTAAATTTTACATTTGTACATTTACATACTATCCAATTCAAAAATCTTATATTCCTTTAACAAACTAAGAGCAGGCTAATGAGAACTAGCAGACATTAGCTTATTGCATTGTATTTCTCTCCCCGATAGTGTGCATTTGGTAATTATGAAACTATTGCTTTTTCTGTCAGGAAAAGACAGTCTAATATGCTTTCATGTGGGGGTAAGGAATTGAGGAGGACAGAAGGCTGTTGAGAAAGAAAATACAGAATCAGATGTGTCCCGGCAATATAACACATCTCAATCACTTAAAATAGCTGCTCTAGCAATAATTACTCACTAATGACCTTATATGTTATGTTACACCACCACACATGCCTTAACTAATGCGAACTTCAAGCGTGAACATTATAACCAATAGGTAATGCTGCATCCCAGCTCTCTGAGGACAGTCTTTATTAATGGATTTGTTAATAATTACCTGACAGAAATATATCTTTACCGGGAGCTTGCTGTCATTAAGCATGCCTTGAAATGCTTTAATGTTTATAGGTTGTATGACAACTCTTTAGTTCTTTAATTACCTTAAGCAACTCCTCAAGTTATTGTGTTTGATTGAGCTAAAATCCATTACCATTCAAATTAGCAAAGGTGGGTTGAGGCTGGGAAGGACATAGGCATTTGGTTCAGTTGCTGAGTATTAAAAGTAGACGCTGCGTTAGTGAACCAGAAAGTGCAGGCTGCCGCTGACACCAGCCTTGAGCCTTGGTTCGCCCCTGTATTCCTCCCTCCCTGACAGATGAGCCAGTTCTTTACACATCCTCTCCAGAAAGGGAAATCTACCATCCACCCTGGGGAGCCATTTCATTATTTTATAGCTTTCACTATCAGCCAAGTCATCTTTCTATTTAGCGTAAATCCTCCTTGTCCTTCATGTGAGAATTGATGACTGGAGCGCTCCGTTTGGTCCATGGCAGAAAATGGGAATAGCGATCATCACTCCCCTGAGCCCTCCATCTATACACAGAGCTGTTATTAAATCCATCGGTTTGCTCTCTCTCCTCAGCTGGGGCAGCAGCGCTCATCCAGCCATTTGTAAGCATTTAATTGGGTTTTATACTCAATAATGTTGTACTGAATTATGAAGCTACTTTGCCATGTTTTGTCTTCTAGAGAGAGAAACAGAAAGAGAGAGAGGAGTGGGGGGCAGAAAGAGAAAGAGAAAGAGAGACCAGGATGGCAAGCTGGGGAAAATATTCACAGTGCAGACATTTTTTAAAGTTGTTGTCCATCCTCTCATTCTCCCAACCCCCACAGGCACCTCCCAGTCCTGCTCCCATCTCCCAGCTCTGATAAAATACAGTTTTTCATAAAAGGAATGTTACATAACTCTTCCCTTCTGATAGTTTCTGTTCTCAGTTCTCACTCTTCATCCTGGTTCGGGTATGCATTTTTTTTTTTTTTTCATCCTTGTCTTTTGTGATGTACTATTGAGGGACTGAGTGAAAAAGGTGAAGGGATTAAGAAAAAAAAAAAAGGAAGAAGAAAAAAACGAAAAAAAGAAAGAAGAAATGTCCATTGTTTTTGACATGCATTTATGATCTCTTTTGTGAGCCTTTTTTTTTCTTTGTAAACTTTGTTTAAAGTGAGCCCCAGCTGTTTTTATTATTATGATTCATATTATTCTGCTTTAATTCTTTATTTAGTCAACCAAGCTTCTTTTCTCAGTGTATCATCATTTGGGTACAAAGTGATTTCTTTTTTCCTCTTGTGTTTTCAAACAGCCCTGCATTATGGATGTGCTCTTGGGGGAATTTTTCAAACATAATTTTCTAACCTAGCTTGTAATTTTTTGTTTGAAGCAGACTTCAGTTTTAAAGAACTCTCTGGATTCGGTTTTATTTGCTCTGACCCATATGTGGACACCAACTGATTTCAGAGCTCCATCCTAAACAGCTTAAGGCTTCTGAAGAAATGGAAATAGTTTCTAGACATCAAAACAAAGCTAGTCTTAATTGCTGTTTGCTGAGATTCTTAAGGTTATGCTTCCATGCAATTCTGAATACATAATTGTCGAGTGAGCAAGAGGACTTTTGCATTATAACAGCTCTCCTTTACCTGTTTGCTCAAGGTCACCCAGCAAGAGGCAGAATGGAGACCAGGGCCAGGACAGCTGGTCTCCAAGGCCTCTGATCTCAATCTCTGTGCCCGTGTACATGAGAGGCATACATTCATTTATCAAACACCATGCTCACCACTGCTGTTGTTATATGTCTCATAAGGATGGACATTCCTGTACATGCTTCTTTGTCCTCTTCTGTGACTATCCCCCGATAAACCCTAAAAGTAACGTAACTGGCCAGTAAGTGAAAAGTCCTGATGTCCAAATTACCCTTTATAAAGGTTGAGCCAATTTAATATTCTTACCAGCAATTATGCAAACCCAGTTCATTAATATTCTCTTTAATTATTGCATATTTGAAAGAAAGAAAAATTTACTAGACAAAAAAAAAATATGGTTGCCCATTGTTTCCATGAAAAACAGGGTATATCCTCAGCATACACAATGTCACACCATTCCAGGTGAATTTTAAGAATTACTATGAAATTTGCAAGTATGAAATCTTGATGTCATCTCAGAATGGAGAAGATTATCTAGACATAAAGCATTTTAAGAAATAAAAATGTAAATAATTGATAGTTTTGATGACAAGAAAATAACAACAAAAAAACCTCTAACAAATCACTAAGGAAAAGAGAAACAGTCATTAGACAAAAAAAAAAAAAACAAAAAAAAAAAAACAACAACTGCAAAATACATGAAATAACAATTTACAATTAAAGAAACTGAAACTTCGGTTAAATCTAGAAAAACTTTCTGGTGATCATAGTTTTCGAAAAATGAAACCCATTCCTTTCAAACAGACTTCCAAGTCACTGGAGAGTCAAGTTAGAACAGTAATTTTTGAGATCTTATGGAAGGAATTCAGTTATCAGAAAGATATCTGTGTATAAATTATATATGTGCATATCATTTAATCATCTTTTCTACCTTCAGAATACATAATCAAATGATGATATGTCCACCAATATTTTAATGGCATAGGAAATTTATTGAAGCACCTAATTTGCTCCAGCATGCTGACACATTTTCGACCATGAAATGTAATCCTCTGCATTACCAAATGTTCTCATATATGAACAAATGCTATGGCAAATAATAAACAAGTAGCAATGAATAGTCTTGGAGGAGACTAATTCTGGAAAAAAAAAAAAAGCAATATATAGTCATCATAGGAAGAGTAAAATTTTAGAAGATATAAGAAAATAAAACCAACAATATTCACACTTCTTATTTTATATTTTAATCATTTATCTGTGTATTTAATATATCTTTTATAAATATTAATTATACTGCACTGCTTTCTAATATGCTATTTTATCTACCAAAAAAAACCAGAACTTTCTATGCCCCACTGCTCTCAAAGTGTTTTCTTATTACATCATATGACTAAATCAAAATGCATTTAAATATCTCTAGATGTGATATATAGAATATTTTCATTTTTCCCAGTTTAAAGTTGTACTAAGTATATTTCTATATAGTTTTGTATTATTTGTTTTCACATTAACTTCTTGAATTTTTTTATTGATTGACTTGTGAGAAAGAGTCACTTGTGAGAAAGATGGGGAGAGAGAGGGGTGAGGGATTTGTTCCACTTATTTGTGCATTCATTGGTTGATTCTTGTATGTGCCCTGACCAGGGATCAAACCCACAATCTTGAATGATGCTCTAACCAACTGAGCCACCCAGCCAAGGCTCACATTGACTTCTTAAAGTGAACTTTTAGAAACAAAGATTTGTACATTTGGTGGGTTTGAATTAATGTTGCCAAATTACTATCTATTCTAGGAAGTTTGTACCAATTTAAAATTCTACCACAGCATGTGGGAGAGGATCTATTTCTCTGCAGAATCTCTAGTACTAAAATATTATGATTTCTTTAAATATTTGCTGATTAGATAAGCAGTAACCATCATGGCTTATTATGTATTTCTAATCAAAACTTATAGTTTCTAATTGTGGTAAGCAGTTTCCCACGCATTTGGTGCCTATTTTATGTAAAAAAAAATAATTAACTCATAAATACTAAAAATGCTATTGGTGACCTTAAATAGAAAGCCAGGTGGTTCTCCACTAAAATGGGTTTATTTGGGAACAATAAAGAATTGAATCTGGGACCTGCAGTCTAGTGGTGAATCACTCCCAAGTCCAAAGAACAACAGAGAGGAAGGTGGTTGTACAGTGGAAAGGGGAGGAATAGAGTGGCTGTTGTAAACAAAAAGTCCATTGGAGGAAACTTGGAGTTTACAATATAATGGTTTCTCATTGGCTGAGTTATAAGAATCTTTCATGGGCCCTGTGGTTGCTGGGCAAGGAGAAGATCCTCCCTCTTCCTGCTGAAATAATACCTTTGAAAAACAGCTTGCTGTTGGAGATGGAAATCACATCTCTTCTTATTTGGAGTAATGGATAAGTTTAGGGTGTGAGAGTGCCCCCTACAGGCTCTCTCAACCCCAATTTATAAATTGGTTTCTGCTTATTAATCTTCATACTATTGAGCTGGCAATCTTTTGTCATTAGACTTCGGAGTAACAGAAAGGACTGAGACATCATTGTTTGTGGATTTTGTTGGCGTTAGAAGTACAAGTTGAGTTGCCAGCCTGTGACAGGAGGCAGCTCTGTGTAATTTATTTTTCGTGTTTAAAAAATAACAGCCACAGTAACAACAAGAAAACCTATTTTCCTTCCCTGGTTGAGGTTATCACACTTGCAACTATGGACAGAGGGAAAGTATGCATGAGGTCAGGTTAGAGGCTGGGTCAGTGTTTACCACTGTTCTTTTAGCAAATGTTCTATCTTAAGAGAGAGAAAAAAGTTAATTGGGCATATCTTTTCCTGATGCTGGCTACTTAGGGACAGTGCGTGTGTGTGTGTGTGTGTGTGTGTGTGTGTGTGTGTGTGGTATGTATGTGTGTGTATGTGTGATGTGTGGTGTGTGTGTGGTGTGTAGGGGAGGGAGGTGGTTTAAAGGCCATCACAGTACATGTAGGTCATTCTGAGAGCCATACTCCCCCTAGAAGTGTAATGTCATTGGGCTGACATCCTGCGTCAGTTTCTCCTTTTGTCCATTTTGGCTTCTTCTCCCTTTATTCACAACTGATGATCCCTAATAAGCATCCTTTAGGGCCTACTTCTGGAAAATCTAATTTATGATAGACCCAGAGTCTACTAGGGATTCAAAAAATAGCAAATAAACAATGAACAGGATGATTTTAGACAGTGACAAGTATCGGGTCTAGTAATAATTAATGTCATTTTAACATTCGTTTAAAATCTTGCTTGGTGTTGACTTGTATTGACATAACCTTCAAACACGTGGTATCTACAGAACGTGTGAAGTGCAATTAACAAGTTTTGCTTGAAAAAGTTTGTGTTTGGTTTGGTTTTTGTTGCAAAACTAGGGCTAAGAAGATGGCGGATGAAGAGCATATTCGGCACTGCATGCTTTACGAGTTCCAATTAGGAAGAAAAGCAAGTGAGGCTGCAAAAAACATCTGTAGTGCTCTTGGTCAAGATGCAGTTAGCGCCAGAAAATGCCAGCATTGGTTTGAGAAATTTCGCGAGGGAAATTTTTCGTTAGATGACAAGAGTGGTCGAGGCCGTGTGTCCAATTTTGATCAAGAAGCTCTTCAAGCTCTTTTGGTGCAAAATCCTCAAATTACCCAACAAGAGCTTGCGACAACTTTAAATTGTTCACAAAAAACAATTTCCAATCAATTGCATGCATTTGGCAAAGTCCAAAAGTTTGGAAAATGGGTTCCTCATGAGTTGACCGACAACAACCGTAATCAAAGAGTCACAATTTGCAGTTCGCTCCTCTCTCATCAAAACCGTTTGCCGTTTTTAGAGCAAATTTTTACCGGAGATGAAAATTGGGTGCTGTATGTTAATTTGAAAAGGCGGCCTCAATGGTTGGACAAAAATGAGGCTCCACAGCCCAGGCCAAAACCTGACTTGCATGCGAAAAAAGTGATGTTGTGTGTTTGGTGGAATTTTAAAGGAATTCTTCATTATGAACTTTTACCATCTAACCAAACCATTACAAGTGCAGTGTATAGTGCCCAATTGGAAAGGTTAGCCCAAGCTTTAAGAGAAAAAGAACCCGCGCTGATTAATCGGAAGGGTGTAATTCTTCACTATGATAACGCACGACCGCATACTGCAAGAATCACTGCTGAAAAACTGCGCCAGTTGGAATGGGAAGTTCTCCCTCAACCCGCATATTCTCCTGATATTGCCCCTTCTGATTACCATTTGTTTCGTTCTTTGCAAAACTTTCTTCTTGGAAAAAAATTTAATAATGAAGAATGCCTCAAAAATGCATTGACCAAATTTTTTGCATCAAAATCACAAGAATTTTACAACAGATGGATTAAAATGCTTCCTGAGCATTGGGCACAAGTAGTAGAAAAGAACGGCAACTATATTGTTGATTAAATTTTGTTGTATTGTTTAAATAAATTCGATTTAAAAAAGTATTAGAAAACGACATTAATTATTACTAGACCTAATATTATGAAGGAAATACAACCGATGAGATAGTGGCCAGCAGTGGAGGAGCTCCAGAGAGGGAAAAGGCTTCTTAAGTGGACAGTGATGTCCTGAGAATAAACTCACAGGAAGGAGGCAGCTTATTTAAGGTGCAGGAGACCTTCAGCCCTCACCCCTAAAGCCCCAGGAATGAAATGCTTCTAATTTCTTTGACAGCCTAATCAGAAAAATCTCGGATTTTAAATACATTTCTATAATATATTCCACCAGTCAGGGGCCCAACAGGAAACAGATGGCATATTGAAAAGGGGATAATTTGGGAAGAATATAATAAAAAGGCAATTTACAAAGAGACAGAACAGCACTCCCTTTTTCCCTCCCAGAGATAGGATTAGAAAGTTGCCATTGGCTTCCTAGTATCCCAGACTTAAAGGGGCAGAGGAGCTAATGGTTAGGGGAACCTAGACACAAGTTCTATAGAAAGGAAACCTCGGGAAAAGGTCCTTCATCTCATTCTCCTTCCTCCCCCAAACTCCTGACCTGCTCCCCATTGGCCAAAGCCAGAGAACCAGAGAGGCAATTTTGAAGGCCTACAGTCTAGTCACTAGAGCTATAGACCTTGATGGTTAAGGATGGAGGGTGGAGTTGGAGACGTGAAATGAGACATCCAATATATAGTTTATATTTTTAAATAATACTGGATGATATTTAAAAGAAATGACACCAGACCCATCTGAAGTTGTAACCTCTGTCACTGACTAACTGTAAATCAACATCTCTAAGCCACTTTTTTTTTAACTTGCTAAAAAAAAAAAATACATGGCTAGAAAAAAATGATGCATTTATTCTGAAGTGGTGTGACTCTGTTATTCACAAATCAAATAAAGTATTTTAAATATATATTTAATGAACTCAACAAAAAATATCCGGCACAATATTGTTTTAAATTATGAAAACACACACACACACACACACACACACATACACACAAATCATTATTGAAATAACCAGAATCCAAGCTCTGTGTCTTTCTAGTTGGTAAGTTACTTTGGTTCAATAAAATCTCTTACAATGACCTGAAGTCAGATTTCTGTTTAGGCTATGAGTAAAAAAATAGAATGATTGCTTTTTTCTCAGGGACTCAGACTTCCTTCAAGACATACTTAGAGAGAAGAGAGGATATTGTCATCGAGATAAGGGCAGGATTTGTGGATGATACTGTTGGGAATGTAACTTGGGAAATTTTGGTGAATAAGGGGCTGGCTGACAGGAGGAGAATAGTAAAGACTTAAATTGATATGGCCATGTCTATTAATGTTTCTGATTGAGTAGAATTTATATGCTCATAATGTGAGACTTTGTTAGATGCTGCTGTTTGGATACTATTTTTCCATATTATTATTATTTTAAAAAATGTCTTCAGAATCCTACCTGAATCTGTAGCAGAAGCCTGTCTAGCCCTTTAAATAGTCATGGTATCTTCCCAGAATATAAGATTCCAGAAAAGCAGAGTCACAGAAGGCCAAACAGCTGCAGAAGCGTACAAATAGCTCTCATCTGAAACTCACGATTTATCCAAGGGGACCATGATTGCTGGCAGTCTTACTTTTTTGGTGATTACAAGGTTGAGCCTAGTGGCACATGTGACTCCATAGGAGGACTTGTTGAGAGCTTTTACAAATAATTATGCGTGAGTGTCGGAGAATTAATTTAAGCAGAGGCCTCTGTGGAGGTCAATCAAGAGCGTAGGCTGGAAGGAGAATGCTGAGGGAGACCTTCAGTCAGGGGAGAATATGAAGTGGGACTCTTTGGGGAGAGGCCTGTGTTTGCTTGTCTGGGGTTGGCTCATCTACATAATTGACTAAAACAGGATGAACAGCTGTGAAGTACAGCATTTGAATGTGTGGATAAAACAAAATTACAAAATATGCAGGGTCATAGAACATGTAATGTGTTTTCATAGGCTTACAGAATTTTCGAGCTCATTTGGGATATAGGAAATGGGCCAGTCGGGAAGCTAAATGGCTTTTTGAAGGTCAACTAGCTAGTTAGTTAGGTATAGCTTACTTGGTAAGTATGTGGACTCCAGTCAGACACCCTAGATTTAAATTCCAACTCTAGCGCTCACACTGTGACTCTTTTTATTTTTATATTTTTTTATTGATTTTTTTATAAAGAGGAAGGGAGAGAGATAGAGAGCTAGAAACGTCGATGAGAGAGAAACATCGACCAGCTGCCTCTTGCACACCCCCTACTGGGGATGTGCCCGCAACCAACGTACATGCCCTTGACCGGAATCAAACCTGGGACCCTTCAGTCTGCAAACCGATACTCTACCACTGAGCCAAACCAGTTTCGGCCACACTGTGACTCTTGAGAAAAACCACTCTACCTTTTGGTGCCTCATTCTTCTCATCTGCAAAATGGAAATAGTAATAGGACCTAAAATGGGGATAATAATAGGACATTCCTTGTATTAAATAAGATGATACATTTCAGTAACCCTAGATGGTGTCTAGAACTTAACGATTAATTAACATGAGGTATGTTATTATTGGCAAGAATGACAGTTACCTAACCCCTACAGCAATATTCTATCTACTCTAGAGCAAGCAAGAGCATATTACAAGAGGGATATAGGTGACAAATTAGTTTCCTAGCTAAAAATGATTGTGAGACACTGAATAATGTTAGTCTTCTTGAGTTGTAAAAGCAAAAAAAAATTTGTAAGAACCTTTGGGATAAGTGACTCAGATGTGCTCCTTAAAAATTTTCAAATTCTCAGATTGTACTCTAATGCTAAAATTCAGTATTTGTATCTTTTCCCCTCTCGCTAGCATTTTTAATTAGTTTGTTTTGCAGCTAGCAAAAATATATATCAAGTTCATAGCAGCACAATCTACAATAGCCAGAATTTGGAAACAGCCTAGGTGCCTGTCAGCAGATGATTGGATCCAAAAACTATGGTACATCTACACAATGAAATACTATGCTGCCATAAAGAAGAAGGAATTCTCATCATTTGCAGCAACCTGGATGGAATTGGAGAACATCATGCTGAGTGAAATAAGCCAATCAATGAAAGAGAAACACCACATGACCTCACTCATTTGTGGATAATAAAGAGCATTATAAACTGATGAACCAAAAGATAGATATAGAGACAGTAAAGCAACAAGGAGATTGTCAAATTACAGCGGGGAGGGGAGGAGGATCTGGGGGAGATAATAGATCAACCGAAGGACTTGTATACATGCATATAAGTACAACCAATGGACATAAAACTATGGGGAGGGAGGGGATATGGGGGAGGGAGGGAAGGGGGCAAAAAAAATCATTAAAATATGTAAAAAAAATAAATAAATAAATTAGGCCATATTTATAAAATAAATATATATATATATATGTTTTTTGGATAAATGATCTTTATAACATACTATTTTTTCTCTAGTAATGATGCCACAAATGCTACAGGATTCCTTTATTCTTTGTGAATAGAATACACTGTGATTTTATTTATTTTTAAAGGATGTTTCTATTGATTCTTTAGAGAGAGGAAGGGAGAGGAAGAAAAAGAAACATCAGTGTGAGAGAGAAACTTTGATCAGCTGCCTCCTATGCATCCCCTTATGGAGTACATGGGATGATACTCAACCACCTGAGCCACACTGAGCAGGGCTAGAATAAGTTGTGCTTTTAAGTAAAAGCACATTTTGAACAAAGTAAAAGCATGCTGAGAATTAGAGCAGTGTGTTTTGAATATAGTTGGAGATGAGGCACCTGATGTTCTTAGAAAACAGGAAGTTGTTGAAAAAACAACTTTTTGGGGAATGTGGAAGGTTAGCTAGATAAAGAATTCAAGCAAAATTGAAGTTCAAAGTATAATCTCTGGTTGACATTCTGCCAAATTTCTCACATGTGAAGACCCATGTTTAACCTGAAGCACCTCCTGAAGAGTCTACTGAAAGACCTGAAACATGTCTGTTGATTATGATTCTGAGGGTTGTTTGGTTTTTTTTTGTTTGTTTTTTTGTTTTATTTTTTCCTGTTGGCTGAGAGGCAAAGGCATTTATTATTATTTATTAACTCTCTTTGGCCATATTCGAACTTTGGATGACATGGTAGCATCATCAAATCTCACATAATGACACCATTAAATATGGGGCATGGCTTTGGTACAAAATTCTGGCATAGCTGCTGTATATTTTGATTTTATAGATGCCCTTAAGGGCCTGTGTGAGAATTTTATAGCACAAGTCAGTTTTGGACAGCAGTGCCCAATGGCTAAGGAATAGAGTGTGTTCAAAGATTTCTCAGCCCAGTCAGAATATTGGCCTTTCTCAAATTGTGTTTTATCATGCAATAGTATTCAGCCCCAGGGAAGACCCATTTCTACTTTTAACTATGGAGCACCTGCCACTGGAAAATGAGGTACTTTCTGGAGGCATCATGGACACTTTCCTTTGAAGATAATCATCTCCATGTGTTTCACAGTGATCCTCACACTAATCAATAGTGGCCTCCCTTCAAAGACTCTAGTAGTGGTGTTGTAAAATTTAAGGCCCATAACACATATTCATGAAAAGCCCATTAAGTATTGTTGTTGCTCTGACTTATTCCTAGAGAAATTCACCCCTGTTATAAATCAGAAAGCTCAAAGAATAGATTTGTATTCTCCTCACTGTGATTTTCTGACTAATATTCATCCCAGGTAGCTTCTTGTATAAGGGTGATTTGACTTTCAAACTTAATTTAAGAATTTTTGAAATTTAATTAGGCACTTAATAGAGAGAGTTGCTTTAATGTCCTCCATTTGAGAATGCTTATAACCATGACTTTTCTTTGTGTCTTTATTAATTATTATTATTGCTATTCTAATCGAGGGTTAATGACACATGCCAAGCATTTGGCAAAGTACTTAAGATACAAACAAGACAAACACAGTTCTACCGTGTTTCCCGGAAAATAAGACATTCTCTGAAAATAAGACCTAGCGCATGGAAAAATAAGACATCCCCTGAAAATAAGACCTAGCGCATCTTTGGGAGCAAAAATAAATATAAGACATTGTCTTATTTTCGGGGAAATAAGGTAGTTCTTAGTCTCATAAAACACGGAAAAGATGCAGGTTTCTTACACATGGAACAAGCAGATGCATATTTCTATTTTGTCTTAAAATCTATTAACTAGAGCTCCATATACACGTATGGTATATTTTTGCATGTTTATGTGTTCAGAAGCTATTTATACCATATTGCATAGCTCTGGTTTCCTTTAAGTCTATGATAATTCTACATTTTTTTATGTATACAGACACATCTACAGACACTACCAAAGAACCACTGGTCAAATGAGTTATCACTGTAACTACTCACTAGCAGGTAGTAATAACAGAAGTTACAGAACATATAGTGAATTACAGATTCTTTCTACATTTAGCATTTCACAACAAATTATGATGACAAGCATCTATTATAATTCAGATTTTTCAGGGTAACCAAGTGTTGGAGAATACAAGGCACTTGTCCCAGGTCACTCTTGTATGATCAAGATTCCAAATGGATTACTTTGGCTAGAGAGTTTCTGCTTGAATCCAATAGGAGACACAAATGCCCCATAAGCATCAACTAGTAAACATTTATATATTTTCCAGCTTTATGAAGCATATTACCACATTAAAAATGCAAAGCACTGGAGTAAATATGGGTGTTGTTAATGTGAGAAACACACTTTCTTCTACAATACTTTATTCTTCAAGCATGAGGGGAAACTCACTGCTTCTCTGATATCATTAATCGATTTCTTTTTCTTGTTCAAAACACTGGTTCACAGATGTTAACTGCCATGAATATGTACAGCAGAAAGTGTGAACCCCAACCTATAGTAGTGACTGCAAAACTCACTGAGTTACACAGTCAGGCATCTGTTTATGGCTCCCTCCCTTTTTGTCACAGTAGTCCCCCTATCTGTGGGGACGTGTTCCAAGACCCCCAGCGGATGCCTGAAACTACAGACATACTGAACCCTATAGATTCTGGGGTTTTTTTTTTTCCTGTACATATATATCTTTTCACTTAAAGGAAGCACTTCCGGCTTCTCTTGGGCATGTCTGAGTTACTATCTTGACTACATTCTGGAGTAAAGGAAGGGGGACTGAACACAAGACAAGCACCATGATACCTTGACAGCCCATCTGCTAACCAAGATGGCAACTAAGTGACTCACAGGTGGGAAAGCATCTCCAGTGAGGAGACATCGAACAAAGGGGGGATTCACATCCTGGGCAGGGAGGAGCAGAACAGCATGAGGTTGCATTCTGCTGAGAACATCATGCAGTTTAAAACTTATGGATAGTTTATGTCTGGAACTCTGCACTTAGTTTTCAGGCACAGTTGAATGCAGGAAACTAAAACGACAGAAAATGAAGCCATAGATAAGGGGTCACTGCTTTTTTTTTCATCCTACAATGGAGGAGTTGGACTCTCACACCTAAAAGGCATTCCACAGACTCAGTCTACTTGGTTTACTTGTCTAAGTTCTGTCCAAGGCCTTTTAATGGAAAAGGTCTAGCCATGGACTGTGTTTGCCCGCACCTTATTTCTCTGTTCCCAAAGCATAGTCGAGTGCCTCTCAGACTAGCCTGGCGAAGTTGGTCACATTCAACATCAATTTCTACTCTTAGTTATCTTTAGCAGATGTAATTTTTTTAAAATGTCTTTTGTTAATCCTCATCCATGGATATTTTTTCCATTTATTTTTAGAGTAGGAGGCATGGAAGGAGGGAGGAGGGAGGAAGGGAGGAAGGAAAGGAGGGAGAAAGAGGGGAGGGAGGGAGGAAAGGGGGGAGTGAGGGGGCAGGGAGGGAAGGAAGGAGTGGGGAGGGAGGAAGAAACATTGATGTGAGAAAGATAAATCTATTGGTTGACTCCCACATGCATCCCAACTGGGGCCTAGGGCCCAAACCTGCAACCCAGATATGTCCCTTGACTGGGCATCAAACCTGCAACCCTTTGGTATACAGGCCAATGCTTTAACCACTGATCCACAGCAGCCAGGGCACCACATATAAATTTTTAAAGGACCTATTATATGTCATTACTCTTTTATATTCTTTATATAAATTATTACATCAGTTCTTACATAAACACTGTTATGTAATTATTATTGTTATTAATAATACCCCCTCCCATTTTTATAGACAAAAAAACTAAGGTTGCTTAGGAGATGTTAACCATCTTGATGTGAATCAGTCAGTGAGGCCAAATTAGAATTCAGACCTGTGTCTGTTGTGTTCTGAGACTTGTGTGTGTGTTTTTTCATGACCTTATGCTGCCTCCTTGTTCAGAAAACATATGTTGAGAAATCGTTTAGGACTGTATGCTGTTGGGCTCCTTCTGCAGAAAGATTATGGAAGAATAATGACAGAGAAACATAAAGACATTAAAGGGACATATTCTTTTCTCTATGATAAAATAATAAAAGAACCAACTGTTCTAAATAAATAACTCTACCAGCCCATAGGAGAAAGCTCTCTAACAGGTCATATAAGATCACTCAGGCAGGACAGGGCAATTCAGGTGATAAATGGAAGGCTGATTGTGGCTTGTATGAAAGCACTTGCAAAGTACTATTCTATGTACAGAAAGCTCAGAAATGATGGATCAAAGCCAAAATTGATTGGAGATTAGATTTAAGGGCATATAGAAAGGGGAGAGAAACCAGATGAATGGAAGAGGAATGTTTATGTGATGCTAAAATAAGAGTCCTGGGCCTTCCCCATCCTCCCAAAAAACACAACATTCTGGAGCATGGGAACTGCCTGTCAAACACTCACAGGTGATTTTGTACATGTAGGTCATGGACCACACACTGGGAAAATACTGATTTGGTCAAGTCTCTTTATTTTACAAATCAGCACGAGGTTCTAAGGTAAATGGTTGTTCAAAGTTTGCTGTACTCTCTTTTCATTAGAGTTTTGGCTAAATCGGTCTCCTACAGGCCCAGTTCTGTCCTCTTTGATACTTGGATTTAATTTTTTCAGTCCCAGCCATGGACCAGCTAACAGCATGTATCCTTGCTCTTTCTCTTCCAGAATCACAACCACAGCTGCCTGCATGATGGACCTAAGGCGGTACCCACTGGATGAACAAAACTGCACCTTGGAAATTGAAAGCTGTAAGTTTTTCTGAGAATCCAGTTAGACTGAACTCTGCTTAGGGGTTCTCCAGACCACAGGCCTGCAGAGGTTCTGCTAGCACACTAAATGTGATGGAGGGAGCTACTCCTAGTACCTGCCCTCCTGCTGCTGCAATCCTCTCAGTCTTGTCCCTGATCCCTGGGAGAGGTGTGAAGGGGAGAAATAATCTAGCAAGAAAAGGAAGATGCTAAGAGCCTAGAAGAAAACCAAGGGCTATTCTAGTCATTTAAAACACAGCATCTGGAACAAATAGCTACACCAGGCTTGGGACAGTAGGTGAAGGTGGCAGGCGGACTCAAGGTATCTGAATAATTTTTGTCTCTCATAAGCATTATCACTTTTCAATTACAAAATAAATGTGGCCTTCTGGAATAGCCGAAACTTTCATAGAATGTGGATTAGTGAGATGTTGTTGCTTTTCTCCCAGGGGCTGTTTTCAGTGTCGAAATTTATCTTACATTCTTGCTGAAGGCCATCTGATGAGCAAGATGAGTGTATGTGTGGTTCTTCTTTCCTGCGCTGACCTGCTTTGCAGTATTGTTGCATTTCTAGGCCGTAGTGTGTGTCCTTGAGGATTCAGTCACCTGCCCTGTTGAGCAGAATGTTGATGTCACAGCCCAGCTCCAATGCAGAGGTCACTCAGGGAGGTCGTTTGCAGTGGAATAGGATTTTGGATCTCTTTTCTCTGTCGGTTCTTTGTACAGTGTTCATGCCTCATCCCACCAAACTATTGGAAGCTGACAATTTTCTATCCAGCATTCTAGATAATGAGCAAGCAGCCTGCTATGTGGGTACTCTCAGTCTTCGTCAGGAGCTCTTGTGATGACAGGCAGCGTGACTCTCCATCACTGCTCTGAGCAGAAATCCAGTATTTAGGACATAGCGTGGGCATTTTTGCCCATCACAAAAAATAACTTCCAGGGATTATTCCATTTACACACATTTTTTTAAGAACCCAATTTCATACTTGTATTTCCAAATCATCATGCTTTTCACATTAGATCTTTGCCATGTAATAAAAATTGATCTGTAGGATTTTTATGATTATTTTTATGTAAATATCTTTGGGATTAACTTCGCATTTTTATAACCAATAACACAGTTGAGAGTATAGAATATTGTCTTTCAAAGTCCAAAACCTAGTTGTTTCATATTGTTGATGTTAGGATATTTTGCCAAAAAAAAAAAATGTGGCTTTGTACCATTCATGAATTTTTACAGTAAGAGAATTGTTCCTGGTAGAATTTGTCTGGAATTTTAATAATCATTATTGTACATGTCATTTGAACCTTCTGCAGCCTTCTTACTTGAAAGAACTAATGCCTTAAAGACACAGGCAACACCCAGTGTTGCATGGAATTAAATTATAATTGTGACCTGAATATTGAAAAATTAATAATTCCTTAGACTTCTAGAAAGTTTAAATTTTATAAAGTGGATTTTACATATCTCATTGCAATTCATAGTTACCCTATTAAATGAGGTAGAATAGATTTTTTCCAGCTTTAATGAGATATGATTGACAAACAATATTGTGTATGTACCATATGATGATTTGATATATGTAAGTTTTGTGAAATGATTATCACAGTAAGGTTAGTTAACACATCTATCACCTTACATGGTTACCTTGTTTTGATGTATGTGTGTGTGTCTGTTGGAAACTTTTAAGATTTGCTCTTAGTAACTTTCAAGTATACAGTACAGTATTGTGAACTATAGTCACCATATCACTATACTGTAGATTAGATAGCCACATATTATTCATTTTATAACTGAAAGTTGGTGCCCTTTAACCTCCTTCACCCATCTGACCCAGCCCCCACACGTGGCAACCATCAGTTTACACTGTTACTATCAGGTCAGTTTTCTTTTTTAGATTTCATTTAAGTGATAACAAATGGTATTAGACTTTTTCTGCATGACTTATTTCATTTAGCTTAATAACCTCAAGTTATCCATGTTATTACAAATGGCAGGATTTCCTTTGTTTTATGTCAAAATAATATTCCACTTAATATATCTATAAAAAAATAAAAGTGTAATATGCTAATTAGATTGGACAGCCAAATGACCCTCCAGATGAAGCTGCAGCTGTGAGGGCTGAGCCCCTTGCACCAATTTCATGCATCAGGCTTTTAGTGATTATAAAGATATATTCATTCATCAATAGACAATTAGGTTGTTTCCATGCCTTGACTATCCTATATAATAAAAGCCTAATATGCAAATTGACTGACAAGTGGAACAACTGGTTGCTATGATGCGCACTGTCCATAGGGGGTCAGATGCTCAAACAGGGAGCTGCCACCAGCCTGCAGGCCCCAAGCCAGCCAAGGTGGGTACCAGCAGGGGTGCCCCGAATGCCCTGCTGGTCACCCCACAGATCAGCCCTGATCACTGGCCAAGTCTAGGGACCCTACCCACGCACAGATTTTGTGCACCGTGCCTCTAGTTGTAAATAATGCTGTGGTGAACACAGGGGTACAGATATCTCTTTGAGAATAATTTTATTTCCTTCACATATGTACCCAGAAATAAGATTGCTGGGTCATATAGTAATTCTATTTTTTTCCCTTCAATAATATTCCATAAGTCTCATTTATTTTTTTTAGTTTATCTTTATTGTTGAAAGTATTACAGATGTCCCCATTTTTTCCTCATTGATATCCCCCCACACACACACCCTGCTGCACTCAACCCCTCCAGGCCTTCACCACACTATTGTCTGTATTCATTGCTTATGCATATATGCATATCAGTTCTTTGGTTACTCTCCCCTCTCACCTACCCACCCACCCTCACCTTCCCTCTGAGACTCCTCAGTCTGTTCCATGCTTCTGTCTCTAGATGTATTTTGTTGATCAGTTTATTTTGTTCATTAGATTCCATATATTAGTGAGATCATGTGATACTTGTCTTTCTCTGACTGGCTTATTTAACTTAGCATAATACTCTCTAGGTCCCTTCATGTAGTTCTATTTTTAATTTTGAGAATCCTTCATAATAACTGTACCAATTTACATTCCTACCAACATTGCAAAATATTCCTTTTTTTCCACACTCTTACCAATATTTGTTACCTCCTGTTTTTTGTTTTTTTTTTATGATAGCCATTCCTACAAGTGTGAGTGATATCTCATCATGGTTTATGTTTGCATTTCCATGATGAGTAGTGATGTTGAGCACCTTTTTCTGTACTTGTTGGCCATTTGTATGTCTCCTTTGGAAAAACACTCGTCAGTTTATCTGCCTATTTTAAATTGGGGTTTTTTTGTGTGTTTTGTTTTGTTTGTTTTTTTGTATTTGTTTTTTTTTGTTTGCTTGTTTGTTTTTTGCTATTGGGTTATATGAGTTCATTATATATTTGAATATTTGCTGTTTCTGAGGTACATTTTTTGCAAATATGTTTCTGCTATTTCATATGTTGATTCTTCATTCTGTTAATGGCTTCTTTTGCCTTATGGAAACTTTTGAGTCTGATATACCCCTGCTTGTTTATTTTGCTTACTCGTGTTTTGGGTGTTACATCCAAAATATCATTGCCAAGACCAATGTTTTCTTCAGGAGTTTTACAGTTTCAGATTTTACATTGGAATCTTTAATTCCTTTAAAGTCCATTTTTTGAGTGGTTTAAGATAGGTTTCTAATATAATTATTTTGCATGCAGATATCCAGTTTTCCCAGTACCATTTATTGAGAAGACTAACTTTTCTCCATTGACTATTCTTGGCTCCCTTTTCAAATATTAGTTGGCCATGTATGCGAGGGTTTATTTCTGAGCTCTCAGTTCTGTTTCATTGGTTTATATGTCTGAATTTTTGAGAATTTTCTTTTTGTTGCTTAACATATGGCTGATTCTAGAAAATGTTTCATGTGTGCTTGAGAAGAATGTTTATTCTATTGCTGTGGGATAGAATGTTCTGTATATGTCTGTTAGATCTGTTTGCTCTATGGCAGTGATTTTTATTTTTTCTCTCCGTTTTTTTATTAAGGTTTTATATGTGTACACATCTTACCATTGAATAGCAGTGATTTTTAACAAGTGTGCCAGGGCTGGGCACTATTTAGTCAGGGTATTAACTTCTTTCCCTTAGATTATAAAATAAAAGAATGACAACAACTAATATAACAATAGCAATTTGGTGTGAATTGCTCAAAATTATAACTTTATTTTTGTCAGATCAGCAAAAAATAATATTTTTTGGTGTACCACAGAATTTTAGTAATTAGCTTATGTGTGCCAGGAGATGAAAAGGGTTGAAAATCTCTGGCCTATAGTGGTGTTCAAATCTGCTATTTCCTATTGATTCTCTGTCCGAATGATTTATCAATTGTTGGTAGTGGAGTATTAAAGTTCCTAACTATTATTGTATTGCTGTTTATTTCTCCTTCTAGTTCTGTTAGTATTTGCTTTATACATTTAGGTGTTCCAGTATGGGTTCATAAATATTTATGATTGTTGAAATCTTGATGAATTTACCCCTCTATTACTATAAATTACCTATTTTGTCTCCTATAAGCATTTATAGCTTAAAGTCTATAGGGTAGATATTAATATTCCTGTCTTTATAGGGAAACAGACACAAAAGGTGAAGTGGATATGTCTAAAAACATGAAACCACTGAGTAGCACAGTACTCTGAGCTAATACGGGGATTGATAGCTAATTTATCTTAGTAAAGCCACTGATTTCGGAGAGATCAGATTAACAGGAAGATCGCTGTTCTAAAAAATCAGGAAAATAGACTGTATTTATAAAAAATTGGGCTTATTCATATTTAAACAGCAAATCAGTGTTGTGGAGAATTAGATATGGTATATTAATAATAGATTAATAATTAGTATTAATATTATATTAATAATATATGTGATATCCAGGCCCTGTTATTATAAGCAGGTAGTAAACTAATCATATGGAAATTAGGATCTGATCCTTTAAACAACCAGCTCTGAGGTTGATCCCTGATATTCTACCTTACTCATTTATTCTTTTCTGTTAAGTAAACTCTAGGAATTCATTCATTCTCTTTCTTCTGCCACCTCCTCTCCTCTCCCTTTTTCTCCTCATGTCTACTTATTTCTCTGTTTTGCTCCCCCTTTCCCTCCCTTTCTTTCTCCTCTTAAATACATTTGAACTTAATAGTGGCATTACTAAATCCTTATCACCTTGTCTCCTTATCAACAATTTGTGTATTGGTTTCATTTTAGAGAGGATAATATAACGTGATTCAGAACAGCTTGGAGTGGGGAAATATTGACCTGAGCTCATTGTTCGTTTATTCATGCATTGGCTCATTCAAGAATTTACTCATTCATTAAATATTTATTGAGTCTAGTTATTTACAAGACATTGTAATAAGCACTAAAAATACAATAGTGAACGAATGTAGACAATGGCCCTGCCTTTATTATGCTGAGGCAGATAGGTTTTATTTAAACAGACACACATAAGAATGTAAAATCCCATTAGTGAAAATGCTGCCAAGATGAGAATTTAGTTTAGTAAGATCTTAAAGAAAGACTAGAGTAAATCTTGAAATAAAGTGCTGATGATTCTAGAAAGGCAGAGAACTGTGCTTATTTCAAAACTTCTTAGGCCCAGCTGGCATGCCTCAAGGGTTGAGCTTCGACCTATAAACCAGAAGGTCACATTTCGATTTCAGGTCAGGGCCCATCCCTTGGTTTTGGGCTGGATCTCCAGTGTGGAACATGCAGGAAGCAGCCGATCAATGATTCTTTCATCATTGATGTTTCTATCTCTCTCTTCCCCTCTGAAATCAATAAAAATATGTTAAAAAACAAACAAACAAACAAACAAACAAACAAAACCTAACATATTTTCTTAGATTTAGAGGAATGGAGAAGTTTTTTATAATCAGTAGATTTTGCTGAACTAAATGGGCCCTGATAATATGTATCACTATGTAGGAAATTAAACTTATATACCATGTATATATCTTGTCTATATCTTTTTCTGAATCTTTCAGTCAGATTGGTAAAAGGATACTGACATACTCATCTATATTTCCAGGGAAATATCACCCTCAAAGTACCAATGACAACAAAGATATGTGCTAGCTTTTAAAAGGTTCTTTAGAATGTTCTTGCTATTTAGGGATAAGATTAAGTCTTATAAAGAAATAATGAACTGTCCCAGGTGTGCCTTTGAGTACGTATTTTCCAGCGTATAAGACGACTTTTGAAACGAAAAAAAGTCAACCAAAAATCGAGGGCAAAAGACCAAAATTGCACAAAAATTACCTGTAAATCTTGACAACAAAGTAAGTCTTTTCTTTGAAGTGGGGGGTAGTCTTATACAGCGAATGTAGGCCTAAACCTATGTTTTAACTGTAAAATTAGGGGGTCGTCTTATACGCCGGAAAATACGGATTAGTACTTACGAGTATTAAGAAGGTCCTAATACTGTTAGGTCAAGTCAAATGTTTGTCTCTTTTTAAAATATATATAAAGTTCAAACCATGTGGAGAAAACAACATTCCATCATATGGTAAGGTTACTTAGCAGGCTCCATCCAGAAGTGAAGAGAGGGGTGCAGGGAGTATTATAAATCTTTGAAATGGGACTAGTTAGGGAGCTACTCTGTGATATTCTGAGCCAGATCATCCATCTAATATCAATATCAGCTATTGATTGTGAGGAACCCCTCACCCTCCTTAGAACAGACAGGCTGTCTTATATGGTATTGAACTCCTCTTGGGATGTGGAATATAAAATTGTCTTAACTGGATCCATTAACAGGCTTTTCATGTGACTAAAACTCCAAAGATTCCTGTTTCTCATTTGTTTGTGTGCTTTATCTCAGCCTATGGCTGGGTGAGTTGGAATGGAGAGCCTTGGTATGTCAGAGAACAAGATCAGGACTCTCATTCTCAACGTTGTTGCTTTTCACAATCAAACTCAGCCTTAGTGCAATCTACACTGAATCAGAGGGGGTAGAACTTTCTCCATAACTCTTTCATAAGCAACTTCTCAGTGCTATGCCAAGTGTCACTGAGACAGAAAGTCAACATCTCCTTTTAGCATTCCTTCTAGATCCTTCTAGATCCTTTAAAAACCATCCTACCACTGCCCTTTGTGGCAGGATCCAAAACCAGTTCTTGCTGGCCTCTCACTGTCACTCATTATATGCCTCACTTTGGGAAAGTCACCCTATGTAATGGAGCCTCAGTTTCCTCAAATGGGATGATTATATCTATCACACAGAGTTGTTATGAAGATTAAATGAATTAATATGATCTAATATAGATTAAGAATTGGTTGTTGCACTAAACAGTTTGGCTCAGTGGATAGAGTGTCAACCTGAGGATTCAAGGATCCCAGGTTCGATTCTGGTCAAGGGCATGTACCGTGGATGTGGGAACATATCCTGTAGGGAGTGTGCAGGAGGCAGCTGATCAATGTTTCTCTCTATAGATGTTTCTAATTCTCTATCCCTATCCCTTCCTCTCTGTAAAAAATCAATAAAATATATATTTTTTAAAATAAAAGAATTTGTTGTAATATGGCAATTATCTAATAAACAGTAATTTTAGTAGCTAATAAGCCTATCTAATAAAAGACTAATATGCAAATTAACAATCATTCCACTACACCCACAAGACACACCCACCAGCCAATCAGAACTGGGCATGCAAATTATCCAAACCAATATGGCTGCAGCCACAAAATGATCAGGAGGTGTGGGTTTTTCTGGCAATGAAGGAAGCCAAGCTTCTGCACACCCTGGTCTGCCCAGGCCTCTACTCAAGACTACAAAGTTTCAATTATAGAAGATAAATAAATCCCAGATACCAGGGCCTCCACTTGGGTCGCTGGGGGGCATGGCTAGCCTGCAAACCACCACAGGCCCCTCACCCAGGCTGCCCCACACCCCAAGGGAACCCCCACCCTGATCTGGGATACCCTTCAGGGCAAACTAGCTGGTCCCCACCCATGCACTAGGCCTCTATCCTATCTAATCCTCCTATCTAATAAAAAAAAAATGATATGCAAATTGACTGTCACTCCAACACACACGTTAGCCACCACAAGATGGTCAGCAGGGGAGGGCAGTTTGGAGGGATCAGGCCTGCAAGGGAGAGCAGTTTGGGGTTACCGAGCCTGCAGGAAAGGGCAGTTGGGGGGGATCAGGCCTGCAAGAGGAGGGTAGTTAGGGGTGACCAGGCCTGCAGGGGAGAGCAGTTAGGGACAAACAGGCTGGCAGAGGAGCAATTAGTCATCAATCAGGCTGGCAGGGGAGTGGTTAGGGTGTGATCAGGCTGAAAGGCAGAAGCAGTTAGCAGCAATCAGGAAGGCAGGCAGGCAAGCAGTTGGGAGCCAGGAGTCCTGGATTGTGAGAGGGATCCCAGTAGGATTGGTCGTAAATGGGCAGTTGAACATTCCTCCAGGGGTCGCAGAGGGACATACTGGGCTGAGGGACACACACCCCCGTGCATGAATTTCGTGTACAGGGCCTCTAGTTATTAGTATGATAACATTAATTTTTTTTATTATACTGCCACAGATTTGCTCTAATGATGAGATCTAGTATATCCAGCCAAGAAGGGTCCCAAAGCACAGCATTGCCCTTCTCAGCCTTTGCAGATCTTATTTCAGACCTTGCATTTACATTCCAATTAAGCCTCATTTTCTGTAGGGCTATCTACTTGCAGTGCCTACAGTATTCGTTGCTATTATTATTATTATTTTTTTACTTTAACCAAAAGGAAAATAATTAATAGCTAGCTTCAAAATTCAAAGAGGAGTATTTAAAAGCAAGCTCTTTGACATCTGTTCTTGGGTGAAGTGAAAGGACATTCCATTTGTGGTTTTGTTAGCATTTAATCTGATCACCTACTGATGATCTAAAGCTTCAATGGTCAGCGTAGTAAAGGCCACGGGGGGGTGAAGGGAGGATGCAGAGGGGGAGGTGAGCATGTACTTGTACTGGCATCTATCTCTTCTTCTAGAAAGATTCACCATGCTTTAGAAAGCAGAAAATAGGCATGTGCTTGTTGTCTTACATAATTCATCATATAAAAACAATTTAAATTATTGATAGAATAAAGGCTCTATTTTCTTCTCCACAGTTTCATCCCAAACAATTCTTATTAAAGAGGTCAATATAGATTGATATGGTTAAGCAATTTAGGGGTAGTGACAAAATTTACTATGTCACCAGGTTAATATATTTCAAATGCAGTTTGTAATGTGGATTAGCCAATATGCTGGTAGATAGACAAACAATATTTTTTTAAAACCTTGAGGAAACAAGAGTGTATTGTGCTTCTTTACTCCCAAAGGGAAAATTGAAGGCACCTTAGAGTATGTGCATAGATGCAAAATACTTATCCCAGAGGAAGCCAGCCGTAATCAGCTCTGGTTTGAGCTAGTGTGATCTGGTGGATGGGAGGACATTTGTTGACTCAGGTAGCTGTATAATATGTGTTGCTCACGCTAACCAAACAGGTCACTTAGCCTTTCAAGCTGTGGTTTCTCCTCTCTGCAATGTTGTGATACCTGATAGGTAATGTGATAACCAAGAAGCAATGGTTGGTACCAATATTTTCATAAGCAGCAGCTGTTATTATTATTGCCTATTATTATCATTATTGGCCAGTCTTGGAACAATGTGCCCAATTCGAGTCACAACATTTTAAGAGGCATATTTAGCAATCAGAAAACCAAAATGTAAACAACACATAAACCATAGAGTATGAAAAACCAGTAGGAGAAATGAGTGGGCAAAGGGGTGCATTTACCTTGAGGAAGGGAGACTTAGGGAGGCAGGGTGGTAATATGTAATGGATAGCTATTTTCAGATAACTACAGAATTTCCTCTTAAGGGAGCAGGCTGGGTCTGGCCTGGGGGCAAAACTAGACTACTGGTAGAAGATGCCAAAAGGCATTTTAGGGCTGAACTATTTTTTTTTTTTTAATCTTTTTTTTTTTAAGTCTTGGCAATTACAGCGGGTGAAAAATCCTGTGGGTGGCTTTTCTGGGAACAAAGGAATCCTTGCACTGGGCACAGAGTGAGATCATATGAATTCTAAGGATCTCGGGCTTCATGCAAAAATGCGGAGGACTTTAGTTAGTTAAAAGATGATTAGCCAAGCCCTGGTTTATATGAGGATGCAGGTCCCATATGCATATGCCTCTGGGAGCAATGCTATGTAAGAGGAAAAATCACATCCCTGCTGAGATTTTAAATAGAACATTGTGTGTGGTCTTGGTGGTCTATTGCTACTTACCTAGCAATCTTCCTTTTCTCAGATTTTCCTGACAGGAATCCATTGTACAGTTATGTCTGTGAAAAATAAGGCTGAAGCCCCCACATATTCCTGTGTTTCCAAAAATCTAGAGCCCCGTTAAAGCCTTTGATCCCCTTCAGGCCTTCAGAATCATCACACCAGAAGAGAAGGTGCCAGAGCATATGCAGGTGGTGGTGGTGGTAAACAGTGAAGTCACCAATGCTTCAGGTGATCCTTGAATTCTTCCAAGTTAGAAAAAGATTCCCGTAACATTGCTGTGGAGCTTAGTCATAATTATTTATGGAAGGAAAAGTAGAGATCATTGGAAATGCTTTTTTGTGTCACTGCTTACAAATTTAATTTGCATAGTTGGCCTGTTTTGATATTTTCATAAATTGCATCTAGTGTGGAAGTGAGATGGTTTTCTCCCCGTCCTTGCTGTGTGTAGATACCTTGTTGGAACATGACTTCATTTCGCTATTATTAGTTCCTCATCACCGTACATAAGTGCCAGGATGTGTATTTGGAATCTCTGGCACCTCGTGCAGATATTATTTGTGACCTTCATGTATCTCTGGACTTTTAAGATTTGTGTCCTTTTAACTCTTCCATCATTAGAAAGCAATTTAGTTATAAAGGATTCATTTTGATACTGAGTGTGAAAAATGAAAATAATGAACTCTGCAGATCCCTCAGTAAAAAGCAAATGTTTTTTTTTAATTCATATTTTCTAAAGTTTCTCCTCTCTAGTCTTTATTTTCTCTTTCTGAAATCCCCTATTAGTCAGATCTTCTACATCTACCTACCGTGGCTCTGAACTGAAATTTGTAGGTTTGTATCTTCCAGAGTAGTAATATTTATTTACTCTAAAAATTATTACTAGTGTTATATTTTGGCAGTCATGGTTTAAATTTCTTACTCTTCGAATGCTTATTTTCCATAGTCATTTGTTCATAGTCATAAAAGATACCAATTTATTTTTATTTAAAAGTTATCAATTTAAACTTTTGTACAAGTATTCTATTCTCTTCGTCTTTCTACTTCTTTTTATGTTTATTGTGGCCTTTTTTTCATGCTAATGATTTTCTTTATATGTCTACTGACCTTGGTAGTCAAGTTATATCTATAAAAATAAAAGGGTAATAATGCTAATTAGACCAGACATCATTCCAATCATCCTTCCTGACAAAGCTAGGACTAAAGGGAAGCAGCCTGAGTCTCGGGTGCCTGTGGGCAGCCCCAGCGAAGACAGCCAGGTCCTGGGTGCCTCTGGAGGGAAGCTAGTGCCAGAGGGAAGCCAGTGCTGGCAGCCCAGGGAAGGAAGGCCTACTCTTGCAGGAATTTTCATGCATCAGGCCTCTAGTTTGAAAATAAAGGGCTAGTTGGACCTGAACATGTCACTGATGTAGGTTCTCTGACCTGAAATGGGTTTCCTCAGCACTTTTCTATGATTGTGACTGTTTCCATAGTCACTGTTTTCTTTAAATTGGGCATGGCAGGAGGAGAGGTGGGCATGCCAATCAGATGGCCTCCCTCTTTAGAAGAGCAGGTCAGGCCCCCCTTCAGAGATACCAAGGCTCCTCTGAGGTCTAGGTCCTTCAGATTATTTCCCTCTTTCACTCCTGGAAGGAACAGATGGAACTACAATTTATCTTTTCCCTTTCCTTTATAGAGGTGCCCAGCACTATCTGGGGCTCTCTTCTGACTCTCTCTGTCCAGCCCAGTATCAAATCTAGAAACCCAGGCAGCACTCACTTTGTTCAAGGAGCCTTCTTTCAGCATTATCTTGGGTAAAGTGTAGAAGGAAGAGGAGTGGTCAAAAAGCAAAAAGATTTAATACTTAAAGAGCTATAGAAGTATTGTATACCCCATCAGCCTTTGAACTAATAAAATCGCAATACAGGATTATCTATTTTGTAATAGGTCAATATTTGACACATAATTGTTTTTTTTTCTCTCTTAAATACCATTGATTGTAAAACTCACCATTACACTAATAAGAAAGATAAAATTGAGCCTACTCTTCTCTTGGTTGGATATATCCTGATTTCAAAAATACAAAAATGTAAAAGGAACCTAATGTGCATTAGACTTGAAGAAATATAATTATTTTCTTAATTACAAAGGGAACCATTATTTTATTATTCTTAATGTATAGCATCAAATTAATATCTCCCAGTTTCACAGGTGAACATCTGCCTGCTCGGTTTATTATCCCTAATGGCACCATTATGCTGTTTCTGACTTGACATACAGAGTGAAGCCAATTATGAAGTGAACGTGTACCATAGTAAGCACTGGCCCAAAAGGTAGAATGGGGGTAGACGGTGTTATCCTGGCAGTGATCAAGATTTCCACTCGAATCAACAGATACCTTTGGAATGTAGAGTTTTTGACCCAGAGAATTTGGAGAGAAATCTTTTAGCAGTAGACGCAATCTCTTATTGGATTTTTGCCCTGTAACGTTGAAAGTACATTGGTATAACGACTCTGCAAACCCCCGGGTACACTGAATGCACTGGCTTCCATCCCTCACCAGTATTAAGCTGGCATGGCAATTCTATGAGCCCAGTGCCCAAGAACCGCTCACCCCTCTGACCATGTGGCGAGCACAGCTGGGAAGCTCAGGGATGTGCTGGCACAGGCTCGGCTTGCAACGCACTGAACAGCAAGGAGCAGTTACAAGGAAACGGGTTCCCATATGGCTTCGTTAAGGGAAAGCACTTCCTTACAGACTAAATGAGGTCTTAAGTCCACGAGGACTCTGGGTGTTGGGTGAGGCTCTGTCACAACCTCGCATTGTGTCTGTTTGCCTTTCTGAGGATGATGCCCACCTTCTCTTATGTTGCTAACACTCATTTCCCCCCTTGCTTTGAAATTGTACAGGAGAGTTCAAAATGCAGTGTAAGTGTCCACCGTATTACTATATATTTGTCTACGGCAAACCTACCAGGGGGCAGGGGTAGGGATACAAACTTGTTCATTTGGTTTCCCTTTGGGCTCAGGAAACGTGCCAATAAGGCCATCACTCTGCAAAAACTGTCTCTTCCTGGCCAAGCTTCATTTTATTCTCGACCCTAATTAAGTGGAAATGCCACATTGTGGCTTTTTTAGCATTTTGACTGATGGCTGGAGAGCGTTCTGTGAAACCCGATGTGAACATCCTAAGCCTGAGGTGTAAATACACCCACAGACCTTCCCCGGAGGCTTTCCGGGAGCCGCGGATGGTTTTGGTCTGACAGTTACAGCCCAGGGAGTTGCAGCTCAGACGGATTTTTCTCAGACTGTGAACCCTGCTCCCTATGTTGTTGCCACTTGAAAACATTTCCCTTCAGCATGCTTTCAATTCTGCTGATTCCTTTCTGCAAATCAAATACCTCCTTCTTCACGGTGGCCTCCAGAGCCTGCCATCTATCTCTGCTCAACCCTCCATGTGGCCAGTATCGTGATTAATTATGTTTATTGTCATGTAATAACAGTAATAACTACCATTGATTAAATGCTTACTTTGTGCCAGGCATTGTGCACTATATTTAGAGACATCTTCTCACCTAAATCTCCCCCATAGCAGCTACTAATATCATTCCCCCTACAAGTGAGGATGTGATGCCCTAGAGAAGTTGTGTAACTTACAAAAGGCCACAGAGGTGAGCAAGTGAATGTCTAGTTGAACAAAACAGAATCCAATGTAGCTAGTTTAAGCAGAAGGAGATTTATTTGGCTTACAGAGTTCTTGGGAAGACTGAAGAAATGGTCTCTAGGCTGAGTTTTTCTTATTTTTATTTGTTTATTTTTAAAGTTTATTTTTATCGATTTTTTACAGAGAGGAAGGGAGAGGGACAGAGAGTTAGAAACATTGATGGAGAGAAACATTGATCAGCTGCCTCCTGCACACCTCCTATTGGGGATGTGCCCACAACCAAGGTACATGCCCTTGACTGGAATCGAACCTGGGACTCTTCAGTATGCAGACCGACACTCTATCCATTGAGCCAAACCAGTTAGGGTTAGGCTGAGTTTTTAGCTGTGACTCTTACAGTTACAGCCTAGTCTTGTATTGCAAGGTACTCTCTGCTCCTGCCTAGCTATGGTGACTGCCTGCTGAATCGAGGGGCTGCTGCTGTAGCTGCTATTGCAAAAGCACTCTGCTTCTCGGGTAGTCAGTACCAATAAAATGATGTTTTGTGCCTTACCTCTCTCTCCACTCAATTCAGTTCTGATTTAAAGTCTCTAGCAAGTGCGTCTGATTGGCAGAGCCTGGATCACATTCAGAACCAGAGACAAAAGTGAGCCTGGGGAAGGCAGTAAGTCAGGGCTCAGTACAGAACAGAGTGGCCAAGCAGAGATTGGAACCTAGATCGGTCTGATTTTAGAACCCAAGTCTCTAACCATTAATACATGTAGTTTCCCTGCTTATAACCCTAACATAAAATTAATAGTTCCTCTTTGTATTATAAACAGTATGTTTCTAGTGATCTACATTTATTAAATTCTCTATGCTGATGCTGGCAATTCAGATATGCCAAAGATAATCCATAGCATGTTTCCTTTAAGGAAAATAGTGAAAGTTCTTGACTTAATAAGGAATAAAAAAAAATGTATATGCTAAAATTGCTAAGATAGGGTAAGAACACATCTATCCATAACATTGTGAAGAAGGCAAAAGAAATTCATGCTCCATGAATTACTACATTCACATAACTTTTATTATAGTATCCTATCTAATAAAGAGGTGATATGCTAATTGACCCTCACTCCATCGCAAAGATGGCAACACCCACAGCCAATTAAGAGGAAATATGCTAACTGACTGTCCTGCCCTCAACGATGGCAGCACCCACAGCCACAAGATGGCAGCACTCAGTCCCCTCAGCCCTGCCAGAGTGGCAGGCCTGTGGCAAGGCCAGGCCCACCCACCCCTAGGCCTGCCTTTGGAGTCCCCAGTCCTCTCAGTCCCCCAGCCTCCCAGGGCTGGCCCAGCATAGGCATGCCTCAGATGGTGGCTGCCTAGGCATCCAGAGCAGCCCAAGGCTCAGGTAATCAGGACCTGTCAAGGCTTGTGCTGCTGGCAGAGTCAGCAGCAGAAGTATGATGGGGACATCACCTTCCCCTGATCACTAGGTCACCTCCTGTCCCTGAAGGCTCTCAGACTGTGAGAGGGGTCAGGCTGGGCTGAGAGACCCCCCCTCCAGTGAATGAATTTTCATGCACTGGGCCTCTAGTAGTGTTATAATAGTTTATCTGATTATTAGTTATTTTACAGTGTCTAATTTGTAAGTTAAACTTTATCACAGGTATGTCAGTGTAAGAAAATAATATTATATTCAGACATCCACAAGGGGTCTTGGAACATATCCCCTGTGGATAAGGGTAATTACTGTACCAGGAGAATTGATGCTATAGTCAAATGGACATTAATGGAGGAATTAGACATTGCATTGTTAAGCTGTTTTAAAGTAGGAAGTTGTTCTAGTGCCTTTTGGTCCCTGTAAGTAACGGAGTGTTTATACTTTGTTGGTATGTGCATCTTAATATCATAATGTCCATAAGTGCATCAAGTATCTCTTAAACTGTCCACCAGGTTGCTTAGTTGGTTGGAGCATCATCCCATACACCAAAGGATTGTGTGTTAAATTCCAAGTCTTGGCACATACCTAGGTTACAGGTTTGATCCCTGGTCAGGGAGTCTATGGGGAAGCAATTAATGGATTCTTCTCTCACACATTGGTAGTTCTCTCTTGAAACTCAATAAATGCATATCCTTGGGAAAGGATTTAAACAAGAAGAAGAAAAAGAAGCTCTAAAACCATTGCTAGTCACTTTGCTTATCAGAAAATTTTTTCTGCTAAGCTGGATTTTTAAAATTTTATTTCTCACTAAAAAAAACTAGTCACTCTTACTATTAGATTAATTGATTTCAAATGCTGCTTTTTATCCCTTTTAGAAATAAATATTTATCATGAATATATATTCAGGAGCATTTTGTTTGTACTTAAACCTCTGACCTAAAGTACTGTTTTAGTCTACACTTAATTAAATTTGCTGCCATTTGGTAAGGGTTGTGGACAAAAATGGGAAAAATACATTAAGGATGAGCTGGCCTTGAGTTGAGTAATTGTGGCTGTTCTGAATTATAATTGTATCAGAACCACTTAATGTATGAGCAGAAGAATATTATAAATCACTTACATAGGCAAAAAAAGTTTTTACTTGAGTATATCTTTCCAACTTTATCTTTCTAGGTCTTTAAGGAAAAAAGAAAAGAAAAGAAAGGTCATACTAACTGGCTACAATTTTCTGTTTGCAAAGATCTTTTAGTGGAATGTTCCTTAAAGTTTAGCAAAAATACCCTTTTCAGATTTGAACAAGTATTTTCAATGTAATACCAACCAGTTTGTGCTGAGTATTTTAATTATAATCTTATTTAACCTTCACCACAGCTCTTTGGATAGATAGGTACAATATCATCCTTATAAATAGGGAAACTGACGGCTAAGACACACCTTTGAAAATGATGAGATTGGGATTCATTTATTCCAGAAACTCTAGCTACAAAGCCTGGTAACTTAACCATGCTGATGGTGCTCATTCATTTAGTTAAAGAAAACCAAATAGGCTTGAGAACAGGACTTCACACTGTAGCTCATATTCAATTAAACACATGCTTATCTGATACCTTCCTGGGCCTGGGAAACCATAAAACCAGTTGAGAGAACATTATATAAAAAAGACTTGTTCAAGAGCCAGTGAGAGTGTTTATTATAAGCAAAAGGGGTTTGTGATCCTCATTTTAACCATCTCTCTCTTCTGGACAATCTGAGACAATGAGAATGCTTTATCAGGTTTTCCAGAAAGAAAAATACAGATAATCTGCCTGATTCTCCACTGCCAAGCAGGAGATGAACGACAGTCCTGGAGCAATGAGCAATCTTTCAGTCCCTCTAATCACTCTGCCCTAACACATTAACATCCCAGTGGGCCACCATCCAGCCCTGGGAGAAGTGGATGGAATTTACTTAGACTCAGTGTAGCCCTCTGCTTCCTCACAGGACTAATCTGCATTGTTACTTTCCCAGACCTAATTTCTCATAGTTTACATTTTTATTTGTTTGTTTGTTTTTTTGTAAATCATATGTGCATCTATAACTCAAAAATAAAACAAAAAATATGACACTTTCTGAAGATAGATATATTTGTGGATTTTTTCTTTGTTTAATTCTGTGAATGTTTGCTTCATCTTACAACTGTTATTTGTGTCATACACATTGATAATTGTTATGCCTTTCTGGTGACTTTCCTTTTATTATCATGAAATGCCTCTTTTTATCTCTGGTAATATTTATTTACCTCAAAGTATATTTTATTTTATATTAAGAGATCCATCTAGCATTACCATGCTTTTGCATCATTAATCATTTTCTCTCTATTTATTTGCAATGTATTATATCTCTGCCTCATCTTATTTACTTGAGTTCTTTCTTCTGTCAGTCATTTTACATCCTGGTTCTTAAAAAGAACATTCCTCCTAGGATTGTTTCATTAACAAATTTTATAACCACATCACATATATTTTTATCTAAACTGCTAGTAAAAATGTGAGTAATATACAAGAGCCCTACCACATATACATTGGCTCCTTAATACAAATTTGTTTTCTATTTCTTCAGCTAGCTCTAGATCTAGTTAATTCTCTAATTTAGTTTTTATTTCACCTCCCCCATCAATATGATTATCCATAGAATTTTTAAAAAAGGGCGGGTTAGAGGTAAAGCATAAAATATGAATAGTTAACATTTATTAAACATTGTGTAAGACAGTGTTATGAATTAAGTGAAATGTTTAATCCTGTAAAGTACTGTGACTATTCCTATTTTCTGATGAGGAAACTGGAGCACAGAGAAATTAAGCAACTTTGCCAAGGTTTCACAGAGCAGTGGAATCAGAATTTAGACCTAGGCTGTTTGATTCCTCAGCCTGAGCCATAAGCAAGCACTCTTGCACTGCAATGTTACTGAAAGAACATTGTATTGGGGGTCAGGAAACCTAAGTCAGAGCCATTGATTGGTGTCAGCCATCAATTACATTCTTCATAGACTGGAGGGGGTAGACCAGATAGTCACCAGTCACACATATTATGGTTATTCTTATTGATTTAGACATCTGATCATTTCCATATGAAGAAAAGGCAAAGAGAGTCATAAATATTACCACATGGAACTTTGGTTAAGGTCCTACATGAATATTTCTTTGTCTAAGTAGTAGATAGAGCTGGTGTTTGAGCACAGCAATCTCTCCATCCAGAATTTGACTGTCAGGTTTGGTCTCATGGCATGAGATCCTGGCAGGCAAATAAGGCCCCATGACTAGAGGGCCCCAGGCTTGGAGTCATGCTCTGCTGTCACTGTCCTGGAATTCTTAATCATGTGTGAGCAAAGCACAACTTATTTTAATTCTGCACAACACAAATTACATCACCAATCCCACTCAGTCCCACCGCAGTGGTCCTGGCTCAGTATCAGAAGGCTCCCTAATACAGACATGATTCAGTCCTTAGCTGCAACTGATAAGCCATGAGTTAGTCCTGAGTCTCTTGGTTTGGTGGCCTCTTCTCTGTTGTTTCTTGCCTTTATACTTTGGAAAAGCAGAATTTTTCATTACATCTTATTGATATCTTCAGCCAAATTCTATAGTTCACTTATTTATAATTGGAGAAATAATTGGACATGTTTACTAAGATCTTGCATATACAAAGAGAAAGAGGCATTTCCTTTTTTTTCTTTAGTTTTTATCACCATTTATCTCCCTTAAACCTTCTTCCACCTCCAACCATTCCCCACATTCCCACAATCACCACACTGTTGTCTATGTCCATGAGTTCTTAAAATAGGTATTTATTAATATGTGGCTCAGGCTATCTCTCTGGGCATGGTTCCTAATGCTAATATTATACAGGGTGTCCCTCCAAAAATGTATGCATGCTGTAACAGCTGACACCTCAATTTTGAAAATGAAATGTATTATAATAAGCATGGCCTTTATAGTCATTCAAAGTATTGGGACACCCTATATATTCTCTGTTGGCTCTAATGTGAAGTTTCCTATGCCATCTGAGAATATCTTAGTGATCAAAGAAATTAAATGAAAGTTGTTTTGCAAAGCATGTAGCCTATTAATGTTTCTATGATATCACAGATTTTTAAAAATCTGTCTTGTCAAATTGACCCACCGTTCTCACAAAAAATAAAAGGGGGGGGGGAGCATGGTTTGCCATTTTATGACATATGCTCCTGCTTGACAAAGTTAGTAGAAGCAAACCTGTCAAATGTCAGTGTTGAATATTAAACTTTCAACAAAATGTCAGGAGAAATGGGAAAACTCGTGGATTTAAGAAAATCTGTCATAAAGATCGCAATGCATGTTTCTTTCTGCCTAACTTTGAGTGACATATGGAAGTTTAAAAAAAAATAACCTAATGATGTATCTTTATGGCAAGAAGTTTATGTAACCTAATTGCCACAAAACTGTCATGGCTGGTTAATTTATTAGAGTCATAAAAAGATGCTGTGCTTTTAAAACTTAGCTGGAATGAATTCTGTCCAACCACACTGATGGCCCCGGAATCATAACTTTTTATTTTTTGACACTTATTTGAAACCTGAGAAGATGCAGATGGTTCAATGTAGGTATACTATTCTTATCATTTTCTTTGGAGTACTAGTGTGGATGCATAGAACATAGTCAAGTCTGGGATGGTGCTGAGAGCCTTCTATTTCAGGAGAAACCCAAGTGTAAAGTATTGGGAGACAGGAAATAGAAACTAATGGAAAGTTCTGATCATTTATGAAAAATATTATCCCTCAAATTCACCCAAATTTCTGTGATTTTTTAAAATATACATTTTCATTGATTTTATAGAGGAATGGAAAGCGTGAGATAGAAACATCAATGATGAGAGAGAATCATTGATCAGCTGCCTCCTACATGTCTCATAGTGGGGGTTGAGACCACAACTGAGGCATGTGCCTTGACCAGGAATCAAATTGTGACCTCCTGGTTAATACCATGCACGTCATCAAATTGTGACCTCCATGTTCAACCACTGAGCCACGCTGGCTGGGGCACACAAATTTCTTTAGCTTTTTAAAAATTTTTAAACCACTTTAGATTTATACAAACATTTCAAAGCTAGAACAGGGTTCCTTCAGTGTTTTCACCCATCTTCCTCTAATATGATGCATTTATCAAAACTAAAAAATTAATATCAGTAAAATTCTATTTACTAAACCAATATTTTCTTTAAAATATATTTTATTGATTTTTATAGAGAGGATGGGAAAGAGATAGAGAGCCAGAAACGTCAATGAGAGAGAAACATTGACCAGCTGCCTCCTGCACACCCCCCACTGGAGATGTGCCCACAACCCAGGTACATGCCCTTGACCAGAATCGAACCTGGGACCCTTCAGTCCGCAGACCAACACTCCACCACTGAACCAAACCAGTTTCGGCAATCTTAATTAAGATTTAAGCATTTTTTCCACTCTGGGCTTTATTTCTGTTCAAGAATCAATCAAGATGTTGGATTTAACCATTATGCCTTGTTAGTCACTTTTTAAAAAAATATACTTAATTAATATTTTTACAGAGAAGAAGTGAGAAGGATAGAGTTAGAAACATCAATCAGCTGCCTCCTACACATCCCCTACTGGGGATGTGCCCATAACCAAGGTACATGCCCTTGACCGGAATATAACCTGGGACCCTTCACTCTGCAGGCTGACGCTCTATCCATTGAGCAAAACTAGCTAGGGTCCTTATTAGTCTCTTTTAATGTGACAGTTTCTCAGACTTCATTTTTGTTTTATAACCTTGGCACTTTGGAAGAGTACTGGCCAAGTGTTTTTAGGATGTCCCTCAACTTGAGTTTGTCTGATATTTTTCACAATTAGACTAATCCACCCAAATCTTTAATTTACTTATTTACAGTCACAATTAGACTGATCCACCCAAATCTTTAATTTACTTTCTTTACAATGTACACAAAATTCAGCAAAGCTGACTCCAAGGAGGAGGAGAGCTGGGTTACATTGAGATATTTGCATTTGATCATATAAAAGCCAACATAATAAAAGTAGAATAATTGTCTTATTAGTTTTAAACACTGTTTATAAGTTTATCATGGAAATTTTATTTCAAAAAGAAAAATAATATCAAGTAATATGTGTCAGGCACTGTGTTTTATGTATGTTGCATAATTTTATTATCAAAACAACCCAATGAATTGGGTGTTATTATTATTTTCATTATCATCGTGAGTATTATTCTTATTATCTTTATCTTGGATTTTAGGAAATGTAAGCTCAGGAAGTATTTAGTGAAGTTCCTAGTGTAGCACAGCTCATACTACCTGAGAAATACAGTATGAAATGTGGGTATTATATGTAATTTTATTTCCATTTTCAGCAAAATCATCTATTTTTACTAGGGTAATTCATCAATATATTATCATTGAAAACAAATTGGAATTTAAGGATGATTAAAGATTTGGCAATAGATTAAACTTTATATAATTAGCAATAAAATAGAATAATTTTTAAAAAGTTAAAGCTTTATCTGATATTATGGAGATTGTTTTATGGTAGAAGAATGATTAAATGAATAGTGGCCGATATATCTCATGTTATCTATCTTCTAAAGTTAAAATTAATCAAAAATGTTACTTATTCCCATAAGACAATGTCCGTGCCAACAAAAATGTGGTTTGTGTAATACTAAGCCAGAATCACAAGCAAATTATACCTCTCAGTTTGAAAAATATGAATAGTCTATAATTTTGTAGACTAATGCATCTTTAAATGATTATTTTTAACATTAACATACATTCTTCTAATGAATGGCATCTTTGATGAATGGTGTTTTGAAAATCTTTTCTACTGGATCTTTCTGAAATGAGTTTCACAATTTGGAAGCAAAGGACAGGCCACACATCTACGCGGCATGCACCTAATAAAATCATTGTAGAGGAACATGTATTGAAACACAATTTCCCACTATTTCAAGTTGTTCCATAAAGTCTTATAATTATGGCCAGTACGTTTGCACCTCCTGGAGTAACTTTAAATTGAAAGCTATATGTACTTAGTTTGTAATCCCAAATCATAGTCCTATTGTCTGTGTTCTGACCAAGTGGCATTTTGAACTTTCTCTTTAAAATCTTCTGTTGACTTTCTATGCCAGTTTTATAAACTTTAGTTGAAAGTAAATCCTTAAAGCTGTTGGGGACTTGTATCTGGTTCATTTTTAAAAAGCACAGCATTTAAAAATCTCTAGATATGTTTATCTTTCATAGTGTAGCATTTTAAACTAACAGTTTCTTAGGTAATATTACATTTGATTTTAGACTTCCTAAGTTTAAGTATTAAATTTTGACGATATAATTCCTTCCTGAAGAAAAATGGTTGACATGAAAGATTGGGTTGCTTATATCTTTTTCATGCAGCTTATTTCCCATTTCAGAATGAAAAATATGAGCATGCATTGGCATTAGATAGTAGATGGATTTTGTGTGGTATGAATATTTTACACTTTCCACTGCTAACTCGTACCAATGGTTTTAATACACATGCTCTTTGATTGTGTGAAATCCTTCAGAGGACTGGTTTTGACCAAAAAAATTTAATATTTTGAAACATAAATCTTAGAATAGTTTCAGGTCACACTGATAACATAAAAAGATATGCTCTCAGCAGAGCAAACAGGAGACCTAAGGCTGCAGAATGCTTCAGTAAGTACAGCCCCTTGGCTCCCCAAGGGAGATTTGGTGATATTAATACTTCACCTGTCAGGTGAGAGACTATCAGAACACAGGAAGTTCACATGGGGATGAACAATGCCTGCCCTGCCACAGGATTAGAAAATAGACATTTATTTTATATACAAATTGTCACAGTTATATTTAATCATCTATATTTATAAAAAGCTAATATGCAAAGTGTCCCCTTGGGAATTCAACCTGAAGTTCAATTGCTCTCTATGATGTGCACTGACCACCAAGAAGGCACAGAGCCAAGGAAGGCTCTGACTGGCATCTGGAAGGTCCTGATCAGCCTTCATCTAGAGCCAGGCCTAGGGAACCTACCCATGCATGAATTCTGTGCACGAATTTTGTGCACTGGGCCTCTAGTAATATGTAAATACGTAAAGTAAATTATAATTATTTTTATCATCACTTTTTTCTACGCCTCAGGGATAATCAGTGGTGATAGATTATTTAGCCCTTTTAGAATCTTTTTATGCATACTGTTTTATAATCACCTCCTCAGTACCATATATGTCATGGGCTTCCTTAAATGTCAATACTAATAGTTACCATCCACTTTTTCAGCACTTATGTACTATTACATTTTATAAATGTACCATAAATAATCATTATCCTATTGATTAACCTTTAGGGCTTCTCTATGTTTTCACAGTCATACATGGTAGAAGCAATAAAAAGCACTGTCCACCTCTTTGCACTCTTATCTTCTGTAGCAAATTAATTAGTAGCAAGAACATTCTGAAGAATCTTTTTATAGGCTAGCACATAATTTTGTTGTCTTTGGTACTTTGAAGTTGATATTTCCCTAGAAATATAGGAGAGGGTACCAGTATTCCTTTTCCAATCTGCCTGAAAGATTCAGAGAAATATATAGACATGGGTATAGTACATAAATTTTATTTCCTGCATAATCCTAATATATAAAGAGCCGGGGTTTGTCACAACCTAAATATCCAGATGGGTGACTGGATACCAGGCTAGGATCCTGGCCAGTGCTGCAGCAGTCCTGGGTCCAGGCCACCCAAGGTGCGGCAGCAGGAGGGAGCTGTAGGGAGCTGTAGGAACAGAGCCATGCTGCCATCAGACTGGCCTCTTGGTCCCTCTCCCCCTGGGCCCACAAGCCCAGGGAACCAGAGCCATGCTGTGATGGGAGTGGACCCTATCTGGGCATCCAGGATTGTGAGAGCGTGCAGGCTCTACTGAGAGACATACACACCCACCCACGAGTACACTAATTTTTGTGCACCAAGCTTCTAGTGATAAATATTACCAGGGCCCATTTAGTTCAGCAAAATCCCATTGACTATAAAACTTGTCGAACATTCCTCTAAAGAAAAGTTTAGAAGTAAGCACAGTTCACTGCCTCTCTAGAATCATCAGCACTTTATTTCAAGATTTACTCTAGTCTTTCTTTAAGATCTTACTAAAATAAATTCTCATCTTGGCAGCACTTTCACTAATGGGATTTTACATTGTTAGATATATTTATTTAAACAAAACCTATCTCCCTCAGCATAATAAAAGCAGGAACATTGTCTATATTTGTTCACTATTATATTTTTAGAGTGTATTATAATGCCTTATAAATAACTAGAGCTCAATAAATATTTAATGAATGAATAAATTCTTGAATGATCTAATGCATGAATGAATGGACAATGAGCTCAGGTCAATATTTCCATTTAAAATATTGATGTATACATCATGTTGTTCTCTAAAGAATTGTATAAATTGCAAACATTCAAATGGTATATTTTATCCATATTTACATTTATTTTTACTAGTCTAATCAATAGATTGTTTCATCTAATTAACCTGAATTTTCTTTCATTATTTGTCAGATATTTTTCTTTTATCAATTTTATTCCATTTCTTTCTTTTTTTTTTTCCTTTTTTCTTTTTTTTAAGAAGGGAGATTTTTTTTGTACTATATTTACAAAGACTTTCAGGTCATCATTTGTCTTTTCATTTGGTTTGTAATGAATTTTGTAATAGAGGAGTTGAACTTTTTATGTGATTTCATTAGCAGGTATCCTACTTTTGAACCTATTAGAAAGATATTGTGCTTTTCTTATGATATTTTGGTACTGGAAGGTAATGAAAAATTTTCTTAGATAACCATATATACTCTTCTAATATATTGGTATATCCAGTTACTTCCATAAATTCTTTGGCAAAATTCTAAATGCCAGTCAGACTCCCAAGCTATTATCCCAAGATATATAAGAAATAAGCCTGTGTACTCTCAATCAAAGGAATGGATGGAGTTGGCAGCCCACATTTAGCAAATGTGTAGTGTATTGAGGTATGAAACTCATGTTTGTTTTAGCTTCTGGACTGTCTTTACTGTAGAGACATTAGAAAAATATTAAAAATTATTTAAGCTGTTCGTGTGGCATTAACTAACAATAAGGTCCTTTAGGCTGGGAGATGTTGTGGGGCAAATTGTGTCACTATACGAAACATTGGCAAAGATTGAAAGCTTAAATAAATCTATTGAGAGCCACTTAGCTTAAGTGCAAACCTCAGATGGGTGAAAATGATTGGTAGGTCCATTTTCTCAAACCACAGATTTGTGGCAGTTCTCTCATGGTCATTTTGGCAGAATAATTTGGACAGGAAAGGGGAATAGCAGAAAAGAAACAGTTTAAGTTGGGAGTAGTCAAGAAATATCCAGCGACATCTAGGGGTCCACTCAACTTCTGAAAATGTATTTCTACAGGTGTACGCCACCACACATACACAGTTACAATAGGTAGCAGCTATTAAAAGCTGGTTATGTGACAGGCACATTCTATAAGCTTTTCTGGACTTATCTAACTTGATCCTCATAATGTGTGATCTAGAGATTGTTATTTTTTTCTTATTTTGAGGGTAAGGAAACAGAGGTGAAGACAAGGTCATCATTGATCTAAACTGGCATAGGTTGAAAGAAGTGAGGGAGGCAATTTGGGCCCTTGAATGTTTTTATGTTTTATTATTTTTTTATTTTTTTATTTTTTAAAACAGATCTTTTGGTGTCTTTTATAAAAATATATTTTATTGATTTTTTTACAGAGAGGAAGGGAGAGAGATAGTTAGAAACATCGATGAGAGAGAGACATTGCCCAGCTGCCTCCTGCACACCCCCTACTAGAGATATGCCCGCAACCAAGGTACACGCCCTTGACCGGAATCCAACCTGGGACCCTTGAGTCCGCAGGCCGACACTCTATCCACTGAGCCAAACCAGTTTTGGCCCTTGAATGTTTTAAAATACATATTTTTATTGATTTCAGAGCAGAAGAGAGAGGTAAAAACATCAATGATGAGAGAGAATTATTGATCTCCCTCCTCCTGCATGTCCCCCACTAGGGATGGAGCCTGCAACCTGGGCATGTGCCCTGACCGGGAATTGAACCATGACCTCCTGGTTCATAGATTGATGCTCAACCACTGAGCCACACCAGCTAGGCTAGTCTCTGGAATTTTTATTCAAGAGCCTAAGTGCATGGCCACTGCACCGATTGCCATTCCCCTCCTGACAACTCTACTCTGAAAAAGTGGCCCAGGGAATATTTTTGTAGTACTTCAAGTTTCTCAAGATAATTTCATAATCTTTAACACATTTATGTATCCCTGCCATCTGTTGAACTCCCCAAAGCTTTCTCATCCTGGTTTCATGGATGGGGCAACTGAGGCACAGAATTTTTAAGTTGTCAAAGGCCACACAAGAAGTTAGTGCCAGACCCCAGGACAAAATGCAGATGTTTGAATCTTTCTAGAGTGATCATTTCACACTTTCTCCCAATAACAGCAGCAAGGGTCACATTAGCATAGAAGGTTAATCATACCAACATTTTATTTTTATATATTTTTCAATTACCATTTACATTCAATGTTATTTTGAATTAGTTTCAGATGTACAGCTCAGTGGTTAAACAGTCATGTGCTTTACAAAGTGTTCCCCCAATAATTCCCAGTACACATCTGGCACCATGCACAGTTGTTACAATATTATTGACTTTATTCCCTGTGCCGTACTTTACATCCCTGTTACTGTTTTTTTTTTAACTACCAATTTGTACCTCTTGAGCCCTTTACCTTTTTTATCCAATCGCCTAATCCCCTACCTCTTTGGCAACCATATGATTTCACTTATGGTGTAATCTAAAGAACAACATAAATGAACAAACAAAACAGAAACAGGCATAGAGAATGTACCAACATAGGTATTAATGTAGCATTGTATTTATCATATAAATGGGTGTTTCACCCAATGTCTAGACTCACCTGCTATGTTATAAATTCTGTTGCCTTGTATGGGAAAATGATATTGAGAGAATAAGTATATACAAGAGACAAAACTCCTTTTCTTTGGGGGGGCAGGTGTACATAAAACAGAAGTGTGGCCTGGCTGACATGGCTCAATGGTTGAGTGTTGACCTCTGAACCAGGAGGTCAAAGTTCAGTTCCTGGTCAGGGCCCTGATAGAGGCTTAGTCCCTAGTGAGAGGCATGCAGAAGGCAGCTGATCAATGTTCTCTCTCATCATTGATGTTTCTATTTCTCTCTCCCTCTCTCTTCCTCTCTAAAATAAATTAAAATATACATTTTTAAAATGTCTTGCAAGCTTATTCCCATATAATTGCCACATATTCTCCCATTCTCTCTGTGATGCTCCTCAAACTGACTAACTCCCCTCCTCCTTATTGTATTAGCAAATACTTTTTCCATTTTCTGGGATATAGTTTCATAGCCAACTCTCCCAGCTTCACCTGGCTTTTAAAAATTACTTTGGTAGAGCCCCCTTACTATTAAGGCTTTTAGTGCTCCATCGCAGTTCTTGCGATGTATAAAGTATGTATTTACTCTGGTATTTATTTTTTAATGTCTGTTTTCCCATTAAGGTGTGTTCTCCAATAGAACAGGAACCATGTTTATGTCACTCAATGTTCAATGTCTAGAGCAGGAATGGGGAACATCCAGCCCGCAGACCTTTTAAGGCCCAAGAAATCATTTGGTCTATCCCTGCCAAGGTAACTGCAGGTGAAACTCAAAGTTCAATAAATCTATGAGCTTTTTTCATAGCAACATAAATTTATAGTAAATAAATGATATTAGGTGAATGATGTTGTAAATATCTAAACGACCCTTGGCAGAAACAGGTTCCCCACCCCAGAGCATGGCACAGAGGAAACGCAGTTCACATTTGTCAATATATTGTAGTAAAAGAATTTTGCTTTTAGACTTTGTGAGTTTAAGGATTCTTGCCTGCAATGTACTGATTGCTAACAAGCTAAGATCAATATCCTTCTCTCCCATTGTGTCAGCCAGAACCTTTATACATCCCTAAAAGGAAAAACAACCTGAAACACTAAGGAAAATGTAAAGTGACTACCGTATTTTTCGGACCATAAGATGCACCAGTTTTTAGAGAAGGGAAATGAAGAAAAAAAGATTCTGAAACAAATAGTGTCCTAAAATATTTTATGTGCATTAAAACCCAACATTACAGTCATAAACACATGTAATCAACCCTGTAAAGTAAACAGCAGCATTTAGAACCATTTTAGAGCCGGGCAAGCACACAGAGACCACACAGAGCCGGGCAAGTAAAAAAACTTTTTTTTTAAAGTATATGTGTAGGCTATATTTGGACCATAAGACGCAGGGACTTTTCCCCCCCACTTCTGGGGGGGAAAAAGTGCGTCTTATGGTCCGAAAAATACGGTATTTCAAGCATCAAGACTGTATTTGTTTCATAAAGAACTTTTCAAATGCAAGGGCCTCTGCACCTCACCACTACCAAGAAAGAAAGGAGGAAAAAAAAAAGTTTGCTGGAAAACATATTTACAAGGACATATTATAAAATATTTTGCAGTAAAGACTTCAAAAATGATTGATGTGCAAGAAGTCAGCTGTATGTGCAGTATATGTAGAGATACAGATACACTAGCCAGAAGAGAATAGTCATCCCATTTTTGCAATGGGGGCTCTTAAGAAAGACAAGAAGAAATCAGAGACCTGGGATTTTCTGGAAAAGGTCAAGGATGCTCCACAAGGAGACTCCAGCTGCATTTAAGATTCATTTTCTAGTTGATTTTCTGGGTATCTAGCTTGTGGTCCTGAGGAAGACTATGTAAAGGAGCAGTAAGTTATCATTTTGAGAATAGAAATCAGCAGCACAACTCAGAGGATGAATGAAGAGAAGACCCAGCAAATGTAAAACTATATAACCCCACCATCTTTCTTACCACCCCAAACACTACACATCAGGAGACAGTCCTCTGCCCAACTCTCAGGATGGGCATGTTGGGTGAATGCATCTGGATAAGATAATCTCTGTGAGGCAAAGTCTGCATCGGTGTGGCTCACCTAGCATAGTCTGTCTGCCCTATAATAATTATGGAGACATAATGGTTTTGAATTGAGAAAACTTTTACCATGTGCCTGGATTTTGGTTCAGTTATCCTCAGTAAAGTTAACTATCCCAAGAGCCAAAGTTGCATTTCAGATAAGGCTTCATTAAGAGTTGAGATCATCTCGTCTCCATCTCAAAACCAACTTTTATTCCTGGCACATAGCTAGTGCTATTAGTAACTAGATTCTGGCTGTGTAAATGGGTGAATGGCTGCAAAATGAGTGAAGGTGAACACTTATGGTACCAGAAGAGGAGCCTCGGGCAAATTCTCCACTTTTTTAAGTGTTAAGCTAATTATACCAAAGCCAAACTGAGCAGCATGTTCCACTCCACTTGGTCCCCTCCATCACACCACCATGGAACAGATGAGAGCTCCAGATGCCCATCTCTATTTTAACAAGTTAAGGATAATAAGATGTGGAGAAAAAGGATATCTCTAAGAATAAATTCTTCATCCACATTTATAAGGTTAGTTTTACAATTGTTTTTACAACTAAACTGCTCCATCTCTTTAATAATCTAAATGGCCACACATTTTCCTAAGGGAGTATTGCTTGAATTTGGAGACATGGACCTTTATCAGAAATTTAGACCCACCCTAAATTATCACCCCAAGAAAATGCATGTATATCCTTTAACAAATTTTTGCATACAACCTAAAAGCTTTCTCTGAGCCATAAGGGCTCCATGGAATTAAGCCTAGGTTAAGGAACCTCATTATAAATGGGGAAATTTTAACACTGATGGCATATTTGATGTTATTGTTGTTGTTGTTATCACATATATTTATAATATATTATATAATAATGTTATAACATATTGCTAATTTATTGATGTTATGTATAGATGACATGATATTTGCCTCAACTATTCTGTGTTGGGGGGTGATCAGAAGTTTGTTGGATCTTTGGCAGCCTTTCTTCAGAAGGGGTTAGCAAGAGGCCAGCACAAGGGGATGCATGGCAGGACTGGAGGACTCTGACTACCCAAGGGTTGCCTGAATAGAAAGTGGAATCTTGGTGTGTCAAAGTGAAGAATAAGCCTATCTGGCTGAGTGTGGAACAAAGATTTCGAATTCACCCCCATTTACCTGCCCTGGGTTCCTTTCTTCCCTTATTTGCAAAGGAAGGCACAAATTCACTTCCCATCCTTTTCTTCATTCTGAATCTTTAGGATGATGATGCTATTGTGGTGGCACAGCTGGTGACCATGGCTTCCATTATTGAAAGCCTTCTATATACAGAGCTATACTCAGGGCCATACACTTTGACAGTAGCCCAACAGATACTGTGATCACCATTTTACAGCTATGGAAACTGAAGCTGTGAAAGTTTAAGTCATGCAAACTAGGAAATTAAAATGCTGGGATTTGAACCCAGCTCTGCCTGTTTTCAAAGCTCACGTTTCTTCTACTGAAAAGGATGAAAAGGGGAATAAGACTAGGAGGGTCCTTCCCAATCTACCATTTGGGTACGTGCATCTGTGTTTCAGCATCTTCTCTAGTTCTGAGGTTTTACAGTGGGGTCTTTGTTTTTTATTTTTTTTTATTTTTATTTTTTAAATATATTTTATTGACTTTGTTCAGAGAGGAAGTGAGAGAGATAGAGAGTTAGAAACATGAGAGAGAGTCATCGATCAGCTGCCTCTTGCACACCCCCTACTGGGGCTATGCCCGCAACCAAGGTACATGCCCTTGACCGGAATCGAACCCGGGTCCCCTCAGTCCCCAAGCCGACGCTCTATCCATTGAGCCAAACCGGTCTCGGCACAGTGGGGTCTTTGAAGTCAGGTAAAGATCTGTGTATTTTAGAGCCCATGAGAGTTTTATAGCTTTCCTTCAACCCCATTCTCTTACTCTCTCTCACATCCAGTAAATCCCATTTCCTTTTTCCCTTGTAAAATATTGAGTACAATTGATTTTATCACGTTGGGTGACACCAATACATAGCCATTTTATTCCATCTCATTCTAGACTCGAGTCTCTCATTCTGGCTCCCTGTGATAAATATGTGTGCAGCCTCATGTTTATAGCACTGTCAGAGATGTCTGCATTACTTAAAGTTTGATTGAACTTACCTCTTGACACTCTATGTTTTTTAATTTTCCAAGGTCAGATTTCTTTGAGAGCATTGCCTGCCCTGACTGGAAAGGCCTACTGACTCAGCATTGCTCCTGAAACTTTACTCAGGAAGCTAATCCTACCCCTTCAACCAGCCGCATTGCAGTTCAGTCCTCAGCTCCCAAAGTTATTACTTGCAAATGAAAATGGTAAAAAGCATTTGCATTCTAAATAGTGGTGTATAGGATATGTGAGCATGCCATTAAAGAAAAGAAAGAGAAAGAAATTTATACAGTGAAGGTGATCTGGCTTTCCATAAAATAGTAAAGTTGATTTTCTTTGCCTAAGTGACAATTCAAATTCTCTAAGGTAAATTAAGTTTCTGAAGAGCTAAAATTTTGTAGAGTTAATTTCATTTTTCATTGTTGAGATCTGGAATAAGACAGACCTGACTCTAATAAATATAGACTGTATCTCAGAGGGTGTGTTTGATAATGTGTGGTCCTCAGACCATTTGCATCAAACTGACCCTGGGATATTTACTTGAAATGTAGAAATCTGGACTTAAGCTTAATGAATCAGATTCTCTACAGACAGGGCCCTAAGCAAACAATAATAATAATAATGACTGATAGGAAAGTAATTTGTAAGGGAATTAAATGCCATAAACTCTATCAAGTTAGCAAGTATTGAGTTCTCAGTATTTTTGCCTCTCTCTTTGCACCTTGCCCATTTGCTCCTTCAGGCTTTTTCTGTATTTTTTCATATTTGCCTTCTGGAAAGAATGTGTTCAGCACTTTCACACTGTAGCACAAATAACTGGTCATGATTCCAAGTGTTACCTCCCTCCCAGGAGCAGCATTTACAATTTAGCACATGTTAAACCCTAAGCTTCATTTCAACCAAAGGAGGGAAGCACTAATGGTGTGATTTGAGCTGAGTCAGGGAGGGGAGATAATTGGAAGTGGTGGATGGTGAAGTCTTATTTTAATGGATACCAAAATTTATGTATGAAAATCTTCTCTCTCTATGTCCAGAGAGTATTAACTCAGCATACAGAATACATTCGCAGCTGGAAGGGGAGAACCAGTGTAACAGAAATGAAATGAAATTTGGGAATGCATCTTTTAAAATATTATAATATAGATCTTTGTGTAGGTATATTGATCTATGTTTATTGTATAATTATTTTTGTTTTTGTTTTTTTGCTTAAATTTTTGGAATGTTTACAAATATAAGCATATATCTCAGAACTCCAAAAAAGGGGCAAAATCCTTGAAACCCAGGAAATGTAAATACCTCTCAAACTGTAGTAGTGATTATGCCTGATATTTCAAGGAGTTGTGTTTGAAACTTTTTATAAGTTACACAGAGTATAATTGCCTATCAAGGCCTGCATTGTCCGCCATTTTGTTTTTGCTTTTGTGTTTGTTGGTGTTTGGTTGTAACATGTGTCTTCGTTGCTTGGACAACTGCAATGAGTTGATGTTTGAAATAACTCTCTTTCACTGGGCACCAGCTCCTGGAGACATTGCCTTTCTATTGTAGTCATTCTCTGTCTGCCTCCCATCTAATCTGGGCAGGTGCATAGACAGACCAGGTACATGTTCCTGAAAGACTCAAAGTGTGATTTATATGGTTCATTTAAAATAATTCCTGATGTCATTTGTAAGGTTCTTTAAACCAGGAAGTAAGAGACAGTGATTTAGCAAAGAGGGATGAGATTGAGGAGATCAAATTTCTAGTCCAGTTGAGTGACTTTACAAAGACACTTCTCTAGATCATCTTACCTTTAAAATGAGCTGATTTGACTAGCTCGCCTGTGACCTGTGTGGGTGGACCCCAACGTTCAAAATTTCACCAGGCACTTTTGACTTAAACTATAACTGATTTCCATTTAATAGCTCTCAATTTTGCTTCAAAATTGAAATACTTGCTTTTCAAATGTACTACATGTTGTGTTATTGATACTTATGGATCTGTGGTATTTTACCACTGATGGCTGTCCCCTTAAAACCAGAATAATTATAATATACTTTTATCAAGTTGTGATTTTAGCAAAATAGGATTACGGTAGGAAAAGGCATTTTATTCAATCACAGAAATTCTCACAAGTGTTTTTCACTTGTGCATCACCATGAATCAGGCCCATTATTGCTATTAGCTTAAAGCAAAAATGGTACCAGTTGCTGAAACATGTGTTCAGCCCCAGAACTATAAAAAAAAAAATCATGTGATTTCAATCCAAATATGTCTTTCCAAGCATCTGAGCTACGTCTTCTGTTTTTTCAAGGGAAGCTCAATACCTACATTTTTATATAAAATTATTTTAATTGTCAATTATAATATTTAGTCCACTGGTCAATAATTTGTGACTTATGTCCTAAATATTTAAACTTGATCTCTTCCTGCTTGGTGTTTTGCAGTAGTTTGTTTGATAAGTACTGATAGAATACTTACTGTGGATTATGATCTTTGCTAGTGTCTGAAAACTAGCTCAGCTCATGCCCTCTAGAACTGTCCTAAATAATGAAGCATGTGAGAAGCATAATCATTTTCTAAATCTCCTTGTTGTGTTTCAGACTGAGCTACATACATACATTATACAATATAATGTATAAAATGTGATTTTTTTGTTTACTAGGAATATTCATGCATTTATCTGTTCAACAAATCTCTTAACCATCTATTATGTGTACAGCACTACCCTCAGCACTAGAGATAAGCAGTTAAAAAAATATATTTTGCCCTTGAGAAGATTAAATTCTACTGGTTGAAGCATAAAGGAGATAATATATAATATTACATAGGAAGTAGCTATTTATGCTATAAAGATTATAATGCAAGGTAGGGAAATAAAAGTATTATGGTGATTCCCCAAAAGGGGAAATTTAAACAGAGACCTAAAGGAAGTTAGGAATTGAACCATGAGTATATTCAGGAAAGGTCATCTCTAGGGAAAAAAGTAGAGTCGGTGCAAAGACCCCCCCGGGAAACCAGTTTGAAGGTTCTTGCTGATAGCCCAGAGAAGAGATTTAATAGGTTGGACAGGGTGGGGTTGGTGTGAAATGCCTGAGTCTTGGGTATAGGAAATAGGAGTAGTTTTTGCTAATGGTTCAATGAGTAGCCTGAGAGAAATGAGAAGTCAAGGATGACATCAATTGAAAGAATGGAGCTTTTATTTACTGATATGGGAACCTCTATATGAAGAACAGGTTTATTTTAGATATCATGATTTCCATTTTGAAGAAGTTTGAGGTGATCTAAACATTCAAGCCTAGATGAAATGCCAAGATGGGACTTGGGATCAGAAGAAAAGACTAATCTAGAGATGGCAACATGAAGATAAAAGAGGGAATGCAAGTGAGTGGAGCCAATTTGAAGTACTGTGAGTAATCAGAGAAGGAAGGCATTGCTGTGATCTGAAAAATCTGAAAACTGCTCAGTGAGGAGATGGACTCTGGGGGAGGAAGAACTGTGAATAAATGTAGTCGAAGGAAGCAAAGCCCTAACATTGAAAGAGGTACCGAGGCTAGAAGGGAGGGTAAATAGCTGAGAATCAAAAGACTTGAATCTTCCATCTTCTTCTCCCATCATTTCAATACATCAAGGCTGATAAAATGTATTCCATCAATGAATAATGGTGAGAGGTGAATTTTTCAATTAGTTTCTTATAAAACCATTAAAACACACACATACACACACACACACACACACACACACACAAACAGAAGTGTTTTATCTATTTGAAATGCTTCTGTAAATCACAGAATTCATGGTAATCTGGGGGTACACTTAGCCCAGAAAGGCAGAATATATGTGTATGTGACTGATATCTCTTTTGTGTATGAGTTGAGAAGGGGCCCTTACTTAGGTCTTACTTTTCTAATGATTATTTCCTATAGATATTGTAGTTGGTTTTGCAAATGTTGTTTTTGTTGTTGTTGTTTTGTTTTGTTTTTGTTTTTTTAATCCTCACCCAAGAATATTTTTCCCATTGATTTCTAGAGAAAGTAGAAGGGAGGGAGGAGAGGGAGAGAGTGAGGAACATTGATGTTAGAGAGGCACATCTATTGGTTGTTTCCTGCTCTCACCCCTACTGGGGCTCAGAAACCTGATAGATGACCTTGAACAAGGAATTGAACCCACAACCCTTCCATCAGAGGGCCGATGCTCTAACCACTGCACAACTCAGCCAGGATGCAAGCAATGTTTTTATGTAACACACATTTGCTCATGGAATTCCAATTGGCATTGGAATTTCCAAGAAGATGAAAGAATATATCAATAGGTAGACACTTAGAAAACAGCTAGTGCTATAGGTTTAGAACATTGATGCCCCCAGCACTTCACAGTTTTGACTCTCCTATAAATAAGTATTCTGTGTTAGTGTTTTCTTCCTAAATGTACCAGGAGCTGCTCATTCCCTGAGTGGGAACCCTGTTTCAATGATTTTAATGCAGCAGAGCTTAGTGCACTCAGCATGACAGGGTGGAGGGTAAGTTCTGGATCCACATCACCCAGCTCAGATCCCGATTCACCACTGCTTTCATAACTCATCCTTTAATTGTCTCATCTGTAAAAACCCAATTCCAATACCCAATTATCATTGGCATGAATCTTAAATGAATGTATGAAGCATGCAAAAGGTTAGGACAATGTCTGGAACTGAATAAGTATTCAATAAATGTGAAGTATTTTTATTATTATGAATATTATCTAAGTGATGTTGATAGGAGGAAGGCAGGTGCATGATGCTTTCCTTAAGTAGCACACAAAGCCCAGGTGGATTGGATCAGTGGTTGAGTACCAGGAGGTCATGGTTCTATTCCCAGTCAAGGTACATGCCTGAATTGCAGGCTCATTCCCCAGTAGGGGGTGTGCAGGAGGCAGCCCATCAATGATTTTCTCTCATCATTGATGTTTCTATAATATCTCTCTCTCTCCTTCTTTCTTCCTCTCTGAAATCAATAAAAAAAAATTTTTTTAGAGAAGCACACTGAAAAGAATGAGCAATGAAGAGTGTTGTATCTTAGGGGGTATTAAGTTATCCTGACTTGTAGGTCACATATAATTAATATGTTTCTCAGATTTAAGAATATATTTTAGAAATGGCCAAGAATAGAGGCAACAATCTCAAATTCTTGCAGGAGTTAGAAAGAAAAAGCAAGTAAGTGGAACTGGCCATGCATACAAAAGCGGTGAGGGAACTATGGAAGGCTAGACAGTGCATTCCCCTAATCCCAAAGAGGATAGCAGCGTCAGCTGCACTTGGTGGTGGCCATGCAGGTCCACCCTATTTGGGAACACAGTTCCAGTGAGGCCACATTTTCAGATTTTTTTCTAGAACTTGCAAATTCAGTGATGTGAAATTAAGACATGAAAGGTTTGGTGGGTAGTTAAAAAGAATCCAACCGTGGGGGTAGTCCAGAACAACACATCTGCAGGTCTGATTTGATCTATTTGTCACCTCTGGGGAAAATGACAATAAGAAAAATTGAACAGACAAGAAAGAGTTTAAGTAATTAACTAATAGTTGAATTCATGTCATTGTAAAACATTTTTATGATTCTCCTTTGAGTCAGTCAACAGGACTTTTGTGATCTCTTTCCATTCTTAGATTTTTAGCACTGGTATCTAAAGTTTCTCTCCATTATTGCATGAAACAGCTGTTATCCTTGACAGCCAGCTCTGGAATAAGGCTCTGCTGCATAGTAGGATTATGGTCCTATTTCACACCAGCCTATCCATGACTTCTTTTCAAGAAATTCAAAACAGTGTGCTTTTAAAATTTTTAATCCAAAGGATGCATTAAAAACTATTATGAGATATTAGACTGGATCTTGTTTTATCTTTAGGTACATATTTTATAAATTTAGAAATGTCCCAAGATAGATGATTGATAGATAGATAGATAGATGATAGATAGATTTGTCAAGACTGTTATTACAAGATAATTCCTTGTGTGTGATTCAAATATATAAATATATTCAAATGAATGGCCATTATTTTTACCTTATCCCCAAACTTTGAGGTCATTCTAAAAGTGTACTTCAAAGAAAGTTTCTGCCTAGATCATAACGACTCTTTTATATTCTGGAAATTGATTTGTATCAGAATGGGGGATGGAGACAAGAATAAAGCTTAACACACCCTTGATACTCAGTCTGACCAGCTGTCAGAGCTAAAAGGAGAAAGAGGTGAGAAAAAGTGTAGGAATACCAATCTCAGAACTCTTAAGCAATAACAACATAGTGTTACATGATATTTCTAAAAGAAGTTAGGAATATTATTTTGTGCACTCTAGAAAATTCATAGGAAAATACATGCTGACTTCCCTGGAGGCTAAAGTTTGGTCTGTCTTGTTCATGTCAGTGGCTCTTCCACCAACCTGGTCATCAAAGGGACATCTTTAATACCCAACCACAGGGCTACTCTTCCAAGTCAGATTTCCCAGTGAGTAATAAAGGTGGCTGTTGCCTACTGACCTCAGTTTTTATTGCCACCTACTTGGAAGGAAGATTCTTGAAGTTTGTGGAGTATTAAATCTTTTCTTACAAGTAGCAAACAATTTAATTCTCTGGCTAAAAGACTCTGAGTACCTTATCATACCAAAACACCAAACTGAATTCTGATCCACAGCCAATGGGAAGTTTGGAACATAGTTCCTCTAGGCAAAATTACAGATTTACAGAGTTTGGCTGCAAAGTCCCTGGCACATTTTGGAGATAGTATATCTGTTCACATTTTTCTTTCTAGATAGACCATCCCAAGTCGTATAGGCTCCAAGCTTATTTTTAACTCTGCTTCCATCCAAGCCAGATCTCTCAAAGCTGGAGCTAAATTCAGATTTACCAGCATTGTAATTGATAGCCTGAGCTAAGCCTTCTATTGTTAACCAAAGGACAAGTGGCACTTCTCTAACTCACTCTATTTCTCCTTTATAGTAAATTACTCAGCTGCTTTCCTGTATGCAATCTGGTATATTTTTCCTCTTCATTTTTGAAAAATAGCTTCTTGGAAAGAATATATTCCAATGCCATGTCCTACTGAACTCTCACCTAAGTTCTTTCTTTTCAACAATTAGTCTTAGGGTTTTAGACTTCATTATACTGAGCTTCAGCTATCACTGAGATGATAGATAGAAACTTACTGGAAGATTCTAGACACCATGTGGTCATCAACAGATTGGAAGGAAGAGATTGGCAAACAGAAACTGTTTAAATCATTTAAAAAATACAAGATTTGAAGAGACCAGTCAGATAAACTCTTTGACACCACTAATTACCTTCTTAAGTTAGGGGCACTATAAGAAAGCCACCATTTAATATTTAACTCTGAAGAAAGACAAATAAGAACACAAATATGTGTACTGAAGAATAATTTAAAGGTTTCAGATCAATGTTAACATCGTTTGAATTCTAGTTATTGGAGAAGACAGCAAACTAGTAATAAAAAGTATTTATGTAGCTTGGCAAATCCATTCCCAAGGGCAAAAAAAACTCCACCCCCAAGTATATCAGCTGTCTTTTGTTTTGTTTTATTTTGTTTTGTTTTATTGAAATAAAATTAACATAAGACATTGTATTAGTTTAAGGTATAAAGCATAATGATTTGGTATATGTATATATTGCAAAGTTATTACCATATAAGTTTTGTTAACACTCATCACCGTTCATAGTCCATTTTTTTTCTTGTGATGACAACTTTTAAGATCTCTCTTAGAAACTTTCCAATAAACAATTCAGTGGTATTAACTATAGTCAGCATACTGTACATTACATCCCTAGAACTTCTTAATCTTATAACTGGAAATGTATAACTTTGGGCTGTCTTACTCATTTCCCCCACTACCTACCACCCACCTCAACAATCTGTTCTCTGTTTCTATGAGTTCATTTTTTTTATTCCTCATATAAATGGAATCCTAGAGTGTTTATCTTTCTCTGTCTGACATAGCATAATGCCCTAAGGTCCACAGTGAACATAGGGGTTCAGAGATCTCTTCAAGGTAGTGATTTTATTTCCTTTGGAAATATATCCAGAAGTATAATTGCTAGATCAAACAGTCATTCTATTTTTAATTTTTTTAGGAATCTCCATACTGTTTTTCATAATGGTTGTGCCAATTTACATACCTACCAATAGTGCACAAGGGTTTCATTTTCTCTACATCCTCACCAACCCTTGTTAACTTGGTAGCATTCTAACTGGTGTGAGATATCTTGTGGTTTTGATTTGTACTCCCCTGATTATTAGTGATGTTGAGCATCTTTGCATATACCTCTTGGCAACTTATATATTTTATTTGGATAAATGTCTATTCAGTTTCTCTGTGCATTTTTTAATCGGATTGTTTGGTTTTTGCTATTGAGTAGCATGAATTCTTTATATATTCTGGATATGAACCCCTTATTGGATGTATGATTTACAAATGTTTGCTCTATTCCATAGGTTGCCTTTTCATTTTGTTGATGATATCCTTTGCTGTGCAGAAGTCTTTAGTCTGATGTAGTCCCAAATATTTATTTTTTAGCTTTTTAATTTCTAATGGCATCTTGATAAATTTAATTACCCAGTTCCTCTTCTGTCCTCCCCCCCCCCCACCTTGAACGTTGAAGTTTCCCTGTCATAAATTATATTTCTTTTTCAGGTTATTGAAATGAGCAGACCATATAATTTGTTCTCTCTAGGTTAAAGGAAATGTTCAATTCTTTCTTATATAAATTTTATCCTTAGGAAGGAAATGGAAGTGTTTACTCATGTGTGCATGAAGTCTGCATTCCATGTGCATACTTTAATGCATATTCTTATCTATGTGGTCTAAAAATAGAACTGCTATTTAAAATATTATTTTAGGGGGAAATGTTGCTTTTAATTGAGAACAATTCGATGGTCTCTTGGCCAGAGCTACCAGCTTCCCCGCTGGAAATCTATGTTTTCAGCATAGATTTGGGCATGCTAATCTATTCACAGCCATAAAGAGAAACTGGGAACTTTATCAGAATTTCTATGGCAAGTGATCCTAGCAATAAAACCTAAAGAAATAGGAAGGCAGACATCCCCAGGGTTAGACGTTGCCAAATGTAGACCATCAGGTCCAGTGAGCCCCAGAGATATTACTTAGTTGCCATTATATAATTGGGTCGCTTTCTAGCTGCTAAGCAACAAGATCTAAGGATACTGATTTTGTCATAAAAATAAAAGTTGCTATATAGCCCTAGCCAGCTTGGCTCCATGGATAGAGCATTACCTTAAGACTAAAGGGTCATTGGTTCAATTCTGGTCAAAGGCATATGCCTGGGTTATGGGCTTGATCCTGAGTAAGGGGCATGCAGTATGCAGCTGATCGGTGATTCTCATTGATATTCCTATCTTTCTCCCTCTCCCTTCCTCTCTGAAATCAATAAAAATATATTTTTTAAAAACAGTTACTATCCAGAACCCTATATTATACTTTCAAATGCTTTTCTAAATGTGAAAACTTTACCGCAAGCTGAAATGAAAGAAACAGCAGTCTGTCGCTCCAGACATTTTGGAATATAACTAAAATTATACCTAATTCCTAACAGCCTCTACAAGTCCTCTCTCTGAGTGTCTCAGAACTCCTTCGCTTGTCCAACCTCAGAGATACTCCTCTAAGTCTACGCCTTTACCATATCTTGTTAGGACCACTATAAAAATGTAATGAGCACCTCCTTTAACCCAATTAAATAAATAAATAAGTAAATAAATAAATAAAGCAGGTGTAATGCATAATAAAGCAATTAGACCCCATGGGAAGAGGATGTAGCTTCTAAAGCAGGCAACTTCTACTCAGAACCAGAACACCATTGCCAGGTAGTTGTTTTTTATTTTCCAAGAGAAGTTAGAAAGCTCCAAAATGTTAAGTGTTAGCAATAGGTCATGCCTGTAAGCCACGCCAGACCTGTAGGTCCATGTTTGGCAGCTTCTGACCCACAGCTCCCTGCGTTTAGGTGTTTCTGTCTTCGGTTGTCATCTCTCAAGCATTGCTAGATAAATCTTGCCAAAACTGGCCCTTGATTCATATCTTGCTGCTGAATAATTTAAAGCAGCTTCCGTGACCTGCAATATCAACCAGAATTTTTGTTCCAGTTCTCAAGACCTAATTGTCCAGTTTGGAATGTAAAATTATTTGGGATTTGTCTCATAAGAAGTTGAGAATCCATTAAGGGCTTTCAAACAGATAGGTGACGTGGTCAGTACTGCTGGTGGGTTGGCTTTCAGACCTGGGTTCTGATATGGGATTGAGAATTAACTTCTGGGCACAGTCAGTGCATCTCTTAGTGTAGGCAAGAGAAATGGAATTGACAATTTGCTAAGTTTAACATGACTAGGAAAACCAGTATTGTTAGAAAAGTATTGTTAACTTTGAGAAATAAAAAGTTTCATTAGCAGCAATCTCAGTAGTGAAAGGGTTTGGGAGATTATGGTCTAACTGCTTTTTCTTTAGTCTGGCAGTGTATTCATTTAAAAGCAACTCATTTCATTTCCGTGTGCAAGGAATTGTGATATTTATGTTTTTCTATTTCCCATGAATTTTTCTCACTTAATATTTGCAAGGAGGCTTTTGAGTTGGGACAAGTGTCATCTTTTTGTATTATGAGGAAGGGGTATACACAGGTTTGATCAGAGGTTGAATGTGAAGTGATACATCTGTTTCCCAAATCCTAGCATAGCAAAAATTTTACTTCACCAGGTCTGTAAAGGCAGGCTCTATGGACACTATAGATATTTACTGCATTTGTCATTCCATCCCCTAACCGGTAACACTCAACACAGCGACACAGAGGTCTCTGATCAAATCAGTGGCCTATAGTTGACCATTCATTGTTAATTGACTTTTCAGCAATTAATTCCAGCAAATTATTAGTACCTTTGGAAACGTTTGTCTTTAGTCGATAGAGTTCTGCGTTTTTCTAAATGTTTTTTTCTCTGTACTGTGTCTTTTAAATATTTTTAGAAGATGGAAATGTGTGTGAAGGAGGCAGAGAGGTGTGCATGTGAGAACTGGATCATAGGTTAAACAAGATATTTGTGTGAAATGAGGCCACAAAAGGAAAGCATATTTGTGGAGGGCTTAGACTTGTCCATGCATGGTAGACAATAGACTTGGGGTTCTTTCATCAGAAATGCTGTCTGCAGTGAACTGTCCCTCTGCTGAACTGCCCGACCACAGATGGACTATGGCGCTTTATTCCAGATGAATCTTGAAAATGTCCCATTAAAATGCCACCTTATAGAGGAGACACTTCATTTTTGAAATTCTGTTAATATTTACCGGTTTTAATGTTTTGAAGCTAAAGTTGGTCTCTGGGCATATATGTGATTCCTACCAATGTTGAAATGTGTTATAACATTCCCTGACACTCAAAGTGACATTTCTTGGATGTTTTAAAGATAAGGAAAAATCGGGCTTTAAATAATGCAACTGAAGAAGACACAAATTATAATCAATGCATATATATAAATAAATTGTGCTGTTGGTATGAAATGTGAGGGAGAAGAATTAAATATAACAAATAACCTAGAAATTGCAATGTGTGAATTGGAAAATATTGAAAGAAGAAAATAATTCCTAGTCACTGCTTTTGGAAAGAAAACTAAATGCTACTTCATATTTTGGTAAACTCAAAATAGGCGATTGGTTGTTTTTAACATTTTATTTGCATTTTCACCAACAAAAACAATAATAGCTAATCGAGTTCTTAATTTGTGCCAGGGCTCATACTGATCTTTTCATGGGGATTATCTCATTTTGTCTTTACAATAACCCCATGTGTTTGAATTCAGTTATAACATTATATTGTGTTTTTAAAATCATATACAGAAAATGTCTCTCATGTTTACAATTTGAAATAGTTTATTAAAATGCTAAATTGTGAGCTAAAGAAATTCAAAGAAAGGAGAAGTTAATATGGACTATTGATATCAAGAGACTCCTAATCAGGAATTTGAAATATGAATAAATTAGAAAACATGTTTATTATTTCTCACAGATTTTCTTTCTTATTTGGGCAATCTCTCTTAGAGCAACATCAGAATTGCTAAAAAGGGATTTCTCATCAAAAAACATTTTGGTATTCTTAACAACAGAGTAGATATATAACCAATTCATTCCCTGATTTTTCCATTAAAAACAGTACTGCCCAGCCAGTGTGGCTAAGTGGTTGAGCATTGACCCATGCACCAAGAGGTCACCAGTCCACTTCCCAGTCAGCACACATGCCAAAGTTGCAGGCTCTCTCCTCTGTGTGTGTGTGTGTGGGGGGGGGGGGGGGGGGGCATGCAGGAGGCAGCCTATCAATGTTTCTCATCAATGTTTCTATCTCTCTCCCTCTCTTTTCCTCTCTCTCTGAAAAATCAAAAGATATATTTAAAAAATGGAGAACCATTCATTTATCCACCTATGCATGCATGCAAACATTCTTACCATGTGCTAAGTAGGACAATTTTGAATGTTATTCCTGCTTTCAAGGTACCCAGATGCCTGGCATTTAGATAGAAATTTTTCTTTGGTTAAATTAGATCTCTGCTGATTTTTGCATCGTCAAATGATTGATTCTAAATTTATAGTCCTTTGCACACATTTGCTTGAATCAGATTCAAGTATCCAAATGTGGAGAACAATCACTTTCCCATTTCCTATCTAAGAGCAGTGGAAACACAGAAACCCTTTGATGGTGGAGAGATAACACATATTCTTTGGCCATTGCTTCATCAGCAGCATTGTGCCTTGGAGCTAGCTGTGCCAGTCATGCTTTTCATTTTAGATGCCGCTTTGAAAGAGATTCCCTTTTCATGACTGTCATTTCCTTTCGAGATGGCTTATTGTATTCGTTAGAATCTAGGTTACTTTTTATAACCCTGAGTCTCTGGGGGGCTGGGCAGAACAAAGTGCTCCCTGTCATAAAAGTGCCAACGTGGCTGGCTTCACAGAATTCATGCTGGATGAGCTGAGAACTTTCCATGCCAGCTCACTGGACACCTGGAATGCCTGATTCCCGCCAAGTGCAGGCACAAAGCCCACCTACACATAACCTGGCCCCAACGAGGGTCCCAAGTTGTGCAACATGGTGAGAATCCAGAGACCGAAAGGGGAGTCTTTCGCAAATCACACTTTGTAAAAAGAATGGGAATAAAATGACATCTTCCTTCACTGCTTCTCAAAGGCTTGCAGGCATCTTGCTTGAACAGGGCAGTTCATATGAGAAGCTTGAACATGAAAACAAAATAAAAAAAAAACAAAAACACACACACACAAAACATGCGTTGGAGGCAGAGAAGCAAAGGATAGAATTCGAGCTCGGCTGCTTAACAGTTGATTGGAGCAAATATCATAATCTCTCTATCCCTCTAATCTTTCATCTGCAAAACTTGTGATAATAACACTTGTCCAGTAAGGTTATTTAATGTGCATAGAAATGTCTGGTTGTTAAGAAATGCCTCGAGGTAATTAACATGTGGTGGTGGTGGCATAGAGTGCAGCATATCTAATTAGGTAATAGGTGCCCTTTGAGTGATTCAGACACTAAAGTCCTGCAGACAACAAGCCAATCAGCCATGATTTAGGAATTATTTAGGAATTATTCTAAAAATTGAGGAATTATTTAGGAATTATTCTAAATAATTATTCTCAATTTAGGAATTATTCTAAAAATTGAGGTATCCCATAAGAATGCCAAATTGTGTTTTCATTTATTCAGGAAAGGGGGAATTTAATATGAGCTACCTATGTTGACTTCCAAAAAAATGGCCATTTAATCTGGGCCTCAAAATATTAACTTGTGAAAAAACAAAACAAAACATTTATTGACTCTTACTTTTCCCCCACACACAGCACCAGGCAAAGCTAGGATATGAATGTAGGCTATCAAAATATGTCAATGACCTCACTGGTTTGTACTTTCCTAGTAACTCTCCTTAAACCGTTTTCCTTTAGTGATTGCTCTGAGCCTCCCTTAGTGTCAGTAATTTGGCTGAACATGTCTGAACCCTTCCCCACCTAAAAAAAATAATCATTTGTGTTAACAACTGGAGACATGAGGGAGTGACATTAGATTGTGAAAGCATCTTCTAATAAAACCCAGAAAGGCTTTCTTGATCAAAGCATTTTTAAAAAATACTTATTGAATGATTCTCCCAGGCAAGTCACTTTATCCTGTAGGATAAAAACTGAGTTTGGAATACATATGCCAGCGGTCCCAGATTGCAAGGGGGATGTCCAACTGCTGGTTTAGGCCCAATCCCTGTAGGACATCCCCCAAGGGGTCCCCAATAGGAGAGGATGCAGGCTGGGCTGAGGGAACAGCCCCCTCCATGCATGAATTTCATGCACCGGACCTCTAGAAAGAACATAAGTGCCTTATCAGTTGGCAAGAAAGGTAATTTAAATAGTAGAGTTTTATTAAAGTTTATCAGTGTTGTTATGCAGAGGTCCTAAAATATGCATTATATTATCAGCACTGCGTAATAGGGAGTTGGAAAAGGACATGGGCAAGACAAAATAGCATATATTTTAAAAATTGTTTTTTTGAGTTTGGAATACATATGTATTTTTTCTGGTACATCTAATTTGTGAATCCTTAATAGTTTGGGCTAAGTATGTTTAGCTATGATAAGGCCACTTAGGGTTTTCCCCTTTCCATGCAAAAAATACGCAAAAGAGAGAGAGAAACACATAAAAGTTGCTACCTGTAGATATCCCAGAAGGCAAAACTGTCTCCATGTAATTCTATATTCTGCTTAAGGCTATTTGGATATAAAGAAAAAGCCCACTTAAACTAGCTCAATAGAGGACACTGACTGATCTACCTTTAAATTCATGACCACAAACTTCAGGTTAGTGTTTAATGCTATCACCACTAATAAAAGAGTAAGATGCAAATTGACCACACCATGACGATGCCCACCAGACAATCGGGAGTGAGTATACAAATTAACCCAACAAAGATGGCAATGACACAGGCGTACAGCACTGTCCCAGCCACTCTGGACAGGGTGAGAAGGTGGAAAGGCAGCTCTGAGCCTGAAGGAAAAGGTGGCTCCAGCAGGAGCAAAGGCGGTGCCGACAGCCAGGGAAAGAAAGGCCCGTTCTTGCATGAATCTTCATGCATCGGACCTCTAGTTAGTTAATAATATGCCTGCTTAGTCCATTCATTCTCCCTTTCTCCTAAATAACTCCTCCATGCCCTCTCCCCTGTCTGCTTATTTTCTCTATACCCTCTCTTGGATTCTCAATCTCAACTAATATCCTTGCTTTCCACCTAAGAAAGCTGAGTCATTATACAAAAGCTTAGAATATTCCCACTACCACACCTCCCCACCTTATAGCATGCACACTCATACTTCTCTGCTTTCCCCCTGCTGTTGTCATGCTTCCATCTAAATGTAGCTCCTTCATCCTGCCCACTCCATGGGGCAACTCTAGCAATTCACCATCTCTTTCCTACATCACCACTTTTTACCTCTTTGTTGCATGTTCTTTGGATTTCTTACAACTTTAGAAAAACAAAATAAAACAAAACAAAATGTTTTCCTACACAACAAAGCCTGCTAGCTACCATGCTGCTACTTTTTCCCCTTTGGTAGCAAAATTCCTTTAGTCACCTCTTCTCTCATTCTATCATAAAACCATACCACCAAAACTGGGTTTGTTGTGGTTGCCAGTGCCAATCACATTGGTAAATCAAGTAACCAACACTTCAGTTCTCATCTTGTGCAATGTGTTACTGCAGGATCATTTGATTGCTCCCTTCTTATTGCATTTTCATCCTTTGATTTTATTCATCACACTCACTCTAGGTTTTCTTCTAATTTATCTTCTCAGACTCCTTTTCAGTTTCTTCCTCTTCAAAATGAACTGTCTTATTTTAGTTTTATCTTTATTCTTAACTGAGGATATATTTTTATTGACTTTAAAAAGAGAGAGGAGGGGAGATAGAGAAAAGAACATCGATGTAGAGAGACACATCCTCCTGGCTGGTGTGACTCATGTGCCCAGGTTGCAGGTTCAGTTCCCTGTTGGAGTTCCTGTAGGAGATAAACTAATCGATGTTTCTTTCTCCCTCTCCCTCTTCCTTCTTTGAAAAACAAAAACATTTTTTTAAATCAATGTAAAACATTTTTTTAAAAAAGAGAGGTAGATCAGCCGAAACCGGTTTGGCTCAGTGGTAGAACGTCGGTCTGCAGACTGAAAGGTCCCAGGTTCAATTCTGGTTAAGGGCATGTACCTGAGTTGCGGGCACATCTCAATAGGGGGTGTGCAAGAGGCAGCTGGTCAATGTTACTCTCTCATCAATGTTTCTAGCTCTCTATATCTCTCCCTTCCTCTCTGTAAAAAATCAATAAAATATAAAATAAAAAAAGAGAGGTAGATCAATCAGTTGCCTCCTATACCTACCCCTCTAGGGGATTGAACCCCTGACCTGTATATGTGCCCTGACCAGGAATTGAACCTGCGATCCTTTGGAGCAGGGAACAGTGCTCCAAACATCTGAGCCACATCAGCCTAGACTCTCAACCTGAATTCTTAACACAAGAGCACACTCAGTTCTTGGATTTCATCCTTCAACTGGCTCATAAGTTTCATGGCTTTAAATATCATCAATATGCTGATTACACCTAAATATTTATCTCTAATCCAGACTTCACTCCCAAACACCAGATTTTATATATTCGATTGTATGTCCCTAACTGCACTGCTTATCTTCTTGCCAGAATTTGTAATGTGTGAGCTCTTCCCATCTCACTTACTGTCAATTCCATCCTTCCATTGCTCAGGGCAGAAACTTTAGAATACAGTGGTCCATTCTCTTTATTTCACATCCTACATGAACTCCTATTACCTGAGACTTCAAAACATTTGTAAAATTCCACCCCTTTTCACCACCTCTTATGCTCCCTCCATGCTAGATCTCTCATTTAAATTATTACAAGAGGCTTCTGGCCAGTTTGCCTTCTTCACACATTACTAGCCCCATATTGATTATTGTCAAATAGAAGTTAGAATCATTCTCTTAACATACATGCCAGATCTTGTCATAATTATTATTATTATTATTATTATTATTATTATTATTATTATTTGCTCAAAGCCCTCAGATTAGAAATTAATTCCAAACAATAACCTGTCTGATTTTTATATTATACTAGAGGCCCAGTGCATAAAATTTGTGCAATGGGGTGAGGGTCTCCTCAGCCCGGCCTGCACTCTCTCCAATCTTGGGATCATACCTAAACTGGTATTCATTAGGACATCCCTCTCACAATCCTGGACTGCTGGCTCCTAATTGCTCACCTGCTTGCCTGCCTGGTTGTCCCTAACTCCCCCTTCCCCCCTCACTGACCTGATCGCCGCTCACTGCCTCTGTGTGTTGGCCAGAGCACCCCTAACTGTCCCCCTGCTGGCCTGGTCGCCCCCAATTGCACCCTTCTGCTGGCCTGGTTGCCCCTAACTCCCCCCCTCCCACCAGCCTGGTCACCCCCAACTGCCCCCCCTGCTGGTCTAGTCACCAGCCTAATCACAGGACAGCCATCTTGTGAGGGTGTGAGGGTTAATGTGCATATTACCTATTTATTGCACCCCTCCCTCAGTGCCTCTCTGACCTCATATCCTATTCATTCACCTTGCTTATTTTGTTTCAGCCTCACTGAATTCTCATTGCCTTTCCCATACATCACTCAGCATCCCAGCTTAGGGCCTCTGCACTGTCTGCTCTTCCACAGATACGCTCAATACTAGGTTCTCCATCAGCTTTAAGTCTTTGCTCCTAGATCAGCTTTGCCAGTGAGGCTTGCACTGTCAATTCTTATTTAAAACTGCAACCTACTGGACTTTCCAAGACTCTGCATACTTCCTACCTTACTCTATGTTTTTGTCTATAGCATATAAATCATATTACTTTCTAACATAGTATGTGATTCACCTGTTTGTTATGCTTACTATCTGTTGTCTGTAATTTCCTACTAGAATGCATTCCCAGTGAGGACAGGTGTTTTTTAATGTTCTTTTTAAAGCAATGTGTCTGCCATAAGTGCTGAGAACATTTATTGAGTGCGATGCATAGTATCTTAGCCCATATGGAAGGCATATTGCTTTAAAAAGAACATTGAATAAGAACACAACAAGCAATCTCAGAGATATTTTACCTCCCAAAAATATAATAATTCCAAAATTATTTGTGAAAATTCAAGATTCCTGGGTACTGGGACCTAACCTAGGCTTTAGGACCCAAAGTACCTCTCTGTCCATGTCTCTCTGGGATCTTTTTCTCGGGAGCTTGATGAACTTTTCCCATGGTGTCTGCTTCATTGTTCTGTCTCTGCATATTGACTGTTCCCATTTTTTATAGCTTGTTATATATAGTACCTTTGTACTGAATTCTCCCCCTCCCTTTCCAAATCATGACCTTTTTATTTTAATATTTAGATTTCAGATTCTTAGCAAAGGAATACAATTGATCCAGCCTAGAGAAGTCCTGCACCAAGTATAATCAGCTCTGGCTGTGGTAAGGGTCCAATCCAGGCTAAGCAGGGCCTGTGAAGAGGAGTAGTTCCCACTGAGATTAGCTTTGGGGGGCAGAGACCCCTGACTTTATCCACAATAGTCATCCTTTTTAATAGGCGGAATTTCTAGCATAAATTATGAAGACATAGGATTCAAATCATAGAGGATGTCTTAGTTCAAGGTCACTCCTTTAAGAAAACATCAAGTTATTTTGGTGTTTCTTCATTAAAACAAATCTTATGGTGTCCAGTTAGCCTATTCAGACCGTTGGACCTCAAAGGGAAAGTGGGGATAAAAGGGAGAGATCAACCAAAGAACTCATGTGCATACATATGAGCCTAACCAGTGGTCATGGACAATAGGAGGTGGGGACATGAGTGGGTAGGGGTGGGGGATTGGAATGGGGGTTGAGGACAAATATGTGATACCTTAAATCAATAAAGAAATTTTAAAAAATAAAATAAAATAATCTATCCAAATATACCTGAAGAAGTATAGAATTTTCCAAAAATATACATACTATACATCCACATTATATTTTGTATTCTATTGATACAGATCTTAATGATGCCTTGATCATAAATACCATAAAAATAAAATAAAATAAGACCTATTTGCTTAAATTCAAGTAGGTCGAAAATTTTTTAAATGTAGCAAAATATCAATTTTTCTTTTATTTCATTCATCTGATCCTGTTAATGTGTTTGTGTTTGGCTCTAAACTAAACTCTGTTTTAATTTATTTTTAAATAGTTATTGTTGAAGGTATTACATATGTCCCCTTTGTTCCCCAAATGACTCCTTCTAGCCCACCCCTACCCACCACCCCAGGCCTTCATCAACTTATTAAATGTTTACATGGGTTATGCATGTATGCATACAAATTATTTGGTTAATCTCTTCCCTCCCACCCACCCACTCTCACCAGCCTTCCCTCTGAGATTCCACAGTCTGTACCTTCTATTCTGTTTTAAATTTAAATTCTGGCTTTAAATTTCATTTACCTCAATTTTGCCCTTTTTATTTTAAAACCATGTATCATCACTGAATGTTTGTGAAACTTGAGGACGACAACAAAAATAAGGAATAAGAACTAAAGTAGTGTGTCAATAGGTTAATAACAACAGGAGTCTGTTGTTTAAGGACATTTTCATGAGATAAACAAGATACTTTATGAAAGTATCATCACTGCATAAAGCATGAACCAAGAGGACCTATTCCTTTACAGTGTGAATTCTAAATAAGCCTCCAAGCACTGTCATATGTTTTACCAAATGGCAAAGCTCCCATCTACATAAAGAACCATCAGGATGTCTTCCCAGCTGTGAATTTGTATATTTTGACATGACTTACGTCCAGTCCTTTTTTTTAAAGTCCATTATTAATCTGATAGATTTTAAAAGACATACCTACTGAGGGTTTTTTTGGTTTATTTTGAGCACATGCAGATGATGTCATCAATGTTATCTCATATAGGTGCTAATCAGCAGGGTTTATTTATTCATCCAAAAAACATTTATTTAGCTCCTACACTGTACCAAGCAATTACCTAGATGTTTTATATACCACAGTGAACAACACAGACATACTCCTGCCCTATAGAAATGAACATTTAGTGTAGAGAGCCAGAGAATGGAGTAAATAAACAGAGATGCTCATTCCTGAATGATCAATTCTAAAGAAAATTAAACAATTCTAAAGAAAATTAAACAAAATGGAAAGAGCAGTTGTCACTGGAGAATCAGGGTGACAGCTCAGCCTAAGACAAGGAAGCTATGCTCTATGAGGAGGCCACTGAAGCTGAAACCTGAACAAGGAAAAAGAGACATTACAGGAGTATGTGCATGAAGGGAGTGCAAGGCAGGTGCTAAGACCTTGAGAATGAGAGAGGCAGGAAGAGATTAATCAAAGAATATCTATATGCATAAATTCATAGCCCATGGACACAGACAATATGCCTGGGGTGGGGGTGGAGAGGGGCAAAGGGTAAAAAAAAAAAAATGAGAACATCTCTAATACTCTCAACAATAAAATAAATAAATAAATAAATAAATAAATAAATAAATAAATAAATAAAATACAAAGCAAAGAGAAAGCCAGTGTAGTTTGGCTGAAAAATGTAGGCAGGCCCAGAGTCTGGTCAATAAGGAGGTTGTTTGTTTTATCATAAGGTGACATGAGAAGCCATGGGAAGATTTTGAGCAGAGTGACATGGTCAGGATTATTCTTGTGGAAGACCACTGGCTACTCTAGGTTATGGGGAAATAAAAGTGGAATCTGGGAAACTAGTTAGACAGCTGTAGCAGTTTTGCAGGCATGAAATGGTGTAGTCATGGTGAGAGAGGGAAAGTACAGCCCGCAGAACATGCTAGAGTTTTACTTCAGACATTTAGAAGTGACAGATTTAGATTTAAGTGCTTTCGACCAGAATAGAGGTCCGTTATATTAGATACAGACTCCAAGATTACAGAGTCCCATAGTTCCCATAATTCTTTATGTAGATGGGAGCTTTGTAGAGGTCCATTATGTAAGATACAGACTCCAAGATTAAAGAGTCCCATAGTTCTTTATGTAGATGGGAGCTTTGCCATTCTGTAAAAATTCTTGAATTTTTAAAGGAATTTTTCAAACTCTTAGAACACAGATTCTCTCCATGCATGAAAGTGTGATCGTATATCAGAACCAGCTGGTACATTTGTTAATGTACCTATGCAGTTGGATGTGCTGTAGGTAGGGCTGGGGAACCAGTGCTGGAATAAATGGTTGGCTCACTAAAATTTGAGGACACTGCTCAGGTGAATCACTCTTTAAGTCATAGGGATATATTAAACTAGAGGCCCAGTGCATCAAATTTATGCATGGATAGAGTCCCTAGCAGCTCCTGGCCGCTGGCTAAGGCTCTCTTCCTTAGCTGTTGAACAGGGCCTTCCTTCATTCCCCCTCGTGGTCAGCACACATCATAGCAAGCAATCAAACACCCAGTCGGTCGAACTCCTAAGGGGACACTTTGCATATTAGGCTTATATATATTGATACCAATCTGCTGTGTTGGTAATATTAGATCTTTATTTTCTTCCCTCTCATCCTAGAAACAATTTTTACTGTAAAGTCATAGTTCTATAAAGATAACATGGTTTGGAGGAAACTACCCTAGAATTTGAATATTAGTTGAGTTTTATTCCAGCCAGAAATTTGCTCTATTATCTGCAATTGCATATTCTTTAGGGATTAAGGAAATAAGTTTTAGTACTTAGGGCTTTTTGTTTTGCTTTATTAAATCTTTGAGGCTAGTGTGCTTTAATGTTGGATATTAAAGAACAATTAAATTACTAATATCCAAGCTACTAATAAAAAAAAGAAGAAGAAGAAAAAGTCTATTTGGATTGGTAGGATCAGCCTAAGGCACCAGGTACATTGGACTTATCCTCTGTCAAATCTAAGGCATTACCTTTGTTAATTATAAACATTCAGGCAACTTGTCTCAGACAAATTGAGTTGCAAATATTCAATATGAAAATGGATACCCTGAACCAGTGGTCACCAAACTCATTAGTCAACAGAGCAGCAAACCGTGGCTCTTGAGCCTCATGTGGTTCGTGAGCCATAGTTTGCCAACCACTGCCCTGGACCACCAGAAAGATGAACAAGTGGGCCCAAGTGCAAATTAAGCCTGAAACATAGCTGGAGGCAGAAATGACAAAACCGAAGCTATCCTACTTTGGGCACATCCTGAGGAGGCAGGGTTATTTGAAAAAGACAATAATGCTGAGGAAAACAGAAAGCAGCAGGAAAAGAGGAAGACCAAACATGAGATGGATTGACTTCATAAAGAAGCTGTAGGCATGAATCTGCAGGAGTTGAGCAGTGCTGCTGAGGCCAAGAGGACAAGGTATTGTGGCCGTCACTCATTCATAGGCTCACCAGAAGTCGGAGCCAACTAAAAAGCATGAAACACACAAAGGCCCCCAGCTATTCAAAAGGAAATTGTTTTTATTTCTGCTAAAAGAAATAAGATTGCTAGTTTTTGGTAATTTGTAATAATTTAAATTTAAATGAATTATTTAGAGCTTTCCTTAATTTTCAAATTAGAGATCCTCTAAAGCAGTGCTACTCAAAGTGTGATCTAGGGATGCCTGGCAGGTTCCTGGGAGGTTCTGAACGAGCTAAGGGAAGCTTCCAGGCCTCTAGCAGCCCAAGCTCAGTGCTGGCTCACCTTGCTTTCTCTTACTTGGACCACTAGCTGAATGGCTTCATCCCTCCAGACATTGGAAAGAAAGATTTAAGGAACCCGGTGTAGCTAAATGCACAGACACAGTCACCGGATCATCCTGCTTCCATACGGAGACAACAAAGACTGAGACTTGCATTGAAATTCAAGTTAAGAGGTGATCTTTAAAGCACAAAACCTGACATTTCACTTGATTGTGCTGATTTCCTATTCTTTCACATCATAAGATTTGAATTTAAAAGTAGTCATAGCACCAGAAGTAGGTCATCTTTGATGTGGGATGAATTCTGGGCCATTACTTGATGGTGTCCTCACTAAGATGCCACTGAGTAATCACGTCTGCCTTACCCTCGGCCGATGATTTTGAGCTGCTCGGAGTCTAGAGGTGATTTGACTTCACAGAAACGGTGTCTCTCGGGCCATCTGAAGAGTAGAGTGAAGAATAGGATGCAATTATGGAGTCAGGGCAATCACGCAGAGTGGCCTTGAGAGGCTTGCATTGCCGAATTTAAGGAATTGTGGCTGACAAGTGTGCCTCGCCCTCTTGAAAACTCCCTGCACGTTTCATGGGCCGTGGGCTGCACTGGGTCTTGTCCTTTGCACAGCACACGGGCCTCTGGTGGAGCGGAGTGGGATCTGACTGTGGAGTGAGTCTTGAAAATGCTCACCTTCCTACATCCAGTTGTGCTGCTTTCCAGAGATGTCTGTCTGCCTTGTTACATTAAAAGACAATTGATGCAAAACTCAGGGGGGTGAAGGCATTTATGGGAGTGGGGGGGGGGGGGGCGCAATGGTAAGAGATATGTACATTTATAATACCTTAATAAAAAATGGAAAAAAAGACAATTTGATCTCTGTTATTTGCAAATGTTTTTTAGATGAAAAAAATGTTTAATCCGCTAAAGAAGCAAGCTGAGTTTCTGGGGAGTAATAAGCCTTCCCAAGGGTTTACCTGGCTTTTCGGGGAACATTAATAAATCACCCTAAAATGTATGAATACCTCCAGCAATTTATGGAACACATCTGGGTGGGCATGTTTTATATCCTAAAAAAAATAAAATAAAGTAAAATGCATATGGTCAATAGGTTTGGGAAATTCCAGTGGTAAGTAAAGTTAAATAAATTGTTTATTGTGGGATTTCCTAAATTCTGTGACATGTTTGTAACTATAAGAGGGGGCCACAATATGCAGTGACTCAGCAATATGTGGACTGAAGAAGCCTCTTCCATGAAGCATGTGATGCAGGCTTAGTGTTCCTCAGAACATAAATTTTTACTAGTAGATATTTAAAAACCGATAGAATTTTAAATGCTAATAAGGCAGTAATACATTAATTTTTTTTTTTTACAATGAGGTATTCAATTCAAAAACATTTTTAAAGTGCTGTGATGGAAATATAAAAGGCAGGGAATTAGAGATAAGATAGTTCTTTAAAAATATATAAACCACCTATCACAGTGTGAATTATTCCCAACCCATAATTCTCAATTGTCAGAAGTTGATGTGATGACTGAGAATTAACAGGTTAAACCAACTACTGTGCTATTGTATGATGATTGCTATGTTAGATACACTGGGAGATAGATAATTACTCTACAATACTCAGCAGATGATTTGAGGAACTAAGTTTAAATAAGTAGCCAGGGGAAAAAAAAGTAATTTTAATTTTCCTCTTGAAAAAAAAATGACGTCACCAGTCACCACTGTTTAATTTCTTGGTAAGTTCTTATCCTTTGTACAGTAAATTCTTCTAAAAAGAAATATTTATTTAGTAGATAACAAAGTAGACATGCAGACTGACATTAAGAGAGAAAAAGTTTTAAAATGCCATCTTATGTAATAAGAAAATGCCATAATTTTGAGAACGTGTTCAGTTAGTGAGTATTGTTAAAATGGCATTTTTACTCCTTACCTCTCATATAATAGACTAGAGGCCCAGTACACAAAATTCATGCACTTGGGAGTGGGGGTTGTCCCTCAGTCCAACCTTCACCTTCTCCAGTCTGGGACCCCACAGAGATCAGGCCTAAACTGGCAGTCAGATATCCTTCTCACAATCAGAACAGCTGACTCTCAACTGCTTGCATGCCTGCCTCTCTGATTGCCCTTAACCACTTCTGCCTGCCAGCCTGATCACCCCCTAACCACTCTACTGCCAGCCTTATCAGTGCCTAACTGCTCCCCTGCCAGTCCAATTACCCCAACTGACCCCCCTCCACAACCCCCTCCCTCCCTCCCCCACCAGCCCAGTTTCCCCCAACTTCCCTTCTCTGCCAGCCCTGTCACCCACAGCTGCCCTCCCCTGCAGGCCATCTTGTGGCAGCTATCTTGTACAAAGGTGTGATGGTCAATTTGCATATTACTGTTTTATTATATAGGTTGTTTTTATCAATATTTGAAAGATAGCTTATTTATCATTCATGTCTTATATAGATTTGCATATTTATCCTCATCTGAGACTTGTAACATTTTATACAGTTTTTAAGTCCTCCAAGTAAATTCCAATAAATTTGTATTTTGGATTACTCATAGGCCATCTGAATTTATCTGGGTTATGGTTTTAATAATAAGAATACAATAGAATTTAATGACTCAGTTTCTAGAATCCCATGAATAAAATATAAAAGATGAATTTAATTTGCAAGACATTAATGAAGATGTCCTGTGCACCACCCCCCTTCTGATATATTTTACAAGAAATCTAATTATTCTCATTATTATTATGAAAGCTGTAAAAGTCAGGTCATATATATTTGCATATGTTTTATTTTTTAATCACTTTGAAAGACTGCTCACTGTTCCTCCAGAGAAAATTCAAAGAAAACGAAAACTAGGTTTGCTTTTAGGTAATCCACACAGTATCTGAGCTAGCTTTGAACTTGACCATCCTGGCACTGTCAGGGATTGTTCGTCTTTCATCTTCAGAAATCGATGATGCAAGCACATCGAAATATTTCCATTTGAAATATTCTATACTAGGTTAAACCAAAATGAAGTCAAGAAGATTTGGTTTTTTAAGACCAGCACTAACCAAGTTGTATACACAACACATTGCTCTCTGGTGTCAGATTCCAAAATCCTAAATATCAAAATAAACTTAAATGTTTTATTATAATTTCCAAACATTTTGGAGAGTTCTGTAAGTGTCCTTGATTGAACAGCTGGGTTTCTCATTGTGCACATCCATGTATTTGCTCATGAAATAACAGCAAAGGTATTGAAAAGAAGGTACTAGCTAACCTTGTTAAACATTGTATTTTACAAGTAGCAACTCAGTTTTTCAGCAAAAATAACTCTATGAATAGTGATGATGATGATGACTGTAGTCCAGGGCCATAGCTGGTGCCTCTGCCTGCAGAGAGCTGCTGTTAGCTTTGTGGTGCTGGACGAAGAAGGTAGATACTGAAGAGAGGAAGCTGCAGGACCAGAAATATACCCCTCACCAGGTTAGACTTAATCCTCTATGGGAAATGGTGAGAGTTTCCTCTCAACCTCTTCTTTTGAAGATGGCCGCATTTGACAAAAGCTTTTATTAAACACACACACACAGAGAGACACACACACACGCACACACACACACACACAACACGATTGCCTTCTGGTTTAATAAATACCTTTATTTATATTTATATACCACAGGTTCGATTTTGTAATGCATTTCTAACTATCGAGGTTCATTCTCTGAGCAAATTTATTTTTTCTTTCTATTTTAAACTGTTTTATCAAAAGTGGGATTGTCATTGATTTAAAACAATTTCATAACAGACATGTGTGCAAATGACAAATGAGAAATTAGATTATATTTGAGAGGAAGCTCTGAACTGTGAGGGTCCCCAGGGTCATATTAGGAAAGTTCTCTTTTAGGACAGATACCCCGTTCTGAGGATAAGTTAAAGAATATGATGAGGTAGATTAATGGGGAGTAAAAAGCTCTTTTCTGAGAATCTGTTTACTATGCCGTTCCCTTGGACTTTGCTTTAAAAATCAAAGTTATATATGCAGAAAGACATTGTCTAACAAAACAAAGGACTCTGAATGAGATCACGCTAATAAAAATGTTGGTAGTTTATAATATAATGAAACTCCAATTTTAATTACAATATAATTTATGATGTTCTCAATTAAACAAGCCTTTTCAAAATCATTAGCTATTATCCAGAAACCTATAGATGCAAAACCAGAAGTTCAAGTCTCAATAACACTTCCTAAAATCTGTATTACTGCAGCATTGCGTCTATGAATAAGGAGGACTGCAGATTTCTAGAAAAGTTAAGACACTGCCTGAGCTGTGTATGGTTTATATAAATGTTCAAATCTAGGGCATTGCAGTTCTTTGAAAAAATATTTCTGTTCGCTTTTTTGGAGATCTGACTCTCTGAGTCTCTTTAGAGGCAATGTGGTTTATTCAAAACCATAAGTACTAAGAGTCAGAGGATTGTAATTCTAGTCCTCAGTGTTACGCTAGCTAGTCACATGTCAAAAGGCAAAAAATCTTGGGTAATTTTTTAATTTATTTCATTGCTTTTGAAATTGGGAGACAATATCTTTACTGTTTCCTATACTTTAAAAATTCAACTATCAAGATACAAAAGTTCTTTGAAGAGACAATTAGGATACACAAAGATAATATATGCTTTGATGGAGGTTGTGGGGGATTAGTATATATAGTATCCATATTCACTGGATTTCATTGCATGCTTCCTTGTACAGCATTGTTAGGATCTAATATGTGCTTATATGTTGCAGTTATATGTTTACTTACTTATTAGAATATGTGTCCTTATTCTACTCTGTCCCGTGAATTGGAAATATCATTATAACAGAGGACACGTCTTTATTGTACAGAGTCCTATCCCCAGCATCTGCTCACTGATGAGCAGAATAGATACTCAGTAAATAGTTGTCAAATGAACGGAAGCATACCTTCTAAATAAACCTTGCATCTATAGTATACACTATACATTTGTATTTATTTCTTAAAACTATTAGAATCAACGTTGTTTTGAGGTTTGTTTTAGAGAGAATTTTGAAATTCAGATATACTACAAAATCAAATTTGGAGGTCATATCTATGAGTATTAACAAATTAGTGACTCTCTTAATAATCATTTCTCTTCTGACATGAAACTCAAATATTATAATTCAAATATCTTATACGGAGGGGGGAAGTTTGATAGCAATAGCATTCAGTGCTGTACTGATAACTTAAATGATGTTCCTCTTCTTTTGTCTTCTCTGAGAGTGCCATCAGGGTTATATAATAATATGGTGTTTGAGAGAATGAGATTCATACTCAGATAAACCTAGGTTCAAGTTCTAACTATGCCACTTTCTAACTATGCAAGACTTAATGTGAGCTGTTAATTTCTCTAAGCCTGTGATTCCTTTTGGGGGGCTAATTATGCCTCCCTCATGAGTTTGTTGTGGGGATTAAATGTGCTAATATACTTGAGGTACCTAACGTATAATAATACCCTCTAACGGTAGCTATTATCATTTATGAAATTCATCTACTAAACTTTATTCTGTCTGTTTTGTCTGTTTTTCATTTTGTGCATCTGTATGTGTGTATATGTTTTCTTTACAGATGGATATACCACTGACGACATTGAGTTTTACTGGCGTGGGGAAGATAAAGCAGTAACGGGAGTAACAAAGATCGAACTTCCACAGTTCTCCATTGTAGATTACAAACTCATCACCAAAAAGGTTGTTTTCTCCACAGGTTTGTATCAGGGAAGAGGATTAAGGTAAAAGAGTCATCATCCTTTATAAACAGGGGTCACTTATTTCTGGATCGGGTCCCTGGGAAGGATAGTGACTCTAGAAGACTGAGATCTGCTGAAAACCCTCACGTCCCCATCAAGTTCATTGCTCATTTGCAGCCCATCCAGTTATTTTCCTGAAGGCACCCCCTGCAGCACTGAGAGTCTTAGTGCTGTGTCTCTCATTGACCATCATTGTCGTAGACAGAATAGAGAAAGAAATGAAGACCCGGGTCAGTTATTCCCTTGATTTTATGCATCTCACAGAATTGATCCTCATTCTTTCAAACACTCTGGGAATAAACCAAGTCACAGTTCACTCAAGTCTGACCACAGCGAAAGAGAGTAGGGTAGGAGAATTTCACATTTCCCCCAGAGGACAGGAATTGCTTTATGTAGTGTGCCCCCTGTTTTGCAGGTAAACACCCTTCTAGATCCTTAAATTATCCTGATGCCTTTGCTGCCCTTACTCTACTCGAATTGAGGTTTTTAGGTTGTCAAACTTGATATCATCAGCACAAATTTTTAACAAGAAATCCCAGTAAAGTGGTAATTTGCTACATCGTTCATTAAAAGGAAAAATAATAAGCCCACAGGAATATGTCTCATTGGAGTGAATCCCGTACATGGAAATAGCCTTATAATGGTAAATTTTGAGATTTCCTCTCTGATTCGGGTACTTCCTGTCCCTACAAACAACTTCAGGCAAGAGTTGCATAACTTAGTAAGAATACAGTGTAGCTTTTTGCTATAAAAAAAGAACAATAATAACTGAAACTTTTCCTAAGTGTGAAGTTCTTTGAATTGCTAAAACTCTGTAGAAATGAGTTCCTACATAAAATACTCTTACTTTCACATTAAGACATGATTTATCAGTGTGAACTGTTTATGTTCTAAGGCTGTGTTCTGTTACATATATCATCTAAAGTGTAAACCCCAGATCACCACAAAGGACCCCGCTTCAGGAATGTGATGCTTTAGATGTATCTCCTACAGATATTGCTCAGGAATAGTGATTCTCCACCTTTGAGTAGGTCAGGGATGCCTTTTGGAACGAGGGTGGGGAACCTTTATTTCTGCCTAGGCCATTTGGATATTTATGACAGCATTCGCAGGCCACAGAAAATGATCAACGAAAAAATTAGCCTGCTCTTTTTGGTCAAACATTTAATTAACTCACCATAATGCCTTGACAGGGCCAGAACAAATTATTTTGTGGGCCTTATGTGGCCCATGGGCTAACGTTTCCCACTCCTGCTTCAGAACTTTGATAAATACACTGATTTTAGAAGAAAAAAAAAATAATGCCTACACTTGAAAACCATCCTGAAAATTCAGGGAGTTGCTGCATTGCCTTAAGTACAGACTTGATCCAGACTTAAAACTATACTGGGGCTTTGTGTGTGAAGAACTAGCCATTCTTTACTAGCATCAGGGTATGCAGCCTGATTCTGATATTAAAAAAAAAAAAATCTTAATGGGTGGGCTTGCTGAGAAACAATTGAGGGGGAACAAAGGGACTGTCCCAAATTGTCTTGTCATCACAGCTGTAGATAATGAGTACCTTCTGATCCAGTACATGAGCCCAAGCAGAGAAAACCGGGAATTCTTTTAATGACCGATGACGGTGGGATGTAATCTTGCTAATTAAAAACCCAGTGTTCTCAGACAACTTTTGCAGAAGAAAGTGCTTGCTCTTCACCAGGAGCTAGATTTGAATTTAGGAAAATATACAGACTACCTAGGGGCCTTTAAAGTAAAGTATCCTAGGAGTATAGAATGCTAATGATGATATTCTAAAATTGCCTTTCCAGGTTCCTATCCCAGGTTGTCCCTCAGTTTTAAGCTGAAGAGAAACATTGGGTACTTTATTCTGCAAACGTATATGCCTTCCATCCTGATCACTATCCTCTCCTGGGTCTCCTTCTGGATTAATTACGATGCTTCAGCTGCAAGAGTGGCATTAGGTAGGCCATTTTCTGTCTGCTTGCAGAGTTTGACTCATGCGTGGGTGCGTGGGTGCATGTGCGTGCTTGTGCGTGTGTGTGCATGCGTGCGTTTGTGTCCAGAAACGCACTTTTCTTCCCTGGAATTTGTAACACATGATGAAACCAAACTGCACATATTACAAGGATTTGACTCTGAGACTTTGGATGATCTGATCCAGCATTAAATCAATTAAACACATATTAAAGCTCTTTCATGTCAAAAATTAGTTAACTAGATAGCTGTTGGTAATGTAATTAGTCCCATCCATGTGATATTTTTATTGAAGCATAATTCATGTAATATCATTTGATAATTATTAAATTTCTATCTGTGCTTCTTTACCTGGGTAGATGTCCCTCCCATCTTTTTGTTTTCTGAGCAAAAACAAAAACAAAAACAAAAACAAAAAAAAACAGGAAAATGTAGTTGTGTAAAAAGTAGCTAAGCAGAAAGAAGTCTAAAGTCTTATGAATATTTTGGACTGAAATGGCAGGGGACAGGAGAAAACTGAGCAAAAATTTCGTATAGCATCAGTTAGCTAATGTTTGGTTTTTCTTTTGTTATACAACCAAAGAGATATAATAAATTCTACTTCATGGACATTTTTATGTTGCTAACTCCAGATATAGTAAATTTATGACCTTCTACACAATCTTTATTATTTTGAGTCCTAACTAATTCCTTTCAATTTTGAAATGTTAACTTCTCCACCATGAGATCTCAATGCAATTGTTACTTCCTTGAAGAAGTCATTTATTTATTCATTCAACAAGTACTTGTTGAATGCCTACTATGTGCCATGCCAGATACTCTCAGCACTGGAGATGAACCCGTGCCCTTCTGGAAGTTATGTTCCAGCAGCAAAAGATAGACAATAAATTGAATAGCCATGCAAATTATATAATATGGTAAGTCTATTGCAGGAAATAAGCAAAGGGAGGTTGGTGATGCCAGGGTGCACAGTGTAGAATAATCAGTGTAGAATAATTTACTCAGAAATTGTCAATGGAACAGACTTGAAGAAGATGAAAAGCCACAGTTATCTGGATAAGAATATTCCAGGCCATGAGCACATCAGTGAGGTGGCAGCGAGGCAAATGCAGAGAGAGCTCAGGAGCTAGGACAGTGTGTGTGAGAGGGGACGAAAAGATTACGAGGTGGTTTGGGGGCCATGATAAAGGCTTCACTTTTATGCTGAGCAACAGAGTTTTTGAGCAAAGAGGTAACATGATTTGATTTCAGTTTTGAAGGAATCACTTTGGCTGCTGGGTTGAGCTTAGATTGTAGTAGTTCTGGGGAGGAAGGGAGAGTAATAACATCCTGTTCTGAGTCAGGTCCCCGTGCCTTAACCTCTTAAAGTGCTAGAGAGCTTTCATCTGTAGGCCAGCCACTGTTATGCATTCTTTTGGTTTGTGATGTCATTTTCCTCCTGGTACTGGAAGATCCTTTGGAGAAAGGTCAATATCTAATTTTGCTTCCATTACATCTATAGTGTCTCTCATAGAAAATGATGTTCAGGGAATATTTGCTGAGTAAAGGAATGAATGAAATTTGTAAATATCTATTTCAAATTGAATATTTGTTAACTATTTTATGTCTATAATAGGAATAATAAGTAATTTACTTACTTATTTATATAAATTTTATTTAATTTTTTTCTATCACTATTCATCCCTTCTATAGCCTCTTCCACCCCACCCTCCACCACTGCAATCACCACACTGTTGTCCATATCCATGAGTTCTCACTCTCTTTATTTTTCCCCCAATTCATCCATCTCCCTGTGTGAATAATTCATTACTAGGTCAGAAATGCCTTAAAATGAGATTTAGATAAATAGTAAAATCAGGATTGTCAGTTTTATGATATACATGACATACAGGATAATCTGTGGTTAACATAAAAAAGAGAAAAATAAAATTGGGAAATGCTTCAAAAAGATTAATATTGTAATAAAAAAGAAAAATCTGAGAATTATAAGACACCTAGCTCTAAAGCAAGGCCAGGGTTTTTCTGGTCTTGTTCAGAATCAGGTGCTCAAATTTATTTATTTTTATGCTGAGCCAGTGTTGCCCAGTGGTTGAGCATCGACTCATGCACCAAAAGGTTACTGGTTCAAATCCTGGTCAGGCCACAGGCCTGGGTTGTGGGCTCGATTCCCAGTGAGGGACATGCAGGAAGTGGTTGATAGATGTTTTTCTTTCATTGATGTTTCTATTTCTCTCCCTCTCTTTTTCTCCCTTCTTCTCTGTTTAAAATCAATTTTTAGAAAAGCATATTTATTAAAAAAAAATTTCTATATTTGTTTTAGGATCATGTATAAAAACAAGACGAAAATTATAATCTTATTAGAGAGAGAAAATTAAATCAGGAAACTTACGTTCCAAAAAAAAATTGATAGAAATGAAACTTAACTTCTGGGATGTGTTAACTAGGTAGTGTTTAAGGACACAGGTTTCTGAGTCGGAGAGGTCCCTGTTCACATGTTTACTGCCTAACCTCCCACCTGTGAGATCTTGACTCTGAGCTCTGCCTATTTTCACAAGGAATTTATCCTACGAGGGACTCTGGACCCCGTGCTTTTTCCTGTGTAGCAATGTCTACCCCTCCAATTACACCTTTGAGGGAGACTACTCCCCCCAGTTAGAGGTGCTTACACAGCTAGATGAATAATTATAATTATAAATGCCATCACTTAGTGTGGCATTTTCCATAAGGAATCTTGTAATACTTCTGTATAATTATCTGTGTATTACATGCATCGATGCCCCACCTAGGAACATGAAGGTTAGATTTCAACTTCTCTATTATCCTCCTCTGCAGTTTCCACATTTTTACAATCATTTGTCCATCTCATCTATAAAATGCAGTGATTGATTTTTCTACTGTTGTAATTATTTTATTTCCCCTTTCTAACAAATTATTCTGGGGGGGGGGGAACACTTTTAAAGAGTGTTCTTTATTCCTGACTTGTATGCCTCACTATATCCACCCCCATAGCTATCAGAGTGACTATCATAAACAAAATTTGTCCCTATATCTCCCTGTTCCAAACTGGCCAGTGGCCCCACATTGCCTATAAGTTCAAGTTCAAATTCCTCACCAGGCTCTGTATATATGACCCTACATGAAGTAGCTCTTATTTAACCTTCACTCTCCTCACCATTCTTCCCACCATATCTTCACATACCCACGTTGACTTTTTGAGAGTCTTTCAGTGAACTGTATACCTTCACTCCACACAGAAAGCTCTCTCCACCACCAACGCCCTTACATCTAATTTTAACTTCACTTTTGATCTTCAGTCCTGAGTTGTCTGGATGACTCCCACTCATTCTTCAAAATGGAGCTCCAAAATCTGTGTTTCCTCTATATTCTCAACACACAGCCTACTGGTATCTAACACAGCAGCATTTAATTCACTTTTCAACCCCCTTCCATTAGATATATAACTGTAATGTGTACATATAACTAACGGAGGATTGTAAACAATTAATGTTTATGATAAATAGATAATTTGTGCATATCTCCATGGCCTGTCACAGAGCTGGGCTATAATAAGTGCCCAGTAAATAGTTTGTGGCATATATGAATGACTAAAAGAGCACAGTAATCTTTCCAGCTGTAATGAGAGCAGCAAGGACACCGGAGCATTATTATTCTAACTCTCTTTTTTTCTTTTTCCAGGAATTACAACTGTCCTTACAATGACCACCATCAATACTCACCTCCGGGAGACTCTCCCTAAAATCCCCTATGTGAAGGCCATTGACATGTACCTGATGGGGTGCTTTGTCTTTGTATTCATGGCCCTTCTGGAATATGCTTTGGTCAACTACATCTTCTTTGGGAGGGGACCCCAACGCCAAAAGAAAGCAGCCGAGAGGGCGAGCGCCAACAGTGATAAGATGCGCCTGGATGTCAACAAGGTAAATGCGGCGGCAGGCCTTCCTTGCTTCTTAAACTCATAGAAGAATGCCAGCAATATAGGCCAAAGGTCTTGCTTAGCAGATAAGGAAACCATGGCCCAGGGAAGGGAATGGGTAATTTTCCACAAATCATGAAGATAATTAGCGATGGAGGCACAATTACAATCCAAATCTGTGACACATTTAGATGCCCTTTATTTAACCCTAGGGTTGCCAAGACCACAGTCACCTGAAAACCACCTTTGTGACATTTTCAATATATGAGTATGATGTGTGCTATTATTTACGTTATATCTCTTTAATTTTACTCACATTATTTAAATTTATTTAAAAAGGAAATTCCATATCACATAAATCAGTATTACTTGCTAAAAGATAAGCTTAGGTATAAATAAATAAATAAATAAATAAATAAATAAATAAATAAATAATTTAATGATGTGATTAAATACTAGGCTATATAGATGCAGGCTCTGGGCCTGAGCTTTACGTGTTCTTGGATTTGGAAGGGAGATAAGTAAGTACAGAGATGTATTTAAGACTTACCAGCAGCAAACTGAGACTTCCTCTTTGAAGTCATCAGAAGAAGCAGGGGGGGAGGGGCAGGGAGAAGGAGAGAAAAGAATCATTTTCTCCTTAAGTGACAGATAATTACTGAATGCCTTGCACATGTGCCACTTAAAATCACTGAAGCATTTGGCTACAGGAGGCCACTATCTTGCTTACATCAGGCATAGGCAAAAAATAATTCCCAGTTGTAAACTGGTTCATTCTTTAAGGCAATAATTCTCAGCCTTCAGCACCTGGTTGAATGACTAGGGAGCAGTAAAAATATTGAAGGCTGGGTTTCTTCTCCAGAAATTCTCATTTGATTGCCCTGGAGTATGCCTAAGCATCGTGGTTCAGAGTTGTTGGAACCAGGAAGACAGTAATCCTTTTAAACCTCTGGAACTGTTAACCATACCACTGATTATTTAATTGATGTTCTAATATTTGGAACATCAGTTTAATTCCAAGGATGGAAGACCATAAATAACATCTGTCATTGAGTTTTGGAGCAAATCCAGTGAAAGCTGCTGGCTCACTAATGTAGCCACATATCCATAGGTCTGATGATTAATGGGCTATTCTCTAACCAAAGGCACTCCTTTCCTGGTTGACATTATTTGTAAGGATGCAGTTCTTCAGTATGGCCCTTGAAAGCCAATGAACCAAGGTCTGGGAAACTGTCAGCTTCTTTCCAGTGTCTGAGGTTTCATTTATTGAAAACTGTCAATAGATTCTAATGTAGCATTGTGGTTCTCAGGCTGTGCTATTTAAACCCATTTTATGATTGTCCTGTTACAGTGACCTTAATAAAGAAAAGAAAATGAATAAATAAATAAAAACTATCTCATAGCCCTGCCATTTGAAATGAGTCTAAATCAATTGCCTAATGCAAAGCTAACTAAATACCATCTGATCTTTTTTAACTTTCATATCTCCAATTTTTTTTCAGACCAATTTGCATTTAAATGACAAATTTAAGACCCAGAGAGTGGCATTTTGACAGCAAACTGATGGTTTTAAATTCAGGGGACTGAGATGGAGGTGAAAAAACTGGTCCTCTTGGCTGACAGTAGACCCACAATGCAAAATATAGAATATGAGAGAACAATAGACATACCTCAACTTCTTCTGGTGCAGTGACCAAAACACAGGCAGTCATGCCCAGGGATCTCAGGGCATGCAGACATTATGGGGTATCAAAAAAGGGGGCAGGGGATTGCTTCTGGTCCTTAGTAGATCCAGGCCAGGGATGCTGCTGAACAGTGATGGTGTATCATGCAGGTCCCCCATAACAAAGATTGTCCCTCCCAGCATGTCAGTATCACCCAGCTAAAGACCCCTGCTCTAGTCCAATTCCCTGATTTTATGTATGATAACCTGAGCCCAGAAACAATGTTTGTCTTACTCTTAAACTCTCTAAGACAAGTGATTTCTGCACTTTCTTTGATCACCAAGCATAGCATTAGCACAGCAGGAGTTACCATGTAGCACAATGTTAGTAAAAAAATATTTTGAGGCCAAATGCAAGACTTACTCTCCATTTAATAGCTGTGTGACAATAGGCAAAAGAAAATGAGTCTCGCTAACCTTCAGTTGCCCCATCTGTAAAATAGGGTTAATTCCTCTTTCATAGTCTTTTATGAAGAGTGTTTTTGATACTGTATAGAGTGTAACATAGTCCCCCAGTACATGGTATGCACTCAGTAAATGGAAAAATATTAAAATGTTATAAACAGTAGATATTATCCATCCAGGCCTGTTGGCAAAGCTTGTTTATATATTTTCCATGAATAGCATATAGGATGCAGTCCCATCCCTAAAAGAGGGAATCGTCTGCGGAGAAATATTTCAGGTCAGAAGTTGTCAAGTCAAAGCAAGGAAATCATGTATCACCAGCAGGTATTAGCTTTAAAATCCACAGCACATGAACTACTTCAAACTTTATCAGTCATTTCTTAGGTCAGAATGTTCACAGCTGCCTTGATTAGATTAAAACAAAAAGGTGACCGGCTAGCCTTCCAGATGCCCCTGGTTTCCTTTTGACCCCAACATGAAAGATTAGGGAGACCTACATTGGGCTCTGACTGCACAGAGCTTTCTTTTGTGCAAATAGTGCCACTCTTTTTTTTTCTTCTTTTTTTTTTTAAATCAATAATGTCCCTTTTTTTTGAGCTGTAATTCTTAGGTTATTTTTTGTTGTCCAAAGATGGGGCACCTGTAATCAGCTAAGTGTTGTTGGCTGCTTTGGAAAAATCAGTCAGTAGTCAGGGGACTGGCTTTTTCATGTTTCTCTTGATGGTTTCCTAGAGATGGGAGCTGCGAGTCAGCTCATCCAAAGTGAGCCTTACACTGTGCTCTCTGCGCTGAGGTCAGGGAGGAGGGGAAGTGGAAACCCGGCCACGCAGGAGCCCAAGGCACGCTTTCACATTTTCCATCTCTCCTCTGTATTGACTTCCTGTGAGTCTTTATTTTCACCTTAAAAAAAAAAAACCCACCTGTTTACATGAGAGTCCATGACTGGCAAGCAATGTCACTTTCCAGTCGTCTTCAATGGACAGATTAAATTGCAAAATACTAAGATTTTTAAAATAAACCTCAAACTAACAAGAGGTCTACTTAACATTTCTTTTTCCCAAGTGTCTTCTAGAGAGATAAAAAATAGAAATAAAAGTTTCACTCCTAATGTTAGAAGAGTCCTTCCTATTATCCCTTGCATTCTCCTATTTGTGTGTGTGAGTGTGTGTGTGTGTGTGTGTGTGTGTGTGTGTGTGTGTGTTTCCTTATATTATACAATTTGCTTTGGGTTAAAGTTATCAATTTTTCTTGCTTATGTCTTCAAGTTTTCAGCTCTCTTTTTTGCATTTAAGTTTTAGGTTGTTTATTTGTCTGCTAATAACTGAGTATATACATATTTGAGAATTTAGTTACTCCTGCCTTTCCACCACGTTGATTCTCACATACCTGAAATGCCTCCAGTAGCATTATTTTTAAGAGACCCATAGCCATCAGTTCTCCAAGTAAAGCTGCACCAAAAATACCTCTAGTGGGGGCATTCTTCACTCTGCATTTTCTCCATTTATTGTGTCTATATTGTCTTTATCCATTGTGTTATACAAAGCCACTAACACCTTTTAAATCTATTTATTTCTTGGGCTGGGAATTAGTTTTTTTTAATACACTAAAAAGATACAAGTAATTAGAAGTCCTATTCTCTGTGATCATCAGTCTTTCTAAAGACCAATAGCATTTATCTATATATAGTTTTACTTTAACCACCAATCTTCATATAGTGGCATCAGTCAATTTAATTAGCACATTCTCTACTTTGTCTTCCAGATTTTTTATAAAGATATTAAACAAAATGGGACCCAATATCGATCCTTGTGGGACCCAACTGGAAACTTCTCCCCAACTAGACGGACTACCAATTACGATTTCTCTCTATATACGGTTAGCTAGCCAGTTTTTAATCCATTTATTTGTATTTCTGTTGGGGACAATTTGTTTAGCTGTTCCCTTTTAAATAATGTATGCATTCTTTGCAGATAACCTATGGACTTGTATCCACAGAAATGTGGGAATAAGTTAAATGTTTTTGTGTGACCCTGATAGGGTTTTCCCAGGTTTGCTTTTGTAAACTACAGTGACGATGAATCTAAGCTTCAGTGTTCCATTTGGTCGAGATTGTTGCGCTAGAGAAAGAAACCAAGTGGATCATCTCTTGAGATTCCTGTTCATGGTACTAAGAGGGTAGTGTCATCCCATACTCTGCCATTCCTGAGGGCTCTTGTGTGTCTCTGGGCGAGTGGAATAGGTGAAGAAGAATTGTGCATTTCTCCTGTTGGCTGGCTCAGAACTGAGGAACTTGTTTTTGTCCTAGATTATGAATTTGTGCCTAGGGATGTTATGTTTGCATCAAGTCCTTGTGCTTCATTGTTACTTATTTTACAAGTGTATATTATCTTGTCAGACCCAGCACTATTTTATTGATAGAAAGGAGGCAGTGATTGAGATTGTTCTGCATCAAAACTCTTGAATGAAATTTTCCAAAGAAAGCCTATTTTTGACTACTACTGAGAGTTTAGTTTCTGAGTTTTTGTGTTTGCAATTCTTAATTGGCAAATTGTCATTCATAATGACCTCCATATTGGAGGAGAAGCAGGAGGAGGAGGAAGAAAAGGATGAAGATGATGATGATGATTGTCACCATTTTACTTTATCACACATTCCTTGTCCTACTCCAGCTTTTTAAAATTTCTATTTCTTGGCAAGGCAGTGAATGATATTAAATGCTTGTGAATCTTTCTTATGAGGGCTTGATGCCAAATGAGCTGTCATTATTGTATCTTCTGAGAATCAGGTTCTTCCTTAATTTTATTGCCCTAACCTCAAATTCCTCAGTACTCATTATTGTTGCTCTTGGGGTGAGGAACAAGGATGGTTAACTGACTTTGTTTTAAGTTTGTTTTTTGTTTTTTTTAACTTGGTTACTTGTTGTATTACATATAGTAACAGAGTATGATAAACTAGATTCCAGGAGATGTTTGAAACTCTGTTCATCACTATTTTAGTCCTAATCCTCTAAATATCCAGTTCCTAATATGTCTGTTCTCAGGCTTTCTCATTTGTGTTGTTCTTGTTTTGAATACTAGCTACTGTTTTCGAAATTGAAGTAGACTGATTTGATTGGGCTGTATTCTGTGTAGAATGCTAATGATTTAGAAAATGTCTACAGCTGGAGTTTAGGTTTATGATAAAAACAGTTGTATTTTTTCAAAATCAAAGTATACTAAATGATTTGTCTAATGACTGGGTAAAGTTACATGAAAATTCAGGAAATCCTCAGATTATGAGAGTATTTTAAAGAAAAAGTGTCTCTTTAGTGCATTAAATTGTTCAGTTGATAGCTTGAAAGAGTTAATTATACCCTAATGACCTATTAAAGAGAATGCTCAATGATTTACATTAGAATGTGAATCTTAATGTCTTCTGCTTATTAAAATATTTATGGTTGAAAGTATTATATGTGTCCCCTTTTTTCCCATTGACCCCTTCTAGCCTGCTTCTCTCCACCAACCCACCCTGGGCCTTCACTACCTTATTGTCTTTGTCTATAGGTTATGCATATATGCATGCAAGTTCTTTGGTTGATCTCTTCCCACCCACCCCTGTCTTCCCTCTGAAATACTGTCCTTTGTTTGGTATGTCTATTCTATCACTGAGTTCTTTTTCGGGTTCATAATTAAACTGAGAAACAAGGACCAGTATTCAAAACTTTGAGTAATGATCTGTTAAATCTGTAACTTGTAAAAACATCAAGATATATGGGACAACCCTCAGAGGCAGCAGGATGCACTGGGAAGCTGATGCCTTTTTGAATCATACTCAGCTGGGCTCACATTCAGGCGTTGTCTTTCATGAACCATGTGCCATTAGATGTGTTTAACCTTTCCATCCCTCAACTGAGAACTGAAACACTAATTTCTGCCTCATTGAGCTTCTGTGAGCATTAAATTAGATAATTAAGGGCCTTTATGGTGCCAGGCAAAGAGCACTCAATAGTTGCTATTATTCTAGAGGTGATAGCAGGGAGTATATGTTTCTCAAGGGGTTACTTTGTTGCTTTATTGCTCTTACTATTTCTCTGATTATAAAAGTAATTCAGGATCATTATTTTTTATGAAAAGTACAAAAGGCAATGAAAACCACTTAAAACCCTACACCTAGATATAATCATTGTCAGCATTGCCTTTTATTCACAACTAGAGGCCTGGTGCACAAATTCCTGCATGGGGGGGTATCCCTCAGCCCAGCCTGCACCCTCTACAAACTGGGACCCCTCGAGGGATGTCCAACTGCTTGTTTAGGATCAAGCCTAAATGGGCAATTTGACATCCCTCTCACAATCCAGGTCTGCTGGCTCTCAACTGCTTGCCTGCCTGCCTTCCTGATTGCCCCTAACCGCTTCTGCCTACCAGCCTGATCACCCCCAACCACTCTCCTGCCAGCCTGATTGCCCCTAACTGCCCTGTCCTACATGCCTGGTCACCCCTAACTGCCCTCCCCTGTAGGCCTGGTCGCCCCCAACTGCTCTGCCCTGCAGGCCTGGGTCTCCCTCAACTGCCCTTCCCTGCAGGCCTGGTTGCCCCCAACTTTTCTCCTCTGCCAGCCTGGTCACCCCTAACTGCTCTCCCCTGCAGGTTTGATTGTCCCCAATTACCTTCTTGCAGGCCTGGTCCCTCCCAACTGCCCTCCCCTACTGGCCATCTTGTGATGGCCATCTTGTGTTCACACGGGGATAGCCATCCTATGTGTTGGAGTGATGGTCAATTTTGATATACTATTTTATTAGATGGGATTAGTGATATGTTTACATACATAGTTTTGCTCTACCAGTTAGTATACTGCTGTTTTCTACTTAACCTTTTTGTATACTTAACTTAAATATACATCATTTCTAATAGCTACAAGACATTTTATTGAATTTATGTACCATAATTTATGGAATGAGTACCTGTTGTTAGATATTTGCATTGTTGTTAGAACAATTTGCATTGTTTTTAAGTGGTTTTCTATTATAAATAAGTCTAAAATCAGCATCCTATTGATGACTTGTTTGTACATGATTAACTCCTAATCTATTTCTTAACATGGAATTCCTGGGTCAAAAGTGTCTTTAAAACAGTGATCCACATTGCCAAGTTGTTCCCCAGAAATTTTCTGCTGTAGTGTACATACCGACTAGCACCATATGAGAGCATGGCAGTACACACACACACACACACACACACACACACACACCACCCAGCCCTTAAAGTGACCAATAGAAAACTGATGTCTGTGTCCAGTTGTCAAAAGTCTTAGAGAAGTGAAGAAAAAAAAGCCATGTACAATATTTCTCCCCCTTGTCCAAAAGCCATAGAGAATAAAACAGCAATAGAACAAAACAACACTCAACTCAAACTGAGGCTCTGCAGAGAGGCAGAGATGCATAAGCAGAGCCAACGTTGATTGCTGCAAGCAGAATCCAGAGAAATTTACTCAAGCAGTAGTTGAGCAAATGATGAGAACTTATAAGAAGGTCCACATCAAAATGAAGCATCTAAACAAAGAAACAACTTGGCAACCATTCAGGAAAAGTGCCAATGAGTCAATTTCCTTTTTTCTCTCTCCCTCTTTCTCTCTCTTTTTCTTCCTTCTCCCTGTTCCTCTTTCCCTCTCCTTCCCCCTCCCTCCACCTCCCAACACACATACATGAGTAACAGAGCGAAACTCAGCATGCAAAAGACAGATGATACTCTTTTATTGGGGAAGAAAAAGTACTTTTTGAAAAATTAAATTTTTTCATAATAAATGTTTTTTTTTTGTTTTTACTAAAAATTGAAAAAGAATATAAAACAAAAGGTCAAGGATGAGATGATAAACAAAAGGTAACTAAGGAGGCAAAATGAAAGCAAAACAATCTTTATAGAAACTAATAACTAAATCTAAAATAATCAGAAGGAGAATCAGTATGGCAAACATTAAGGCATTAACACAAAGTTTAGGTTGTAGTAAATGATGCCAAATGCAGAGGAAAAGAGATGTGGAGATATAGACCTCTTAGAGCAAACACAGTAAATATATAGGACAGGACAGTAGTTTAAACAAACAGAACCATGATATTGGAAAATATGGAATAGAAAAAATACAGCCATGTGCCACTTAACAAAGGGGTATGTTCTAAGAAATATATTGTTACGTGATTTCATCATTGCATGAACCTTGTGCACTTACACAAGCCTAGGTGGCACAGCCCACTCCACACCAGGGCTATAGAGAAGAGAGAGAAGAGCCTATTGCTCCTAGGCTACAAGCTGTACAGCATGTTACTGTACAAAGAACAGCATAAGATTAAGATTAAATCAAGCACAAGAGATAATGATGCAATCAAGAGACACAGTAAACAGGAGATGTGTGAGGCTGCTGCTAGCATAACACAGCCTACTATGTTGCAGCAAGCTGCTTTTTCAGTAAGTGGAAAGAGTACACTCTAAAATAATAACAAAAGTATACTATTGTGAATACATAAATCAATAACATAGTTGTTTATTATTATTGCACTAGAGGCCCAGTGCATAAAATTCATGCATGGGGACGGGGGTGGTTATCCCCTCAGCCCAGCCTGTACCCTTTCCAACCTGAGATCCCTCTCACAATCTAGGACCACTGCCTGCTTGATTGCCCCTAACCACCCACCCTCTGCCAACCTAGTCACCCCCAATTGCCCCTACCCTGCCAGCCTGGTCACCCCACACAGCCTGCTGTTCAGTCATTTGGTCCTTTCTCACTAACTCCCCTGTCAGCTATGTTGCCCAAGGCAGCCTGCTGGTCATTACTTAACAGTTACCGTGACAGTGTCCTGAACAATTTTCATAATCCTCTATTATTAGTATAGGTAGGCATTAGGCACCATGCATGATTGTACGTACTATACTTTCATTTGATTGGACGTGCAATAGGTTTGTTTACACCAGTATCACCACACACATGAGTAATGTGTTGCCCTAAGACATGGAAATGGCTATAACTTTATTATAATCTATGGAAGGAATTTTCAACCTTTTTTATCTTATAGTGCACACAAACTAATTAGTAAAATTCTGCACCACACAAAAAAATATATATTTTGTCCATCTGACCAGAAAAAAAGGTATAATGTTGATTCATTCACACTGGACAGCTATTATTGTGTTGGCTGTTGTCATTTTTTGTTTGACAATCTAAAGAAAAAGAGGTCACTGCCTTGTCCAGCCCATGTGGCTCAGTGGCTGAGAGTCACTATAAACCAGGAGGTCACAGTTGGATTCCTGGTCAGTGCACATGCTTGGGTTGTGGGCTCAATCTCCAGTAGAAGGCATTCAGAAGGCAGCCAATCTATTATTTTCTCTCATCGTTATGTTTCTACCTCTTCCTCTCTCTGAAACCAGTAATAACACATTTAATAATAATATAAAAAACAATAAGTCAGTGCCCTTGTGTTGCATATTTTAAAAATTCTTGTGGCACACTGGTTGAAAATCACTGATCTATGGAATTATAAAATGTGAGTCATTGTTGACTGAAAAATCATTTTGTGGCACATGACTATATTTATATCTGACATCAAAACTGATTATAATAATTATACTAATATATAATTCTTGAATTCCTTCTCTGTGCTTAGACAGTTTACATATATTATGTCTTAAGTCCCTAATATTGCCATATATTATCAATATTATAATTTCACAAATGATTAACTGATACTAAGAGAGTGTAATTAACTTAAGGTTAGACAGCTAAGAAATGGTTGAACAGAAAATATGACTAGAGGCTACACTCTTAACTGCTATACATATCTGCAATGAAATTAATCAGTAGGCCAAAAGGATATACTGTATTATGATTTAAAATTATACAATCTCACTCCCTCTTTGTTATATTCTTCTGAAATTGCTAACCTTCTGAAAAAGTGAATGAGCTACAAGGAAGAAAAAGTGAATGAGCTACAAGGAAGAAAAAAGATAGGTCTCAAACTACACCATAGAAATATTAAATTTTATAAGACAATGGAAAATGTGGCAGGGTTCTGTGGGGAGGGGGCATATAACCTAAGAATATCATTATTGACATATAAAGACAAAAGAAAGACAGTCTATCCTCAACATTTAAGATCTTAGGGAATAGCATCTATGAGTCCTTATTTAAAAAATAAAATAATAGCTTAAAGAAAAAAAGTCTAGCCCCTAAGAAAAGATAGTCAATATGAGGAACTTTAGAATAGGAAAAGGCAGTATGCTAGTATTTAGAACTAAAGGTGGTATCCAAAACTGAAGCTATACAATTTCAGAAGTTAAAACTTACGTAATGAAAGATAATTGAAATATTTTTTAAAAACTAGATACTAAAAATATGAAAAAAAGATCAGGTTGAATGTTGTTGAGAAGGGAGAAAGTGTTTGTTTTCTAATTTATAACAAGAACTTAATATTTACTTTTTCATTTTTAGAGCTTATGAATCAAGAGGTTGAAGATTAAGGATATGTTTTAAATTAACATGGATAACTACTATGATAGTATTCTCACTGGGTCTACCATAGACTGCTTACACCAGGGTCACCTGGGAGGCTTGCTTAAACAGTTGATTCTAGACATTATAAACTAAAACCTTTCATGGAAAGCTGAGGGATCTACCTTTTATTCTCGCAGTTCTCTGTGGCATGGAAGACGGAGGACCATTATGGTAGAAGGATAAAACACTGACAATTCATCTTATAAAAACCTTTGATAATAAAAAAGAAGTAAAGAAAGATGCAGATAATGTAACTAAAGCTAGACATCGAAATAAGGATAAAGACATCTTACAAGCAAAGTTAGAGCAGAAATTAAGATTTAAGACCAAGCTTGTTTTAACTGTTATAATTAGAGCAAATTATCAACTCACCTGTCAAAATAATATGTTAAAGTTGAATCAAGCAACTAACCCCCACAAATGCTATTTATTAGCAATACTTCTAAAGTAAAAGTATTGAAAAATATTCTAAATCAAGTCATCTGGAAAAAACAAGTGAAGCAAATCCAAATCCAAAGAAGATTGAGGATTGAACATAATTACTGTATAAAGATGAATTGAAGAAAAAGATATATTAATACAGATATATTTTATAAAAATTGCAATCCAAAATAAAGATGTTAATTAATAAATCATATGTAGTTAATAAACTACACATTAAAATAGCCTCTAAATAAATGAAAATGATAAGTAAAAAAGAAAATGACAGAAACATTAACTAAGTAGTATATTGAATAAAGTTTATTAATTTATCAACTCATTTTTATACAACTTATGTGTCAAAGATACAATAAAAATTAAATTGAATATTTACAAAATAATAGCAATTTAAATCTAAGGAATGTGGTTTAAATAGTTAACAGTCAGAAAGTTGTAGCTTCAAACACCTTTGAGCAAATAATTTTATAAATGAATTAAATGCATAATTCAAGAAGTTTAAAAATGAGTAACAAAATATCTAAAAGCAGAAGAAAGTATTAATCAATATCAAATGAAAAAAATCAAAACAAAATAATGTAGAAATATATCAGTTCTTTACAAAGAAAGCTAAGTAAAATAGGGAAATAAATAATCAAGAAAAACATTTATTAAAGTAACAAAGAGGGAGCCAATATGATTACATCGAAGTAAAAAAAAAAAGTAATAATAATTATATAGGAAGGTGACATTAAAAGAAAATTATGCAGACATCTTAGTAAATGTGGATAAAGAACATGACATTCTTAGAAAATATAAATTATCAAAACTAACCATAGGTAAAAAATGAAAACAGACCAATTACCAAAGACAAAACTAAAAAAACAGAAAAATGTTAACATCCTTTAAGGGGAAAGTGGATGATTTTCAGTGGGTGTGCCTGCACACGGGTATTCCCCAAGAATTTTTAAAACATTCAGTACCTGACTACTTAGTCAGGGGCACTGACCTCTTTTCCTAGAGAGACCCACTTGCAGGACCAGCCCTGGAAGCTGCCTGCCTGCTCTGGGTCACCACCCGGCCAGTGTCTCTGTGAGGCCCTTCCATGCAATGGGCCTGCCATCTCCTGTCTGGTAAGAGGGCAGGAACATGATATGACTCCTAGAATGAGAATCACAACCAAGGAATTACATTTTGAAAATATATTTATTGTCAGAATATCCAGGCCACCACTATGCAAAACTTAATAAACAGCAGAGAAAGTTTATGTCACACCTGGTGGTTTTTATTATTTTTTTCATCTTAATTGTTGAGAGTATTACAGATGTCCTGCTCACCACCCCCCCACCCCCACTGAGCCCCTTCACCTGCTCCCCACCCCACCCCAGGCCTTCAGCACCCTATTGACTGTCCATAGGTAATGCACATATGCTTACCAGTTCTTTGGTTAATCTCTCTCCCCTCTCCCCTCTGAAATTCATCAGTCTGTTTCATGTTTTCATGCCTCTGATTCTATTTTACCTGCCGGTTTATTTTGTTCATTAGATTTCTTTGTGGTTTTGCAAAGCACACAGCAATACTTTGGCCCTTCAGATGCTCGGTTCCATTCCAGCATTTCAAATACATCACCAACATACCAGCTGGTTACATCAGGTCTGGGTTCAGACCCACTTTGTCATGGGTTGCTGGCATAATCTCTCAGAAGAAATGTGTCCTCAGGTTCGATTTTAAGGCAAAAATTCACCTACTTGTAATGTTTCTGATGCTAGTATATAATATATATACTATAAACATTGACTTTCTTTTATTCTTTATCAATACCTGCCAATAACTTGATGGTGTATTTTGCTGATAAAAATCTCAGATTCTATTTAATTTAGTAACAGCCCTGGTATCATGATCAGAGAAAACTCTGCAAAGATTCTGAACTGTTGAGAAGTATAAAATCCAAAAGAAAACTGTGTGTTCCATAGGCAGCTTTGGGAATCAAAGACTGGCATTAAATTTTTATTCCCCATCTTTCCAAGAATGATAAATTATTTTGTAAAACAACAAGTACAGCACCTCCAGCATCGGTGCGTTCCTGGAGAAATTAGGAATTTTTTATGGCCTCTGCTGAGAGGAGGTTTGCGGGTTATTTGATGCCTGTTTCATTTTGGCAAAGGGCACCTGGGGAACCATAAAAATGGACCCAGACATAATTTTGAAATTTCCCTCAGCAATAGACAAGCTGCCTCTGCCTCTCTACACTTGTAACTGCTGCTACAGAAATTTCTGGAAGCTGGATGAGCCTCCAGGGCACCGTAGCAGGTTCCTCCACTGAGGACACCAGCTATGACTGCCACAGGGGAGTGAGAGTCTCTCTGAGTCAGTCCTGGGGGACAAGCCCGCCAACCCCTGGTGCCACCCTGCGGGTGCCCTGCAGGAAGCAACCCGCAACAGGGAACACTGCTTCCCGTGGCATCGCAGGTTTCCTCAACCGGGATGGGGCTGCTTTAGTTCAGCAGTTGAGAATGTTGGCCCCTGAAGCTGTAGTCACTGGCTTCATCCCTATGAGTCCTTCAGCCTCACTCTGCTCCACACTAGCCTGTTTTCGCCAGGGATGCAGATTTGGAAAGAGCATCACCAATGTGTTGATCACTATGCAAGTATTTACCAAATTTCTGCCCCTGGAGACCCAGCACACTGGTTAGAGCTCGCTTAGTCAATCCTACTTGATTTTGCATTTGAGACAACCCGGAGTTCAAGCCCCATGACCGTACTTATCAGCCACGTGAGCATAGGAAAGCTCTCCAAGCCTCAGTTTCTTCCTTTGTGAAATGGGACTTACAGTTCAACCTTCAACAGAAGGTTTCGAGGATGGCAGGAGGCAGGACATAGACAGTATTTGTCAGGTAGTTGGCATGAGATAAACTGATGAAGTGATGAAGTTGATGTCTACTGTGGAAGAAACCACAAGAACAGAGATCTGCCTTTTCCTGTTACTTAAAAATTGTTTCTAAATTCAGAAGCACTGTCCCTCTGTCAGATGGAATAGTCCGCTGCCCCTGTAATACTCTCTTCAACTGTTTTTAGGTCATCAGAAGGAAGAGCATATAATGCAGATGGGACGTGCTGCTGAGTTTCCGAGGAGGGAGATGTTCCCTTCAGATGCATGTTTAGGAAAAGTTTCACACAGTAAGAGGCGCATTCCGTCTCAGAAACAGGAGCGAGAATTTTCAATATTTTACACAGAATCTAGCTGACATTTTATTCTTCAACAAAGCCTCCCGTCAGCAGTTGGGTTTGATGCCCTTTCCTGTCTTCCTAAAATCACAATTTTCTTCTTTTCCTAACTCAGCCTGCAGCCTGTACTTTGTAAAGTGGCAGTCACTTTCCCTTCCAGCCATCTGTTGGCCTCAGATTGAGTGTCAAAATGGAGCGGACAGATGTTTGACAAGGCTGTGTCAGATTAACAGGAGTTCTCCTAACGAGAGCTGGGCTGTGAGAGCGGATGGTGCATTTGGCATGTTCTCATTTGGGTAATTCACCGTGTAATTGGCTAAATGCACAAAAGCCATCAGCCCACAGCTGCACAAGGCATCCCTGGCCGAGGTGGATTTTATGGTTGTTGCTCCAGCTCAGTCTCCCTGAGGGTTTAGCTGGTACCCTGGTTGGGAAGGATTCAGCATTTCAAAAGGGGAGCACAAAGAAAGGACCGGTTAACGCCTCCGTCCCTTTATTATAGGGAGGATGGAGATTTTGTATAGCACACTTGGAGAGCTACCCAATGTTCACTGAAAATTCCTTGTTTAAAACATTTTAGAGTCATTGACTTTAAAAAGATCTTAAGCCAGTGCTTCTCAATCTTTAACATGCATGAAAGCTATCTAGGTACCTTGTCAATGGAACCTTGTTAAAGTGCAGATCTTCATTCACTGGGTCTTGGGTGAGGCTTGAGATTCTAACAACTCCCTGGTAATGCCAAAGCTGCTGCGTTGACTTCCACACTGAACACATAGATGTCACCCAGGGAGCAGACATGAGGTACACCTTGAGTACCAACCCGAAATGACTAGTGGTTGCCTTGACAACTAACTATACTGAGAATTCTGTAGTTCACTGGATCCCGAGGGTCAATTCACAATGCCTATCACATGCTTAAGAATAGGAAACTTTATTACAAAATATTCTCTATTTCTTGTTGTTTTAAATTACTTTTTACTTTTTTACAATATTTTGTTCCTTAGTTTTATGGGATTTTTTGAGGTATAACATGATTCTAGTTGCAGGTGTACAATATTATGATGATACCCTATATAATAAAAGCCTAATATGCAAATCAACTGGACAGCAGAACGACCAGCAGAATGACCAGTTGCTATGATGCACACTGACCACCAGGGGGCAGATACTCAATGCAGGAGCTGCCTGCAGGCCCCATGCCAGCCAAGGCAGGTGCCAGCGGGGGAGGGGAGGTCACCCTGCCAGTTGCCCCACAGATGGGCCCTGATTGCTGGCCAGGCCCAGGGACCCTACCATACACTAATTTCATTCACTGGACCTCTAGTTAGTATATATTACAAAATGATCACCACCATAAATCCAGTTAACATACACCACCATACATAGTTAACAATTTTTTTGTGTGATGTTTCATTTTTATGTTCAGACACTGAAACTTAGAAATACCAGTAGTTTGCTCAGGATTATGTAAGCTAGCTAGAGGTAGAGCTGGGATAACTAAAGCTGCAGTGTAAACCTAGGTTTCTCTCTCTGGCTGCACATGTTTATCACTGACTGCATGTGAAGCTGTTTTAAAACAGCTTTCTTCAGTTCTTTAATCGGCAGAACCAGCCAGAGTCCAATTGGGATTCAAAAAGCCAGGTCACCAAGCCTAGGTCAGCCCCTGAAACATCCTGCAACTTTGGGGAGAGAATTTCTCTGGGATGAGGAAGTCTATGCCTCCTCTTTCTAATTCATTCTGATGCTGAGATAAAGGATCTGATAGCCTTTTGACAAATCATAAGTGATTTAAATAAATGGAGGACATTTTTATGAAAATTGCTACAAGAGAACATTAAATTTTTCCTCAAGATTATTGATTTTGAAAAAAAAATTGTTATTTTATAATTATAAATTATACTTGACATTATCATTGTCATAGGTTGATTTTATCTGAGACCATTAAAAATGATGACTTTGAATTTGTATTACTGAAGTCCTTCTGATTTCCCACCCACCTGTAATGTACCTGGCCTGTGCAAAGCATGCAGAGGCCTGGGTGGGGGCTCTCAAGCCAGCCAGCCAACATCTTGGCAGTGGTTCCTTGTGCTGAGATGAGATGGCTGCCAGTAGTAATGAGGCTTTGTGTTTCCTCATTCATATTCAGCCTCCAACAAACCTTTTCTTTATTTTCATTGGCTCAGTTGACTTAAGCCTCCCATCTCTGAACCAATCCAAGGCAAGGGGAGGGGAAATACCAATGTCAGGTCCACATCTGGAAGAGGGGCCAGTCTCTATTGTTGCTGCAATCGGTGGGATAGATTTAACTACAACACCCACTGAAAGGGACTCACTGGAAAATGTAAAGAATCAGTCTCACCCACCTGTGTAAGTCAGTGACTATCAGAGCAACTGTTACCTTCTGTTATGCACCTAATTGTTTGCCAGATGTGATGGTAGGCTCCTTGAATAGGTTGACTCAATCTTAAAACAAACTTGCATATAACGTTGCTTCATTTTAAAGAAGATGAAGCTATGTAATCTCATTTTAAAGCTGAGGAAACTGAGGCTCAGCTAAGCTGTGGAACTTGCCCTAGGTTACCCAGCTAATCAGTAGAGCAGCTAGAGTTTAAAGCTGATTCCAACATCTTGTCTTTAAGACTTAATTAACTCTATAGATGTTCTTATCCACACTGGAATTCATCTATGAAATGTAATTTCATATTATCATTATCATCATAATGAAACTTTCTTTATAGATGCATTTAATAGTTTCCCTAAGTAAGTGAAGCGGGAAATAAATCTGAAAACCTAGTTTCCCGATGGGTGCAAACTCTCCTTCTTAAACTTGAACTCATTCTGTAGGCAAATAACAGAATGGAACATTCTGAGTTACTTCTTGCCTCTGCCCACTATAAGGATAAAGAACCAAGCAAGGCCCCCGAATGCAGCATCAGGAAGAAACGTTACTCACTGTCTTTTCTTAGGCATGTGAATAATGAGGTGTCAGTTTTAGATACTTTCCTGGGAGACTGCAACCAGAGGATTCACACAGCCTAGAATCTGCGGGGAGCTCCCTGCTACCTGGCTGCAGCAAAGAGAGGCACATCTGTATTGATGCATTAACATTTCCTAAGAGTGACTGGCCAATTGCTGTGCCGCCCTCTGTCACCACATCCACAGCAGTTTCAGTTGAGAACTGGTATACCATCCCAGACCTCTCCTGATCTGATATAGCACAAGTTCAGTTCCTTCACCTGCTTATCTCTACAACAAGCATGTCAAACTCGTGACCTGTGGGCCACATGCCTTGTTTATTTGGCCCGAGTTGAATTGGATATGCTTGTTCTATAATAATAAAAGTTGCTGTTATACCAATTTGACAGTTGAGAGAACTAAGGCTCAGAAAGGTTAAAACTTCTTGCCCATGATCACACTGCTAAGTGACCTTGCCTTTAACCCTGTCTGCTTTTAACTTGGCTTCAGAGCTCACGAGAGCCTCTGCCCTAAAGAAGATAATGCTTACTGGTTTTCCCTGCAAGTTCCCACAACCTAAAGGTGAAGACTCTAGGTATTGTGGTAGCCTGTTTAAAATAGAACCTTTTATTTCACAAGGTATTTCTTCCTAAAATGCTGACGTGTGTTATGAGGTTAGGTCTATGGTGGTTGCATTTGTACTGCACCTAGAAAGACTTTTTTCCCTTGTCATTATTCCCTAAACAAATGCAGTATAACAACTATTTACATAGCATTTACATTGTATTAGGTATTATAAGTAATCTAGAAATTATTTAAAGAGGATGTGCATAGATACATTCAAATACTATACCATCCTATATAATAAGAGAGGAACATGCTAATTATCCATTACACCTTGAGGCGTAACAACCATGTAACGACTAGATCACAGACCTGCAGGAGGGTGGGACAGCAAACTTCAAGCAGGGCAGTGAAAAGCTACAGGAGGGGCAGGGCAGCAAGCTATGAGGGGAGAAGGGGGAGGGAGACAGGGGAAGCTACAGGAGGGCGGGGCAGCAGGTGGAGAGCTACTGGTGCACGGATTCGTGCTCAGGGCTACTAGTGTTATATAAGGGACTTGAGTATCCATGAATTTTGGTATCTCAGAGGGAAAGGGCTTCTAGAACCAATCCCCCTTGGATACAGAGGGACCACTATACTTTTAAGCTTGTATGCACTGTATGCAATAAAGATAAAATAACTGATGCTAAGGGCAGTGTTACTATAACAAATATCAATAGCAAATAATTACAACAATAGGATTTGTAAGCCCTAGATAATTTCTTAATAGAAGAGTGAAAAAATGCAAAAAATCCAATAAATCTTAACTATGCAATTTCCACTAACTGTCACTAGTGTGTGGATGTGAAATCTTTTATCGTCCATAAAGTGATATTGTGGCATGAGGAACTTAAAATGTTAAGGCAGTGGACTGTTAATCACCTGGGAATATCCAGAGCATTTTTTCCAAAGGAGGGCACTCTGCAACGACCTAGTGTGCACTCAGTAGTCTGAGAGGTGAAAAAAAGTCCACTCAACCACAATATAGCATGGGGATTCAAAGAGAGCAAGAGAAGGCCACCAACTTTAACTTTTCGAATCCCTCCCGCAAAATAAATGGAGAAAAAGTCAGCAAATGTGGAGTTTAGACCTGGAATATAAATATAGGTGAACTATGTTGAAATACCCAGGTAATTGCAAGAAGGTGGTCAGTTTTAAGAAAAGCCAGTAGAATAAAAAAGAGCTGAGATGATTTTCACTCTTTTTGTTTGTTTCTATTATGCTATCACAAAGGGCTTTTCAATATCACAACATATTATGAGGATGGAGTTAGTACTATTAGCATTTCATAAACTATTTCAAAATCCAGAAATTCATGGATAGCTAGAAGCTAATTAAGTGGCACAGCAGTAATTTAAATTTATGTTTGCAGATTCGAACCTTCAACTCTTTCTATAAATATTTTCATAGAAACCCCTGTGAAGTGGACACCTGGACACTGGTGGCTCTCAGATATGAATAGTCTCATAGTTGTTGTTTTGGTTTTTGATTTTTAAATTCACATTGGTAGATCACATTAGTACGTCTCAAAGTTTTATTCGTAAATAGATTCCCTATTAAGGGATTAAATTAATGAATTCATTCATTATGGACCAGTGACCTTTGTGACCCTACTTTATTAGTCATTACAATTAGACACACGCAAAAAAATCACTTGGCTTAGTGGGTGAATTAAATGAGCTTGCTGGATTTTAGGTTATTGTTCTAGTAGTGATAGCCAAGTTTTTAGAGGTAGATCTCAGAAGCAGAAAGGGAAGAGTAAGGTTTTCCTCTCTGAAGGACCCCAGAAGGTACGATTTTGCTAAAGGTCATGATTAATAGAGGATCAGCAGTGTGAAGATATTCACTAGCAGGAGCTGTCCAGTGAGAGGATGTGCCTGCTCTTTCTGGTCCTTCTCCTTTGGATCCCTGCCCTTTCTAACCTCCACAAGCAGAATGGAAAGAACACTGACTTCTCAGTGAGAGCCGGCTCCAATCCTGGCTCACCTTGAGCCCCAGTGTCCTGCATGCAGAAGATCTAGGTGGATTTAGGGAAGTTTTTGCTAACTCCCTTCACCAGCTTACATCCTGTTGCTGTGACCTCACAGAACCCTCATTCCCTTGTGATGGCAAACGTGGGCGGGGACTATCCCCTGCTGTGTATCCCTAACACTGAGCACTACAGTGGGGACAAAGTAGTATTCAAAATAAAACTTGACTACATGAATTCACATGACCCAATCAGGTTATGGAGATGTAACATGAAGTAGGAAAAAAGTTGGCCCTGTAGTGAACTAAACTGAAAAACACAGGCCTACCTAAAGGACATTGAAATCCAGATTTTTAAATATCACTAAATAGTGGTAAAATCACATTTATCTAAGCTAGAGGTGTTGAACTCAATCAGAGAAGGGGCCAAAATCTAAAATCCAGCCTAAATCGCGGGCCGAATGGTTTACTGAACAGTCATAAACTGTCATTGTGATGGAAACGCAGCGGAGTGCAGTGATGACAGCGCGGTGCGGGCCACATTGCAAGGCCTGGCAGGACGGATTTGGCCCGCGGGCCTTGTGTTTGACACATGTGATTCTAAGCATTCAGCCTGCTGCATCAAATTTATTTTAGATTTAATTAAGAAAAAGTATGCCTTTTAGTTCCATTGAGTGTATAATTACCAATCATTTTTTAAAAATGTATGGGGTAACAGAGGAATGATAGATAAGAAAATTCAGCAGACAAAATCTTGTGTTCTTATATCTCCCTTGAAGATTGTGATCCTAATCCAGTACTGGGATTATGAATGAAATATATATCTTCAGAATTATCTCATCTGAGACATTTTGAATTTCATAGAGAATGAATCAGAAACTCACCAAAATTATACAAATTATTCAGGAGTCATTTGTTCTAAACTTAGAACATTATTAAACATCCCTTAATAATACTCCACTGCTGCTGAAACTGGTTTGGCTCAGTGGATAGAGCATCAGGCTGTGGACTGAAAGGTCCCAGGTTTGTTTCTGGTCAAGGGCATGTACTTCGGTTGCGGGCACATCCCTAGTAGGGGGTGTGCAAGAGGCAGCTGATCGATGATTCTCTCTCATCGATGTTTCTAACTCTCTATTCCTCTCTCTTCCTCTCTGTGGAAAATCAATAAAATATATTTTTAAATAAATAAGTAAAAAATAAAAAATAATGCTTCACTGCTCCTATTTTATTATGATTATTATTATCTATTTACATTCCCCCAGTCATGTCTAGTATATATTCATAAATAGTTTTATTAACAGTTGCCCAGAAGAAAATCAAATATCCTGATGCTTAGAGAGGGAGAGTTTCCCAAATATCATCATGCATAGTAGCCAAGGGAAATTTTACCAAGTGGCTATTTCTTAGGTAGTTAAAATGACAGTTAACAACCCAGAGCATAACAGAGAAAGAGATACCTGAAATAAGAAGGGGTGTAGGATCAACATTTTTATCAGCCTTATCTCCTTGAACTTGGAAAGTCCCAATCATCTCCCGCCAAGCTTTGGATCCTAATGATCAAGGTGTGAATTCCACCTCTGCCATTTAGGACTTTAGGCAATTTGGTGAATAACTTCGCTTACAACCTAGAAAAAAATTTCTTTCCAAAGGATTGTTTTGAGCATTCAGTGAGACTTTCTGCAAAGGACTGATACACAGTAGGCAACTTTAAATATTCCTTTCCTCTGTCGGGCCATCAAACCCATCATTAAGGCTATTACCTTGGCTTTTCTTGACCAGGTGTTTCAACATTTATTGGGCTTAATTTCCAAATCTTATAAACTTTTAAAATTATTCTTAATAATATATTTGTTTAACATTTCCACTCGGCAAAATATTACCATAAACCAAACATAGAGAATGTCTGATCAGTGGGCAGAGATTAATTGCTCAATTATTATGTTTCCACATGTTTTATAGTCTCTATTTCTCAAAAGAGTTCAGATTTGAATTTATAATGCAGGGTCATTAAACCACATTTGAAAGCTAATTGATAATATATAATCTCGGCAACATTCTTTTTGCCTTCTGCATAATTAATGAAGCTCAGAGCATTATATCTTCCAATTAAGTGTTTGGTTATATCCCTTGCTTCCATGTATCATCAGTTCCTATCATTGGCCATTTTTCTTTTGTAATTTCAAAAATTTTACTGGAAATTGGTATATCCTGATTTTCCACCAAAATAAATATAACCTGCTATTAACTATAATGTGTTGTGGCTAGGTTTTATTATCTGTAGCTATTGGGCCTTTTAAAAATAAGACACACAATTGTCCCTTCTTTAAAAAGCATTATAAATCCCTCAATCTTGCTGTCAGTATTCATCCTTTACTTTTAGTGTGGCCAATAAGAAATCACCCATGCTGAAACCGGTTTGGCTCAGTGGATAGAGCTTCGGTCTACGGACTGAAAGGTCCCAGGTTCTATTCCAGTCAAGGGCATGTACCTTGGTTGCAGGCACATCCTCAGTTGGGGGTGTGTAAGAGGCAGCTGATTGATGATTCTCTCGCATCAATGTTTCTATCTCTCTCTCTTCCTCTCTGTAAAAAATCAATAAAAATATGTATATTTTTAAAAATCATCCAAGAGAGAAAAAGGTCATCCTATCTGCACAGCTGCCTTAATTCTACTCCCTGGGCCCAGAATTCAACTCAGTACAGCCACTTCTTGACTGACTCTCTTCTTGAATCCTGCCTCCTTCCTTTCCCTTTCAAGTCCATCCTCACCTCTCACCCACTCACCACCCCATCACCCACAGTCTGCCCAGCTGTCTTTTTCAAGTTTCTTATTATTCTGAGTTCTATTTCATTTTGACAAGTCACAGGTTGCCTGCATTTATATTGTTCAAAATTATTTTTTTTACCTTATTTATATCGACCCTACAAATTTAAGATGGACATCTTGTAGGTGTGGGAATTAAGCATCCATTAAATGAAGTTATACAAAAATGTTTCTGGTAAATGCTTAATAAATATTGCCTACTGTTTTTAGTTTTAGTGTTATCATGAATTTATCTGTAATTAGGCTAATAGCATGAGCACTGAAATTTAGTAATTAATCCTCTAATATATTTTATATCTAGTACAGCTTAATATTTTATTAATTAGTTTCAAGACTATAAATTATTTAAAGGGTATCATGCCTTCAATGTCTCTGTGTCTCCTAAGTAGAAATAGTGAAAATTGTACTAGCAATAGTCTATTATATCATGACATCATTATAGCAATCTTCTGGGGTTAGATTACCATACCATTTGATAGATTAAGAAGCTGAAATTCACATAGCTTATAATGGCAGAACCACAATTCAACTTTAGATAATGTAACCACCAAGCCAGTTCTCTTAACCACTATGACAGTACAAAGTTGACCCAGGAACAACAAGGGGTTAGGGACACCAACCCTTGCAGTTGAAAATCCATGTCTAACTTTGGATTCCTCCAAAACTTAACTTGTCTCTTAGTATCTATGGGGGATTTGTTCCAGGACCTCCTGCAGATACCTAAATGGAAAGATGCTCAAGTTTCTTGTAAAATAACACACACATCAATGCATGCAGTTGACCTTCCATATCTACAGAATCTCAACCTCAGATTGAAAACAGTGTTGGAATTGATTGGGGCGGGGGGGGGGGGGGGGGGGGGGGGGGATCCATATATAAGAGGGCCCATACATTTAGAACCCATGTTGTTCAAGGGACAACTATACTACCTAAACTCTGTATCGTAATGCCCTTCTATAATAAGCATCTAAAAGGCTTATTGTCTTGATTGTCTCATTTGATTCTTCTCTCTTGCAGATGGACCCCCATGAGAACATCTTGCTGAGCACTCTTGAGATAAAAAACGAAATGGCCACATCGGAGGCTGTGATGGGACTTGGAGACCCCAGGAGTTCGATGCTGGCTTACGATGCGTCCAACCTCCAGTATCGGAAAGCCGGGCTGCCCAGGCATACCTTTGGCCGAAATGCCCTGGAACGACACGTGGCACAGAAGAAAAGCCGCCTGCGGAGACGCGCCTCCCAACTGAAAATCACCATCCCCGACTTGACTGATGTGAATGCCATAGACCGGTGGTCCCGCATATTCTTCCCAGTGGTTTTTTCCTTCTTCAACATTGTCTATTGGCTTTACTATGTGAACTAAAGCAGAGCCTCCCTCGGGAAGCAAGGACTAGATGCCTCCTCAAACTAGTTGTACAGTCTGACGTAGGACTTGGAAAACACATCAATCCAGGACAAAAGTGATGCTAAAATACCTTAGTTGCTGGCCTATCCTGTGGTCCATTTCATACCATTTGGGTTGCTTCTGCTAAGTAATGAGTACACGAAGGGCCTTGTGATTTTTCCAGTTAAAATGCAAGTCATTTGTACACATGCTGGCAAGACTGAGTCTGAGTGTTCCACTTCATCTGCTTATTGTGCAGCTGACACGGAGGGGAATTATGTAGAAGATATTCTTAGAAGGCTTGATAGCACTATCAGTCATTTCTCTGAAAAGTCATATCCAGGTATTCCGATCTTCCTTGCGAAGGGTGGCATGCTGCTGAGATGGCACCATGCTTAGGAAAGATTATCCTCAATGCCATGCGAACAGGCTTACGGAAGATGGTCTCTGCCCATCTTATTAAGGCGATAATGGTGTCCTGGGATGAAAATTCCCACTGGATTCTAGAAGGTTCTCACGTAGTTCAAAAAAGATGGGGGCAGTCAAGAGAGAGATTCAGGAAACCAAGTTGGCCAGTTTCAGATTGCTTGAGCACTGGGAATCAACTATGACGTCTTCCATTTTGGCATGTAGACCCCAGGAAAATTCTAAACATTATCATGCATGATGACCAAAGAAACTTTTCTAAAACTCTATTTCCTAGGTGGTTAAAAGAAGAGTTAAAAACCCAGAGCAGAGTGGGAAATTCAGAAATGACTGTTGGAACAAAATTGAAACAAGCATCATGACCCTTATCAGCCCACACAGCATCTGGTCTATTCGTTTATGGTCAGTGGCAAAGGTAGAATGAGAGATTTTTTTGTTTTGTTCCAACTTCACAAGCTTTGGACAGCATGCCTATAGAGGCTTATATAATTTATTTAATTAAAAGACACCCACTAAAGAGAAAAGTTAGCCAAATTAGCATCACCTTAGATCCATGTTAGACTGAGAGTTATCAAATATATGAATATAAAACACAAACAGGTTGCTATTCTCACACAACGTCAGCTGTCTCTGCAACATTTTTCCTTATAAGTTCATTTCTGACTTTAACAGGGTATTTCCAAAGAGGGATTTGTTCACTTCTTTAAAGAATTAATGTTCCTTTCCAGCTTTTCTTGCTTCTGAAATTCTGATTAAATTCTTAGAAGACAGAAAACAAATGTAAGGCTTTGGAGAGATTTAGTGAACTCCATTTCCTTATGTGCAATGAAATTCACCTTGCTATTTTTCATAGTAAACAATACTTCAAAGATTATGTGCACAAATAGAGTTAGATTGTGGGTATATTAGGTTTTATTTTTTAAGATTGCTTTCATTGTGTATGTTGCAATCTCCCCAATCAAGGAAAATATGATAAGAGTGGAAAATAGGATAACAAAGCCACATTAACCTGATGAAGGATATGGACCTCAGTTGATACTTCAGAAAAATGTCTAACTGAAATCAGGTAGGCATGATGTATTGTTTTATTCCAGTTTTAAATTATCATTATACTTCATTCTATACTAATTGGATATATGAATTTATATGTTGGACAGTAAGAAAATAGTGAACTGCTTAATTTTCCTTACAGTTTCATTTTATTGAACTTTATCTTGGTGCATGACTTTGCTATGTCTATTTAAAAAACAAAGACACTTCTTTTCAGAGTAACATTTCCTAATTTTGCATAATAGCTAAGACCATTACCTGTCTGTGTTTAAATATTATGCTTTTTCCCCCTGATGATTTATTTAGCTGCTTGGAATAGGGTAGGTCCTATTGTCCTTCTATTCCAAGTATCTTAGTACTTAGCCTTCTGAATTTAGCTTCAGATTGGATGGTATTTTTCTCCCCACCTGTATCAGGGACTGTGGCCCTTATTTCTTGATTATACACTTGAACACCTCTGAGTATGACCTGTGGGCAGAATCCAACCAAGGTTCTGTCCATGGGCTCAGAGTAGAGATTCTTCAAGTTTCTCCAGGGACACACTTCCACCTAGACGGCAATCTGGGGGCACCACACTAATAAAAGTGCCTGCCCCTTGTCACCAGGGGTTCGTCTGAATAGCATATACCAGGAAGGAGTATATTTATAACTCAGGTGCACAACTCCAAAATGCCATTCTGGAATGGTTTTTCTAGAGACAACCCTGAGCCCAAGTCAAGAAGTGGGCTCTTATTTGTAATTATTGTAAAAGCCATAAACATCCTTGGTATTGTCACATAACAAATATTTGATATCCAAGGAAGTCAACAGAGTAATCGAGATTGGAGTGGAGAGAAGCAACCTCAAAGCATGAGAGTCAAAACCATATAACCAGGGATTCATTTCTACCCCCAGTGATAAGCAGAAACTGGAAAAGGAGAAAGGATGGAACCTGGAACAGATGCCCTAGAACAGAACCCATATGTTGGCATTCAATAACCACATAGTTAGAAACAACTGACTCATCTTGCCCAGAGGTAACAAATGGTAGATATAGAATTTATTCTTTAACTATATGTTTACTGTGGTTGAATTGGTTTGAGAGGAGGGGGTCGGGGAAGGGTGTTAGATCTTATAAGGCCAGAAAGACCAGTCAGCTTGATATTCAGTGGTTAAAATTAGGGACCACAAAAGTGTGTTTTGGCAATTCTGATATGCTATTACTATCAGCTTATACATTTATGTACAGTTTTTTTTAAATTATAAAACAGCCAGATAGCCAGCGATTAAGGTGTTTTTTCATCTTTCTGACATTCATAGGCGAATTCTGACTCTAAAATTCACAGTCAAAATGAAATCTTTGATCTCAATCTGTATATATATATACATATTGTACATGACTGCTAGTAGGTATGAAATGCATTTTCAGAACTGAAAACTCATGCAACAACATCATGTGTTTGCATAGGGAATGTTACAGGTCTTTCCACTACAGTTTACTCTAAAGGGAAAGACATAAGATAAGCAGTGCCATGTAGACTTTTCCTCTTCTCATTTCTTCAAAAGCAGTGCTCGGTTAAAAAAAATAATAATAATTAAACAAATAAGTAAATAAATAAATAATGGTTTATAAACCAAAAGACTTTACATTGTAGCTTTAGTAACAAAAAAAAAAAGAAATATCTGTCAGCTTAAAAAAGCACAACACATAGAGAAAGTTCAGTAGAAAGCATAAAGGAGAAATGAATCATACTCATTTTAAGCCAGACCTGCATTTAATTGGCAACTCACCCAATTTTCATTTTCTATAGATAACTGTGTTCCAGTCTTATGATTAACTTCATATTCAACAACAGAAACAACCAAGCAATCAACAAACAACAGGTCATACAACAATATACATGTATATAAGTGTATATAGAGATCCATATAAACATACATGCATAAAAATATGCATTCATACATTGGAAAACAAAAGGAATAAGCTAATATCTTTTATTTCCTTCATTCAACCAGTGTATGAGTGCTTTTTACTTGGCAACACAAATCCACATATTTAAACAAGTGATACAGGGTACTGAGCGTTTCTCTATCAGCAAATAATGCCTACTGTTCTTAGGAACCATTGCACAATCCGACACTACAATAGTGCTGTACCTCAGAACATCAGAAACTCACTAGTTCTTGCATTGCTTGTCTACTTGCTCTTTTTCAAGGAAACAAATCACATTGTCCATTGGTCATTTAAAAACAAAAATGTCTTAAGGAAACAGAAAATGATTTTTAAAAATCCTTCCAGGAGGAGGAAAAAAAATAACTAAACCTCACCATGTTGGTAGGGCAAATATCTCAACTGTAGCAATCATGCCATTTTGCTAAGTGTACAGAGTCTATGTAATGTGAGCAACCATAACTTTCACTGAGTGTAAATATTAAAATGGATTTCTTAAATATTTTTAACTTCTTATTTGTATTTTATGGTAAGGCAGTGTGCAAATTCTGTTCATGGCTTCTGTTGATGTGTTATAATAGACTGTAAATAATTAAATATGCTGTAAATGAATAGTCTATAGATACAAATACTTCATTTTTTTCTCATTTTTTTATTTCTTTTTTACTAAGTACAGTTACTGCAGAGCCCCAACAGAGTAATTGAAACATTCTTTTTGCGTAAATGGTTTGGGATCCCAGATAGAAGGGTTTCAGTTTAATAACACACACACACTTAATACACTCACAAACATCTACACATACGTGCTCACTTACAAACACCTACACACACTCACTCATAGACTCATACATATTTACACATACACGCTCTCAGTCACACACATCTACATACACACACCTGCTCACACACACATGCATCTACACACACATACACACACATTCAAACACAACATTCTTTCCTTTGCCCACTCACTCCCATTCTTCCTCCCTCTATAAACACACAGTATTCATGTAGTGAATGTAACAAACCAAGAGATAGCCTTAGAAATGGCAATTGGGAAAAGCAGAAATCATCATTATTTACTTGAAAGGGTTTTTATGTGTCAGAATTCAAGAAACCAAAGGTTGTAACTTACATGTCAATTTTCAAAGAGTAAAAGTTTATATTGACAGCACTACAGGAAATAAAATTGCTTATGATGCATACCTGCTCCAGAAATTTGTTACATCCTAGGAGACCTTTTTTTTATATATATATATATAATAGCTTTTTGTCCTTAGGTAGTATTCTTTCTTTCAACCAAAGACTCCAGAATTATTAAAAAACAAAAAAAGGAAAGAAAAAGTGAAAAATGAGGGAAAACAAAAAAAAGACACTGCTTTACACCAAAGGTATGAACACGATTTTCCAAGTACACTAGGAACATTGTCAAAAATAGTAAAGATCCAGAATAATGCTAATTAAGATACTACCCTAAAGAAATCATTTAAGAAAAAAACAAAACAAAACATAAAAGCAGCAGTACTCTTAAATATCTGTTGTTATTTGGATAGGGAAATAAAACATTTCTACAGAAGTTTGCAAAATTGTGACATCAGATATTAATTTGCTTCAAGTTTTTTTGCGACAACTATGACCCAAAATGAAAAACAAAACTTTGTGTTTTTTAACTTTCAAAAGCAAATGTCTCTCTCCTGTCTCATTGTCCACTAAGCTGATGCCCATGTGTGTGTCCTTGCACTGTTTTTCCCTTTGAGGTTCAGTAATTTGTTTTCAACCACACTCCTTTTTAACATAATTCAAAGTTGCGAATAATTTAAATTCCATAACATTTTTATTATTATTTGCATGGGTGTTTAAATAGTTTTGTTATGAATATTGTCCCTGCACAGTTCTGAATTGTCCTTTTATAAAAAGTGACATTCTAGTTCCTTCACAGTGTAGTGACTATCCGCCTTACTATTTACCTTGTAGCCTTTTTTAATATGCACATAATGCAGATTTTCCAATGGCTAGGAAGTGCAAAACACAAGTGGATATCATTGCATCTATTTTTCATGTCTTTCTAAAAACAGGACTACTAAAATCTCTGGGATACATGAGATAGTAACAAATGAGGATTATAAATGAGTAGCACATAAGAATTATTTTCTTGAATTTAAACTAATTACAGTCAGTTTCAGCATGTAAATATATAATAATGTTGGCTAGTGTGTAATTCTTGAATTAAGAAATATAAATAAAACTTGAAAGGATGCGTGTGTGTGGTTTCATTGGGCTCAGAAACTCTTTTCTCTATTAATAAAAGTTAGGTTGTAGAAGGAAGGCTTTTGTGAAGAGCAAGGAGAAGCCTGGGAATGCGGGACCAGCTGTTGTGCAGATTTGAGTTTGCGCTCTGATTTATCATATATTAGGTAAACTAGAGGCCTGATGCACAGAATTCGTGCAAGAGTAGGCCTTCCTTCCCCGGCCTCCGGCACCGGCTTCCCTCTGGCACCCAGGACCCAGACTTCCCTCCCGCCATCAGCAGCAGCCCCAGCTTTGTCCAGAAGGTTGTTCAGAAGGACAAACGATCTAATTAGCATATTACACTTTTATTATTATAGATGACTGTGCAGCTACTTAATCTCAGTTTTCTTATCTACAATATTAAGCAAAGGTATAATTGTACATTCTTCAAAGGGCTGTTGTGAAGATGAAATGAAATAATCTGTAAGGAGTTCTTAACACAGTACAAGACATGTGATAAGTGGTGTATAAACAGTAAGTAGTAGTATTGTTCCTCTTGTTAAGTATCATCATAAAATCTTATTATGATCGTCATTATTAAATGTTCTGGTAGGTTAGATATTTTATATTAAGGATAATTAAGAACTTGGCTTCAATTACAAAAACATGGTAAACATAAGGTGCTCATTCATTTAACATTCAACAGATATCTGCTGAAGATATTATGCTAAGTACCTTGCAAATTTAATATTCATCTAATCCTTTCCATCTTCCTAAAACTTGAAGCCACTCAAGATCAGAATGAATAAGAATCTTGCCCACGAGCATGAAAGAACTTGGATTTCTATACAGGCTGGAGTGGCCCCCAAATCCTTGCAATTTCTTTCCACCTCATCATTGAAAGTAAGTGACCAGGCTTGTTTCATTCTCATTATTTTGGTCATTTCTCCAGAAGCATGTGCTGAGACCCCACCACCTGCCAAATCTCATGCTGGGTTTGGAAAGACAGAGCCTAACCTGGATTATAGGGCAGCTCTCTAACACATGGGAACTCTCCTGAGACTGGTGACCCTGTTGGTGACAAGCATGATACCGTTCACTCTTAGTGACTTTAGAATGTCCAAGAAGCGCCCCATTTGACTCTGTTAGCTTGAACGAGGTGATCTGTCAGGATAAAATTGCCCAATAAAATCAGGATTTGCAGGAGATATCACTGCAAAGGGCTGACCACTGAGAAGACTCGCATGTAGGAAGAGTCCCAACCAGGTTCTTCTCAATCTTACGATGTAAATAGCAAACTGTATAATCTAAAAGTGTCAAGTACATATACATTTGACATCCCTCCTGCTACGTTGTCAACATATCTATCCAACAGAGAGAACAAATATGCTCAAACACCTGAGCGTGTGACTATGAGCCTATGTGGGGGGGGGGGGGGGGGGGGTGGATGGTGCGAGGTCTGTTGCTTACCTTGGGAAGAGAATATTCCTAGATGTTTTCCCCAACACAAGAAAATTCCCCCACTCATATTCTAACTACTATAATTTCCTAAAGTAGAACTTTCCATATCTTGCTCTCCTCTGAAATTTGTTTGAATTCTGAAATAATGTGATATTTTTCTGCTGAATATTTTGCTAAGCCACAAAATCCACCTCTCAGGATAATACCAGATTAGTGGAGAAAGTTCTCAGGAATGACAATAGGCACAATTAGTCTGTAATCCTTGAGTTTTTAAAGCAAACAGTAGCAAAATAATGTAAACCCATTTTTGTCCCTAAATGTATGGTGTCAGAGCAATAGCCAATATGCAAGCTCTCTGCCACCCTACCCACCATGACGTCACTCCTCATGTCATCTTAAATCAAAGAATAATTTGGAGTGACAAGTTTCAGGCAAGCCCTAGAATGACTAGGCTTCTTTGAACCAAGCCTGACTGAAAAAAATGAAAGGATTTCTTTCATCTAGTGTTCTTTACATGTTTAAAAACACACTTGGAGGGATCGAAGACTCACTTGAGGTTGGCAACCTTTCAGAAGTGGCTTGCCAAATCTTTATTTATTCATTCTATTTTCTATTCCACTTGCCAGGAATTCATTTAGAAGTCCCCTCCTCCCTCCCTCTCTCTCCCTCCCTCTCTCTCTCTCTCTCTCTCTCTCTCTCTCTCTCTCTCTCTCCTTGATGTATACAAAGTACATCATGATTAATAAATAAAAACTTTTTAACTTTTAAAAGCCTTCATCTAAAATTAAATTACAGGAATCTTGCCAGTTTGAAGTAAGCTTTTCCCATTTCAACGTTGGCAGATATTAAGGATGCTGGCTCCTGGCTCTGGTTCTTGTTCCAGGAGAAGTCTCAAAGTACTTGGGATGGCCCCATTGGGAGCCCTGGTTTGGAGGGGATAGAAAAAAACAAATGCTCAGTGAGCTTCCCAAGCCCACACAGCATATGCAGAGCCCGGATGGGGCCTCCTGCTTCCAATCTCCTCTTCCCAGCTGTATTAGTCTGTATTCTCCAGAAAAACAGAGCCAATAGGATGTGTATAGGGTAAGTATAGAGAGAATTGAAGGATTTTGTTCATGCAACTTTGGAGGCTAGCATGTCCAAAATCTTCTGAGTGGACCAGCAGGCTGAAGACCAGAAAAGATATTGTGGTTCAAGTCCAAAGGTTATCTGTTGGCCAAATCCCTTCTTGCTCAAAGTGGGTAAGCCTTTTGTTCTAGTCAGGCCTTCACTTGATTGGATGAGGCCCAATATGGAGGGCAATCTGCCTTATTCACAGTTCATTGATTTAAATGTTAATCTCATCCAAAAACAGCCTTCTGGAAACATCTAGAATAATATTTGATTAAATATCTGGGCATCACAGTCCAACCAAGTTGACATATAAAACTAACCAGCACCACAAGTCCCTGTCCAGAAATCTAATCATGTCATATCCCTTTATGAAACCTTCCAAGTTTCTACTTTGACTAGGGAAAGCCTAAGTTGATCATGATACTCAAGGTCCTTTGTGATCTGTTTCTTGTTCATTTTTAATATCAAAACCCTGTTTCCTTTCATCCTGCTCTTGAATCCCAGGCTCCCACCAGGTTGAATTACTTTCAATTCCATTGGGATACTGCTTGCTCCTTTGCCTCTAGCTTTTGCTCTTACTGTTCCTTCCTAAGACACTTTTCTTCATCCTCCAAAACTCACTCCCTTACTAATTCCTATTCATACTTTCCAGGTAAAAGCTTAGACATCACTTCATTTGGAAGAGTTCTAACTCCAAAAATTGATGATTAATTCCCAGCAGTCAGCACCCTGCTTAGCATGGCATCTGCTTAGTAACTCTTTGTTACATAACTGAATAAAGTCTACGTGTTCTGCAGAACCAAGAATAATCCTGAGTATGAGTAAGTGTAGTGTCAGATGACAGCCTAAGCTATTTAATAATGGGTATTTTTGCTCATGAAACCAACGTTCTTAGCATTCTCTGGGTTTTGCTCCCATTTCTCAGGGTCCTTTGCTGATTTCTCATCTGCTTGACAACCTCTTCACCCTGGAGTGCCTCTAATTTATATCTTCATTCCACATTCCTTTCCTAAACTCCAGTCATTTTCTTGACATTATATTTTGGAAAGCAAATGGATATCACAAACTCAAAAGGTTCATAATTGATCTTTCCCCCAAAGTGGGTGGCAACTTCAGTTATTCTGGCAAGAAAAACCCTATAGTTATTTTTTTACTCTTCTTTTCCTCTCACCTAGCATCTAATTCATCAGAAAAGCATGGTGGCTGTAACTTCAAAATATATCTTGACTCCTTCTCACCGTCTTTCTTGCAATACCCTTGTCTGAGCCACCACAGGCTTCACCTAACCTGTGGTCGGCAAACTCATTAGTCAACAGAGCCAAATATCAACTGTACAACGATTGAAATTTCTTTTGAGAGCCAAATTTTTTAAACTTAAACTTCTTCTAACGCCACTTCTTCAAAATAGACTCACCCAGGCCGTGGTCTTTTGTGGAAGAGTCACACTCAAGGGGCCAAAGAGCCGCATGTGGCTCACGAGCCACAGTTGGCTGACCATGGACCTAGACTATTCTGAGAACCTGGTCTTCTTGATGCCACCATATAAACTGTTCCCTACACTGCAGCTAGACTGATCTTTTTAAAAGGTAAGTCAGATCGTGGAATTGCTCTGACTAACTCCCTAACTGGTGGCACCTTAGCCTTTGGGAGATTGGACAAGTGAATGCTTACTCTCATTTGTAATACTTTTACTATTAAGAGAATTGCTAAGTCAAATTATATGGAACATTTTGAGGTCTGAATGCACAGCATCACTTTGTGCTCGTCATCAGTAAACAAGAGTACCTGGTTTTCCAATTCTCTCTAACATTGTTATAATTTTGTCTCATGTTAAAACATTTCCCAATTTATTAGCCATGAAAAACAGCCATTTCATTTGGTTTGTATTTGATTATTAGTGAGATCTGTGCTTACCGGTCACTGTCTAGAAATGGCAAGACTGAAAATAGATGCAGTTCTAGGCTGTCTGGTTAAACAAAGTTGAACTCAATGAAATGACAAGCAGCTTACAATGGGACCAGTATTCCTGAATAATCTTTCCTGGAGGATGTAAGAAAATGTTTATTATTTCCAATTACCTTTGATTTAGTCCTTTGCTTTTCTTCTCCTACTAATGAATGACCAAGAACACAGATGAATATCTTTGTCAATGATATTGTTTTTTGTCAAATCATTGTTCTTTTACCAATGATTATTTATTATGCATATATTATATATATATGGCTAATATGCTAAGTGACCCTCCACTCATTCAACCGGCTTCTATGATGTGCACTAACCACCAGGGGATAGACGCTCAACTTAGGAGCTGCTGAGCTGCAGTGACTTGGGAGCAGTGGTTCTCAGGTGACACACCCCAAAACCAGAGAGGAGGGAGCCTGATTCCTCACTGGGCTAGGCGATTCCACCTTCGGCTTGGGTTATGTTGCTCCTGTGACTCTGTCAGTCCCAAATCTGGTTTGCTGCACACTTGCATTTGTGTTCCACACCCTGTATGACAGCAACTTTGCAGAATGCTCTCTCGCACTCCAGAACACCTCAGGGGGGATGTCAGAGAGCTGGTTTTGGCCTAATCACTACAGGCCCAGCCAAGGGACCCCACCTGCTGGAAGGACCCTACTCACTTCAGACACTGGGGAGGGACCCTGGGGAAGGTCGGCTCCAGGGAATGTCTGGCCCATCTTCCCCTGTCCCACCCTGCCAGCCACCTTCTAATTAATTCCTTTTCACTGGGTCACTAGTAGGTATAAATTTAATGATACTGAGATGTCCATCTAGGGTAGGGGTGTCGAACTCAATCAGAGAAGGGGCCAAAATCTAAAATCCAGCCTAAATCGCGGGCCGAATGGTTTACTGAACAGTCATAAACTGTCATTGTGATGGAAACGCAGCGGAGTGCAGTGATGACAGCGCGGTGCGGGCCACATTGCAAGGCCTGGCGGGACGGATTTGGCCCGCGGGCCTTGTGTTTGACACATGTGATCTAGGGTTTATGAATAATGGAAGAAACTGGGTAAATAGACAAGTTACTATCAAAATTGTTTCAGAAGAATTCATATAGAATCCTGAAGATTCTATCATTCTTTAAGGAAAATAAGTTGCAAGATTTACAAATGTTGTCTTAACATAGAATAACAGTTATGTTAGGGGATCCTTTGTAAGTTCTACAGTTCTAGAAGGCAGCATCTCTGATATCCCTCAAGAATATGTCTAAATTGGTATAGTGTCAATTTTAACTTTTCTAAATGCTCACACAAAATTTTTAGAGATGCAGAAAACTAAGACCAAATTAAAAGCTAGGTCCCCTGGTACTTAATCCAGTGTGCAATCATTACAGTGTGTCCTTTCCAATATAGCCCAGCAATTATCTATACTAATGAAAGGGTAATATGCTAATTAGACCAGACATCCTTCCAGGCAAAGCAACAGTGCAGAGGCCAAGGCAGAGGCAGAGGCAGTTAGGGCTGATCAGGCTGGCAGGGGAGAGCATTTAGGGGGCAATCAGGCTGGCAGGGGAGGGCAATTAGGGGTAGGCAGAGGTGGTTGGGGGTGATCAGGCAGGCAAGCAGGCAAGTGGTTAGGAGCCAACAGTCCCTGATTGTGAGAGGGATATTCAACTGCTGGTTTAGTCCCAATCCCTGCAAAAGGGGGGTGGGGGGAAGGCGAGAATGGTGCCCTGAATTGGAGAGGGTGCAGGCAGGGCTGAGGAACCCCTCATGCACAAATTTTGTACACCAGGCCTCTAGTGGATTATAATGATCAAATTTCAATCTAGCAATGGGACATAGGTGTTGGGACCACATCTAACAAGAATCAAGTTAGTTCTTGAGTTGCTAGACCAAGATTTTCCAAAATGTTGCCTGCTGGTGGATCACTTGTATCTGGATCAGTGCTACCAAAGCATGGTTGCTGGGATTGGAACCTGAAGAAGCTCCTTTTTTTTTTTTTTAACGAGAACCCAGGGGTTATTCTGTTGCATAGTGTTTTCTAAGATAATCATTGCCTCTTTTTCTTTTGGGGGAAGGCATTAGGATGGGTTCAAATTTGATTTCAGCTTCTCATAGATATTGTTGTGGTGTTTATGCCTGCTTATTTTAATTCAGTTATTAATCTGAGGAGAGTGAGATAAAGAAAAAAATTATGTGAGAGACTGAGGATGCAGAAACAAATTAACTATTAATGGTCCAGGTATGGATGAACAGTATTCTACATTCACACCAAAAAAACAAAACAAAACACAGAGCATTATTTATTTAAGAGGGCCTTCACTTAGCTGTTTTAATAAGAGCCAATCAACTGAAAAACACCTTGGAACAAATCATAAAGAACACAGTGTCTCATGCATAAATAATGCAGTGTCCTAAGAGGCGGGTGGATGGGCTTGCAGCCAGACAGGTCTGGGTATGAATCCCAACTCCTCTCCTATTAGCCATGCAGCCTTGCTTGAACAGTTTAAATACTCTAATCCTCAGTTTCATTATCTGTCAAATGAGGCTCATACTTATTCTTCTTTATAAATTTGTAAATATTTTTAAAGTCCCTCACATTCAGTTGACAGTCAAGCGCAAGATAAAAATGAGTAATAAAAAAATGTAGACTATGACTAATGCCAAAGAATGTGATATAACAGACTTACTGGGTCTTGTAACTGGTTTAATATAGGACCATCCAAATGGACTGTTTGTGGTTTTATTGACTTGAGAGATAAAAACAAACAAGAACCCACCTCAATTCTTTTCTTCATCTCAGATAAAGTGTAGAAGTCAAAGAAACAAGCACTTTTCTGCAGATTGTTTTAATCTTTTGTATTACTAAAATTTCCTTTCACTGGGAGAGATAAGTTCATTGATCTACTGAAAAGGAAGCCACTGTTCCTAATGAGTGGGACCTGTGAATGAATAAAACAGTAAGAAACAAGCTTCTATCTCTGATATCATGAGCACAGAGGAGAAGGTCAAGGAAATATTTTGCTTTGCATGACAGCAGTAGAAGTTACTGTCAGAAGGTTGAGTTCTCATTCTGAAAGGAAGCCCTATAGTGCACAGCTTATTCATATGAAGCTACGGAACCCAACTCAACTCCTTCACTTACTGCCTTTGAATAAACAAATGAAATGGGCCCTATTTCATGTTTTCAGGTGGGACTACCAATCAAGATTCCTCACATTCCCAACCTCCAGAGTGGACTTTGTGATTCAATCAGCCAATCCTCCTAAACTCAGTACTGGGGTAGGCATGTCACCCCCAGACCATGTGGATTCCTTCTGTGAGACAACATTGATCTGAGAAGTTGAGCAAGAAAAACTGTAACCAGCTGACTTTGTCCTCCCTACCCCTGATTCTGACAGTTAACTCAGTGGTGTTCAGCAATGGTTTTCTGTTTTTAAGGTTTTAAGTAAATGCTCCAAGACATTATAATTGCTGCCATGATTGTTGTTGTTCTTGTGTTGGTATGAAACTATGAATGTCATAACTCTTCATTTTATACCACTAATTTTGAACTGACCCTGGAAGATGCATACCAGCAGGCATATATATTCTCCTGATTCTGAAGCCTGGGTGAGCTTCAGAGCATGCAGTCAGTTGCGAAGGCCATAAACAAGACTGGCTTTGTGAGGAAGAGCCTGCCAGGGATGCTGCTACAAGCATATTGTGTGAGCAGCTGGCCTCAGCAGCACTGAGAATCTACCAAAAAGAGAAGGTAGAGAAATAGATTTGCAAGCAACAGTTTGGGATCAATGGAGTCCAGAAGGCAAGGCCTTTCCACGTATCCCTACTGCCTTTGGGAAGATTCCTGAAGAGAGATGTTTCAGCCTATCCATCTGCTGGAATGGAGTTAGGGGTTTGTTGTAAAGCCCAACTACAGTTTGAATGAGATTTATCTTATTCCAAACTCAAATATGATTTACTCAGTGGTTGGATCTCCTCCACTGAACAGGCTGTGAGACCTCCAGGCCAAGTGGAGGGCTTCCAGGTTGCTTTATCTTCTGCCTCCACCCCTTCCAGCCTTGAACCTCTTCCAATCAGAAGTGATCACCTAGGCCTAGCCAGTAGTCCTCAGAGGTATTTAGATTGTCAGAAAGAATGACAACAGAGAGAATAACTTTTAAAATCAGACAAACCTGGGTTTTTTTTTCCCCTGGCCCAAACATATTTGATCAGGGGACCCCTTATGACAATTGTCAGAGAGAATGGGGTTGCGTTGTTGACCCAAAAGTTTTCTATTATCACACCCCATAATGGTTTCTCATTCTTATCTTCCTCTTCAGAATAGAAGCCGAAATGTGTTGTTGTTTTTTCTCTCTAAGCATTTAAAAGAATCAATTCTGTCAGTCTCAACCCTTTCAAGTACAAAATCAAGGCTTCTGCCAAGGAATGCCAAGAGATGGGAAAGGGTCTGCAGCATTTGGGTGATGCAGGGGGATCTGGGGGTGAACCAAAGTGCCTTCTTATTGTGATGAAGCTCAGACACCAAGCAAGTGAATGATGTCTGTATCCCATGGAGTTCCTGATGGACAGAAATTCAGTTCATTTGCTTCTGTAGTCTGGATATTCACACATTAAAGTCACTGCTATTAGTCTGTCTCAGAGCAGTGTCCAAATAATGTAATAACACTTCACAGTTATTAGCCTTCTCTAAGTTATTGCACTTTGCTCAATCCTGGCAAGAAGCCCATGTCCTGGAGCAGAACTCAATTTTTAAACACTGTAGTGTTTATCCTATTTTAAATAATGGATCTTACAATGGAAACAGAGGAATTTTACAATCCTTAAAGAATTATTCACTCATCTGTTTTAAATGTAAGGGGTTTCATGCTCTTGGCTTATCAAATCAAAGTCAGGCCAGTGATTTCTCTACAAGTGTCAGAAAAAATAGTGAAACCACATTTCTGTCTTTTGAGTTCACTGGTCTATGAGGTTCCAGTAACTCAAAAGCAAAATGTTCAGCATAATAGAAGATTATAGCTATGAAAGTTATCTTGAGGTGTATGTTTGTGAAGAATGGAGGGAACTTGTACCATATAGTAAAAGGAAAACATCTATTATCCTAAATATTTATTATGGCCCATAATGACATTCGGCCTCTTCTCAATGGCCTACTTAGATTCAATTATATCTGGATAATATTGGAAAAGGTCATTTACCTTTACTTACTCTTTTATTCTTGAATCTCAAAAAAGCATAGAGCAGTATTCACTGTAAAATATTGAGTTTCTCTAAAGAAATGTCATGTGCCCAATAGAGACAACAGCTCTTCCTCACTATCTTATAAGACATGTCTCATCAGAGCCTAGAAAAGCTACCCTTTCACATTGCTGACCCACAGCCTCTATTTACATAGGAACTGAGCCACAGAGATTGATACTGTTAATCTAGGACAGTGGTCGGCAAACTGCAGCTCTTTGGCCCCTTGAGGGTGGCTTTTCCACAAAATACCATGTGCAGGTGCACACATACAGTTATTTGAAACTTCGTGGCCCATGCGCAGAAGTCAGTTTTCAGCCTGGGCAAGTCTATTTTGAAGAAGTAGTATTAGAACACTCAAGAGGCCAAAGAGCTGCATGTGGGTCTCGAACCTTGCTTTGAAGACCACTGATCTAGGACAACCAAATGGACAGTCACAGGGACTCCAGGAGCTTCCAGTATCTGGAGGGACATCTGTGTACATGTTCATGAGTGGATAGAAAGTTGCTCTTTAAGGGGGAAAAATTAAGCAAATGTCTGGAAGATACAAGTGTTGAGGGGAAATGGGGAAAGGAGAGAAAATCCTTGGGTTCTTGGCAGCAGTCTTCATGACATATGGTTGTAGTGACTAAGATTTTTTACAAGATACCGAGGTTCCTCACAATACACCACACCTTGCTGTACTCAGCTTGAGTCGGTTTCTATTTCTTGCTATTTTTAGCTTGAGCGTTTCCTATTTATGCAGCTTGATTGAGAGATGTTAACATATTTACTGCAGATTCATTAGAATAAAAAAACAGAAATGTACTATGGGTCAAATCAGGTGTCCTCACTCAAAATCAACTACAGACAGAACTAGTAACCATAGCCAAAGGTTTCCACTGAAATAGTCAAATTTTACCTCCCTACTTTTTTATATAAGAAAATTTTTTTACAGATAAGAAAAAGGAGGCTCAGGAAGGTTAAATAACTTCTCCACAGAAGCATAAATCATATTTGACAGAAACAGAACTAGCCTGGAGTCTTCTGGTTTCCACACCCCTGCTCGTGCCATGGCAGGTGAAGCTGACCATCTCATTAGTTATAATTGCCAATCAAGGGCTCCAATGATGTCCCAGTTGTTCCCAGCCAAACAATCAGTAGCGTAGGTGGATTCGGGTCGTTGCTCCTTCTCTGGGTCTCTGTCTTCTTTTCGAAAATGCACAAAAGGCAGTGGTGATGATTTGATATGAGAAGAAAGGACCCAGCAAGTATCTGGAATCTGAATATGTTTTACCAAATATACTTCCCTTACAATATGGAACTACCCATTCTGGGTAAACAATGCAAGGGTGAGGTGGACTCAGCTGTGTCTGCCTCCTTCTCCACAGCCTTCAGATGCCTTAGGAGCCAAGTGACCCACCCGCAGAGCAGGTAAATGCTTAAAGCCTTAACCAGGGCTGCTCTCTACCTAATAGTGAGTAGGTGTTATGCCTCTCCAGGCTCTGCATTTTATTGTTTTACCTGTGAGGCCTTAACTTAACCATATTTCATTTTTCTTTTAGGTATGTTTTTATTGATTTCAGAAAGTGGAAGGGAGAGGGAGAGATAGAAACATCAATGATAAGAGAGAATCATCAGTCAGCTGCCTCCTGCACATACCCACTGGGGATCCAGCCATAACCCTGGGCATTCCTGATCAGGAATCAAACTATGGCGTTCAATCAAGGAGCCACACCAGCAGAGCTTAGCCATATTTTTTTTTCATAGCTCCTCCCTTTTGAATGCTGGCTGGGGGAGGGTAAATGAGTGGGATTCCTAGTTTTTGCTGCTGCTTCCTGTGCATAGCCTGATTTGGGTTTGACCCCGTTGTAGATGAATTTCTGCTCAGATGGACCAAGCAGGACTCTACTCCTGTACTGCCCAATTTTTTCACTGAGTACTTTTATTGACTCAACTCTCTATGTGAGTTCTTTTCATGAGTATATTTCTATTCCTACAAAACTTTTTCATAGTGTCTTCTCTTTCTTTTATTTTGCTTAGTCACATTCTGATCACTTTCAATCCCACCCAAGCCCTGGAGGAATTGGAGGGATTTTTCTCCAATCAAGGGCTCCAATTAACAATAAAATGCAGAGCCTGGCATTTTTGGACATTTTTCCTTTTATCTCCTCTAAGTACAGTATGAACAAAATGTATACCAGGAAAGCATTAAAAACCTGCCCGTTCTTAACCGTCTTTCGCTCCATCTCTATAAATTGCTTGGCTGCTTTTGTTTTGTTTCCCCAGCAGTAACAATTCCCAATTTGCCAACCACCTTCATTTTATTTCTTCTCTCACGCGCTGTAAAACATTGAGAACACTTTGTACAAGAGATGCTGGATAAAAATAAGTTGAATGGCATCTAAATGAATGGCGCGGCCACATTCGTTCTTGGTGCATATGTGCAAAAGTTGAAGTGCGTAGTTTCTTCAAATCTGAGTTCATCCTTAAACCCTGTGTAGGACCTAAGGAACATCAGGAAGGGGTGGCTGAGGCACTGTTTACTGCGTTCTCATGATTTCTCAATAGGGCTGCATTAACCCCTCCCACAAAGAGAAAGGTAGAGTTGTAGTGTTCTGTTATTTTTTTGGAAAGATAAATCTGAGACAGCCAGGGCTTGTTGTGAAGCTGATAGAAAGATCTGCTCAGTTCTAGTCTCAATGCTGCCTAGCATCATAGCCAGACCTGGAGAGAGCACCCCACTGGTTGAGTTTGTGCTGGGAAGGAGTGCCAGGCTCACTGACCTTGAGCCCAACCTGAGAACTGGATCTCAGGTTGAAGCTTTAAAATAAGAAATTCATCAAAATAATGTCAAACGTTATTAAGTCTGTATGTGACACCCCCCCACCCCCCCACCCCCCACGGAGTCTTAAACTTAGTGTTCAAGGTCATAGTACTCTTGTTTGGGGGAAATCTGTCATTGAAACATCTTGGTTTTCCAAAGTCAGGCTGAGAAGCTGTGTTGGAGGAAGAGATAGGGATGTGAGGAGCCTAGAGCCTATCTTCACAGGTGGCAGGGTTTAACTCACTTGAATTATATGATTCTTAGTTGTGCTTCCCCTGTCTACAGAGCACCCTGGGCAGCTTCAGGGGTACGGAGGGGGTGGTATATGCACATCTGCAAACACATCGCAGGGAAGGCAGAGGAGAAGGAGGTACCCCCAAGAACAGTGGACCCTGGAGCAGTCTACTGAGATCCATTAGAAAGGTTGAAGTTTTCCTTTCTGCATTGCAATTCCTGTGTGTTCTACTTAAGTCTTTAGTAACATGCGGTTAAACACCATCACCTGGTGTCAGTCGTGCTTGTGGGGAAGATGATGTGTATTTAGGTCATGGCTGGGGTCAAGCAGGCTGGAAAGGGGGTCCTCAGTGCTGGGAGAGGCATCGGAGAAGGAACAGAGCACAGAGTGCTAGGAAACAGGAGACAGTCATAGTAGATTTTAGCAATACATGGGAGTGGGCAAAAGTAGACTTACAGTTGTTTGCATGGAAAATAATACAATAATTAATAAATAATAATACATGAATAGACTGTTTCACATACTCACAACTGGGAACATTTTTGCCCCACCCTGTACTGTCACTGCCAAAGGATTTGCTGAGCTGCTTTCAAGGAATAGAGGTGGGAGAGGGAGAAACTGATTGACTGTCTGCAGCTGTGTAGGATGGGGCCCAGACTGTGTTAGTAGACTACTGAAATATGCAGCTGCTGGAGAAAGGAAGAGTTCTAGATTCTACAGGCAAAGTCCTTTATTTGTGTGGCATTGAGTTTCTTCAGCTGATCTTTACTCTTAATTATATATTATCTTCCTCTTTTACTCATCTGTTAATTCTGCATACCTGCAGTCTCACCTTGAAGCAGAATGTTTATCTGTGTCTGTCTGCATTTCTATGGCAACGTTTGGATTCCAGATCCAGTAGGTTGAATCTCTAGGGGAGAAATTTAAAGAAGAAAATGGGGAGGACATGTGGAAGAAAGGGAGAAAAAGTGAAGCAGGCGAAGGGGCAGATGGGGAGGTGGAGGAAAGTGTAGTAGGTTGAACAGTTGCAGCACTGATTCACTTAGGATGTTCCAGAGCTAGAATATCACCATCTCATTTAATCCACTGATCGCCAACTGTCTCATCTCAATGATGTGCTGCTGGGAGATGACTTTCATATTTGGCTGCATTATTATCTGGAACCCAGTGGGAGCTAACTCGAAATATCACCCCAGAGTGTCATGTCACTGTCAGATAAGTCAGGGCACACAGAAATGGGCACAGGAAATGTGCCTTCACTGTACATGTCTACCTGGTGCAGGCACTCGCCCATGCACAGTGATGTGGTCTTGACTCCATCTCTTCACCCTCCAGTCACTGGCTAATATGTACTGAGCATTTACAAAGGGCCTCATCTCATCCTATCTACAACCACTGAGGAAGGTCAGTGCTTATAATCACCCATATTTTAAATGAGAAATGTATGGTTTAAAGAGGTTCTGAAACTCACTCAAGGAACCAAGTAACGTGGTAAACCATAAAGATTCACACACAGCCCATGCTGTTAAACCACCACGCTGCCAGATTTTCCTTCTCCTCCTTTACAATGATCTCGTTTCTGTTTCTCAGTTCCCTTGCATAGGTTTTACTCATCTCAGGTGACTCTCGTTTTTTAAAATCTCTGCCTATTTTGAGTGCCTGAAGCATGGGCCAATACTCATAATTTTCCACATCTGAACTTTATGCTGCTGGTGTCTTTGCTCTGAAGGGCTTCTGCGTGACACTCAGCAGTCATCTTCCACCCCTCATCATCGGTGATATGCTCAGAGAATGAAAAAGCCTCGTTAATAGTTCTGAAACCTGGAGATCTAAGGGTCTTATCAGAACTTCTCACACAGTGTTTCTCCAGAGGGAGCAATTGCTTGAAATCCTTGGGGTCCCCATTCCCTCAGATATGAATGAAGCAATATAAAGCTTATTAAATAAAATTGTTGTATGGAACAAATGAACTAAAGCAAAAAAAAAAAAAAGTTTCTAAACTTATGCCTAATATAGAGTAAGTGCTCTACAAGTTTTGGCTACTATTATTATTATTTACTAGGGGCCCAGTACATAAATTTGTGCACCTTAAAAGGAACTGTGGGCCAAGAGGGTGTGATAGGCAGGGGATGGATATCAGCCTATCCTCCACACCCCAGCCAGTCCCTCCCACCACAGTCCCCAGTTCCCTGTCTGCAGGCAGCCCCGCTTCCACCACTGATGCTCTCACACACTGATAGCACCGGCCTCACTTGCACCCGCTGACAGTGCAGAGCAATTGGGGCCAGCAGTGGGTGCAAGCAGCAGCTGCCAGCTGATTGCCCCTCAGGAGCAGGGGGAGGTGGAGAAACACTCTGGGATGATCAGAGCCAACACCTGCCACTCACATCTGCTAATGGAGCCGAGGGATCAGGACTGGCATGAGGCACTGGCAGCAGGTGCAAGCAGTGGCTACAGCACTGGCAGTAGGTGTGAGTGCCAGGAAGGAGTGCCAGGTGTGAGTGCTAGGAAGAAGTGCCAGGTGTGATGCCAGGAGCTAAGAATTTTCAGTAACCACAAGAGGATCGCCCCAATGACAGTGACCAGTGCCCCACCTTGGTCTGGCATCCCTGTTCTCTTGCTCCACCATCTGCCACAGCCAACACCCACCATGTTCCACACATGCCCCCTGGTGGTCAGCGCACATCATAGGAACTGGTTGTTCAGTTTTTCTGGTTATTCTGCAGTTTGGTCTATTTGCATATTAGCCTTTTATTATATAAGATTAGGAAATATTTGGAATCCACATTTAGCAGAGGAAAGAAATAAATTGAGAAGTGAGGTGTCATGCCTCAAGTGTTACAACTAATCAATGGCAGAGGCAAAGGCCTCTTTTATTCAGTAAGCATTCCCTGATCATCTACTATGTGCCAGGATCTGTGAGACGTGCTAGAGATGCTCAGATTCATGTGCACAGTGTGACCTGAGATTAAGTTCTCACTTTCCAATATAGCTCATTTCTCTGAATATTTATAAATACTCTCAAGAAGAAAAATGCTGAAGATCCTGGAGAAATGAGCTATCCTCTCAAGGTCAAATGGTGGATGCTGTATACAAAATAATAACTCGGACACCCTGACACCTAAGCTGATGCCCAATCCATTCCACTGTGCTGCCTTAAGTGGAATGTAATTAGGAAAGTATATCTTTAGAAAACTAACACCCATTAGATGATATGTTCCAACAGCAACTATAAATTATTCTCTCCATCAGTGCAGGAAATTGGGTGTTGACTGTATTTAAGCTAGGGGGGAAAAAAACACATTGATTTAAATTCTACATGAGAATATCATTTAGAAAGTGAGGCCTCAGTAAATAGAGCCAAGGGCTTAAGAGTGTAGAAAACTTGATTCTAGTCCAGCTTGCTCCTAGCTATGTTGCTTAATCCTATGTCAAATGACCAGGATTTCATTTCTGACACAAACAGAATGTAAGTGTGTGAGGAGAAGCTAGACTGAGGAGATAGGGAGTGAGAAGTGGCTTAAAATGTTTATAGGCTTCCTCTCCTGCTGTCACTGAATATATGCATTTATATTTATACTAGAGGCCTAATGCATGAAATTCATGCATGGGTGGTGTGGCCCTCAGCCCAGCCTGCACCCTCTCCAATCTGGGACCCCTTGAGGGATGTCTGACTGCCCATTTAGGCCCAGTCCTGTCCGTCTCACAATCCAGAACTGCTGGCTCCCAACTGTTTGCCTACCTGCATTCCCGATTGCCCCTAACTGCATATGCCTGCAAGCCTGATCACCCCCTAACCACTCCCCTGTCAGCCTAATTGCCCCTAACTGCCTTCTACTGCATGCCTGGTCATCCCTAACTGCCTTTTCCTGCAGGCCTGATTGCTCCCAACTTCCCTCCCCTGTAGGCTTGATCACTCTCAACTGCCCTCCTTTGAAGGCCAGGTCCCTCCCAACAGCCTTCCCCTGTTGGCCATCTTGTGGTGGCCATCTTGTGTCCACATGGGGGCAGCCATCTTATGTGTTGGAGTGATGGTCAATTTGCATATTACTATTTTATAGTAGGATTTTACTTTATTTTATTCTTAGTTCTTTGAGGAATCACCACTTAATAGAGAGTTTATATACAAAGAACAAAAGGGGGCTCATTCATATACATTGGAAGATATTGGTTCCCATGTTTCTGAGGTGTAAATGCAGGGGCCCAGGTTCTGGCAAATGCAACTGAATAAACTGGAAGTGGCCAGCACCTTCTGAGTATCAGGAATGGAGCAGCAGGAAGGAGCCTTTTTTCCTGTCACAGCTTACCACAGGTCTTGTCCTGGCCAGACTTAGAGACAACATTTTTAAAAAGGTGACCTCAGGCAACATGAAGCAGAGAGAGAAGAGAGGGGAAAAGAAATAGAAATATGATAGATATTGTCATTTTGGAGGTGAGTGATGGATAGTGCCTGCCGTATGCCAAGCATTATTCATAAGTTGTTTCTAATACTTTTATAATATGTTAAATATGACATCTCTATTTTAATGATGTGGCACTGGAGACTCAGTAGGATTATATCAATATGATTACTCAAGACTAAATGGTATATATCAGAGCTTAGATTTAAACTCTCTTTATCCCTAAAATTAATTCACTTTCAATATGCTATCTGGATATGCCTATGGAATGATATGGGAAGCTAAAAATATTGAAATTTTTTTTTACTGCCTGCAATATTGTGATTTATATTGTGATATACATATATCATATGTGGTCATTCAGATGACCAAAATATACTTCTCAGATATATTTGGTCTTTAGTCATATAGTTCCTGGCTCATAGCTCCCCAAATCCTTGGATTCCCTCAGTTTCTGAAAACACTTCAGAACCATAAAGGTGAGATGAGAGTCTTATTATACATAAGAAACTCTTTCCACCACAGCTCTGTTTACATTAATAAGGTAAATTTTGCAAATAGCCTAAGGATGGAGGCTGTTTGCCAAGGGAACCAACTAGAGAGAGTTGGGACTTCCAATCCCACTCTGATTTCCAGGGATGAGAGGGGCTAGAGGTTGAATCAATCATGATTAATTAAGTTCATTAATCATGCCTATTAATGAAGCTTCCATTCAAACCCCCAATGAGGGGGTTTGGAGTGCTTCTTTATTGGGAAATCAGAAACTTCCAACATGGCACTGTCCCCATGAGGACAGAGGTTCCTCTATTTGGAATCTCTTCCTATGTATCTCTTCATCTAGCTATTGATTCAGATTCTTTAATATGGTTTGTAATAAATCAGTAATCTAGTGAATGAAGGGAGTACTGTGAGCCATTCTAGCAAATTAATCAATGGGAACCTCTGATTTACAGTCTTTCAGTCAGAAGTACTAGGTCATGGCCTGGACTGGTAATTGGCAACCTGAGTTGAAGAGGGTCATTGGAACCTCCAATTTATAACCAGTCAGTCAGAAGCACAGGTAACAATCTGAACTTGTGATTGGCATTTGTAGTTCTGGGCAGTTTGTGAAATGAACTCTTTACCTGTGGAATCTGATGCTATCCCTGGGTAGATATCACCTGGATTGAGTTGAATTCTTGGACATCCTGCAGGTGTCTGAGAATGTCTGCTTGGGGTGGAGAAGCCTTTACAAGAGGGAATTGGTCCAGGAACCCTTTCACTGCCTTCATTCAAACTCAAAAAACTCAGTTTCCTCCTCAGTAAAACAAAGATTGGAGTCCCACCTGGAAGCATGATTTTGAACAAAAAGAAGCTTAACATCCTCTTACATCCGCATTGGCAAACAACACATACTAACTCAAAAAGAACCTCATCTAATTTTCAGTAAATAAAATCCACTTTGGATAAATAGAGGAAACAAGATAAGCACAATCTTCATGTAAGATCCTGCAAGTGGGGATAAAGAACTATAAATAGAAAATTTTGTTTCGGTTTCTCAACATTTATAAAGCACAAGAACTAAAACAGAGATAGATCTCTAGGTGTAGTGGCCTGACAGTAAATCATGGAGAGGAATGGTTGGAAGGGTTTTTTTAAAGGTCATTTATTCTAGTGCAGCTGCTTTACCTTCATGCCCCCATGTAATCTTCTGGGCTTCTGCTTAAACATGTTCAGAAATGCAGAACTCACAATTTTGGAAAATGTTTTGCATTGAGCTCAATTCTATGTCATGGTAAATTACAGAGAAATATAATGCCTAAATTATTCTTTTAGTTGAGAAATAGTATTAATTTGGCACTGTCTCTGGAGTCCTCACAAATGAGATGAAACAAAGGGGAGGAAAGGATCAAACATTTTGGTGGAACGATTTCAAAATAATGTGTAATCAAAATAATTAATACAAGTGCACATGTGATATTAGTTTCTGGAAACGTTTATCTTATGAAATGAGTCATAATTATAATGGCAAGTCTTGGCATTAGTACAAAGGAATGAAAGTTTCTTTATAAATGTTCTCTCTTTTTTTTTCAATAGGATCTAGAAAAATTACTTGCGGTTGGTTGTTTCATGAGATTCATGACCAAAGCTATTCATTTTTAAATTGTAGCTTTTTTAGGAGGCCACCTTTTCTTGGATGAGTTGGTTTGATGAAAAGAGGGCATGGCATATATAAAATGATAGTTGGTCTCATAAAATGTACTTAGGAAGTATAGAAGAAATGAATTTTCTGGATACTATAGACTGAATTGTACACCATCACCACCACCAACCCCCATCCCCGCCTTTACCCTCCCCACCCCCATCCCCTGCACCCAAATTTATATGTGGAACTCTTATACTCAATTTAACTATACTTGGAGATAAGACCTTTAGGAAATAATTACAGCTAAATTAACTCAGGAGTGGGGCCTTGATCCAATGGGATTAGTGTGCTTATATGGAAAGATATCTATTAATACATCAGAGAGCTTGTTCTCGTTCGTTCGTTCTCTCTCTCTCTCTCTCTCCACCCCCTACAAGAAAGACCATGTGAGCCACAGAGACAAGGAAGTGATTCATTATAACAAACTAAACCCTATTGTGTACCTTGATCTTGAACTTTCCAGCCTCTAGAACTATGACAAAATTAATTTTTCTGTTTGAACCATGCAGTCTCTGGCATTTTGCTATGGCAGCCCAAGCAGGTGTCTACCATAATAAAAAGTTAATTAGGTATTCCATAAGCAAATAGGATTTATTTTGGATAAAGAAAGAATTGTGATTTGCTATGTGCAGCCATGGCAGGCCACAAGTAAGTCCCCCAAGAGCCAGAAGAAGAAAATTCTTTTCAGAGGGAAAGAATAAGTTAAGGTGAGAAACTGTATAACCACATAAATCTTCTAATAGGGTTTTAGCAACCTACATAGGATGTGAGGGCTCTTTCTATAGACCTTCCTGATTCCTTTGTTGGTTAAGTTCTCTGTCATAAATTTTGACAGAAGGTATCATTGTTAATCACAGTTGATATATTTTCCCACACCTACTCTCTGGTTTCCCCTTATTTACCTCTCTAGCCTCACATCTTACCATTCCCCATCCACACCATTCTTGACTTACAATCAGACTCAATTATTTTTAGTTCACTAAATCCATACCCTTGTCTTCCTCACTCCTGACCCCTAATGTGCTATCCATAGTAACTCATGTCATTTATTAAAAATCAAATGCAGTGGATAGAGCATCGGTCTGCAGACTGAAAGGTCCCGGGTTCGATTCCGGTCAAGGGCATGTACCTTGGTTGTGGGCACATTCCCAGTAGGGGGTGTGCAAGAGGCAGCTGGTCAATGATTCTCTCTCATCGATGTTTCTAACTCTATCCCTCTCTCTTCCTCTCTGTGAAAAATCAATAAAATATATTATTTTTAAAAAATTAAATGCAATCATATCTCTGCTCTGCCAGTTCTCAGTGAAACTTTATTGCAATTATGTTCAAGCCAAAATCTTTAATATGATCCTCAGAACTCTGCCCAGTGGGGTCTCTGCTCATCTCCCTACCTCATCTTGCAGTGTGACTCCGGAGCTCCCTCTTCCACTCACATTGATTCTTGAGTGTCTCTTCTTCCCCCTCCTTTGTCTACTAGGTCTAATCATCCTTTGGAAAAATAAACAGAAATGAGATAAGCCATCCCCATTTTCTGTGATTTTCCTTTAGACTATTCCTCTCCTGCACTCATCACATTTGGTAAGTGTATCTTATATTTTGATTACTCTTGGGCTTCCCCAATCTACTGAAAACTCAGAGACTGTGTACGTTGGTCACCACTTTATCCCCAGTAATAATTACAAAGCCTGGCACATAGCCATTTGTTCACTGAATAATCTCAATTAACTTCTTTTACCTCCTTTACCCTTTCCTCTCTACCTCAACCTCTGAAACCTTCTTCAGGTCTTATCACAGAAAGCATTCTTCTAAGACATCCTATCCTTCTCTCATCCTAAATCTCTCTTCCTGCATCTTATCATTTCCCTGTCTGCATAGCCCTCCCTTCCAATAAACTGTGATCTAAAGTTATGGCGCTTACATATGTACTCCTGTAGTGTCGGGGCTATGCAGTGTGTCAGGGCCTCAAAATTATTTACTTACAAATGACTGAACTATAGAGTCCAGTGCTGTCCAGTGGATATTAGCTAGCATGCCAGTTATTTTAAAAATAATTTAAGTTCTACTTCTTTAAAAAAAAAAATACATCTGTGTATTTGTGTCAGAAAAAGAGCTGATATTGACTGGAGTGTGCCCTTGGTGTTTTCCATGGAGTCAGCCCAATGGTCTCAAAAAGAAGTACAGAGGGGCTCAGCATGGCTCTAAGATGCTAGTCTGGATGGCTTCATTTTAACCAAATTGATTTATTATTTGAGCATCACCCAGCTGTGCAGTAAGCTTCCCAGAGATTAGCTGTCATGTCCTCATTTGCTTCTGAAAGTGTAAGTAGCTCTGGCAGGAGTTATCCTCTCCCCATTCTCCCTGAGATGACAAAAATGGGGAAACATTTTTAGGGAAGAATGTGGATGAGAAATTATCTTTTTCAAGCTGTATAACAGCATGATAGACATCATCCAAGGTTTATCTGGACTAAGAGACAGTCCATACCACTCAAAATGGCCTCTATCCATGGAAACCAGAAGGGGAAAGGTGGAGTTCATGTCCTATTGTGTCATATTAACCCCATCTCCCTGATAGATGTTATTGGAGCAGTATGTGTTTGACCTCCATGGGTTCATTCCAATTCCTTTCCTAGAAGTTTAGAATTGGTATTTCCAGATATTGGCTACCTCTTCCTTTTGCTTGAGTTAAGAAGACATATGCTATGGAATACAGAGCATTTATTTTGCATCATGGGCAGGGGAGAAAAAGTGAGTTCTAACAAGAAGAAAGAAGGACAGGGACAAAGGAAAACAGCATGGATAATAGATAATTTGGCCCAGGAGGGACAGAGAGCTACACAGGTGAGGACGGTGTTACCTGCCTGGCATGTGTTCTTGTTCCTATCCTTTGGAAGACTTGACTGTCCATGTTTCCTATGGTTTAGACTCTTGCTTCTTTCTAAGTTGCTCTCTTGATTTAATATAGTTTTGAGTGGATTTCCCTTGCTTGAAACCAAAAGTGTTTGAGCAAGACAAGCATTTTACATTAATATTGAGTCTCCAGACATCAAAAAGTAACTAAAAAAAAACAAAAAACCTGGATCTGAGACCTCAAGGAAAGTAAACAGTTGGGGAAATTGGACTGAAAAGAAGTAATTTGAGGTTCAGCTGGACTGACAAGACAGTTTTCTATCCTCCTATAGAACACATCAGATAAGAAAGAGAATCAAAGTAGACTGATGATTGCCTCTGTATTTGTTTCTCAAAATTGTAGAGAAATCAGCAGATGACAAGTAATCAATGCTCCAAGTGGCGTGGAAAATCAAGTTAGTTGCTAATTATTTATTGGTTAAATTACAGAAAGAGGGCCCCAATATTCTGTTTTCTGGATAATTCTCACTCTTTTTGAGTCACAAAAAGGGTTTTTTAGACTCCAGAGTCAATTGAGGGCACAATGGTTTGCAGTAAATGAGGTGTGAAGACAATTGTGCCCACTAAAATAAACCCTAATATCTGTGATTGCAAAACCAGAATTGTAAAGTGGTAAGGTGGGCTTTCCAACTGGTTTATTAGCTGGTTCTGTGGGTCCCAATGGTGACTGAGGTCTAATGTTGTGGTAATAGCAGCATCATTGGAATAAGTGTAGAACTAAGGTAACTATTTTAAAAAGGGACATCCTTAAAGTGTATCCATACAATAAGTTTGCAGAAGATGTGAAGTAATTGCAATACTTTAGAGTTAACATGCAATGCAAACATTTTCCTGTGATGTTGTTAGTTCCTTCCCTTAACACTGGTATTGACACCATAGCTACCATTTTTGAAGTTTATTGCATGTGCAGCACTATGCAAAGGACTGCATGAATGTCATTTGAACCATTCAGCAACCTTATGATGGACATAATTTTGTAAAAAATAGTGTGGTAGATCAGAGAGAAGAGAGCACATATTTAAAGTAACTACATATTTATAGATATTTGAACTAGTCTTCATTCTTAGAGTACTGCCCGATAACGGACTGCTCCACTGGAGCTCCTGAACTAGTCTTCATTCTTAATAAATCATTGCAATATATCAAATGCATATAAGACCAAAAGTACATTTAAATGGGCTTGGTTAGATACCCTAAGGGCATATCTCAGAGAAATAATCAGAAAAAAATATTTTAACACCTAAAATTCCACATCTAGATAAAAGTAGTAAATTTTCAGGATCCCTTGAAGCTCCAGTCTTTTTATTTTTTCCTGAAAAGATCTGTTGAGTATTCCATGGAGTCTTCAAGTCTTATTTATCTTCCAATTGGAAAAACTAAAAGAAAGAGAGATTTTATTCACAAATCAGTTACCCAAAATTATTTCCATAAATTGAAGTTTGTCTACTTTGGTAATAAGCAAATATATATATATATATATAATTTATACGTAATCACAATGTTTGTCTTCCTCAATGCTTATAATGTTCCCGTGTGTGTGTGTGTGTGTGTGTGTGTGTGTGTGTGTTCTAGATTGGAAATTAACACAAGAAAGGCTTAAGAAATCTAAATTATAGTTCTACTGATAGGGGCAGAAATAGGGGCAGAATATTGGGGACCAGCTATAATTGTAAGAAATATTAATCCTGCATTGTTTTGTTCTGATTAAAGAAGGCACATTCTAACAAGTTGCATGTGGGATCTGGGAACTCACCTGGAAATGCAGATTATCATGAAGATTAACAACTTCGTTGCAGATACCAGAATCACCAGTGCTTTGCATATTGCTAATCCTTTGTATCCCACTAGCCCTTTGAAGAACCCCAGACTTTGTATACCTGCAGGACTTTGCAAATCTTCAGCCTGCATTACCTGTAACTGCCCATTTGGCATACCCTTTTTCCTGCTCCCCCAGGTAATTATTGTCTTTCTACCCAATATAAGCAGCTGGATTATAGGGAGGGGCAGAGCAGAATTTTTGGATGGCCTGCTGCTCTTCCATATTATCTTCAGTCACCTTTGGAGGTTTTGGAATAAACATATGATTTTATGTTTGAAAAACATATGATTCAACACTGTATCTGCTTAATCAATTTCAAATAGTGACAGGGAGTACAGACCCATTGATTCTCTGGTTACACAACGTTTTACTTTAGTTTTCTAGGTGTACGTAGGCAATCACTTAACTCGCATTCACCATTTTTCTCAGTTGTAAAGTTGAAATTTAAAAATGTGATCTTTTTTTAAGAACAAAAATGCCAGGTAATTGTATTATATGCTTCATCGTGATATTTTTCCCAACATGGGGTGGTGATCATTCCAAAACCATGAAAGACTTTCCATTGAGAGGGTTTTCCAAAGGGCTCTTGCTTTCTCCTTTTTGTTGCATATTCCTTAGACCAGTGGTCGGCAAACTCACTAGTGAACAGAGCAGCAAACCACTGCTCTCGAGCAGCAAACCACGGCTGGTGAGCAGCAGTTTGCTGACCACTGCCTTAGACCTTTAGAAAACATTATTTGATGGGGAAACTGTAATTTCTTCTGAGGGTTAAAGGGGATTGTTGCAGCATGAAATTGTACAAATGTGATTGAAACAAATGGAGCATTTAAATCAATAACAACAAATCATTAGAACAGCTGGTAATTAACCTTTCATCTCTGTAAAGGATTATTTAGATGGCAGCACAGGGCAGCAGCGTCTTGTACACAAGTGTGATGTTAGTGGGAAACCTGCTGGTCCAGATACTGTTTTAATCATGAGTTAGAATTATGAAATGGAGCATAATTTGATTTTAAAATTGACGCTATTCAGCTGCAAAACCTCCAAAGGTGACTGAAGATAATAGTGCAGAGTTTTCCATTTGCATAGCAGTTTCATCTTCAGATTATAGTGTAGTTTTGTAAACATGATTTACTTATGCTCTGCATGACTGGAGTAAGAAGAATTAGCTTTTGAAAAAATGAGAAATATAGCATGTAAAGAGAAAAAAAATGTATTCTTCTAAGCAAGGGGCAGCAGAGAGAATGCTGCTTTTTCTCAAGCCAGATGTGTAGTTCTGTATGTGACAAATTAATTTATCTCTCACCTTTAGGGAGAACTCAAAAGGGTTCCAGTTTCATTTGAAAGAAGCTAGACCTCAGCAAAGGCAATGGGCCTGGTGTGTGGCATAGCCTCGGCAACACACAGCTACTTAGACACCCTTGTAAGTCAAATGACGGAGCAGATCTCATCCTTTTGTCATTTATTCACTCAACAAAGTTTCTAAGCTATGCACATGGCTCTTTGTGAGACACTCGGAGAACACAGTGACAAGTTAACCTACTCGGAAGAGGTTAATGAGGGGAAAAAGGAGGACCTCTGTAATACTTTCAATGATAAAGATTTAAAACATTTTTTAAAAAGTAAAAAAACAAGTTTAACTACTTTCTAGACTCTAGGACTACCAAAGCTAATAAAGTCATATAGGCAACTTCCAATGGCTAGAACGGATAGAATGGGAACACAGAAAAAGAACATGCTATTCACGCTTTTAAAAATATATATTTTTAATTAAATGTATTTTGGTGACATTGGTTCATGAAACCATACAGGTTTCAAGTGCACAACTCAACAAAACATTATCTGCACACTACCTCATGCACCCATTGCCCCAAGCAAAGTCTTTTTCTGTCCCCATTTCCCCCCTCTTTGCTCACCTCCACCTAGCTTCCAACTCTTTATCTCTGGCTGGCACCACAGTCTTGTCCATGACTATGTGATATATATGGGGGAGGGTGGCGCTAATACCTTCACCTTCTTCCATCCAGCCTCTTTTCCCCCCTCACCTCTGACGTCTGTCAGTCTCTTAAAGGGTCAGGGAAGGCTACCTGTACAAAGCATCAGCTACACAAGAACTGAAGGATGAGAAGGAGGTAGCCAGGGTAAGAAGGACGGACGGGGTCTGTGCCTACAGGAATCTCAATGCAATGGTATAGAAATAAGAGAACTGTGATACTGCAAGTACTTCAGTCTAGCAGGAGTTTAGAGTTCAATGAAAGGGAATGAGAACAATAGGCTGAAGAGATAAATAGTTAACCACATCATAAAGTGCCCAGTATCTCTACTAAAATTATAAGGGTGACATGGTTCTACACATTCAAGTCTCTGTCTTCTAGACCCCTTGTGGGTTATTTGAGCTGAGTATTTAGATTTCATATATATATTTCACAAAGCTATCCTCACATCTTACATGGAGCCAAACTTCCTTAACAATACTATAATAGTTTGTCATAGCATCCCCATATCCCCACAGGAGCCTTTTCCCCTCAAGAGTGCCAACATGGTCTTCTTTCCAATGTTTTCCACTCTTGATCTGTTGGTGTAACCAAATCTTCCCTGGCTGTGTCATACTTATTTTTGGTTGGTAAATTATTGCTAGCTTACGAATATTTTAATCTCACCAGAAGTTTCTTTCCTAAAGGCTAGTGCAGACCATTCATAAAAACAAGCCCATAACTGTTGCTCTTCTAAAGTAAGCCTAGAGAAAACACCCCCAAAGAAAACATAAATGGTTCCAAAACTATCAGTGGACAGAGTTCTTCACCAGAGGAGAAGCTAAGGCTATCTCCCACTGTGATTTATGAACCAGTTTCCCTGGTAGCCATTGAAAATTATTTTGAAATAAAAATTTAATATATTCTGAGGTTGTTTTCAACCAATCAAATGATGCCACAGATTTCTGTATGTAGATACAACAATCAGTTAGCCTTCACCTGATTATAATTTGGGGGTTTGGCAGTTAAGGGAGAATATCTAGCATTTTAATTTGTCTAAGACCAGCAACTAGAAACACCTCATTTTCATTTTTTATTTATATTTTATTAATTTTTTACAGAGAGGAAGAAAGAGGGATAGAGAGTTAGAAACATTGATGAGAGAGAAGCATCGATCAACTGCCTCCTGCACACCCCCCACCAGGGATGCACCCGCAATCAAAATACATACCCTTGACCGGAATCGAACCTGGGACCCTTCAGTCCACAGGCCAACACTCTATCCATTGAGCCAAACCGGTTTCAGCAACACCTAACTTACTTAAAGGATACAAATTAAGTTAAAAGAGGAGGAAGAAATTCCAATAAAAGCATTATGATTTTCACTAGACAGCCTCTTCACCATGTCTATTGTAAGTAGGTGATAGAAAATTCCAACAAAATGGTTCAGGTCCTTTTCATTCTTAGGATCACAAAAAAGGTAGTACTGCTTTTGTCCATCTCAAAACTCTCCCTCCTTCTACAGCATTTGATTTGAACATGCATAAATTCTATGTCCTTTGACACTACCACTTTCAGATTTCTTGCATTTAGTGAATTCAGGTAGGCTAGGGGTAGAGGACTCATTTATTCAAATAATACATTTGAATTGTCAGTAAGTATTTGATGTTGAATACTTCAAAAATAAGAATGAATAAAACCTTTCTCAACATAGAGATGCTCAGTGAAATGTTAATATTAGTTACAATGGCCCACTACTGCTATTTGCAGGAAACTGTGACAAATAATCCAGAGGACATAAGAATTTATAACTCCATTTGTTGATGAGGAGAATTATACAGAAAGAGATTAAGCATTACATACAGAGCCTGCCCACCTCATGACCCAATCTGTTTTTTCTTCTTTCTGAAAACACACTCAGATTTCCCAGCTTTCCTGTTCAGTTAATTGTGGCCATGTTGCTAGTTCTGGCCAGTGCCTTCTGAGAGCAGTGAGGAGGGCAACTTCCAAGCTTGACTCATAATAATGTCCCATACTCAATCCTCCATACTTCTTTCTCCTTCTACCATAAACTTTCAGAGCCATCTTAGAGAACAGAAAAATTGCAGGAAGGCTGAACCTGGAACTTTGAATCCCTACTTGGAGGATGGCCACTAACCAATCAGGAGTACTTCTTTTAGTCTTTTCTAATTCCTAAATCTCAGTAATGCAATACATCTAATGTATTGCATTACTGAGATTTAGGAATTAATATTTTACAGCAGCTAATGTTACCCTTATCAATACATGCAGCTAGAAACTGGATGAAATAGGATTTGAATCAAGGCAGGCCTTGCTCCAAAGCATATGCTCTTAACTACTTCTCAACTGTCAGACAATATAATGCTTCCAATATGTTGCCTCCGGGACTGTTATAATGGGGACACTATATTAGAAGCTAATTACCTGAAACATTTGCAGAATAGTTCCCAAACCTCAGGCTCAGTGCTATTCCATCCAGAAGGTGCATTTTTTTTTTTCTCTAAGAACTCAGAATCATAGAAAATATGATACGCCTGGTAGATTACAAAATGGGGCTGCTCACTTGTTTATGACAACGTATTTACTGATTTAGTGGTTTTATTGATTAAGGTCATTTTAACAGCAGTGCTCAAGAAACACAAATTATTTGGGCTTCACTGACTAAACACAAGCAATTATTTGTCATCTAGTGCTACGGAACCTAAGGACTTATATGTGCATCAATTCTGGCAAAATAAAAGGGACACTAACTCCTTTTTCTGGGTGCATTTGTGGTAATAGAAGGTGATGAAAGTCATCAAGATGTGATGACACAATCATTTAGTTTATCCAGAATCTTGGTCTAAGTGTTTTTTGTGGAAATTCATCTTACCTGTTTGAGAAAATGAGTATGGTTAGACTCTTTGATGCATTCTGATGTCACAGATAGTCCCCTTGATCCTTCAATCCCCCTGAACTCTGAAGAAAATAATGTGTCCCAGGGACTCAGGAGTAAATGCTATATTTGCAAGGTCTTTGAAAAGTCTGTTCTGTTAGGGTTTGATCTACTTATTATTTCTTAAAGATGGGTATAAAATAGGAATTTAATATCACTCTGAGTGTTGTTTGAGTGTCAATATGAAATTCTTTGGTTATACCAATACTTAAAACTAGGTACAGTAAAGAGCCCCTTACTTTAATTATCTTGAAAATCTTTTATCTAAAAAAATCTCTTCCATCTGTTTGTTGTTTTTGGTTGTGTGTGTGTGTGTGTGTGTGTGTGTGTGTGTGTGCACGTGCGCGCGAGCATGCTTAAAGCTATTACTAAGCCACAAAGTCAAAATCTCAAAAGACATAAAAATCTCCCTTGAGCATGAAGTATATGAACCAAAATTTAAACTATCTGAAAATGACTCTAGAGCTTTTCCCAAAAGTAGATTGTGATCAGCAAGAAGAAAGGTAATATAGTTCAGTGCTAAAAAGTGAGCACAAAGTTAAAAGGAAAAGAGACTCACAGCTCCCCAAACTTAATTTCTTCCACTTCTCTGCCCTGCCCTGAGCCAGTTTGGTAATGAAACTTTATCCTTACATTGTATGTATAAAGTAGAAATAAAATGCAGTAGTATCTTTTAGTCATGGCTGTGTTGCATGAACATCTCTATGTTTTCATCCCTAATATGCCTTTGAAAGCCAAGCAAATTAACGATAAAAGTTTTTGAAATGTTTCCAATTGATGGTAATAATTCATTTACAAACTTAGTTGGTGATGTCTCATTTAAAACTCATTTCTGTGGTATATATGTAGTCCTCACTGTAATATTCAAAGCATTTTGTTTGAATTGAATTTCTCCTGCTTATTAATCACATGCAGTATTGGGAATGGAACCTCAAAATAACATTGCCTCTAGAGAGTAGCTTTCTCACAGTTTGCCAGAGTACATTAAGTATTAAAATATAGCATGAGAAATTATTCCTCTGTGTTTACCTGCTATTTAAGATATTTTAAAATTAATATCCCACTGCCTGTGATATTTTGTGATAGCTATGCTTTTATCAACCTTCCTCCTTTTCAATCCTAGGAGAAGCGACTTAAAAACAAAATGAAAAATTAATATTCATCTATCTTAGCTCACCCATATGTTTCATAGTCCTTATTTGTGATGGATTATAGCTGGGCAATACCCTTCCTTTATAAACCAAGAAAGGAAGATAATTCGGTCAGATTCCAGAACATTTGCTGGGCATCATTCCCAACAAAGACTGCTGTCACCTTGGGCCTTAGGTATAGGCCAAGTGCTATAGGTAAGCTTCCCAGAAATCTCCACTTTTAGAGTTGTACAATCTCAAAGGGATATTTGGATTTCATTTTTGCCATTTATAGTTCTATTAGGAACCTCATAGAAAGGAAGCCAGGCTATATAATTTGGGTTAGAATTATGGTATGCCAGGATCCCTTGGCCAAAATACCATCTAATACAGTCTCCCCTTGTCTCCAATCGCCTGTAACAACTGACAGTGCCACATTTATCTCCTGGCATTTAAATAATAAATCAAAATAATATTTATTGCACTGGTAAGATCCAGATTTGACAAAGCAACAGACAAAGGGGCTCTCATATCTTCAGTAGGTTAAAAAGATGAAGAATTAAATAATAAAAAAGTTCTACAGCTAGGTATGTGCCCTTGACCAGAATCAAAGCTGGGATCCTTTGGTCTGCAGGTTGACACTCTATCCACTGAGCCAAACCAGGTAGGGCTTTAAGATATTTTAATGTGCATCTCAAAAAAGTATATTGTCTTACATACCACATTATCATTATCAACATAAAATCAACTCCAATTCTTTTGGTCTAATACCGAATCTTCACTTACATTTCCCTAATAAAATATGTTTATACCTGGTTTGTTCAAATTCAAGCAGGGTTCCAGTAATGGTATTATATTAAGTTGTTAATGCTTAAGTATTAAGTGTCAATGCTGAAGTTATTAATAATATTATTGTTTAAGTCTCTTTTACGATAGAGCACTGTCCCTCTCCACTCCCATTTTTATGCTACTGATTTGCTAAAAATCCAGAGAAGGCTTGCTGCTTCAGATTCTGAATTCGTCAGATGGTTTGCTTATGGAGTAGTTGAACTTATTTATCATGACTATATTTTTTGTGCACTAGAATGTAGAGCTAAAACTGATCAAATTCAGGAAGAATTTGAGTTTTCACATCTATTGGTGTCATATTTTACAAGGACACATGTCTAGATCCTTCATTAAATTTCACTTAATGATTTATCATCATTTGATGACCATGTACTTCAATCAGCTATTTTATTGGACATGGTGAAATGCTGGTTTTTCTAATTCTGTCATCTCTTTTGCATTTATGAAATGGATTTTTCTCATTTCCCAGGGCCATTTAATTACCCTTAAGCAGGATTCATAAGGCAAAAGCAAGATGAATATCCCTTTATTTCATTTTAAGTTATCAGTGTTCAGAGTAAGAGTTAATATATTAGCAATTTTTAGTGGTGCCTAATGACTTGTATTTTGTTTCTATATATCCTTATTGGAGTTGGCGGGGGGGCGGGGGGGGGCAGGCAGGGCATGTTTTCTTATGAACTCATGGTAAATCCTATTCTAGCTTCTTGGGCTGTCAAAAGCATTTTTTCACATTCTCAGTGGCACCTCTAGAATCAGAAAAATAAATCAAACTTTAAAATAGCAGAGGAAGGATGGCCCACACATCAGGCTAATTAATAAAGGAAACATTTGGTAGCAGCAAAGATAACATGAGTAAAATAACATTTTTCAAATTATGGTCACTACTGTAACTATATATATTGCAAGCGCACAAAGTTTGTTGGTTTTTAGAATATATTTTTGGCAGGTTGTGGTGTGGGTCTGTTTTTCTCTTTGCAGACAAGAAAGATGTTTGTAGAATATCAGGAATTGTTCACTGGGTAACATGCTTCTGTTGGTGCTCGCTCACTCAGAAACTAAAAGGTCTCCATGGCCACTTCTGAACGGTAATGATGAGCTTCCCACTGTGTATTGCTCTTGTAGGAGTTGGAAATTGAAGGCTAGGGACACGATAGGCAGCCCCAAGAGGAGGATTTATGTGTTAGGATCCAGAGGAGAATTTTGTGGAAATGTAATAACTTACCAAACATTTAAAACATTTTTTACTATAGATTATGCTAACGCAGTATTCATAACAATGTTCTTTTAACTTTTTATGTGACTAAAATAAAACCATTCCCCACCCATATTAGCCATGAAACAGAGGTAAGCTGCTTGGTTTGCTGCTCCCGGATTCTGTCCAATGATAATATTCTCATAAACTGTGATCTTTGTTGAGAAGCCTTTTCATGCCATCCTAGCACAAAAGCTAGTTTCAGATTTCAAGCACTTTTATTCCTCATACTGTACTGCTTCTATTCACACACAAAAATGGCACAGGCTCCCAGAGAATCCAAAAGGCTGTCAGCTGAGTATTTGCAGCGTGGTCCAGGGGGAAGCAGGGATTGAAGAGCATCAGCCAATCAGTGACATTAACGTAGCTTGTAGGTGCAAACAAATGGTTCCTCCTGCCGCCAGTCAGGGCCATCTCTAAATGTCATGGGTATGTGTTGTCCTCACTACTTATGATCCTCAGCATTTTCGTGGACATTTTTTCTCTTTTTTGGGCTTTTCATAATTGGATGCTGCTGTGTTGCAGGAAATGCTCCATCTTTTGAGCGTTTGTGGGAGAAACAAATCCAGGTAAGAGCTTTCCCGGATCCCTTGCCGCCAAGACACAAATATGTGAATCAAGCTTTGCTAGTGGAAAGCAATAGCCTGAGACAGAAACGAGTGACTCAGAGAGAGAGGGACAAGGGAAGAGTTGCTCTAAGAGGTTTCCAATGGCCCTGATGGCAAAATCCGCGTGATCTCTGATGCATGGCTGCATTGGGAGGCATGACATCCTGTGTTCACTGCTGTCCCCACCTGGTTCTGATTGTGACCTCACCTATGACATTGGTGATCTGGATTCCAGTTGTTCTTGCCTTGTGTCAGAACCTGACTTTCCAGGCCTTCACCCTGTGCCTTTGTGAGGTGCCAATATTATTTTAATAAATTCCCTTTTAGCTGAAATCAACCAGACGTGGCTTCTGTTGTTTCTGATTATGGCTCATGAGCAGTGTAATCATCACCATCATTATCATCTTCATCATCCTTAATGTTACTGTTCATTTAACACGCCAGGAATTCTGCTAAGCACTCACTCCGTGGGCATTATCTCAAATAACTCTTCTAGCAAATAATGGTCTATCAGCAATTCTAAGAGACGGGTACCATAAATATCCTCATTTCACATTTGACAAAACTGAAGCTTGAGGAATTTTAGAAATTTGGCCTAAGTTAACAAGCACAAAAGCCAGGATCTGGATTCAAGCACTTTGAAACCCCATACTGTACGTACTGTTTCTATTCATAATAGTAGTATCATTGGTGTTATTATTTCCTCACTCCTTAACAAACTGTATTATGTCTCATAATTTTATCTTTAATGTCTTACTGCTATAACAACATTTTCAGTCCTTGAAATGATTGTGGAAGGTATCGTTAGCCTCATTTTATAGATCAGGAAACACCCAAGATACTTGAGTTATTCAAGGTCACACGTTGGTAGTTGATGGAACCTGGGTTTGAGCCCAGATCTTGAACTCTATGGAATTCCAGTTTTGCTACACTAGTAAAATTCTAAAGGAGTATATTCAGGGACCGCTTCAACAATGGCAACTACACTGCAAAACAATGAGAAAGCAGGGACCATCTGTTTTTCAATTAGGTTTGTATTCCCAAGGGATCTGGGATCCTAATACTTTTTCATTTAATACTTGGGGTGATAAATTGAACCAAGGAACATTATATCCCTTAACCTTAATGAGGGAATACTGCTGATATTGGTAGATTATTTTTTCTTTTCAGTATACAGAAGCTTGGCTTCCCTGGGGAGGGGAAGGGTGGAAAAGCCTCCTTTGTCTTATCCACATGAGAAAATAATACTTAAGGCTAAAATGCAAAACTCCCACAAAAAAAGAAAATGGAATGTATATTAAGTCGTTAACAGGGGGGAAAAATGTATCCACAGGACGAGGTTCATGGAAGCATTAATTTATACTAGTGAAAATCTGAAAATAACTTAAAATTTATCAGGATAATTTTAACTTTAATTCATTTTATAATAGTCCACATTTGCTGTTGCTCATTAAAAGCATGATGATGGTTAAATAGCATTTGGAAATCCATGTAATAGCAGCTCAGACCCTCTGCCCACCACTTCTGCCTTATTGCCTACAACCCTTCACTCCCTTCACTCTATTCCAGCCACACTGATCTTCTCAATGTTCCTTAATTGTCATCAAGGCTTCTCCCTCAGGTTAATTACATTTTCTCCTTCCTCTACCTTTAATAGTATTCCCCATGATAGTTCCCTCACTTTCTCATATTTCCATTTCAAATGTCAGAGCTGTATCAGGTGTATCAGAGAACCATGTAAATAGTGCTGAGTATGTAAATTAGCATCATTTTATGCTTCCTCTTTACCCTCACCGTACTTGATTTTTCTTCATTTCATTTCTATTTGACATAGTATGTGTATATTTAGTTGTTTTGTTTTTGTTTTAATTTCCCACTAAATACAAGCTTCACAAACATACTTCCCATTCTATTTTGGTCACCAATGCTAGACACATAGTTTTAGGTCAAAAAGTGTTTGTTGGGCAATAGAAGTCTGTCTGGTCTCATGTGAGCACACTGCTACACTTCAGATTGAGTGTTTACTCTTGTCTTTTTGAAAAATAACCTTCTGTTCTATGCATAGGCAAGCTGAACCCTGCTGGTCACTTTTCATCTGTTTGCCATTCCGTATTGGGCACTCATTCTGTTCCTCATCACAGTGTGTTTTAAATTAGCGCTTCCTTCTTATGCTCCCTGACACTAGTCTGGGATGTTTGGTCTTCCCCATAAATCACCTTGAATGTTAGCAAGTAGAATGCTATGTATTGTATATTTAAAAAATGGATCTTATGAATTATAAATCAAAATGTATAGAAAGCCATTCATAAAAAGAAGGGATGATGAAGGAAGGGAAGGAGGGAGGGAGGGAAGGAGGGAAAGAGGGAGGGAGGAAGGGCATGAAAATGAGGGAGGAAAAATACTTCAATTTGTGTATTTGTTGTTCTCCTCCCTATACTAGCTGAAAAGAACTGGACTAGGATTAGTGCCTTCCCAGTGTTCTCCCTAGAGATGACCCTCTTTGGTGCCTTATCCAAGAACTGGAAAAAAAAATCTGAAAGCGGAACGAGAACTGGCATAAAATTAGTCTTGAATAAGACTCATATGTAAGCCTATCTATTGATTGAAAATGTGAAATGCAAAGCAAAATTACAAAACACAAAGCAATTTCACAAACTCATATTAACTTTGTTCAGTTCCCTAATCTAAAACCAAACAAAGGACCCTAACTGTATATTAATATGGTGAATGGATTTAAGCAACAGCAAAAACAAAAAAGAAGAATGTTGATTTTATAAACAAACCTATTTGAGACACTGCCTCCACCATATGTTAGCAGTGTAGCCTTGGACAAAATCCCTGTCCTCTCTGAGCTTTAGTTCTTATAAACACTTAAGTGTACCAAGAAACACAAAATAGCTTCAGAAGGTTCAGAGTATGTTATTGTGGCTTATGAGTATATATCTGGTCTCTGTCCATTGATCCTGGCACACAGATTCTAAAACCCTTGGGATTTCCTATGTGAGGACAGCTACCAAGCAGTCTCTTGTCTTAATGAGATGAATTTTGGCCCTCACCTAAGGATGGGAGCTGGTTGCCAGAACAACCAGCTGTGTGACCAGAGGACTGGGACTGTCAGTTTCACCCTTCTGACTTCCAGGTAGGGAGAGGAACTGGAGGTTGAGTATTCACCAGGGCTCCTGTATTAATCAATCACACCTATGTAATGACACCTCCATGAAAACCAATAGGACAGGGCTTAAAGAGATGACACAGGTTGGTGAGCGCATGGAGATGAGGAGAGAGTGTTGGGTTCAGAGAGGGCATGAAAGTTCCGCATACCTCTGCCCCATGCATCTCTTCTATCTGGAAGTTCCTGAGTTATATCATTTTATAATAAACTGGTAGTCTAGTAAGTAAAACATTTCTCTAAGTTCTATGATCTGCTGTAGCAGGACTAAACCCAAAAAGAGGTCATGGGAACCTCTGATCTATAGCCAGTGAGACAAGGACAGGTAACAGTTGGCATCCTGAGTTGGAGGGGATCTTTGGGACCTCCAGTCTGTAGCCAGTGGTTCAGAATAGTCTGGGCTTGCAACTGGCCCCAAACATGAGGCTGTGGGGCTGTTAGTGCCAGAATTGAGTTAAACTGAAGGACATCTGCTTGGCTGGGGTGGCTCAGTGGTTGAGCATTGTCCTATGAACTAGGAGGTCATGAGTTGTTTTCTGGTTAAGGCACATGCCTAGGTTGCAAGCTGGATCCCCAGGAGGGAGCCAATCAATGATTCTCTCTCATCATTGATGTTTCTATCTCTCTCTCCCCATCTCCCTTTGTCTCTGAAATCAATAAAAATCTATTTTTAATAAATAAATAAATAAATAAATAAATAAATAAATAAATAAAGTATAGGACATCCAACCTGTATCCGAAGAATTGCTTGGTGCTGTGGCATGAAGGGGTGGAGGATGGGAAGAGGGAGGTAGTCTCCCCATATAGTGAAGTTGGGTCCCAGATAAAACCTTGAACTATAAGCCTGGTGCAGCTGCAAAATGGCCTTCCTTGCTCTGCTTCAAACTCATGTTCAGTCCCTTTTCAAAGCCTCAATGAATTAGCTGATGCTATGGTGTGATAACAAGGCAACCTCAGCGGTATCTGAGATTTCCGATTGGAAGCTTACCTTCAGGGTTTGCTCCATAGTTTGCAATCCACAGATCACTTAATCTATCCAGGTCTTATGAACCTTAAATGGTCTCCGGAGGAAACTATTCTGAAAGCCTTATTTTATTGTTAGTACAACTGTAACGAATGATTGTCAGTCTTTTACTGAAAAATATATGAGACAAGATAATAAAAAAGAGGAGATTGTACAATAAATATTTTTTGACCACGTATGGAAGTAATAAACATAGAACAATGGAAAGGCTAGCACCTTGACTAATGGCACCATCACATTTGTCTCTAGGGGAACAGCCAGTGCATCCTTTTGCTGAACGGGTGCCATTGCAGAAAACAAAACTATTCTGCCTTATTTTACTGTTTTTGCTTTATTGTTTTTTTCAAAAATCATACAAGTTTGAGACTGGTTGGTAATAGGAAGAGCCCAAGTTTGGATTATGTATAAATACACATCTTGTGCAGTGATGCTACAACAACTTTTCCCATTATTGTAATGATATTTGCAATGCTCCAACCACTCAAATAATAGCATAGAAAAAATTAATACCGTATTTTCTGGCATATAAGACGACCCCCTAATTTTACAGTTAAAACATAGGTTTAGGCCTATATTCACTGTATAAGACTACCTCCCACTTCAAAGAAAAGACTTATTTTGCCGTCAAGATCTGCAGGTAATTTTTGTGCAATTTTGGTCTTTTGCCCCCAATTTTTGGTTGACTTTTTTTCCTTTCAAAGGTCGTCTTATATGCTGGAAAATATGGTAGCTATTGTGCAAAATTTAGTATCAAAAGCTTTGGAAGTAAATTAAAACTGGGAAACAACTTCTTACAAGCATGGAGACTAAAATGGAGTTGCAGAAATTGGTGGAATAACTTTTCAAATCCTCATCACCAGTTTTCACTCCTCATTTCAGTGGAGAGAAAAAAGGAAAGTAATTTAACTGAATAGAAAACTTCTAAGAGGAGCTGATTGTACTGATGGGAGCTGCCTTATTGGATTCCGTAGGGTCTTTTGTTCCCTTTAATGTCAGTCCTAATACTGATTTAGAGGTTTTATGACTGAATCAAATGACAGACTTGGAATTATTCATAATTTGTGGTACCTGGAAGGGTGACATGGATTCTTAAAAGCAGCTTTATTGAAGTATAATTGTTATGTCATATACTACACACATTTAAAGTGCACAGTTTTATAAGTTCTGACATTTTTATATACTCATGAACCTTCGCCACAATGAACTTTTTTTTTATCACCCACAAAGGTTCCCTCTTCCTCCCTTGCAATTCCTATTCCCACCCCTCCCTGAACTTGCCCCCTAAGCAACAACTAATCTGTTTTGTTTCACTATACATTGGTCTCCATTTCCAAAAGCAATCAAAGAATCATGTGGTATATATGCTTTGATGCCTGCCTTCTGTCATTCAGCATAATTTAGAATTTTTTCATGTTACATGCACTGTCAGTTTATTCCCTTTTAGTGCTGAGCAGAAGTCATTATATAGATAGTCCATGCTTTGGCAGTTATTAATGGCTATTTCTGTATTTCCATTTAGGGGGCATTACAAATAAACCTGCTATTGTACTGCAACCAGAACCAAGTCCAGCTCAATACCAGAGTCAATAAGTAGAAACAAGATTGAAAATTCGAGGTGCTTTTAGTAAGATGCTGGTGATCCGAAAGAGTGACAGATATGATACCCAAAAAATGGTCTGCCATCTCTTCTCAAGCCAGCCATTATATAGGTTTGAAGAATGGTGGCCGGGGAGGGGAGGGAGGGAAAATGTAAAAGCTATATAAGTTCTGAGGGTCTGTTTCCTATCATTGTCCTGGTAAAGACTCTCCTGCCTCTGAAACAGTGCTAAGGATGTCTGACTGATGGCTTAGTCCCTCGAGGGCTCCCAGACTGTGAGAGGGCAAAGGCCTGGCTGAGGGACCCTTGAGTGCATGAATGTCATGCACCAGGCCTCTAATAATATATAATAGGTCAACATTGAGCTACATTTCTCAGTGCTCACTCTCTTGACTATCTCCAGTGAGTGCATGCTCCTGGGAAGATTCCTGGGAGATTTGGAGGGTGGAAGGGAGGCAGCACTCATTATTTAGCTCAAGCATGTATTTTCTGATCTGCTGACTCTGTTTTCAGGAAGCAAGACCTGAGCTGTTCTAACTTTTTTTGGATCCTCTTCAACCTCTCTGACATCTGAGTAAGGTATGTGTTTAGTTTTTGATAGCAGACCCTGGACTTCTACAGGGTATGATTATCACTAAGATCAGAGACAAAAATGGAAGGGTATCAGTCCATCTTGTGGGGACCCTGCTGGAGCACGTGGTTGCCAGCTTGCTCTTCTTCTCCCCCACACTTCACACGTTATCTTCTTTCCAACACAGAATAGCAGCCTTGCGCTTAACTGGCCTCTACAGTTGCTTAGGGACCATTCCCTGTTTGAAATCCCTTTATCTATTTATACCTATATTCTGTTAAGCTTTTCTAGCAGTCGTGTGAATTGAGGATGCAAGAAATGGAGTGCCTTTTATCCTCAACTTTGGGCCTTCCTATAATTTCAGAATAACAGGGGCAATGCCCCTTGGGATCTTGTTAAATTTTATTCTGAAGACAATGTGGAGCCATGGAAGGATTTTAGGAAGGGTCACAACACAGGATTTGGACTTGAGAAAAATAACTCTGACTCCTCTATTAAAGGCCATAATCAAGACTAGAGGCAGGATGTCAAGTTAAGATGCTCTCGGAGCAATCCAGGGGGGCAAAAATGATAAGGCCATGAAAGAGGGCAAAGAGAATTAACAGGCTGTGATAGAGATTTTTAGGAAGGAGAGACACTTGGACGTGTTTCAGTTCATAAAATATTTGTATGTTGACAGAGCAAACAAGGGAAAAAGCACAGGAGGAAATCACTCATCCGGGGCATTCAGGGTTCCAAGACTCCTAAGTAGGAAAATATATTGAGAACAAAAGTATCTTAGCATTAGCTCTCAGCAATGCATCACGCTACTTCTAAAATATATAGATAATAAAGCTTCTAAACATTTTGGCTCATGAACCTCCTGCATCCCTAGGAGCTTGTTAGAGTGCAGAAGTCAGCCCCACCAGTAACTTCCTGAAGCAAAATCTGCATATTTATAAGATCCCTACCTGCACATCAGTAAACAGGGGAAAAAAATCTGCAAAGATTCTAACAGGATGCCATTTGCGACAACATGGATAGACCTTGAGGGCATTATGTTAAGCGAAATCAGACAGAAAAAGACAATTACCATAGGATCTCACTTAGAGGTGAGATCTAAAACAAAAAAACAAAAAAACAACAACAAAAAAAAAACCACCAAAACAAAACAAGCAAACAAACAAAAAAACTGAACTCATAAATACATACAAAAAATTGGGGAATTTTTTCTATGTATTTATGACGGAGAATGAGGGATGAGGGATGGGGGTTGGGGGTGGCAAAATGGGTCAAGGACATTAAAAGGTACAAATTTCCAGTTATAAAATAACTAAGTCATGGGGATGTCATGTTCAGCTTGGTGACTATAGGTATTACTGTGTTGCAAATTTGAAAGTTGCTAAGAGTAAATAAAAAATTCTTATCACAAGAAAAATTAAATGTGTAACTATGTGTATAATAGATGTTAACTCGACTTTTTGTGGTGATAATTCTGCAATATATACAAACATTGAATCATTATGTTGTACACCTGAAACTAGTATAATGTTATAGCTCAATTAAACCCTGATTTAAAAAAATAGTAAAATATGTGATATATTTAAAAAAAAAAAAAAAGATTAAAGATTCCAGCAGCCTAGAAAAATCTATATTGCATTTTACTCTTCCAATCTTTTAAAATAAAACATTCCAGACCAGAGAGGAGATGGCTAGTTTAGAAATTTTCAGAATTTTCCCTCCTCACCCTCGGGGTATCAAGGAAAAGCCTCATGTTCTTCTTCACACTTCCCACCTCTCAAGTACTAGTTTAGCTTCTTCCAACTCATCGAAGCAGGTGGGACTCCTGACAACTTACCACTGCTTCTAACTTCGAAACATCACAACAGCCATGGCTGTTGGTGGGGTTTTCCAAAGCATTTGGCATGTGGCAGACTTAGCCCAACCCTGGCAAAGCTAATAATAGAAAGCCTCCAAAGCAGACATAAAGCATTATCTAGTTATAACTAGATTAAAGAAGTTTCTTCTGATGAAAGCATTTTTCCCTTTTTAAATTTTTTTCTACTAATAATGAGCAGAGAATAGATGAGGTTATTCATACCTCTGAATTCTTTTTTTTTAATATATATATTTTTTTCTTTCAGAGAGGAAGGGGGAAGGAGAGAGAAACATCAATAAGAGAGAATCACTGATAGGCTGCCTCCTGCAGGACCCCTACATGGGAATTGAGCCCGCAACAGGGCATATGCCCTGACTGAGAATCTAACTGTGGCCTACTGGTTCATAGATCAGTGCTCAAGCATGGAGTCACACCAGCCAGGCTGAATTCTTTTAATGAGGCAAAGATGAGAACTGAGTTTAGGAGTGAAGGCATTGTGTTCTGGCCCACACCCTGGGGTTTTTTTTTTTATCAACAAGGAACAATAGTCCATTACAGCAGCACTCAGATAAGGTCCTAGCATTTCAGCTTGCATGAAGCAGTGCCTAGTACTGTGCTCAACCACTATTAATTGGCTGATATCTAAATAAAAGAGAAGCTATGATATACCTAATTGATTTTCAATCTTAGCCAACTAAACAAATTGCTTAGAGCCACATGCGACTCTTTGGTCCCTTGAATGTGGCTCTTCCACAAAATACCATAGCCTGGGCGAGTGTATTTTGAAGAAGTGACATTAGAAGAAGTTTAAATTTAAAAACTTTGGCTGTCAAAAGAAGTTTCAATTATTGTACTGTTGTTATTTGGCTCAGTTGACTAATGAGTTTGCCAACCACTGTCCTAGAGTATTCTTCAATGCTTTGCCTGGTAAGCCTACATTTCTGAAATCATCTCATGCTATTCTGCTAGCTTTATTCCAGCCACATGATTTTCTTCAGTTTTCTCTGACAAGCCAAGGTGATTACTTCCCCAGGGAGTTTACACACATGTTTCCTATGCCTGCACCCTCCCTATCCCCTTTTTGACTGTGCCATTCCCTTGCTTAAGTTTCCTCTCAAACAAACCTTGCAAGACCCCTTTGTATCTGCCTCCCACTTAAAGTAGGTCCCTTAAGATGTTTTGTTCATACTACCCTGTTCTTTTCTATCATAGCATTTATTACATTTGTAGCTATCTCTTTACTTCTCAACCCCTCCTCTAAATAATAAGCTCCATGAGACCAATTCTGATTTATCAACCCAGGGCCTTCTACATAGTCATTGTCCAAAGACATGATATTAGCTGTACAAATACATGTATGCTGTCCTATCAACAAAAGTGAGCACTTGGCTCACTTTTATGATCTATACTAGAGGCCTGGTGAATGAATTTGTGCATGGGTGGGGTTTGGAGGGCCTGCCTCAATTGGAGCCAATTGGGCCAGGCCAGCAAGGGGGAGGGGTTGAGGGCCTTTGGCAGGAAGGCCCCTCCCCCTGGTTGAACTCCCATTTGAACTCCCCATTGAGGGGACAATTTGCATATTTGCCATTTATTATATATAGGTATTTGCTATATATTTAACCCTGTGTTCTTTTGTAACTGTGTTCATCCACAGTGCATGATGAGAATTATCAGCTCCTGTAAGAAAAACATCTCTGTTCTTTTTTGTATATCCTACTTGAAATAGTTCTCCAACTAAGGGATAGATTGGTAAGTCTCAAAAAAATGATAGCTTAAATGATTAGTGCATATCCGATAGGGGAGAGTTGAAATATATTAAACCTCAACATTACATGGTAAAGGAGGTCAAGTGTTTTCAAAATTAAAATGTGATGGTTTCCTTTTTTTCTCTAGACTCCTTTTTCTTGCCCAGAATTGGACAATTAAGTCATGTTTCTTTTTGTCTGTGAGATTCAGAAAGGAAAGTGGCAGAAAGAGATGCCTGTGCATCATTAGAGACTTGAGTTAAATTGTCCTAGAAGGTGTTTCTTATACCCTGAGTTCTGATTGTCCCTGAGCAAATACCTGCCTTAATACACAGACATTGGACCAAGGACTCCTAAGAGCATAGCTTGAAAACCATTCAGTGACCTCTCTGTCCTCTGTGGGGATTGATACTGTACTATTAGTATAGCCCAGCAAACAACAAATGCATGTTGATTTTTCATCCATGCAATAAATTTATTTTAATGATCTGTAGCAGAAGATATTGTTCTAAGTGCTGGAGATGCATGAGTGAACAAAACAAACCTGGACTTGCTCTCAAGGAATTTTCAATATTATGGGGGAGGCATGACAACAAATAATAAATACAGATAAAATCCTATAAATTATAGTAAATGTTAAGGAGGCAATGCGAGAGAATAACTGTGAGAAGCCTGCTTCATTTAGGGAGGTCAGGGACAGTCATCCTCTGAAGGGGATGTTTATGCCAAGGTTGAAAGATTGGGGAAAGCCAGCCATATTGATGTGGATGTGCAGGTAGTGCTGGGAGAATATGAATTAATTTTAAGAGTGGGAAATGGCATTTGCAAAGACCCTTAGATGGAAAAGATCTTGCTGAGTTCAAGAAAGCTAAAGTCAACCAAGGTATCTAAAACATAAAAACTAAGTAAGAGAACTGGCCTGGTAAAAAGGAGGAAAGTACCCAAGAAGCGAGATTATTCTCATCAAGGTCATGATGAGAATTTGTAACTATGTCCTAAGAGGAGGTCATTGGATGGTAGAGACATGATGTCATTTAACTTTAAAGGTGGTCACTTTGTCTGTGGTATGACAAATGAATTGTAGGGGAATGAGAATAGAAGCAGGAAATCTACTTTGGTGACTATGGAAGGAGCCAAAGGGGAGAAATGTGGCTGGTCCAGGGTTCTGACCTGGATAGCTACAAGGAGTGGATTTTACATTTCCTTCAAAGTAGAATCCAAAATACTTACCTGCAGTAGGTAACATCCAGTCCTATTACTTGGTCACTGAGTGCCATGGACAGAGAACCTGATAGGTCTGAATTTTAATGTCCTGATCTGTCCTGAGAGTTGGTGTATAGTTACCCTGAGCACACAGGATTTTCGTGGGGGGGAAGAGGAGGAAGAAATCATCCCTAAGGAGCCTTTATGAATGTATCAAATACAATGGAAACGCCGAGGTGCTAGTCTGCCTCCAAGTCTGTTATTTTAGAGCTGTTATTGATAAATCGGGAGCTTTTCAGGATTGTCCTAGTAGAAGTCACTGACATCAATTTCAAAAAATTGTCAAGGGTACCGAAACCGGTTTGGCTCAGAGGTGGAGCATCGGTCTGCAGACTAAAAGGTCCCATGTTCGATTCTGGTCAAGGGCATGTTCCTTGGTTGCAGGCACATCCCCGGTAGGGGTTGTGCAAGAGGCAGCTGATCGATGTTTCTCTCTCATTGACGTTTCTAGGTTTCTATCCCTCTCCCTTCCTCTCTGTGAAAAAAATCAATAATATATTTTTTTTTCTTTAAATTGTCAAGGGTAAATGGACAGATAATAGTATATACTGAGTTTCAATATATAGACTATTTACTTCTCAAGAAGGATTGATGTCTTGGGTCTGGCTGTATGATTAGCTCCTTAACCTTAAAAATGCCAATATCAGGTCACATAGTATGTGCCCAACCTTATGCTCAGTAAGCATTTTACACACCTCAGCTCATTTATTCTTCACAACAATCGACTTGTCTTCATTTAATAATAAGGAAGCTTTAACTCAATGAGGTTAGATTACTTGACCTCACCAAATTACTAGAAGGTGTCTCTGGCAGAGCCGGAACTCAACCCAGGATCACAATACCAAGCTCAACACTCCACGTTTCAGTTTCCACAGCTTGCAACAGATAGACTCCTGCTAGCTTTACATGTGGGTGGGAACATCAAATCAATTAGCATGTGCAAAATATCTTTGTAAATTCTAGTACACTTTAGTAAATACATGATGTTTTAGACAAGTTGTAAACTTCATTTTAATTTTAATTTTTATTTTTTTATAAAACGGCCATCGATTGATTGAATGCTTAGAAACCTGAATGCTCCATATTCTAGTGAGGCCTGAGAAGTGCTTTTTCTTTTATATTTTTGTGGACTTTTGTGTTTGCCGTTTATTTTTTTAATCTGGGTTTCCTCTCCTGAGTCCTATCTAAGGTGATCTGCTTAGGATAACACATTTTAGTCTGCCTCCAAGTCTGTTATTTTAGAGCTGTTATTGATAAGCTGGGAGCTTTTCAGGATGTCTCGAGATGGTTCAATTTCAGACTAACATCTGTGCCAGCAGTCAAGAATTGTAACTTCAAAATGTCTTCATAGATACACAGCCCCAATTAAGGTCACATCCCATAGGAATTTGGGGCTATCTTTGTCTCATTTTTTACTGTGCTCAACATTGTAAACAATTTAGAAAAATTGGGGATTAGCCAGATAATCTAGAACTAAAGAATTGCATCCTTGAATTGAAAATACTAGAGGCCCGGTGCAAGAAATTTGTGGACAGGTAGAGTCCCTAGGCCTGGCCTGCAATCAGGGCCAATCAGGGCCTTCCTTCCCCTGGCTGCCAGCTGCCAGCCCAGGTCCTTTCTTCATTCTGCACCAGTCCCTGGTGGTCAGTGCATGCCATAGCAAACAGTCAAACTCCTGGTCTGTCAAACCCGCAAGGGGATAATTTGCATATCAGCCTTCTATTTTATAGGATGCCAGGGAGAATAGGTTGATTTGAATTAAGCAGATAATTGATGCAAGGAGTTACAAGACAATACTTTCCTTTTCAAATTTAGACTAGCAAGTGCCATCTGTAAGCATTTCAGATACATTATTGATTGATTGGAAAAGTCCATAGAAATGCACAAATAATCTATGTTTAGTCTAACTAGATTATAAAAAACTCAACAGCACATGAAGATACAGCATATTTTAGCCTAGCTTTCCCTAGGTCCTGAGTGGAAGGCTTAGATGTTGATGGCACTCCGTGCAGAGCAAGCTCATGGTAAACTTGAGAAAAACCCAATTTGTGGTGGATTACATCATCACTTAGGAAGAACTTAGGTAAGCTGTCTGCTACTTCCATTTGAGTGAGTGTTGACTCATGAGTGTTGTAGGCTTTTCTGGTTCAGTTGTGATCAGCCAAGCAAGGCCAAATCCTTATCCAGGGAGGGTATATAAAGGGTTATAAGTTTACAAATGATATAATAAATTCTACCCAGTTAATGTACATAGCTACCATTTATTCAGCAATTTCTAAGAAGAAGAAAAAAACATGGACAAATAAGGACTAAGCTCAATTAGAAGAGAGTTAACTTCTCATCAAGTTACTCAATACTACACTGGCATGATCCTCTTTGAGTTGATCATTGAAAATGGAAGGATTAGATGGCCAGAAAGAAGAAAGGCCAAACAAATTGTTTAATCCAGACCAATAGTATAGGAACTTAGACTGAAAAGAACTAGAGTGTGGTTGGAAATTGTTAAACCTGTTTTCTCTTTTTTAAAAAAATGTTTTTATTGTTTTCAGAGAGAGAAAAGGAGAGGGAGAGAGAAGGATTGAGCCCACAACCTGGGCATGTGCCCCAACCAGGAATGGAATCTTGATGTGACTTCCTGGTTCATGGATCAATGCTCAACCACTGAGCCACAATAGCCAGGCTCACCCTGTTTTCTCTTGTTTAAGTATTTGATTTTGCAAAAACATTTACTCCATAACAACTTCTCAGTTTTCTTCAGAGTGTAGCATTGTCTTCATTGGAGTCTGGTCCACACTCCATGCTGAGATTTAGATTTTGGCATGTGTGGTGAGATGGGTCTGACAGAAATCTTTGCCTGAGACCAAGGAACCTTCTAGAGGTTCTGGGTGAGAATTTTATGTCAGATAGGCCTATATTCAAATCCTGGTACTGCCAAGTCCTTGAGCAGGTTACCTTACCTTGCTACGCCTCAAGTTTCTCATAATGATATAAACATTCATTCATCTAACAAATATTATATAATACTCTGTTTCAGACTCTGAAGATGTGGTAGATATAGCAGAGATCAGCACTGACAACACTCTTTTTTGCTTTCCTGGAGACAATATCTGCCTTACAGGATTTTGCTGAGATTAAAAAACAGTAAGCACTCAGCACAGTACCAAGCACAGAGCTAGTGCTTTATAAATGTTATTAGCTGTTACTGAGTTAGGCAGGTATACATGGTTCTGTTAGGAGGACTTAGTCATCATACAGGGAGTGCAATTATTATTATGTAATTATTAGTTGCATATGGACTGCACTATGGGTTTGTACTAAAACTCTAAATAGAAAAGAGAATCAGGAAACTTGACAGACATTAGAAGTAACCAACTCACCAGGAAACTTTGTTGAAGGCCATGTGGCAAAGTGGGACACACACACACAAAAAAGAGAATCAGTCCTTCTGCCTCTGCCTGAAACAGTGTAGCATTGTTTCCTTGGGTTTTGTAGTTGGTAGTGGCACTGATAGACAGACAGCAAGAGTGACAATGGAGGTACCAAAGGTACAAGGTCATGCTCAGAGGAAGCAAGTAGTGGAGCAAAAGAGAAGCAGCACTGATGCTCAGAAGATGTAAAGGTGCAGAGATAGGCCCTTCCAAAGAAGAGAGCCAGAACAAGTAGGGAAAAACATGGTCCTCTTTTTGTGATAACCAACCTAAAGTTGTCCACAAGTCACCAGTGTGGTTTGTGGAATACATGTACCAGGGAACACCTCTCCTCTCCAGAAGTAGAAGGTCTTCGAAGCAGAAAGAAGAAAGAGTATGCAAACTGTGCTTGATAGATCTGACAGGACATTGCCAGAGCCTTGGAGATGGATGTCATGATCGCAGCCTAAATGCACAAGCTGGCTATGCTGTTGATAAATGTTGTACACTGGCTATGCTGTTTATAAATAAACATGCTGAGAAGAGGTCTTCATTGGAAGATATGACAAGCCCTACAGTAAAATTATGGAATGCATTCATGTGGATGTGTTTGGAGCAACAGTATAAAAAAACGAACAATGAAAACTATCACAATGAATACAGAAATTGATGCCTGCCTTTGAATGAATATTTATCATAGTAAATAGTAAATGCCCATAATGAAAGAGATCAATTCTAGAGAAAAGTCAATATGGCCAGGCTGTGTGAGAACATTCACTTTAATGGTTCTCATTTTTTTATGTGTAAATTCTACTTCAAAAAAAGCACAAGAGCAATAAAACCACTTAGGCTGGCCCTTGGCTATTTGTCTTGCATGGTAGCTGTATTTCTGTGGCTCAACCTAATTTTTGGCCATGCAGAGGAACCGAAGTTTTGCTTCACGAACCCCAATAACTGCTTTGAGTTCTTCTATGGTGAACTGACCACTTTAAGTGCAGGTTACTTACAATCATGCTTGATTTGTTGTTGTTAGGATTAAGTTTATTCTTTCATCAAATAGTTATTGAATTCTTTCTATGGATGCAGCAAACACTGTGATAGGCACAGAAGATGCAGGGGTGAACAAGGCAGATAAGATTACATTTTATCTTTAGTGCCCTGGGAAAGGATTGGACCATATTAAGCAGTCTGTGAAATAATTTACTAACAGATTATTGGGTTTCAGTGTAGAGAATATGTTGATCAAAAAGTCCCTAACTTAATAATGGCTTAGTTAGAAAGTAACTTGCAGTTTAATTGCCAAATGAAATGTCAAAATTCATTCACTCAACAAATAGTTGTTGAACATTCCATGCTATGCATTGGGAATACAGAGGCAAATAAGATTTTGCCTTTGCCATCAAGAATCTCACAGTCCAGCAAAAACAAAAACAAACAAAAAAAACCTACAGAAATTAAACAAATAATCAATTGCATTTTGACTTTACCCAAGTAAAGGTACATGTGTTTCTACCTAGTTTGAATTTAACAGGAACTAGAGCAGAAATTTTCAATCTTTTTCATCTCATGACACATGTAAACTAATTAATAAAATTCTGAGGCACACCAAAAAATTTATTTTTTGCCAATCTGACAAAAAATAGGTATAATTTTGATTCACTCACACAAGATGGTTATTATTGTATCAAAGGCCCGATGCACAAAAATTCATGCAAGAATGGGCCTTCCTTCCCCTGGCTGCTGGCATCACCTTTGCTCAGGTTGGAGCTGCCTTTTCACTCGGGCCCATAGCCACCTTTCTGCCTTCCCACACTGCCCAGAGGCCCAGAGTGGGTGGGCGGTGTGGAATGCCTGCATCATTGCCATGGTGATAACCAAGCATCCCGCCCCACCCCTGGGTGCCAGCGTATGCAAATTAACCCACCATCTTGTGTGGGTTAATTTGCATACTCACTTATGATTGGCTGTTGGGTGTCATGAAGGTATGGTCAATTTGCATCTTACTCTTTTATTAATGTAGATTGGCTGTTGTCATTTTTCTATTTGACAAACTAAAGAAAAAGAGGTCAGAGATCCTCTTTTAAAATTTTTCAGTTGCTCACTGGTTTAAAATCTCTGAACTAGAGGATTGGAATGTGTGACTCCACTGAAAAGGCTCCATTATTTCCATAGTATCTACTAATAATCCAAAGCCTTTACATTCGGCCTTCTTTACTTCCAATGTGTGCAAAATCAAATCAAACTAGCTTAAGGCAAAAAAAATGTGTATGGGCAATGTATTGCTTGATGTAACTTAGAAGAGGCATGGCTAGGCTCAGTCTTACTTGCATAAAGAGTCAGTTAATGAAATTCAGTGCAATTTGAGAGCCTGGAAAATAAAGGCATACTTTTGGATAAGAAGTTACCACAAAACTTTCTAGATCCATAAATAAACTCTATCAGTATCCTTTGGTGATCTCTGATTTGTGCATGAATCAAGGAAGTTCAAACTTCTCACTGTAAAGCACCAGAAGGAAGACTTTAAAAGCTGAGCAGTTTAAACTGCTGCTCTCCACAGGGGAGATGAGTTGGGATTTTGAGTCTTATCTCAAATAAATACAAAGATTTAGGAGAAAAATATGCTGATAATGAGAAAAATTATATAAAAACCCAGAGCAGAAATGGAAAGCATAAGAACTAAGTGGAAAGTTTTAGAACTGCAAAGTACAGTACCTGAAATGCCAAATTTGTTGGATAGACTTGATGGCAAGTTGACAGATAAGAATATTAATAAATAAAAAGTTAACTTATTCATCAGGATCTGACCTATCTCATAGGGCCCAGTGTTTCCCAAAGTGTGGTATGCGTACCCCCAGGGGTACGGGAAGAGTTTGGTGGGGATATGCACTGTACCATGCTTAGCTGTGCCTAATTCTACATTCTCATGAGTACGAAGGGTACTCAGCGTTACAAAAATTATAGAAGGGGTACACACATGTCAAAAGTTTGAGAAACACTATATAAGCTATAGTTTATCACCTCTGACTTAAAACTTTGCCTCATATATTTTGTCTTCTTTGTTAGTCTTCACTAGTATATATTTAAACAGATATGTATATATGTGTGTATACATGTGTATATACATGTGTATGTTTCTACATAGCAAAAGGCTATGGTCAGATATCTAGCCAATCATATAAACAAAAATTGAAATAAATGCAGGAAACTTACATTTAGAAATTCTTGTAGATTTTATTAATATATCTGCATTTTACAGTACTTTTAGATTATAAATATTCACATACTTAGAGTTAGAAGGATGAAGAGTCTCTTTAGATCACATTTCATAAAATAAAAATTAAATATACATTTATTTGTGCTTAGTATAAGACTTTAAGATGAAATTTATCTATTTTGTCCTGATATAATGAAATTGAACAGAAACAGTATAGTACATAAATGGTAATCAAAAGACATCAATTTCAGCAAAAAGTTTGAAAACTGATCAAGAAAATGCTGGATATTTGAAATGTTCAATCTTATTGGTACTTCCTGGAGCCATCTTAATAGCTGTTTTATAGCAGGCTGGCATTCATGGTAGATGTTATAAGAATATCTTTTGATTTTAATAAAATTTAAAAACTAGGATAGTAAGTGTGGACTTAAACTTTGGTTTCCATGGGAAAAGCTACAATTTTATAATAAAAGTAACAAATGGTAGAACAAAAGAGCAGTGTAATATAATATAGTACAGAATGTCAATATTTACTCTAACGGAAAATGCAGAGGTTGGATTGATTTTTAAAAATTGCATATACAAATAAAAAGAAATCTATCTTCTTTCCATTATCCAAGAGCAAAGTAATTGTTATGAATGTAAAAACATTGGTGAGCAAGAATGCATTAGACTTGCACATTTATGATCAATTGATTTTGGACAGGCATGCCACAGCCATTCAATGGGGGGGAAATAGTCTATTTAACTAATGATGCTTCAACAACTGAATAGTACATGGAAAAGGATGAGATGAGATCCAGTCCTCACTTTATATACAAACATTGATGCAAAATTGATCAAAACCCAATTTTAAGCTAAATCTATAAAACTCTCAGAAATAAAAATAAGGGTAGATCTTTCTGAACTTTGTTTTAGGAATCGATATTCCTAGATATGACACCAAAATCACAACAACAAAAGAAAAACAGATAAAGTATACTTCATCAAACTAGTTGACCAGGACAAAAATAATAGTAACCCCACCAAGGTGGCTATTAACTTGAAGGAATGTGACCAGATTCACGAGGTATTCAGGGAGCAACATTAACCAAGTTATTTGAACTTGAATTAGCTTAGATGTTTTTAAAAGCCTTTGGTTAGCAGCATCAAGTAAGAGGCAGAATAAGGCCCAGCCTGACGACTCCCCTGCAGAAAACAGTCACAGGTATACCTCAGTTCATTGCACTTCACTTCCTTGTGGTTCACAGTCATTGTGTTTTTACATTATCTAAGGTTTGTGGCAACCCTGATTGGAGCAGGTCTATTGGTGCCGTTTTCCCAACAGCCTATGCTTACTTCGTTGCCTCTGTGTCATGTTTTAGTAATCTCGCACTATTTCAAATGTTTTCATTATGATTTTATGCGTTATGGTGATCTGTGGTCAGTCATCTTTGATGTTGCTATTGTAGTTGCTTTGGGATCCCATGAAACACACACTCATAAGTCAGAAATCTTAATAAAAATAGTGTGTGTGTTCTGATGGCTCCACCATCATCTCTTCCTCTCCTCAGGCCTCCCTGTTCTCTGAGACACACTAGTCCTAAAATTAAGTGAATGAATAACCCTACAATGGCCTGGAAATGTTCCATTGAAAGAAGTGTTGTACCTCCTCACTTTAAGTCAAAAGCTTGAAATTATGAAGCTTAGCGGGGAACACATGTCAAAAGCCAAGATAGGATAAAAGCTAGGTCCCTTGTACCAAACAGGGAGCCACACTATGAATGCAAAGGGGAAATTCTTAAAGGACATTAAAAGCACTACTCCAGTAAACACATAAACAATGGGAGACTGAGACAGCCTCATCGCTGATATGGAGAAAGTTTGAGTGGTCTGGATAGAAGATGAAACAGCTGGAACATTCCCTTAAACCCAAGCCTAATCCAGAGAAAGGCCTTTCTCCAATTCTCTGATGGCAGGGAGAGGTGAAGAAGCTGCACAAGAAAAGTAGGAAGCTAGATCACGCAGGGGTCCTCAAACTTTTTAAAGTGGGGGCCAGATCACGGTCCCTCAGAGAGCTGGAGGGCTGGACTATATGAACTACTAATTTCTACTGTAACACCTCGGCTGCGCTCACTGCCCAAAAAACCTGGCGGGCCGGATCAGACTCTTCTGCGGGCCGCACGTGGCCCGCGGGCCGTAGTTTGAAGACGCCTGTATGGATCTAGCTTCTAACTATCCTCAAGGAAGTCCTGGTTCTCTGCATGGATGCTTCTTTCAAAAAGGCTCAGTTACATTTTCACTTTCTTTGTAGCTCCCATGTACAGCATTTTTATCTCTGGAAATGTAACTAGCATTGCAGTGGCCCCCTACCCTCTCCCATTTCCTTCCAGGAAGAAATAGATCATCTCATCCATCACATAACCCTTTGGCCTTCTGAGTAACCCTAGCCCTGCAGCACTGGGCCTGCATCCAAGGAAGCAGGGTTTGGACATCTGCTGGGTGTCTTTGACCACCCGCCAGATAGGATGACTGAGAATGTGGATTTGCTTTTTAGAGTTTAATTACACAAAGAGTTAAGTTATTAACCTTCTGCAGCAATCAACTTAAAATCAAGTTAGTGTAACTCCTAAGGCTAGAATAACATAGCATGGAAGGGCCCATCAAAGCTAATAAATTGTAGAAAAAGGTACATTTTCCTTATCAGAAAGAAAAAAAAAAGAGTGTGAGAGAGAATCAAAACCCCATGGCAAAACACTTATTTTAGCTTGCCAGATGGGGATTTAAGGTCCCGGGGGTAGGGACCAAGCTGTGGGGTGCCTCCTCACACTAATGAGGTTTGCCCTAGAATCTGAGGAGACAGATGGAGCTGCAGGTTGGAACCCCTTGGCAATCTCCCTGGGAGTTCATGTGATCTCATTGGTCCAAGTCCCCCCTCTGGCCACTCCCCTTTCTCTTCCCAACCCCTCCCTCCTTTTTTTGTGTTTGTAGCTTTGGTAATGCCCTGTGTCCCAGTACATGTTTTCCCCTGCACACTTCCTCCTTTTCTGGCCTCACATAATTCAGTTGCTCCTTTCTTTGTGTGCCTTCTGTCTTACCTGCCCCCAGCATTTGGATTTGCAATAATAGCTCCCCCCATCTCGATCCTTTCTGACCCCATTAAATTTCTATTTATTCAGAAAGAGACCACATATGAATTCACGAGAAGGAAAGGAAGATGCTGTTAGAAATTCTCAAATCTGTGTCTGGTACTCAATTTAAGGATTTTTTTTTTTTTTCATACTGGAAAAAATAAAAAGGGAGGAAGTACTTTGGTCATTTGAGGAAGTTGAGGTGTCTTCTGGCCCTTTAGAACTCCGCAGATCACAGCTAATGTGGATGATATAATCTCACATGGTGAGAAATTAGTGGATTTCCATGAATCATGACAGATTCATTAAGGAGAGGGTAATTCCCAACACCAAGCATTGTGCCAAAATCATGTGGTTCACTAGTGTGAGGATCTGGTTATCTAGCCTTTCATATGGAAGTGCCTACAAGCACCAATCCCACTAGAGCAATGTAGACCCCAGAGACCTCCTATGCACTGTTCCATCTTCCTCCTGCCTAAAGGAAGTCCACCTAAGAATATCTGAAGTGTTGTAGAGTATAAATTCAATAGTATAGTATTCAGCCAGCCAGAAAAGAAATCCTTCACTTACTATGATGTGAGTGAGCCTTGAGGACTTTATGGTAAGTGAAATAAGCCAGTCACAAAAAAGACAAATACTGTATGATTCCCCTTACACACAGTAACTAAAGTAGTCCACATCATAAAAACAGAAAGTAGAGTGGTGGGTGACAGGAAAAGGGGGGAGAGGAAATTGGAGGGTTGTTCTAAACGGATATAATTTCAGTTTGCAAGATAAAAATATCTGGAGATTTGTTTCACAATGATGTGAATATACTTAACATTGCACTTAAATATACACGGAACTTATTCATGTAAAAATGGTTGATAAGTCCTAGTCTGTTTTGCTCAGACTGAAGGGTCCCAGGTTTGATTCCAGTCAAGAGCATGTACCTCAGCTGCAGGCTCAATCCCAGGCCCTGGTTGGGGTGCTTGCAGAAGGCAACCAATTTATGTGTCTCTTTACATTCTCAATTCTATGTAAGTGTTCTCTTTACATTCTCAATTCTATATATTAGGAGGAAAATTGCTACTGAATCAGTTCCCTGGATAATAATGTTCCTTGTGCTTAGTTTCCAGAGAGATTCTATGAGAGTTACTGCATAATTCTTGGCTAAAGAACCACCCCACCTTTGCAGAGTACACAAGTGTGTGCTTCTTCAAAATTAGAATTAATATGTGATGGGACATTGGGATTTTTGAAATTAATCAAAATCTTAATTGTTGAATCTGTAAAGGTTACAGGCCTATGGCAAAGCATGATGCAAAAAATGAGGCGTTTAAGCACAAAGACTTCAGTTATTTGGATGGAGGTTTCTATTGCAGCTCAGCCACTTATTATTTATGATATTGGGGAAGTTCCCAACTAGTTCTTTGTTTATAAAATACAACATAAGAAATGCTTCCTTAAGCTCTAAAGAGATCTAAGAGGAGCTAAATGGTGCGTTCAGCACAGCACCAGGAACGTGCCAGCCCTGAAATGAGGGTGAGATGCTTTGCCTGTGTTGGCCTCCTGGTCTCCTGGCCCCACAGCCCATTCCCCGCTTGGTGGCCAGAGTAGTCTTTGAAAACTTAAATTACTTCCTATTACATGGTGTTGTAAAAGCTTCCAGTGACCTTCCACTGCTGTGAGGAGGCCATTCAAAGAAGGGGTGTTTGGGTTTTTTTTGCCTCTTCTCAAACCATCCTCCCTCTCATTAACTGTGCTTCAACCATGCGGCCCTTCTGTTTCCTGCCTGCACAGGCTTCCTCTCCTCACCCAGGCCTTTGCACTTCTTCCCTCTTCCTGGAAGATGCCCATCTTTGCTTGATGACTCTTTCTTATTTGAGGTTCTATGTCACCTCCTCAGAGAAGCCATCTCTAGCCACTTTATCCTTCTTTCACTCTATATACCGTTATTTGATTTTATTAACTCAGTAACTCTCATCATCATTTGTAATTACTGTGGGGATGGGTTTTTTTTTTCTTTTCTATTGTCTTTTTCTCCCAACTAATATATAATTATGAAGATATCTTTTCTATGCAGTTCAATGAATTCCCATTTCTGCTTGACAGATAGCAGGCTGATGGGATGGAAGGTGAATGAGACAGAAAGCCAGAGACCAGGACACAGGTTTTATTAGAGGAGCAGGAACCTTGCCGGGCTGCCTCCCAAAGGAAGAGAGCACATGTGCAGGGGTGGAAACGCTTTTTGAGGGGAGGAAAGGAAGGGGATGGGGCTCAGGGTACTTGGCACATGCTGATTGGTGGTTTCATATAAGGCACATGATTTGTCACTTAGGGACTTAGGAATGGGGGTTTAGGGTATTTTGCAGGTGCTTATGGGTGGTTCAATGTACAGTCCATATAAGGTGCTTGGTTAGATGCTCAGGAATGTCTGTGCTGCAGGTGCAGTTTACCTCATTCTCCATCCATCAGTAGGGGGAAGGGAGGATCTATCAGAAGGAAGGGAGGAAAGAAGGAAGGCAAAAATATGCCACCAGTTGGTGCAGTATATGGTAACCGTGCGGTAGGGAAATGATATAAAACTCTACATGACAAAGAAAATATCACCCAAAAAAAGGCTGATGTAGCCTCCTAATGCAGCTCTAAAAAAAACAGGACATTGAAAGAGAAGTAGAAATGTGACAGAGGGAAGAACTTTTAGGGAGTTGTTTAACCTTCAAATGTCTGAGTTTTTGGGGTGGAGACAGGCCTGCCCCTCATGCATGGGATGTTCTGGAGCTAGAGATAATGCCTAAAAGCTGCTGAGTGCTAATTAACTCTGTCTGGGCCCAGGAAGCCAGCAGGTCTGAGGGGCTGCATGCAAGGTCTGTAGCTGAAAATACTTCTTGCCAAATGCCTGGAGGGGCTGATAAGGGGAATGACTGCATTCTGGAAATTAACATATTCTAAGCAGGTCAGAGGCCTGGTTGTTGAAAACAGTGGTACAGTTGGAAAGAAAGGTAAAGCTAGCCCCAGTTTAGTTACCATGCCTAAGGAATGAAACTGAATTCCTTGACAAGGACCGTTGCCTTGGAGTCAGCAGTGGGTGGCAGTTGAGTTTGATTTTGAGGGGTAGCTACTGGCAAAAATAGGGATTAAAAAGTACGCTTGTATTTTTTGTGCTGACTTCTTAGTTCTCTTCACTTTGCCCTCTCCTATTCGAGCTGTGACTTCCACGCTTATTTTTCCTCTTCTCTTGAAAAGCAAAGTATTTCTGCTACCCCATCTTATATGCATTCTCTGGATGGTCTCCTAAGTACCACATCTCCCAAGGACATCATAGTTTAGGAGAATGATCACTGAGCTAAACATCAGAAAAGATAAGGATTCTGGTTCTGGGCCCCATGCTGTAGGAGTATTAATTATGATTTCTTTGATAGAAATTCACAGCATTCCAGATCAAAAGCTTAAGAAAATCATTGGCTTACATAATTGAAGTTCAAGGGAGGTGCAGACTTGGCAGGGAATTAGCATCAGCAGCAAGCTTGGTCTTCTTTTCATCTCTCAACCCTCCTTCTTTTGACCTAATCCAAACTCTAAATCTTTTTCATTAGATAGTGTTTTATTATTGACTACGTCTGATGGACTATTTCTGGTAGCCAAGGCTGGGACTGGAAAAATCTAGGGGCAGAAATATAATATTGGGGACCAGCTATAATTGTAAGAAATATGAACCATGCTCTGTTGATTGTGATTGTTTTGTTCTGATGAGAGTAAGCACATTCTAACCTGGCTGGGAGTTGCATGTGGGACCTGGGAGCTCACCTGGAAATGTAGCCCATCCTCTCCATCCAGGAGCTGCCTTATCACAACTTGTTGCAGAAACCAGAGCTTTTTGCATATTGCCAGTCCCAGCCTTTACATACCTGTAGGTCTTTGCAAATTTCCAGCCTGCATTACCTGTAAACTGCCCATTTGACATCCTCAAGACCACAAGAAAGGAGGGAGGAGATATTTATCAAAGAAAAGGATGTTTGTAAGAAAGACCACCACCTTTTCTATTATTTCCTTATTTGTAAAATAATTGCATTTAGTAAGATTCCAAATGTGGATATATTCTGAAAACCATAAACCCTTTCATCAATGAAAGCTGGGGTGGTCATATAAAAACATCTCTTTGTTTTAAGTTTCCAGAATCTTTGCTATGCAAGGTATAAGTGAAAGATGAAACGGAGAGGGGGCCGGAGACCGGGATACCAGGACACAGGCTATTGAACAGAAGAGTACCGCTGCCCGCTGCTTTCCAGAGAAAGAGGGTGAGGGCCATGTTCATGCGTCTTTTAAGGGGAGGAAAGAAAGGGGACTGGGCTTAGGGCACTCAGCACATGCTGAGTGTTTTTTTCATGTAAGGCCTATGATAGGGACCTAGGGATTTAGGAATCAGGGGCTTAGGGTATTTGGCAGGTGCTGATTGGTGGTTCAGTGCTCAGGAATGTCTGGCTGCAGGTGGAGTTTACATCTGTCCATCAATAGGAGGAAGGGAGGATCTATCAATCAGTTGGCTTGTAGGGCTGCTGGAAAGATTAAGTGGAACTGTGTCTATGAGAGCATTTTACAGAATACCTAGCAAGAAGCTAGTTCCCAGTGTTAGTATGTCTCCCTCGTGCTAGACTATTTGCCAAAAGTTTTACTTGAAGAGAAGAATCTAATGGTTAAAATTAGTCATTTCTTCCAAGCAACAAAGACATTTGGGAATGAGTAGGTAAAACTTCCAGTATTAGTTAATGTGTGTGTGTGTGTGTGCGCGCGCATGTGCGCGTGTGTGAGTGTGTAATTATATATATATTTACTCTGGGTGAAATCATTAGAATACAAAATTAGTGGATATGTTTGTTTGAACTGGGTGGTATTATTATTGTTATACCTTGACTAGAATGAATATTATGTTTATTTTTTAGGTAGCAATAGAGTAATATAAAATATCAGGGAGCTCTTTTGTTTCACCTGAGTATTAACTGCCCTGGCTTCTAGATACATTTTGTTTCTATCACTTACAAACCACTATAACTCTATAAACATTACCCTTTCTGGATGGAATTACCTATAAAATAATTTGTTATGTAATTTTGCCAATTATCAGACTAAAGCATACCCATTAAGGGCATTTACCTTGTAACTTGTGATGAGAGACTGGGTGAAATAAAGCATGAAATATGATTATTGCAGCTGAGGCTATAAGATACAAAGCCACTCATTTATTTCAGGACTGGGAATTAATTTAATGGGATATGTTAACTTTAGAAAGAGGATTACCACAGAGCACAGATTTTTTCTGCTACCTCTTTTAGACTCAGATGATTTCCCCTCAAGAATCCAGTCTTTATCCAGTTCCATAACTGCCCTGCCCCACCATCTGTTTCCTTCCCTACCTTAGACCTCCAAATTCTAATGCTCTGGACCTCTGCTTCTCACTAGATTTGACCATTCAAAAAGCAGCTTATTGAAGGAGTTCAGGACATGACTCTGGAGAAAGAATGCCTGTCTCTAAATCCTGACTTTGCCATTTACTAGCATTAAAACTTTCCGGGACTCAGTTTCTTCATTCTGTAAAATAATGATAGTAATGATAGCAATTAACTCACAAGACTGTTATGAGGATTAAATGACCTAACTGTGCATTAAGTGTAATTTTTCAATAGATGTTATAGTGGTTTTTTTATCACAAAGGCAATTAATAACATTATGGAAACATGAAAAATAAAAAATCCTATATAATAAAGAGCAAATATGCAAATGGTCATCACACCCTTGTGCCCTTATGCTAGGGGACCTGAGACTGGGTGGGGGGATCTGAGGCTTTGCCCTACACCCCAGTGCCAGGGCTAGGGAACCTGAGGCCATGCCCTCCAACCCTGGCACCAGGCCAGGGGACCTGAGCCTGCACTGGGGGACCTGAGGCCTCACCCCCAAACTGGCACTGAGCCAGGGGACATGAGGCTGCATGCTCTTCCCAGTAGGATTTGACAGGGGACCTGAGGCTGCACCCCATGCCCTGCAGGGCTTGATGGGGGTGAGGCTGGTCAGGTCTGAGTCTCATGTGATTTCAAGGTGTGCATGGGTGGGCGGGGATTTGACTCTGGGTCCCATGGCCAGACTCTGACAGGAGAAAGATTTTCATATACATTTTACTAATTTTCTTTCATCTCTGACACTTCTATTATAGAGAAAGGGCAAATAGCAATATTAAAATATTTCCTCTAATTAATTCCCTTTTAATGTGCACAAATTTCAGACCATGGGCCATTAGTAAAAACATAATCACAGTAGCCTAACATAATCACAGTAGCCTAGTAGCCTAACCCATACCTAAAAACATAATCACAGTAGCCTAGTAGCCTAACCCATACCTAGCTTCTGAAAATAGAATTTTGTCTTCTGGATCTTTTCCATGGTATGGAGAAAACACAAATGTGATCATTATCTTTTTATACTTTTTTATTTAAAGGAAAATTTTTCCACATATCCTATATAATAAAAGGCTAATATGAAAATTGACCAAATGGAGGAACAACCGGTTGCTATGACACGCACTAACCACCAGGAGACAGATGCTCAACATAGGAGCTGCCCTCTGGTGGTAAGTGCACTCCCACAGGGGGAGTGCCACTCCACTGAGGCAGACCCCCCCTCCCAGTGCATGAATGTCATGCACCGGGCTACTAGTATAACTATAAAGATCAAAATGCACTTCCCAACTTGAGAAGATCTCTGTAGTGAAGTACCATATTTTCAGGCATATAAGATGACCACCCTAATTTTACAGTTAAAACATAGGTTTAGGCCTATATTCGCTGTATAAGACTACCCCCCACTTCCGAGGCAACACCAGTTCTTTTTTTAATAGACCGCCTCTCTGACTCTGGCCAATCTGAGCAGGCTTTTTTTTCATTTCAAAAGTCATTTTATACACCGGAAAATACGGTAGCATTTGTTAAATTTTAAGTGTATATATTGCAGGAGTTGAGTACTTCATTAAACCAGTAGCTCATCTTTGAGTCTGATTATCAGGTTAGGCCCATATTCTGTAGAGTTCCATCCATCCTATGGAGCACTTTGGATGAATTTATTATATTAGAATTGCAGGCTTGTGCTTTGAGGTCAGCCAAGCCTGGGTCCAAATCCTAAATCTGGAGGTTATGAACTTAGGCAAATGACTGAACTTCTCGGATGCCTCATCTGGAAGAATGAGGTTAATAACACTATCTCATTGTGAGAATTATAATAAATATAATAAATTACTCTTGTATTTTAGCTACTACAATGGACACTGATGAACTTTCCTGCAGGGAAAGTATAAGGAATAGTTGAATGCATTGATATTCTTTAGGCAGTCTGGGTATTGACTATGCTTCTCTCTCCTCGTATGTCTCAGGCCCACCACAATCAACTATTGCATTGATGCTAGAGAACAAGGAGCGCTCCATCAGTGTAAACTTTCCTTAAGTCAGACGTGCTCATTGACAAGACCCCAAGTCTAAAAAGGCTGTGATGTAAGATGAAGCTTTCAGATTCAGCAAAATCCCTTATGCATGGACAGTGTCATTGTCAACTGTGACCCCGTCAGACATTTTGGGCTACAGCATAGGTCAGGCTGCTATAAGAAAATACCACAGACTGGGTGACTTAAAATAAATTTATTGCTCTTAGTTCTGGAATCCAAAAGTTTAAGATATCAGCCAACTCGGTGTCTGATGGCAGACCTCTTCCTGGCTTGTGGATGGCTGCCTTCTCCCTGTGCTCATGTGACCTTTTCTAAGTGTGTGCATGGGGAATGTGGGGACACTGAGCTCCCCATGTTTCTTCTTATAAGGACACTAATCCCACCCTTATGATTCATTTAACCATGATTACTCTTTTATAGGCATATCTACAAATATAATCACATTTAAAGTTAGAGCCTCAACATATGAATTTTGAGGGACATGGGGGCCAAGGGAAGCCATAATGAATTATGTTACATCTGTTCTTCCCAATGAGAGTTATGTCAAGATCAGCTAAATAGTGGTGTGTGTGTGTGTGTGTGTGTGTGTGTGTGTGTGTGTGTGTGTGTGTGTCCTCTCCCTCCAAAGCCACCAGTGCAAGTTATTATAGGTGCCTACTGGTAGGTGTGTCTAGAAAGTCCAAGTGAACAGTCTCATCTCATTAAAGGCAAAGGCTGGGACTGGAAAATCTAGGGCTAAAATGATGCAAAGAAAGGTGGCAGCCCCAGTTTCTTGCTTTTCCCACCAAGATAATTCTCAAGTATGGCATTCAGGAGGTGGGAGCCACACCTCTGTTACTTGTTTTCTATTAAATAGATCTATGGAAAACTCTAATGACCCAGGATGTTAGAGTTCATTTAGAGGAGCATTACACATTGAGGTTTCCAATCATGACTTCTAAGAGTTTTCAAAGTAGCTTTCTTGCCTCTGCCTTGAGGACGTGTCTTCTTCAAGCTCACTCCTTGCTAATGTATGACACAAGACTTGAAAGTTCCTGGAGAGAAGTGATTAAGGAGCACAGGTCCCTTACTGAGAAAGACATTAGCACAATCTCTAAATTATGCTCTTTAGATTCACTTGATCTATGATATCTGTTATCATTTAATAAATATTGGGCTAGCTTAGGCTCTGTCTACATGTACTAGAAACATCTGTTGACATAATCCTTTAGGCAAGACAAAATAGATACTCTGGTAGTTCCTTCAAAATCTTTTACTTTTTTATTTTTTTCAAAACAGAATTGTGATTCAAGAAACTTAAATGGCATAATTATAAAGTGTGCATGGAGAAAGTGTTCATTTCTCCTTAAAATATTAATTAGGCCCTTCTTAATGTCTATTGCAGATCTCATTCTGAACTTGTTTTTCTTCCAACTGCCTCTTTTGATTATGCATAAATAGGATGAAATTACATATTATATATAAATATGTTCAGAAATTATGTGAGTAAAATGCACAATAGACTTCAGCATTCTTCTCATCCATTGATCAGATTAGAAACAAAATAAGCAATCTGCTCTCATCTTTGTATCCATCTGGTCTATTCCTTTTTCAGAGTAGCACTATGGAGCACATGAGGCAATAGAAAGAAAAGAATCAGTCATTTTAACCTTTACTGAAAGAAAATTTAGTTTCTTTGTATATTTCCTGAACAGGTGAATTCATCATTGTGGTTGCTATTATTATCACCATCTCTTCATTTTGCAGTCTCTTCTGTCAGCTCCTCACTTCAAAGTTTAAGATGGATCTCTAAATCCAAACTCTATTTTTTAATGGAGGAGTGAAAGGAAGAATGTTTAGTGGACAATTAGAAATATTATCATTATAGTAATGTTTGTCCATACCATAAATATTTTGGCCCCCCCTACCCCCCCCCCGAAGGTTCACAGTGGCAAGACTTTCAAAAAATGTCATTTTAGAACAGTCTACAAATCAATTTTCTTTCCTTATACTTTCAGGCTGTTGCTTGAAACTATGTGGGTATGCACCGTGAGTATATGTGATAAACAGCTAATTACCTGTCAGCATAGCAATGTTTATAGGAAGACTAGGAAGCTCAGGTAGCTCTGTTACCCAGCTTGAGAGAAGAAAACCTTCAAATGTCTACCTCTCAAGTCCTACAGGGATTTCTGGTAGCAATTTTAGGATGCTCTTCACTTGTCAAGTTCTTATGAAACCAATTTTGCTTCTTTTCTTTTAGTGGAGACTGTGTCAATTTGAGTGAGAGGTGGAGAGAATCAACTTGGAAGAAATTTTGAGATGCTAACACAGTAGACTCATGACTTAGCTCTGTGGAGTTCTGTTAGCAGCAGTTGATATAGCACTGGCCCAGTGAGAAGCCCTCTTCAAAGAGCTCTGCCTAGCCCCATGAATTCCAAACAATAACACACACACACACAAAAAAAAAAAAAACAAACAAACAAACAAAAAAAAAACCCTGTAGGTCACCAAGAAAACAGTACTTTATTCTTTCTACAAACATTTTTGAGCACCTATTATGGGTCAGCACTCTGATAGTCTAGGAGATAACATACATAGTGAACTGGATATTAAGTCCTTACTTTGGGAGAGACTTCCACTCATTCAACAAATATTTCTTAAGTATTTACCATGCTCTAAGCACTATGTTGGATGACGTGAGAATGATAAAGAGAGAAACGCAATCCAGATTTTGAGGAGAGATCAGCAGTAAGGAAAAACATCTAGGAGGAAGTTGGCCAAGAAAGGTGGGGAGAGTGGAAGAATGTGATAGGAAGTATTTCAGAGAAAGAGATAATCTTGTGAACAAGATTGGAGGCAGGTAGATATGGCAGATTCAGGGAAAAGTGCTGACTCTGCCTGAAGAGCAGAATTCAAGACAGGTGAGGCAGCGCCACAGATATGTAAGCAGGGTCAAAACATAAAAGGCCTTAAGTAAATTGTGGCGATTGTATTTTTGAAAAGACAACTGCAACCATATCTCCCATCTCACATGCTCTTTAAAATGTGACTTTCTCTTATTTCTTTCCATCAAATGGTGATGTGTCAGTGTGCTGCCTGCGAAATCCTGACCTTAGCTAGCTATATTATATAGCAGTAGCAAATAGACTACTTCTTAAAGAGTTTGTCCCTTTTTTCTGAGTGGGGAGCCCCTGAAGAGTTTTAAGCAGATAAGTAACAGATTCTCATCTTAAAAAGATCATTCTAGCTCTGATGTGTGTGAAACATTAATGAGGGTAAACTCCGGAGTCAAGAAGACCCAGTTGGGAAGCTACTGCACAAATTCAGGCAATTTGTAGAAGTGACCTGAACTTAAGTGATAGTAGAAGAGATGAAGAAAGTAATTTAAGAGTTGCACAGGAGCTAGAATCTATAGGGCCTGATGCTAGATTGGATGTGGCAGGTGGAGGAGACAGATACAGGAAACCAAGGGCATGTTAGGGTTGTTGTCTTGGTAACCAGGTAACTGGAGGTGCCTTTTATTTGGATAGGAACCATTGGAAGAAGAGTCATGCATTTAGGTGTAGGAATATGCTGGAGCGTCAGAAAGTGAGAGATAATTAATTCTTTGGGTGTCCTATGGATCCTTCATATTCCAAACTACAGTCAAAGATGTCCGGGGAAGTACTTTGTTGCACATGACATTTACAGATGTCTTCTTCTGTTCTCCTAAGTCAAAGAGCTAAAGGTGGAGCAGCCTATCTCAGAACCTCTACAAATTATTTGGAGGTGATTGATTGGTAAGCTCGTGAGTGAGGCCTGTCTCATTTCAAAGTCCTGAAACTTTGACACTGCAGGTGTCAAAGTGATGAGTTAGGTGGAATTGCAAATTCAGTCCAGAAGTCCAGGAGTCTAGCAGCAAGGTAAAACTTGCAATAATATATCATTTAAAAAGGGCAAGAACATAATTTAAAAAATAGACATCAGTCCTAGTGGATTATCAAAGTGTATAATATAAAGAAGAAATATGAGCAAGGAAATGCTTAGATACAAAGAAAAGAAAGAAATGGGAGATGCTATGGCATGGGTTACATGGGAAGGTGGGCTCTTGTATCGGGCTTTCTTGCGTTAAAGAAACTTGGTAGTTTGGGAAAGTTTTAAACTTTCTCCCCATCCATGTAGATGCAGAACTACCTAGAGAACTGTTTAGTCACAAATATGTTGATGTTGTCCTTATCCAAAAAGGATAAATGTTTTGGTGAGCCATCTAATCATTCTGTTCTATGAACACTCCTTCTGAGTAATAATAGAGATGGTGGCTCTTTCCATCATCTTGGAGCCCATGAAGGCTGCTGGGACAGGATTTCTAGAATGACAAGTATGTTTGAAAGGCCACTTTTGCCAACAATAAGTGGGATCTCTAGATCCAGAGAGAGCACACAACTCTTCTTAAAATTCAAGGTGTTTATACTCAAGGTAAAACTGAATTCTGTCTAGGCAAAAAAAGATGTGCTTACAAAGCAAATAAGTATACAAAGCAAAGAACAACACAGTGACTCCTGGTGGCAAATTTAATAAAGCCAGAGCCATCTGAGGAAAGGTAACTCGTGCTCAGGGAAGCAGTGCCATGGTCCATACCAAACTCTGAAGCAACCTTCCTGATAAGGCCATTGGGCACAGTATCCATGTAATACTGTGCCCTTCAAAGATTTAAACTTATTGAAAAGTAAATAAATAAAATGAATTTATTCTCTTGTTTTAAAAACGATATTAATGGTGATGAGGAAGTTATTGATGATTATGGCAGCTACCTCTCATTAAATGCTCACTAGATTTCAGGCAATGAGCGAAGTAGTTTATATATACACTAGAGGCCCGTTGCATGAAATTCGTGCACTGTGGGGTAGTGGGGTGGGGCAGGAGGTTCCTCAGCCCATCCTATGCCCTGTCACTCCAGGAGCCTTTGGGGGATGTCCATTAGACATCCTTGGTCCTCCAGCAGAGGCAGAAGAAGCTCCCACCACCGCCATTGCATTTGCTAGCCATGATCCCAGCTTCTGGACTTGTGGCTAAGCTATGCTCCCCCTGTGGGAGCACACTGACCACCAGGGAACAGCTCCTTTGTTGAGTGTCTGCCCCCTGGTGGTCATTGCACATCATAGCAACTGGTTGTTCCACTGTCAGGCTAAAACCGGCTCTCTGACACCTCCTGAGGGATCCCGGATTGTAAGAGGGCACAAGCCAGGCCAAGGGACCCCACCAGTGCACAATCAGGGCCAGGGAGGGACACAGGAGGTTGGCCAGCCAGGGAGGGACTGTGGGAGGGCTCCAGGGCATGTCCAGCCCATCTCATTCAGTCCTGATGGGCCAGACCCCAGTAGCAAGCTACTCTACCAGTCAGAGTGTCTACCCCTTGGTGCTCAGTGCACATCATAGCGAGCATTTGAGCAGCCTTTGCTTATCATTAACATATTACACTTTGATTTGTTGAATGGACAACTGGACACTTAGTATATTAGGCTTTTATTATTATATAGGATAGTTTATGTTTTAATCCTTTCATAAAATCTTACAGGAAGATACTATTATGATCTTTAGCCTATAGATGGGGTTCTGGATTGAAATGGCTCTTGATTGAAATGCTCTAATGTTCAGATTCCCAGCTCTGCTACTCTGTGGCCTTATAAACTCACCTGTGTGTACAAAGAGGATAATAACAGCATTTTCTCACAACTTTACTGTGTGAATTCCTAAACAGATACATAAAAACAAAAAACAAAAAACACTAGGCTGGCGCCTGGCACAGAGTAGAGCTCTGTGGGTGTGTGGCCTCCATCCTGTTTTACCTTCCCACTTCTGTTGGCTTGTGTTTGCCTTGTCTGTGACTGCCAAATTCCCTGCCATCCTTCAACCAGCAGGTAGTGTTTGAATACCTAACATATGCACAGTTTGTTGCTAACTATTGGAAAAAATGCCAAAAATAGATTATTCCTTTGATTGTTCCTTTGATAAATAAAAAGGGTCTTATCTATTAAACTAGAGGCCCAGTGCATGAAATTAGTGCACAGGGGTGTGTGTCCTTCAGGCCAGCCTCACCCTCTCCAATCTGGACCCCTCAAAGGATGTCTGACTGCCCATTTAGGGCCTAACCCGGTAGGATCAGGCCTAAACAGGCAGCCGGACATCCCTCTCACAATCCAGGACTGCTGGCTCTCAACTACTCATCTGCCTGTCTTCCTGATTGCCCCTAATGACTTTTGCCGGCCAGCCTGATCACCCCTAACCATTCCCCTGCCAGCCTGATTGATGCCTAACTGCTCCACCACCAGCCTGTTTGCCCCTAACTACCCTCCCCTCCAGGTCTGGTCACCCCTAACTGCCCTCCCCTGCAGGCTTGATTGCCCCCAACTGCCCTCCCTTGTAGGCCTGGTCCCTTCCAACTGCCCTCCCCTGCTGGCCATCTTGTGGTGGCCATCTTGTGTCCACATGGGAGCAGGATCTTTGACCACATGGAGGCAGCCATCTTATGTGTTAGAGTGATGGTGAGTTTACACATTACTCTTTTATTAGATAAGATAGCGACCTGGTGCATGGGTGGGGGCCAGCTGGTTTGCCCTGAAGGATGTCCTAGATCAGGATGGGAGTTCCCTTGGGGCATGGGGTAGCATGGGCAGGGGGCCTGTGGTGGTTTGCAGGCCGACAATGCCCCCTGGTGACCCAAGCAGAGGCCCTGGTATCTGGGTTTTATTTATCTTCTATAATTGAAACTTTATAGCTTTGAGCAGAGCCAAGCCTCCTGCTCGCTTGGTGGCCACAGCCATTTTTATTGGGATTTATTTATCTTCTGTAATTGAAGCTTTGTAACCTTAAGCAGAGGCCAAAGCAGGCCAGGGCTGCAGGAGCTTGGCTTCCTTCATCACCAGGGGCAACTCAAGACTCCTGCTCTCTCCAGCTCTGTGCCTGCCACCATTTTTAAAAAATATATATTTTATTGATTTTTTTACAGAGAGGAAGGGAGAGGGATAGAAAGTCAGAAACATTGATGAGAGAGTAACATCAATCAATAGCCTCCTGCACAACCCCAACTGGGGATATGCCCGCAACCAAGGTACATGCCCTTGACCAGAATCAAACCCAAGACCCTTCAGTCCACAGGCTGACACTCTATCCACTGAGCCAAACTGGTTTCAGTTCTGCCACCATTTTTGTTGGGATCTATTTTCTTCTATAATTGAAACTTTGTAGCCTTGAGTGGAGGCCTGAGCCCGCCAGGGTGTGCAGAAAGCTTGGCTTCCTTCATTCCTGGGGAAACCCAAGCCTCCGTCTCACTCTGTGGTTGGGTTAATTTGCATACTCATTCCTGATTGGCTGGTGGGCATGGCTTGTGGGTATAGTGGGGTGATGGTTAATTTACATATTATTCTCTTATTAGATAGGATAATATAGGGACCAATCTGAAGATTTTCTCCATTGTTACTAATTAGGAAGTTTTCTAGTAAAAAGATCATTGTCCTCTTTATGTATTCCCTCCCCCCACCAACATTTTCTTTTATAGAAAATACTGGGGGCCTCGTGCACAAAATTCATGCACAGGTAGTGTGTCTAGGCCTGGCCAGCGATCAAGGCCAATCGAGGCCTTCCAGCTGCCAGCTGATAGCTGGGCCTTCTTTCATTCCACGCCACCCTCTGGTGGTCAGCACACTTCATAGCGAGCAATCAATCTCCCAGTAGAACAACCTCCCATGGGGATAATTTGCATATTAGGCTTTTATAGATGATGATGATGATAGATAGATAGATGATAGATAGATAGATAGATAATGTTTAATATAATCTAATTAATATAATTTAAAGAGGACAGGGTCTATGAGTATAGAGTCAAATGTCAATACTGAAACTATAAGGACAACTTGGGGGGAGGGGAAAATAAATGCAAAATAAATTCACGTGTTTTGTTAAAAGTCTTTTAATGAACTTCAGTCTTGTGCTACAAATGTACCACTTCTGCCGAAACCAGTTTGGCTCAGTGGTAGAACGTCGGTCTGCAGACTGAAAGGTCCCAGGTTCGATTCAGGTCAAGGGCATGTGCATTGGTTGTGGGCACATCCCCAGTAGGGGGTGTGCAAGAGGCAGCTGGTTGATGTTTCTCTGTCATTGACATTTCTAACTCTCTATCTCTCTACCTTCCTCCTCTCTGTAAAATAGGGGTGTCGAACTCAATCAGAGAAGGGGCCAAAATCTAAAATCCAGCCTAAATCGCGGGCCGAATGGTTTACTGAACAGTCATAAACTGTCATTGTGATGGAAACGCAGCGGAGTGCAGTGATGACAGCGCGGTGCGGGCCACATTGCAAGGCCTGGCGGGACGGATTTGGCCCGCGGGCCTTGTGTTTGACACATGTGCTGTAAAATATCAATAAAATATATTTTTTTTAATGTACCACTTCCTAGGGCTTACTGAAGACAAATGGCCAGTCCATTCCCATATAGAAAGCATTAGGAGACCTTCCCTTTCCACTAAAAGCTCCTAGATTTTGACTCACAAGGGCTCTTCTTTTCACACAGTGTGGTTACAGGAAGTTAGCCCTGCAGAGTATTGTGCTGGATTCTTTCCCTAGGTGTTCTGCCCCATTAACCTTTGATTACACTCCCCAGTTCACCACTGACCCTCATTTTGCCCCAAGCATTATAATGCCAGCTCCAAATCCACCTATTCTCCACCCATCATGCTGCCTTGTTCCCCACTGTGTTAGATTTCATTTTCCTCATGATGAAGTCCCTTTTGAGGCCATTTGTTTGTTAGAAAACCTTTTCTAGGACTGTTTTATCAGAGGAGTTGTAATAACTTCTGTGACAGGAAGTGGTTGGTCTCTGTCCCTTTCCTTTCAAAAAGCTCATGTGAAGTTGGAGAAGTCTACCAGTTTCTCCCCAGTTCAGCTCAGATGCTGTCAATTTTGCACTACTTGGCTCTAGTATCCTGGACCTCTCCATCTGACCTTGGAACTCTTCATTGACCTTCACCTGAGAAGAACCAGCATATTCTTCCCCGCACAGAGAAAACTGCTCTAAGAAAATCTGTCGTCTTCAAGGAAAGCAGCTGGAAACTTTTAAATGGTAGCTTTTTTCTAAACCAAATGAATACTTTATAACTATTAAAACCAGAGAAAATTCCATGAATCTGAAAAACAGTAGGTTTTGAACAAGTAAAGGGTAATTCTGGTTTTAAAATTGTGAATTAAGTATATGGAATTTTCCTGAAGCTGAGCTTCCAAATAAATTCAAAGCATGTTCTAAAAGACAAACTTCAGAGGCAGATCCGCTAGGCTGTTTGGGAAATACCTTTATTCTTTTACCAAAACTGAGATGGACAGTCCTCATCACCAACAGGCAGAACGTTAGACTGAACGTAATTCAAATTGAGTTCATATTTTTTAGGCCAACTTGGCATGAGCTCTGTACCAGGCACTGTGCCCAGATTAAGACAGCAGAAAAGCCACGCTATTGAGCCTTGTGGACACATATTGGACAATTCTAGTAATTAAGTAAGTGAATCTGTAGAGATTCTGTAAAAAGAGAGCGGCTCTACCTTCCTCAAAGCATACTGGAAATTGTTACAATATTAGCAAAGTAAGTTGAGAAACTTTGGATTCAACAAGAGTAAACAGGTTTCTCTACTGTTAGGCTTTATAATATGCTTTGAGGTCTCCAAGATGATGGTAGAGAATGCAAAGTGGTCTACATGTGCTCACTGAGAAATGTTTATCTTTGAGGTATCTTTCAGTGCTATGGCATGGTCTTTGGGAATCACTGTATCGTTGTTTCCACCCCCTCTCCCCAACAGTAATATGTTAAGATAGAGAGAACAGTGCATGTACACACCCTGAGCTAGTCACTCCTGCTAGCAAAAGAGAAAGTACAGCAATATGCTAATGTCCATTGACTTCTTTGCCTCATTATGCAGTAGCTTTCGGGTTTTGATTAATGAAAGCATTATTGGAGACAACCATCCTTGGTTCTTTTTTGGGCATGCAGCACATTTACCCCTGAAGGTGGGCACATTCATCTTTTCCACTTTGTTTGTTTTCACTCTCCTTGGTCTTTATAAATGGCTACCTCTATCAGTTCTGACATAGTTTGCATTTGGGCAAATTTGACCACAGGAAACTACCCTTCAATGGAGGGGGGAGGGTGTCTATGATAAAGAGTACATATGACTCCTCTATACATGTGCTTGTACTCCTAACATACTTCTTGTCTGGTTGTGAGACCCAACTTGAATAAAGCCATCTATCCAAGTCTGTGCTTTAAAGAGATGGACTTAAGCAGCTTAAAGAGCTATGAAATGAATGCCTTTGTACTGTTACTTTGTTATATGGAAAAGGCAACAAAAAGCAAAATAATTATGTTTAAGGGAGAGGCAGAGAATAGAAGACCCAGCTCTGACTTTGGGAATAAGGACTTCTCTTCTTGGGGGAAAATGGGAACCTGGGAGTGTTGAAGTGTGAAGAAGTGGGTGCTGCTGTAAATCAGAAAAGGCAAGATGTGGGAAGAAATGGATCATCTAGACTAGACCACTTACATAAAAACGTGAACAATCTAAGGCTTCCTGAGTGAGTGTGGGGAGAATGCCTGAGATCACTCATAATCCAGAGACCAAGAGGTCCCATTTTGTTGACATGAGAGACCCAGGTTTTTCTCTCTTCACTTCCATCGATGCTTTCTCATTTTCGCGGCTGTCATCACCATCTATCTAGTTGGGAAATCCTAAACCAAGGATTTATTTTTTATTTATGTCTTTTCCTTAGTGCTTCCACACAATCCATCCTCAAGCCTGTTGTGAGAGGCATCTCTCACCAACATCAGACATGTGTCACCGAACAGCCCCCTGAGTCGGTGGGAAAGGGCTGTCCCCAACCTCAATCTTTATCTTCTCATATAAATGTATATATACGAGCGACCTTGATTAAATTGTGAAAAGTGAATGTATTAGAGCAATGAAAGCACGCACCTTTATTAAGGAAGCAAATCTCTTTGATGTCATCGGGCTTGGGGCACAGATGAGCTTTTCCAGCTAATCCAGAAAAGTTGGGGTCCAAGGCATTATATACCCTTCTGCCTATCGATCTCAAAATTCCTCTGCTGACTACTTTGGTAGAGATTAATTCTCAAGGTCCCTTTTCCTTTGTTGCAGCCTTCCCAGACTTCACGAGAAGCACCTGGCAGTATTATCTTGCCAAGCTTTGAGACTGCGGGCTTCTCTGCTTAGGGACTAAAACTGCCCTTTTCTTTTTCTTTCCCCTCCCCCCTCCTTCCCTGCACTCTCTCATTAGGAAGGCTTTTAACCATCTGCTCTCAAGTGTCCTTGGGTTTGGGCAAGATAATGGCTTGTTATTTACTAGCCTGCTGCAAATTGCCCACACTGTTTGGCCTTGTTTTAACTTTCTTGTCTCAGTCTTCTGGTTCCTCTGGCCCTGGAATTTTCCTAGTTTCTTTGTATCCTGTATCACTCCTGCTTCAGCTTTCAAAATACACCCTTCAAAATATAATCGCCTCTACTAATAACACCATGTTGCCTTTCTTTCTTAGACTCTTCCCAGGTGGTCTCCCTGCTTCTATGCTTGATGCTGACAATCCCTACTCCACCTAAAATGAGTGACATTTTTAGAAGTTTAAGCTACCCAGCCCTTAGACTGTCATGAGATTTTACTCTTGCTCAAAGTCCACGATCTGGCCCTTGACTTCCTGCCTGACATCATTTTAAGTCTTAGAACCACGGTGACCTTCTTTCTTTTCTTCCAAAACGCCAACCTCATCCCCACATCAGGGCCTTCACCATCGCCATTTCCTCTGCTTGGAATGCTCTATTCCTCCTGGACCTTGCATGGTTGTCTCCTTATCATCACTGAAGTCTCAATTCAGAAGTTTCCTCTTTAGAGAAGTTTTTTCCTGACCTATAAGCTTCCCTACCCCCATCCCAGAGTCATCCCTACTACACAAACCTGTCTTCTGTCTTTGTTTTGATAAACAGATCACTCCTACCCACAATTAAGTTTGTTTTTCTTTTTTAAGGTTTTCCTCTTCCCCACTTGTCATTAAAATATGAGCTCCATAAGAGCAGCGGCTTGTTCATCACATTCATCCCTGTAGCCTTGGAGCCCAAAAGATTACTGAATAAAATATCCTGCTGGTTAAATAAGCACACAGATAATTACACAGTAAAAATCAATGATGTTCTTTGTTAAACATCATAAGTCTTAAATAAAAAAAAAAAAAGTGAGAAAAAGTTTACAAAAGATTATTAGTCTTTGGGCTGCTACAGAAACACTAAATTTGAATAGGGCAAACAAGACCCAGAGTAGTTACAGATCCTAACTAAAGTTGTTCCATCTAGTGCTTAAGGGTAACAGGTGGTAAATCGTGGTTAAATAGGCTATAAATTGACATTTATCTGATAGGAAAAAAATGTATTTCTTCAAAGAGATGAGTCTAGGAGTTGATGGGGAGAAAAATGTGGGACTCAAGTTGGAAGATATTATTTTGCTAATACTAGTAGTCAAGCCTTCTAACAGCACAGCCTCAGTTTCCTTATATGTTATGAAACTATTTTACATGAGCCATGAGAAGGAATATTATGAGAGATGTCTGCCTCATTTTTCCTAAAATTAAATAAATTTATTTTGACCTGTGAATATATTTTGTATATAGAAGTTCTAAATGTATATCAAAATTGATATTTTTAATTGTTATAATCAAGATAATTGGTCTTATAGAATTTTTTATGAATTCACACCAAACATCTATTGACTACTCGCCATGCATAAAGTATTTTAGTATATAGGAAAATAACAGGATTTTATTTAAAACATGGGGTTAGCCAATAAGAGTGGGCAAAGGAGAAATTTTGAGTACATATACTGAAAATATATGGAGATGAAGAATAAGAGAGGATGGTGTACAAAGAGTTTCTTCAAATATTGGGAGTGAGTCACATAGAGAAGAGATTCAGCCAGCTCTGTGTTGCTGCAGAGAGCAGAATGAGAACTCAAAAGTATAATGCCTTAGGAGGCAGATATCAGAAGCGGCACTCTAACCAAGTACTTGTAACAGTGACAGCTGTCCCACATTGGATCAGGTCACTTTGAAGATCAGGGAGAACTCCATTACTGGAACTATTCAGAGAACAGTTGTAGACACACAAAAATGTGCTGGCAAATGTGTAGATCTAAGTCTCCAGAGAGGGTGAAAAATACAAACAAAAAAGCCCTGATTTGTTGAGCTTACTAATTTCCATGGTGTAAATATTCCCATCACTCCTGACTTCAGACTAACGTTATTAAAAGTTGACTTAAAAAGAAATCAGCACATTCCATTCTCACAAGCTTGTCTGAGACAGCTCTGGTACAACACTGGATATGGCCCAAACTCTCTCAGCTGCAAATTACAAGAACCTGCATTCAAATATATGTTTATAAAGAGAGGAGCAGTTTTGGTACACATAACTGAGAAGTTGAAGAAAAGGGTTGAGTATATCCTGGTGTTGCTGGATCCCAGTGCTCATGAGTTGTGTCAGGAATTTTGCTGCTTTCCTTCATTCACATATTCATTGATTGGTTCAAATATATTTATTGAACACCTACACTGAGTCAGGTACTATCGAGTGCTGAGTAGCTAGTGGTAAAAGACATAATTCTGCCCTCATGAAGTTCTGGTGGTAGAGACAATCAGTATACAATGTCAGAGGGAGCAATAAGTGCTATGAAGGAAACAAGCCTAAAGAACGAAGAATCATGGACCTATTAAAAAATCATGATGGTGTGCCGAAACTGGTTTGGCTCAGTGGATAGAGCATCAGCCTGCAGACTGAAAGGTCCCAGGTTCGATTCTGGTCAAGGTCATGTACCTTGGTTGTGGGCACATCCCCAGTCGGGGCTGTGCAAGAGGCAGCTGATTGATGATTCTCTCTCATCGATGTTTCTGGCTTTCTATCCCTCTCTCTTTCTCTTTGTAAAAAATCAATAATAATAATAATAATAATAATAATAATAATATATTATATTTTTTAAATATATATATTTTAAATATATATATATTTTTTTATTTTTTTTTTTTTAGAAGTCATGGTGGTGATGCTGATTAGAAGGTGAGCTGTGTGAATACCTGGGGGAGCACAATAAAGTAAAATGAACAGCAAGTTTACAGGAGCTGAGACTGAAGCCTGCTTTCATAGTTGAGTTGAGTTCAGTGTCAAGAAGTTCTGTATTAACCATATAGAGTCAAGTGAGTGAGAGGAGATCAGTAGGAAAGAAGCTTTGGAAAGAAAAGGACCAAGATCTTAAAATTAGAGTTTTATTACAAGACATTGGAGGCTTTAGGACATTAAATGCCTTGACCTAACCTATGTATTAAAAGAATTCATCTACCTCCTGAGAAAACTGTTGTCAGAGGGGGCAAGAAACTCCAAGAAGCAAGGAACTAGTTAGGGGACTATGCTTATAGCCCAAATCAGAAATGCTGCTGGCTGGGACTCTGGTAAAGATATAAAGGTGGAGAGAGGTGGCCAGGTCTGGAACTTAACCATGGACTAGTTATGTAGTAAAAGAGGAAGTGGAATAAAGATTGACTTTGATATTTGGGGGCTTAAACAGAAGATATCCATGTATGTCTACTTTGAGATTCACAGAGATGCATATTGTACTATCTCAAGGGAGAAGTAATAGCAAAGTGTAAAAACCTGGGACCTAGCTATGAATGAAAGGTATTTAAAGCCATCAGCAGTAGCAAGTGTAAATAGCAAAGAGGATCTAGGACTGAATTCTACTCTAAAAGAGGAAGCATATACAGCCAGGAAAAAGAAGAGATGAGCAAATGACACAGGAAAAACAGATGTTCTGAAAGTCAATGAAAGCAAATCTGTCAAGATATAGGAGTGATCATTAGAGCCAAATATTACTGAGCTATTGACAAGCCAAAAGTGATTTCAGTGGGATGATGGGGTAATAGTCTGGACTGGTGAGGGTTAAAAGCAGACAGGGGGCATGTATAATACTTTGAATGAAAGTAACTGTGATAGATAATAGAGAAAGCCAGAAATTAAGGAAGATATGAGACTTAGGGAAAGAATGTTTTTTTGGTTGTGTTTTTGTTTTATAAGTTGGGAAAAGTTACAGAAAGTTCATAAACAGGTGGCAATAACATAGTTGAGAGGAGAATTTTGATAATGACAGTGGGCAAGAGGTAAGTAAAGAAGCAAAGTTGAGTAGTAGGTGCTGAGATCTGGGATCCAGCACATGTAAGAGGGGGCTGGATATTAGATAGGTTTAGGGACAGATCTCTATGTGATGAAGCGAGGGAAACTATGTGGCTACAAAAGCTGGAAGGTTGATAGATTTTTCCAATGAAAACAGGAAGCTCTGTCTGACTCCCTCTATTTTCTCACTAAGTTACAAGGCAGGATCCTTGGATGCACATGGGTGGTGAGGTAAACATATTGGAAGCTTGAAGAGAAAGGATAAGGTTGGAGATAGGCTTCTCAGAGAGTGCCAGAGTAGAGTGACCAGAACATATATTAGAATTGCCAAGATACAATCACTTGAGATTTGTGTTTATATTTCTGGATTCTGCCCTCATTCTCTGGCACGCTCAATCCTGTGCATGCCAAGCTGGATATCTGCTTCTCTTGGCTTACATCCTACCACCTCAGCAAAAAACCTGAGTGAGCTCTTTCTTCTGTTGGACTTCAGCCTTTGTTCAGACTTGATCTTATTGCTGGGAGAGGAGGCAGGAAAGGCCGTGGAGAGATTCTATGCTCTGATTGGTGGGCCATGCATCTTCCCCAGGAGCCTTAAATCATGTGGACTTAGCTCCATATACACACAGAGATAATTGAGAGGTGGGGTTAGAGGGGTGACTTCAAAAGAAAATCCTAATATGTGTTATCACATGATGGAGAAATAGAAACTGTGAGGGCAATACAGCCATTATCCACCACTATATATTTTTGGTTTATCATTTACTAGAGAGTTTTCAGGGGTGAGTCAGGCGTCATAAATGACCTCTAAAACCCATTTCTGTTTAAATCCCTTTAAATCATCTTTAAATCCCTACCTTTGAAACTCCCAAGTTAGGCACCTTTGTCTAGGAAGATAATGATCCAACCATCATAGTGTTGATGATTTTCATCAATCCTCTGAAGTATTCACCAGCTATACCTAGTTCATACATTTTTAACCTACCTCGAATGTACAAACTCTTCCTGTAGCCCACTCTCTTACATTGCTCCACATGCCCTATTTTCTTCGGGATTTTTTTTCTTTTTGACACCTGTCATATCGCATTGAATTTTCCTTACAGAGTTTCTCAAATTAAAATAATATAAGATTTATTTTTAACACTTGGCACCATCACCTTGCAAAAACACAATTCTATTATTATGTAATTCTAACTATATATGTGTTAAAAAATGTTCTTCCTGACAATTTTATTGTGGATTTATATTCTCAGTATCTGGGCAATCGCATGCGTTGCTATGGTAATATTATAAAATTATTCCAAATCACGAGGCTTTCCTGAAACTATGCATGCTGGATATAGAAGCAACATTGTGAAAAGCCTGCATTTCAGATAAGAAAGCCCCAGATAAGCAGAAACTCTTAACTAGGTTTACTGCCTTGATCCCGCCCCATCCCGATTTACCATTCCATTTGGTTTTGAGTGATAATAAGCAATGTAAAGACAAATGACCCCCAGCTAACAAAGAAAATAAATTAGTCTTGAAAAAGACTAATAAATATTTTGAAAGAATCCTAAACATAAGATGGATTTTATTTTCTCTTCTGCCATGCACAGCTTATACAACCCTCGACAAATCACTTGCCCTGCTTTAGTTTGTCCATTTATAAAATGAGGATTAAAATATTAAGCCACCTTTTAGGCCTATTAGAATCTTTTTTATTTTTTACAGTGATAAGAACCCTTAATATGAGGTCTACAGCACACCTGATGTGGTTCATTGGTTGAGCATCAAACTATGAACCAGGAAGTCACAGTTCGATTTCTGGTCAGGGCACATGCCAAGGTTGCAAGCTTGATCCCCAGTAGGAGGCAACCAATCAATCATTCTCTCTCATCTTTGATGTTTCTAACTTTCCATCTCCCTTCCTCTCTGAAATCAATAAAATGCATTTTTTTAAAAATATGTGTCATCTACAGCCACAAAATTTTATCAGATATTTTAGTTAACTAGACACAGTGACTGGCAGCCAGTCTCTAGAAGTTACTTATGTAGCATAACTGAAATGTTCTGCTTGTTGAACAACAACTCTTCATTTCCCTCTCCCCGCTGTCCCTGGCAACCATTGTTCTACTTTCTGTTTCTCCGAGGTTGACTATTTTAGATTCCTCACATAAGTGGAATCATGTAATACTTTTCCTTCTATGACTGGCTTTTTTCACTCAGTATCACGTCCTCCAGATTCATCAGCATTATTCACAATAACCAAGAAGAGGTGTCAACCCAAATGTCCATCAGTGGATGAACGGATAAAGAAAGTGTGGTGTGTACATCCAATGGAATACTCTTCCATCCTTTAAAAAGAAGGACATCCTGTCATATGTGACAACATGGATGAACCTGGAGGACATGATGTTAGGCTTATTAGAATTTAAATAATATAAAATGGACACAGTGTTTGAACACAGTGTCTGAGACTCAATAATGATTTGTTTCCTCCCTCACTATGTCCCCAACCTTCATAGCACTGAAACCTCAGGGGTCAGCTACACCAAGCTCATTCTGTGGTCTTGGCCATGCATTCTACTCTCTGCCAGTTAAAAGCCAATAAATGCTTCATTCTGGACCACCCATCTAAGCTAAGAGGCAGAACACAGGGAGAGCATTCCTCTATGGAATTTTTCATGAATGAGTATAGTTGTTTGCCTTTGCCCCTTCTGGCCCTTATATAGTAAACACTCATTATGTGTGTACTGGACAAGACAGCAAGAAAAGGAAGAGAGAGAGAGAGAAAGAGGTGTGTGGTGGGAGTTAGAGAGAAGATGATATTTTTAAAAAACAAACAGAAGAAAACAACACTCAAAAACAGAACAAAACACTGCCTATTAAGACTAGAGATAAAAGCTAGTGGTGAAGAGCATTGGCTTATAGGTTTATAACTAATTGATTATTCTCTAAGACTGAAATCTTTATATTTGATGATCTCTTAGACCTCCCTGGATTTGGGAATTGGCATAGTCCTTGCTTCTTATTCCTGATCCCAAGCTCAGTGCAAAGGATATATTTGTTCAGTGAAATGGGGCAGCTCCAGGCCACCCAGCTTGGGGGGGCAGGACATGTGGAAGAGGAGCCTCCTTTACTCATGCTTGTCTGTCTGGAAGCAAAGTTTTGAAGTTGACCTCAAGACCCAGAGTAGATAAATAGAACATTTTCAATTCCGGAAAGACTGCTCAAATTCTCCATCAAACATCTCCTCATGCTCTTTTTTTTCCCCCTCTTGAACAATAGAAGATATCTAATCAGTCTCATTGGAAAGCCCTGTCATAGGAGGCTGCCCTCCCTCCCCCCTTTCCCCCCACCCCCCCGGCCCCAATGACCTCACTTCAATCTTATCTCCACTTCTTTCACAGAATGTGAAAATTACTTTCAACTTGAAGATTTAAAAGAAAGCATTTGACCTATAGTTTTTTTCTACTGAGGCAGCCAAGGCAATGAGTCCTCACTGCCCCATCCTTAACTAAAGCTATCCCTTTGATTGCTGGCAGAAACCATAAGAAAGAAAGCTTCACAGGTGGGTTGGGAGTCTCTGGTTGGATTTTTAGTTTGACAATATTTGAAAAACAAGTTTTAAACATGGAGCACTGTGATGAAGGGATGCGGAAATATTTTTCTGAGAAATAAAAAATAAGGATATTTACATTAGAAGAGACTCTGAGAAACCATCCTATATAATAAAAGGGTAATATGCAAATTGACCCTAAAGGCGGAATGATGGGTTGCTATGACATGCACTGACCACTAGGGGGAAGCTACGCAGGAGTGCCCCCTGGTGGTTAGTGCATTCCCACAAGGGGAGCTCCACTCAGCCACAAGCCAGGCTAACTGCGCTGTGAGTGCAGTGGCAGTGGCAGGAGCCTCTTCCACCTCTGAGGGAGCACTAAGGGGAACCGGCCTAAACTGGCAGGTAGACATCCCCGAGAGCTCCTGGCTGCCAGAGGGATGTCTAAGCTAGGGGGTCCCAGACTGCTAGAGGGCGCAGACCAAGCTGAGGGCCCACCCCAGCCCTGCCCCAACCTGCGCCCCCCCCCCCCCCAATCCCCTGTGCATGGATTTTCATGCACCAGGCGTCTAGTATTATACATTCATAAGTAGATCCAGTCACCTAATCCCTCTTGGTTTTCAGTAGTGTGTAGTTAGGAAGCATTCTCTGCTTTATTGTTCCTCTGCTTATTGGTCACGAGTTATTAATGAGATTCTGATGTATCAGGGAGGCTACCTAACATTTATCATGTTTCCTCTCCAGGGCCTCCCTACTGAGATGAGCTCTCTTATTGAAACCTCACTCAATCATTTGTGCATTTATTGAGCACCTACTATCTAATCAGGCTACAGAGCAATGTAGACATTGGCCTCAAGGAAAGGAAGACAAAGAACCAATTATGTCATGAGTTAGATGAGAGACAGCTTCAAGAGTGGAAATAGGGCTACCCTGGGCACTGTTACAGTAGTCACATTAGAGGTGGATTGTGGCTGCATGAAAAAGAAATGAACAGATTCTAGGGATGTTTTAGAGTTAAAATCAATAGGATTTAGTATGAAATTGAATGTGAAGGCATAATTGAAAGGGGAACATCAAGTCTGATGCCTTGGTTTTTGTCAGAGGCTAAAGACGGGGCTGGCTGGCAGGTGGGCTATTGATTTACATCAATGCTAAGCAAAGATCTGAAGGCATGCTGCTGTTTACTGGTATTGTGTGGACATTGAGCACACCTAAAAAACAATAATGACTAGAACTACAAGCTTTGACATACACATGTTCCTGGATAAGAAGAAAGAAAGTGGTAATGATTGGCACTAGGTAGGCTCAGTTTTTTGCCATAGGCCCCTGAAGGGCTATTGCCAGGTGATATTGAGCAACTGGTGATACTGAGCAACTGGTGACATTTCCTGGTGAGCTTTGATAGCCCCCCTATAAGTTGCCCAATACCCTTCCAACTCAGACAACGTATCCTTGAATTCTACACACACTCAAAACTGACACTGAAAGAGAAAACCATTCATTCATTCATTCAACATATAGTTATTAATCTCTGCTATGTACCTCACTCTGTGGGAACCTAGAAATATAGCTAATCACATAGCTGAGCTATTTGGATTTTAATCTATTGGAGTCAGTAGCTTTTGGAGCTGAATCAACACATCTAGAATTATAGAAATTGGACAGTAAATAAAACAATGGTTTGTATCTATGTGCCAATTATTAGCTAGATAATCATGTAGGCTAGTTTGCCTGGGCGGTCTTTACATCTTTGATTTTCTCTTTTGTAAGTATGGAGATGGTGAACTCAATAAAAACTAACGGATGACAAGTTCTCAAAAACTTAATTCCAATTAAAACTAAGTTAAGGAAAAAAAGGCTTATCTCTACTTGGATAAAATATTCCCAGCTGGCTAATTTACTGTGTGCCCTGTAAATCTTTTATGCCTGAGAAAAGCCATTTGTCAGCCTCTTCAAAGGTTATGTCATCTCCCTTTTAGGCATGCAATAGTTGAGTAGCTTGAAAACGGGAATAATGAATGCTTTTTACATAACAATTGGATTATTTCAAGAAACCACCTCAATAAATACTCAATGCAAACCAATATATGTGTGGAAGATATTTAAAAGAATAAATTTACCTATATCCCAGGTCTTACTACCTCTACAGTAAAAATAGAATAGAAATAATAAATGTTAAAAAAGGGCAGAGGGTAATATACATTGGGGTGGGAGCAGACAAACATCCTTCCTTTCATAGGTTGAAGGTGACATCTGTTTCACTCTCTGGAATAAAATAATATTGGAATGAGCACTGTTAGCCCATTTCTCCATCTTCTTATTCATTTATCCCCATAGGAGAATAAAGAACTTATGCATTGATGATCTCAGAGAAATTTGGATATTTAGGGAGGAAAAGGCCAATGTTTACAGTATATTGGGTTAAATAAAATATTATTAAAATTAATTTTGCTGTTTTAAATTTTTCATACTAAAATTAATTTTTCATACTAAAAATAACTTTAAAATTTTTCATACTAAAAAATTGTATGTACAGCTCATATTATGCTTCTATTGCACAGCACTGCTGTAAGTCATTTTCTTGAACAAGTTTCATTAGTTAGCTCTATAAGCATCTTTCCTGCAGACTCAACTTTTCCCATATGGGATGTAGACTTGGGGAGGGGTGGATGAATAGGGAAGCCCTCAGGTCTCAGCCATGTTTAATAATCTAAGAACACTTGTCATTTATGAGTTTTTAAGCCTCATTTATTAATTATCCCTTTTGGCTTCTTCTGTCTATTTCAATGGTGAGAACTAGGACAAAAGGACAAGGATTATCAGGTTCCTATAAACCTTCAGCATAAAGGGGCAGATGAACTACTATGAGAATATAGAGGAGGAAGAGAACATTTTAAATCTAAGGTATATAAAGAAGACTAATAACAAATGGCACTTGTATTTGCCATTGAGCTATGCATGTAGAAAAGGGAATATTAGAGACAGAATCTTAGAACCAGGCAACGTGGGAGAGGATTTGGAGATAGCTAATCATCCCATTTGGCTGGATATTAGGATCTCTGCCTGGGCAATGCATAATGTCCCCCATGGTTGCTTAGGACACGTTATGAAGGAACTTGAATGAAGGCTATGAATATTTGGATTTTCTCTTGGCAATAAAGAGCCACAAAATAGTCGCTGAGCAGGGGAATAAGATAAATGGGGCTCTGGTTTGAAATAAATGTTAGTAATGTGAAGAAGAGACTAACCTAAAGAGAAATTGGAAGCAGAGATACCAACAAGCCCGAGAATTGCCCAATAGTCTATACATCCTGGATACTAAAAGTTATGAAAGCCAAATTGGTTTGGAAAATAATAGACTGGAAAGTCCAAATAATGAATTAGAAAAATCTATAATTTTTTATTTGAATTCTGTTAGTAATTGTTGAAAATATATTCTAACCCAGCCTTGTGTAAGGCAAATGGGTTTACTGTCTTCATCCGTATAGTCTCCTGGGGAAAATAGCTGCTAAACAAATATTTTAAAGTGTGTTATTGAACATTGGGAAGGTCAAGTACAAAGTATTTCTAGTACATTTTATTTTAGAGAGTCCTAAACTAAGTCCAACACCATCGTTTTATAGCCATGAAGCATTCAAAGTTTAAGCATCAGAAAGTGACATTTCAGCTGAGCCTGGGAAAACAATTCACCAGTGGGGACTCATTGTACCAGGGAGGGAGGACACCAAATATGCCAGGCTTGGGAAAAAAATAAGTATGAAGAAGTTACGATGAGTAAGAGCATGGTGCTTTTAAAGAAACTAAAGGAATTAAGTATGTGACAGCAAGAAAAGAAGGGAGTGGATGAGAGTAAAATTATGCATGGCTCTATCATAATAGAGACTGCAGTCCAAATCCTTGCCAAACACTGGGAAGTCACTGAAGGATTTTCATACTGTGATAGGAAATTATTAGATATAAATTCAATATTGGGATGAGAAGATTGGTTGAACCCACCTAACCGCATGGCTGAGGGGACAGAAGGAGAGGTATGCTGCAGTGTATAGAAAACAGTGTGCCTAGAAGAAGAAAGAAAAAGTTGCTAAGCAGACTATTAAAGATGTCCATTTGCAGAAATAAAAAAAGAGTAAATTATGGATTGAAAGGGGGAAGAGAAGGAGTAGAAACTCGTAGGAAGCTATTATATGTAGTCAAGGGGAAGATGGCGGTTAGCTGAATTTTAATTGTACCTGTGCAAGTAGAAACAAACAAATAAATAAAAGATTCTAAAGTTATTTAGGAAGGAAATAGAGACTTGGTGGCTGGTTGACTGTAGGAAGATGATGGAGAGAGCATAGCCAAGGACAGTATTCACTATTCACATTGCTGTCATGGTAGATGACGTCTTCCATGAAGAAAAGGAATAATGAAGAGTATAGAGAATATTTAAAGTATCACATACTATATATATACTTTTTTCCTGTTGGATTAGACTTGTCAGGAATTTGGATTAGACTTGTCAGGAATTTAAGTCCAACACCATCATTTTATAGCCAAGGAGCATTCAAAGTTTAACTGATATTTGCAAGATCTCACAACTGATTAATAATGGAGCTAGAACAAGATCTGGACCTCTTGAATCCTATATAACCAAGCTCTTTGCTCTACATCCTTGCTTCCCAAAACATGAAGCATCAGCATCACCAGGGATCTTATAAAAAGTACAGATCTAAGGCCCCACCTCAATCTCCTGAATCTGAATCCACATTTCAATAGATTCTCATAGAATTTGTATGCACATCAGAGTTTGAGTTTTACTATTCCACATCACTCATTTCTATTCTGCATGTAGACATCCAAAGCTAAACCCACAAGATATCATTCTTTATTTTTCTTTTTCTTTTACATAACCCAGCACCATAAATCTCAATTCTTTTTAAGTAAAAAGAACTATTCCTAGGCATGCCAGGGGGCTGCTTTTACTATTTTGAAAAAAGAAAGTTTAAAAATATCGGCCACTTTTTCTATGACAGAGGATGTAATTGACTATAGCTGTGAGTCCAAAATGCTATCAATCTATTTTTAATGACATAAATTGTTCTTAAGGATAAAGATAGCACAGTTTTTTCTCTTAGATGTTGCTGGCTTTGTAAGTCATCCTTGATACCAATCTGATTAATTCTGGACAATTTCTTGTTCCCAATTATTTGTAGGAGGAGAGAGCATGTTCTTTGTTCTCAAAGGCTGTGGTCACTTCCCAGAATGACTTTGTTCTGCACAAGCTTCCAGGATATTTAAGTATTTTTCATAGAAACTAGTTTGATTTGCATTTAGATCAAAATTTGTATTTTCAGGTATCTTCTGATTCATTCTTCATCCTATACATAGCAGAGTAACGCTATCTTTTGTTATCTTTTTCAATAACTTGGTCCAATATTTCTTTCTTTCTTTTTTCCACTTATAACATTTATTTTACAAACTCTAACCCAGTCAGTGTCTTCTAGTGCAACAGTACCTGAAAGTGGCCAGGTCTTCATTAGCCCATAGCTCAGAGGTCATATTTCTATGACAGCTCTTCCCAAAGCAGAGCATATTCTTATTTGTCTTGGTTTTCCGGAACCTGACATAATGTATACCCACTCTTCAACGACTGAAAAAGAAGTGACAAACATCCCCAAACCAAATAGGCTTAGACAATGGAGTTCATTAACTCACAAAACCAAACAGTTCAGAATATGTTCTGATTTGGGGGAAGGCTTGATTTAGTGGTTTAAACCCACCAAATCACCATGGCCCAGTGTCTTCTCTTGGCAACATGATGGCCTCAGTGCTTCCAGGCTTCCCATCTTCCTATCACACCATCAGGGAGAGAGAGCATATCCTCTGGTTGTTGTCATGGAAGACAGAGAAAACTCCTGCTTTTAAGAAGCCCTGTAGTTTCTTCTTGTTTTTAATTGGAGTGCCCAACTATGGAGTGCCCAACCCTGAATATTCCTTGGTGGTCATGGAGATGGACTGTGTTGATTGGCTTAAGCTAATCAAGGACACTCTTAAAATCAGAGGATGGTAGTGGGGGCTATCCTTGCCACCTGGTGGGTGTGTGTGTGTGTGTGTGTGTGTATATATATATATATATATATATATATATATATATATAATATATATATATGAATATGTGCACTAGAGAAAAATTTTAAAGTTATTCCAAAGACAAAGACAGCAAACTAAAGATGTCTGTGTGTTGAGTCAACGAGTGAACAATTGAATTCATATTGATTATATATATAAATTTAAATTAACACAGAACCAAGTCTTAAAATGCAATCTAAAATTGCTAAAGATTATGTCTTAGATAATTTCTAAGAAGGCAGAGCAGTAACAAAATCTTCTTATCACTCAAAGCAAAATTATTCATCTTTCTATAAATCTTTAAACCAGTTTATCTTGTCCTCTAACATACAGATCTTTTTTTTTCCAAGAAGATAATTAATCTCTTTTGGTCTGTTCTGGTCAGAACGTGATGGAATCTTGCCAACCATGGATTTTGCTATTACTCAAATATTTGAAATTTGTTAAACTTTTCAACTCACATTTAACCTCAAATACCTTTTCATTATTAGCTTACCTTTCTTTCTCCTCAAAGGGCAAAACTAAATACCAATGGAACACTCTGCCTCAGTCTTCATTTGGCTCAGACTCCCTGCCAGGTAACCAAAACCCAAAGGTCATCCAGAGTTAAAGATGGACCATCATCCTAGTTGTTCTTTGTTCTGATGGTTCAGTAGTTCAACATGATTGAAAGCAACATCTACTAGAATCCAATAACAATGGCTTGTTAGCTCATATTTGTGGCCCTTCCTCTTTGTTGGGTGCTTAATTTCTTTACTGATTAAGTTATTACATATGTGTCCTTATCCCCCATTATCCCTCCATGTCGCCCCCACTCATACTCTCTCCCCCCTGTTGTCTGTGTCCATTGGTTAGGCCTATATGCATGCATACAAGTTCTTTGGTCAATCTCTCCCCCCTTACCCTCACCCTCCCCTACCTTCCCTCTGAGGTTTGAAAGTCTGATCGATGTTTCTCTGTCTCTGGATCTGTTTTTGTTCATCAATTTATGTTGTTCTCTTCCTTTTAGACAGCTAGTGGTTAAAACCTGCTATGATTTAGTGTCCAAAAATAAATATATATCTTTTACCTTTCTAAAGAAATTATATATTACAACTGGAATATGAAGCTGAGTCCTCTTAAATTATAGAGCAGAATTCTGACTTGGTTCTTTTTTTTTTTGTAATTTTTTTTTTTCTAACTAGCTGCCATTTCAATGACAGTTGTCAGCTACTGTAAATATATTCTTATTTTGGATATAAGTGATTTAAATATCCACCTATGAAGTGTCATGTTCTGCTCCACTCTTGGATCAATCCCAGTGAAATATGAAAATTAATTTTTTTAAATTTACTGTAGCAGAACTAAGACTGTGTTATGCATGACAGCAACAACATATTTTGAAACATTTTAAAGTTATGGAATCAGTCATTTTCACCAAACATGTTAGGCATTTTCACAGGGAATGGTAAATACAGTCTCCTTAGCCACATTTTTTTCTCCATTCCTGGTTTAGATCCCACTTATTGGAATATGACTTGCTATTGCCATAGAGGAGAATTGTTAGGTTTACAACTATATCACAGACCATCCTGTGGCCCTAACAGGGCACCCTTTAAAGATGGATTTGGATTTAGATTTCCTTTCTTCCAATTACTTGCTGTGAGGAGTTAGGCTAGTTGCCTAGTTTCTCTGACCTCAGTCTATCTCAGAAATCAATGACTAGTGCAGAAGAGCCTGGGACATGGTAGGTACTCAGTGAATGCTAACTGCTATTGACCCATAAGTCCTCATGTATTCATCTCCAACCCTTCCCAGAGTCAGTGCAGTTAACCTCTCTGGGGATAAGGGGTAGAGAGAAGGAAGAGAGACACTCAAAGACCTATTTGATTATTGTGTGGTAAATGTTTTGAGGAAAGCATCTTTAGGGTAGAAAATTAGAAGTAACAACTATTTAATATATGTGCCTGAAAAGCATGTGCAAGGTTATATGACATCTACATTGCAAGCCTAGACCTGCCACGTGTAAATAAAGACACTGAAACACAGTCACATCCACCTATTTTACCTTATTATTTTTAACTGCTTTCATGTTTTAATGGTAGAGCTGAATAATTGCAGCAGAGGCCACCTGGTTTGCAAAACCTCAAATATTTAATATTTGTCTTCTTACAGAAAAATGTTGCCTACTCCTGGGCTAGAACTTCAGTTAAATTTATTAGAAGGGGGACTAGACGCATTCAATGGGTTGGTGTAAGTTACCTTCAATATCCATTTCAACAGTCTCCTTCTAGTGTCATAGAGATATAATTCTTTGAAGATAGAAACTTATAGACAAAATATGTTTACTTCCCTTAGACGTATAGCCACATAACATACTGAGTCCCTCTGAAAGCAAAACTGGAGACAAGTACTTGAGTGCAGGTAGTTCTTTTGGGAAATAATCCTAGAAAACAGCTGTGGAGGATTGGAAAGATGGAGATAGAATAGGAGAGAAAGGCTGTGTTTTCAAGCTGATCACTGCCATGAGTTACTAGGGCTCAATCTTGTAAATATCCTTGAAGAGCTGTGCCACGTGAACTACAATGTCCCTCTGGAGAATAGAAGGAAAGTGGATTTATCTTCCAGCTTCAATCGCTCATTGGGCAAGCACCCCTAGAGTGTTAACTCCCTCCCATTTCCAGATTTGTGCATGCACCACCACTAAAGATTTCCATGTATATCCCTCATCTCAGCCACATAGGAGATCCAGGATCAGGAAGTGAGAAGTGCACAGGGCAGCTGTAGTGAGATGCATGAGTTGCTATCAGCTGCTCCAACATGAAAATGAGTTGCCTGGTAGTGGCTGGAACAGAAGGCAGGCTAGGCAGATATGAGGCAGGCCACAGCAGGAGTCCAGCACAGTACCTGATATTTATTGAATGCTTAGGCTGTGCAGGTCACTGAGTGAGAAATGCTGTCTCTGCATTCTCTCCCTAACATTGATACCAGCACAGTGAGCTAAAAAGATTCTTTAACTACCAGATTTTTCGGACCATAAGACTCTCCGGACCATAAGACGCACCAGTTTTTAGAGAAGGGAAATGAAGAAAAAAGATTCTGAAACAAATAGTGTCCTAAAATATTTTATGTGCATTAAAACCCAACATCACAGTCATAAACACATGTAATCAACCCTGTAAAGTAAACAGCAGCATTTAGAACCATTTTAGAGCCGGGCAAGCACACAGAGACCACACAGAGCCGGGCAAGTAAAAAAACTTTTTTTTTAAAGTATATGTGTAGGCTATATTTGGACCATAAGACGCAGGGACTTTTTTCCCCCACTTCTGGGGGGGAAAAAGTGCGTCTTATGGTCCGAAAAATACGGTACTTCTTACAGTTAAAGGAATTAATGAAGGAACTTAAGTTAGAGACACTAAATAGAAACAACTAATAACGGTAGTTCATATTTATCTCCTGATATTTTCATATGCTAGCCAATTCTATAATTCCTTTCCTTGAACTGATTAATTTAATCCCCACACTAAGCACTGCAGGTAGGAGATATTATCTGTCTTTGATGCCTGAGGACAATGAGGTTTAGAGAGGATAAATAGTTTGCCTAAAGATATACAGCAAGTAAATGGGAGAGCTTAGTTGGTCTCCCTAACTCCAGAGGTCACACTCTTAAGCATTTCCTTAATCTCCTTTCCAAAATTTCTATAATTGCTTCTTGACCAAACACATATTTATCATTACACATATTTTCTGATAGAATCTTTGTGAGCATTTTAATGATTCCTACATTATGAGTAGGCCAAATGCTCAATCTAGATGAGTCAATAGAAAGGTTGAGAACTTCAACATGTTCATCATTTAATCAGTTATTTTAATCACTTGTTATTGATTAGATGACAGGAAAGTAGTGTGCATCCAAACTAAATTATAATCAATAATTATGCTGGCATCTTCACCAAGTCCTTTTGGGCATTTAGATTTTCATTATTTAGCTCCTAGATGGTAGAAATATAGCCCAAGTCTGTAAATAATATTTTAAAGCACATTAATACATTTTAAACTGATTTTCATGGATCAATGTACCAGGGCTTTATCTACAATGATAAGCAAAAGGCAGTATCCTAGATGAAGTGATAAATTAGGTTATACAATAGCCTGGGGCCATGAGACTAGACCTGAATCCATAGCCACTTTCATGAATTCAAGGTCTACCTCTGCCACCCAGGTGGCCCAAAAAAAGTCCTTTAGCCTCTCCACATCGGTTGCCTGATTTTCACAATGAGATATAGTATACCTGCCACATTATCCTAAGGTTCAGATGAGGTCACATACCTGAGAACACAACCTTGAATATATTGTAAATGTAATAGATAGCTGGCAGGATAGAAGTCTACTTCATCTGGGGTGCAGGAGCAGCTGAGCTGCTGTCAAATGTGCCTGGTGGTATCTTTGACTACAATGAACTGATTTGTTGCTGTCACAAATGATGCACCTACAGTAATAAATTCAAGAGCCTGGAAGCACTGAACTTTAACTGCAGGGAATCTGTTAAGACTCTGTGTGATCATAATTAACGCATATTTCAGCAAGACATTGATCATTGATCTTGCTGCTTGAGAACATTATCATTTGGGGCCAAGGAAATAACTAATAGTATATTTTGAACAAGCCCCCCTTTTTTTCAGTCAAATAGGCACATTACTTTGGAACAATTTTTGAAGTTTTCATAAAAATAAATGGTTCAGTTAAACTAAATTGATGGACAAACTTTTTATTTCAATTGAAGACAAAACATGTATTGAACTGAATAATAATGATTCTTAAAATGTGTTGATCTTTCTTTAAAATGTATTTTTATTTCAGAGAGGGAGAGAGAAAGGGGGAAAGGGAGAGGGAGAGGGAGAAGGAGAGGGAACTGGAGAGTTAGAGGGAAAGAGGGAGGGAGAGGGAGAGAGATATCAATGATGAGAGAGAATCATTGACTGGCTGCCTCCTGCACATCCCACACTAGGGATTGAGCTCACAACATGGACATACTGCCCTGACTCGGAACCAAACCGTGATGACCTGATAGTTCATAGGCCAATGCTCAACTACTGAGCCACGCTGACTGGGGAAAAAAAAAAAGAGAAAAAAAAAAAAAAGTTTTGATCTTTATTGGGTGCTGAGCATGTACAAGACATTTAGCTAAACACTTTCTGTTCTTTCCCATCTTGAAGAACCTACCTTCTACTTGCAAAGTTATTCAAAGTCATGTGGGTAGTATTTGTCCTCTTGCTTTTTGTGTAAATGTGTTCTGCTAGATAAATGATTCTAGAACATGAATCTTCTCTGTTTTGGATTCATATTAATCCATTGACTCTGCAGTGGGGACAGTGAGTTGAAACTTGTTTAAAAATTCACAACAACATGGACAAACCTGGAGGACATTACCCTAAGTGAAATAAACCAGACACAGAAGGACAAATACTACATGATTCCACTTATGTAAGGAATCTAAAATAGTCAAACTTATAGACTTAGAGAGTAGAATGGTGATTACCAGGGGCTGGGAGAAGGAGGAAATGGAGAGTTATTGTAAAGAGGTATAAAGTCTGAGTTATGAAGATGAATTAGTCCAGAGATGTACTGTATACCATAGTGCCTAGAGTCAACAATACCGAATTTTGCACTTTCAAAATTTGTTAAAAGGGTAGCGTTCATGTTAAGTGTTCTTGCCACAAGGAATAGGGGAGCAGAGAGAGGCAGGAGGGTACTTGCCTAGAGAAGGACAAAGCACAGATCCTACATGAAGACCAGCTGACAGAAGGGTCAAATTTCTTATTTTTAACAAGAACCTCCTCTGGAAGACTTAGGGTTTTTAATCCTCTGCCTCTGAAGTTTCGAAGGAAAAGTTTCTCCCTGCTGAAGATGCAGGGCAAACAAGAGATGACCTGCTCTTTCTCCACCTCAGAGCAAGTCAGCAGCTGCAAAGAGCCCAAAGGGAAGTGGCATTGGCTGAAATAAACTTTATGTGATGTTCTTGCAGGAAGGTACACGCTGACTCTGACATTGCTCCTGATTCCGTTGTCAAACTCTCCTTGTAGCTCCCTCAGTCAGTGATTTAATTGCTTCTTCCCCTTCTGGGAGCTTTTGCAAGTGCCCTGGCTTCCCCTGTATTCAGTAGGTTTAGAGTAGAGGCATCTGGTGATGAATTTCTCCAGTGCAATCACAGTGCTACCTGCTGGAGTGTCTGCAATCACCACACTTTGACACACACACACACACACACCACACTACAAACACACACACACACATATCACACTATGCACAGCACACACATATACACACACATATCATGCTACACACACAATACACAGCACACATACTATACATACACATCACACATACCACATACACGTTGCACACGCACCATGCACACACACATGATAAGATACAACTGACACATGTGACTAGACTCTTACTTATAGCTGTTTTTTGTTGTTGTAAGAAGAGTTAACATGAGATCCACACTCTTAACCAATTTTAATACATAATGCAGTGCTGCTAACTATAGGCACTGAGGTGGACAGCAGATCTCTAGAACCTGTTATTCTTGTGTAGTTGAGACTTTATGCCTGTTGACTGGTAACTTCCCCCCCCCCCCACCCCTCTCCTGGCAACCACAATTCTACTCTCTGATTCTATGAGCTTGGCTATTTTGGTTTTCTTATATAAGTGGAATCATGCAGTATTTGTGTACTTCAGGTTTATCCATGTCACATATTGCAGGATTTCCTCCTTTTAGAACTATCATATGATCCAGCAATCCCGCTTCTGGGTGTTTATCCAACTGAATTAAAATCAAGAATTCAAAAAGAGCCTGGCCAGCATGGCTCAGTAGCTGAGCATCGACCTATGAACCAAAAGGTCACAGTTCAATTCCTGGTCCAGGCACTGGTCCAGGCACATACCGAGGTTGCAGGCTCCATCACCAGTGTGTGTGGGGGGGGGTGGGGGGGGGGGGGTAAGAGGCAGCCAATCAATGATTCTCTCTCATCATTGATGTTTCTATCCCTCTTTCTCTCTCCCTTCCCCTCTCTGAAATCAAAGACATACTTTTTTTAAAATGAAGTCAAAGAGATAGCTACACTCCTGTGTTCATTGCAGCATTAGTCACAACATCCATGATGTGAAAGCCACCTAAATTTCCATCAACAGATGAATAGATAAAGAAACTGTGGTAAATATATAATAGAATGTTCTTCCTTCTATTAAAATAGTCTTTTTTTAATTGGAAACCTTTTGGTTTTCTATTTTGTTACTTTACTTTTAATCTTCCAAAATTTACAAAATGAATATCTCACACACACACACACACACACGAAATATTGGTAGTTATACAACCCTGGTCTACAGTCTAATATGGTTACAGCCATGAAATCTCACAAGGGCTGCCTTTATAGACTGAATTAAAAGTTCTTAAGGTCCTACAGGCCCCTCCTGGCCCACTTAATGTTACATTTTTGGATGGCCCATGTAACATGAAAGTTTGATATCTCTTGGTTAATAAATCTCATTTTTACCTCCAGAAACTATAAGTCCCCATGTGTGAGTGATCAGTCCCCAAAGGAAAAAATATATATATCATATGGTCTACTTATCTCTTTCCAGTGATAAAAGCTTGTTTATATCACCCAGGCTGACTTAGGTCCCTCATGATAAAATATGAGTAACAAGAATGTACTAGAATATAAGATCCAGGAAGACAAGAATGTTTCTGTGTGTCTTCCTCACAACTGTATCTGTAGTATATGAAACAGTGCCCACACTTAGGAAATATTCAAGAAACACTGTTGAATAACTAAGTGAACCAAATTTGTATGAAAGCTACACACTTTTCTTCCTAATTCTTGAGGTAGAAGAGGGATACTGTGTTCATTTAGTGACTGTGATACTATATGTTGGTTATAAGATAGAACTCTAGACCATTTTATTTCTATAAGAGAGAGTTGGGGTTAAAGCAGTTGGTAATTAAGCTGCTTAAGTTCAAATTCAAGTTGATCACTAAAAGCTGTGTGACCTTGGACAGATTACTTATGCTCTCTATGCCTCATTATCTCTATCTCTAAAATGGTTATTTACCCAATGGGGCAGTGGGGGCTTGCCCTGGTGGGAATTGGGGGTGGGGGGACATGTAGGTTAATTGGGGCATGTAGGTTAATTGGGAGAAAGGGAGACATATGTAAAACTTTAGATAATAAAATTATAAATGAAATAAAATTATATTTATCTCATAGAGTCAGGAGGTTGAATGAGGTAACCAGTATAAGGCATTTAGCAGAATATTTAGCCCATAGTATGTGCTTGATAAACATTAGATGTTAATTTTGTGTTTTGAACCTAATTTTATTTATTTTAAAATATGTTTTCATTGATTTTTTGAGAGAGAGAGAGAGAGAGAGAGAGAGAGAGAGAGAGAGAGAGAGAGAGAGAAATGCATCAGCTGCCTCCTGCACCCCCTACTGGGGATCGAGCCCACAACCCAAGCTTGTGTCCTGACTGAGAATTGAACCAGTGATCTCTTGGAGCCTGGGTCAAAGCTCAACCAACTGAACTACACCAGCCAGGGCTGAAGCTCATTTTAGAATAGAGGCTAGTAAAACATTTTATTTGGAGAAGAGAATACATGTTGAACAATAGTGGAAGATAATGCTATATCTACATAGAGGGTCTGGAATTCAATTCTAAGGCGTCTCAGTACTGGGTGTGATACAGTGTGCTTAAACAGCAAAATGGCGTCATGTTCCCCCACCTATGCTTTAAAAAAAGCATCTGTTAGTAGCAGGGAATGGGCTGGATTAAAGGCAGTTACAGCCCATGGTCTCTACAGGTACTGACAAGTACAGATTCTGGGTTTTCTTTTACTTATTTTCTTGTCAGACACGTGGACATTATTCTTATTTCCTTCAGTCTGGGGGGTTTGATAGAGTTCTAAAAGATTAATTGGTTCCTGGATTTGTAAATTAGGCAAAGCCAGGAGCTCGGGCTTCCTCCCTCCCAGGCAAAACAATCTACATGAGCACTTCTCAGAACAATGCACCAATCAAGGAAGGAAATTTCGCCCACTCCCTTTGCTTTCTATGGTACTTACGCCTTTGGAAATAAATGGCCCTTGTGACCAAGAGGTCATCAGGAAAGCTATCCGGGAGCTCTTCAGAGTCAGCAGTCATAGCGTGTTTATAGCCCACGGAGAACAGGAAGCAAAGAAGGACATGCTGTTCAGGGCTGTTTTCAAGCACTCTTCCACTTGGACTCACTCTCTCCATCCATGGGTGGAAAATTCAATTAGTCTCCAGTTTGGGACTATTTCTCTAGAACTAATAAGCAATATCTCCTAGAATGTTAAAATAATTAAACAGGAGGCATCATATCATTCTTTCCAGCCAAAGACCCAAAAAAGAAAACCACTTATGAGCATGCTAAGAGGGAATCTGCTTTTGTAAACAAAAAGGAATCAATTACATTTTACACTCAGATTATTAGCCTGTCATACACATATACATTTATTTACCCTTTCAGCAAATGTGTACAGAGTAGCTACTTTATTCCTGATCCTAGCTCTATAGTGTCGAATACCACAGTGTCCCTGTCCCCATGGAACATATATACAATCCCACCCTATATGTCATGCCTAATGCCTTTGAAATCTATATAGGGTAATAATTAAAAGTTTGAATTCTGGAGTCACACAAACCTGAGGTAGAATCCTATACTAGTTATATAGTCTTGAGAAAATTAATTTCTCTAAATGGCAGCTACTTCATCAGTAAAATGGAGAAAGTAATAGAATTGATCACATATCTTATTTTAAAGATTAAATAAGATAATGCATGTAAAGAGACTACCATCATGTGAAGAACATAGTAAGTTCTCAATAAATGTTGTATTACATTTATGACCATCATGATGCCTAGCAATAGCTCATTCTAGTAACAGATTCTATCCTTGCTCCCACTTTCCTGTTCCTACACAATTAGTATATCTTTTAAACTAAGCAGGCCATGAACAAAAATAATAGGGGGAAAACACACACATCTTTTGGAATTAGTATAAAAGCAATAGGTTCATTCTATAAACTTGGCTTCATCAATATTATCAAAGTGTGAGTTACTATATTAAAATGATTGATTGCTTTAAGAGTTTTTTTCATTTTTTATTTGGGATAGATAGTGATAATAAACAAATCCAATAAAATACTAACAGCTAATCAGTTAGATACTCATAATCATTAGAGAAGCAAAAATAAAATTACCTGTCCTAGATAATATTTGATTCTCAAAATGGTGTCAGTGAAAATGATTTTATTCTTACTGGGGGGAAAATGAACAGACTAGAAACCCTAGAATAAGAGAATAATTTAGAGTAATAATTTACAGATTTCTAAATTATGTTCATGGAATCATTGAAAACATTTTTTATTGTATTCATAAATTCTTTCGTTTTTTTCTGGAGATCTAAATTTTACCCATTTAATACCAAACTCTATGCATGGAGAAAAGAATAGTTTTGGAGTTAGCTAAAGAGTGGCCACCTCTACTGTATGAGTTTAGAGGCCAAAGTGATTGCACATATCATATTTCTCCCTTGCTTGCCTAGAATTTCAGTTAATACCTTTAATTACTATTTGAACCTGAATTGCTCATCAGAAAGGTAAATATTTAAGCTACTATCAAGCGCTTACAATTTGACATGATGAATTTATTAGCATGCTGTATGATTATATGCTCACTGACCACGATTCAGACAGTCCCGAATGCTAAAAATCTCATTCTCCTTTCATGAAAAAAATAACCAGTTGCCAAAATTTCATACATAAACTTATATTTACCCAAATATTATTCTTTATGGAAGTGGGGCCTTATTGTATACACTGGATTTTGATGAATTCAGTACTAGTATAAAAATATGCTTAATAGTCTGTGTTGGGGGATGGATTCATTCTTTTAACAGCTGCAAAGTATCTATGTTTATTTAACCAGTCACTGCAATGGTTGATGAACATTTAGACTATTTATCCACCCCCCAATGAATTAACTTTCTTACCTATCTACTCATTCTCAGGGCCTGACCAAAGCAGAGAACTGTATAAACAGTGGGTCTCTTTTTAGAGACAAAACAATATATTAGAAATTTAGGTTATAAAACCATTAGTATCAGTCTCAAAGATCTGAAGGCTTAAGGCTTGTAAGGGATTCAGAAAGATTAGATGTTTGTTGATAAAAACTTCATGTCCTAAATAAGAATTGATTTTTCTCCAAATAAGCTGACTGTCCTGATCTCAGATGTAGAGACAAGTCGGCATGGAGAGAGAGGTTTCAGAGATCTGAGCAACTTCAAAATGCCGATGACACATATCTTCACCAGAGGGTCTTTGCTGTGGATTTGGATAAATATGTTGCTAAAAAGGAAAAAAAACAAAACAGGGATTAGTTTTAATTTCTGAAATTATTTGTTGGCAATAACAAACACAGTGCTTAAGATATAGCCCTCCGACCCAGCCACTATGGCTCAGTGGTTGAGCACGGACCCATGCACCGAGAGGTTGCTGGTTTGATTTCTAGGCAGGGCACATGCCTGGGTTATGGGCTTATCCCAGGCAGGGGCCGTGCAGGAGGCAGCCAACTGATGTTCATGTCTTTCTCTTGTTGTTTTTTTCTCTCTCTACTTCACTTCTCCTCTCTCTCTCTGACAATCAATAAAAACACATATTTTAAAAAAATTATATAGCCCTCTGTATCACACAGGCAGATTAAAATAAAAATAATCTATATGTTCATCCAAAGAAGAAAATTAGTGATTGAAATTGTGGGTCCTGTCAGAGATAACAGAGTGATGCTACTGAAGGTGGGAGTCTGTAGAGTCCCCTGCTGTGATGCTGGGGACCACAATCACATTGGACACATGGGTAACCCAATGCCACAGGGGCTGAATGGTTCTAATTATTATGCAGTGGCATTAAATGAAGGGGAACCATGTTGGAAAAGAAAGATAATTTATTTTAAGTCATGGGAAATGTTTAATGTCTCTTGGGAATGGAACTACTTAGGAAAACAAATGAAATTAAACACGGTAGCTTTATAAGATGTTTAATTTATGCCTATAATTTAATTGAGTTGACTGATAGCCAAGCTTGTTCATTACTTGGGCACACAACAGCTTCAGTGGCAACAGGTCAATTTTTTCACATCACCCTCATTCAAAACACGATCCGATTGAGGTTCCCTAAGTCTCCCTTGTACAACTCACCAAACTCATCTGGTGCTATAATAGTATTTTGTGGATGCAGTTAACAGTAGAAAACCCTGATTAAAGCATTATGATTAATTCATGTGGAGTCATTTCCACTTCATCAGTCCTGTTCATTTGAATGTGTCTTTGTAGACACCACTTCTTTATTTAAATAAACAATCAAAATCTCTTCTATGCCAGTAGCAAACGGGGAGAAAATTGGGTGCCGAAGGGTTGTGTTTTGATTTTTTGCAGGTTCTTTCAGAGCTGGGCACTGATAAGTTTATTTATGCTGAGAACATTTTTAGACTTAAGTCAGATGTCAAATGTGAATTTCAAAGGCACTTCAACCAGCCTTTAGTATCAAAATGGTATTTGATGTCCAGGACCTTATAAAGCCTTCAATTTCCATTCAGCAAAGAAAGTCATAATTTTCCACTATTGAAACTGATAGAAGAAAAAGCCTTAATTTCTGTATTCGCCTCCCAGGCACTCCTTTCTGAGGAGACTGCTTCCCCATCCCCACCCCCGGCTTTGCCTCTGTTTCTTAATGGTTTTTCTGTTTCAGTATTTCTTGTATTTCTTCACTAAAGTCACTCTGTACCATGTTGGTGCTCTTTACCCCCAGTGAAGAAGAGAAGCTTGTCTATTACATCAAACACTGAGGACTAAGTTGAAAGTTAAACTGATAAACTGACCTAGAGACAGATACCGTGTTTCCCTGAAAATAAGACATTCTCCAAAAATAAGACCTAGCGCATGGAAAGATAAGACATCCCCTGAAAATAAAACCTAGCGCAACTTTGGGAGCAAAAATTAATATAAGACACTGTCTTATTTTCAGGGAAACAAGGTACTAAATAGAGCTCACCCACTAACAAATGCTTGGGGATAGGCACATTTTAGCCACACTTTTGCATATATATTAATCTCTCCCTGACCTTTCCTTCCTAGTATGCCATGATGAAAATTAGGTTAGCATGGGTATGTTCCATTCTTTGAAAATGTGGCATTTTGAGAGGCTAGCAATTGACAATGCTGTGAAGATTATGCATAGTGAATTTCCAAATGCCCTTCAAAGGGATTTTTCTTTTCTTAAATCAAGAATATTCAGCACAATTGACAACAGCTAAGATTTGTAAACAGCATAAATGCCCATCAGCAGATGAGTGGATTAGAAAACTATGGTACATCTACACAATGGAGTATGCTGCTATAGAAAAGAAGGAATTCTTACACCATTTGCAGCAGCATGGATGGAAGTGGAAAGCATTATGCTAAGTGAAATAAACCAGTCAGTAAAAGATAAATATCACATTATTTCACTCACATATAGATAATATAGAACATTATAACCTGATAAACAAAAAGATAGATACAGACAGAAACATCGAACAGACTGAGAAACAACAGCGGGAAGGCTGGGGAGGGTAGGGGGAGGGGCGGAGATAAGAGAGCAACTGAAGAACTTATATGTATGCATATAAGCAAAACCAGTGAACACAAGACACTGGGGGGTTGGGGTGAGGGCATTTGCAGGGAGATAGGGGAGGCCAGGAAAAGGTCAATGGGGAAAAAAAGGGAGACATATGTACTACTATTTGTAATACTTTAAACAATAAAATAAAATTTAAAAAAGAGAAATATCTATAAAATAAATGCTCTTTCCTTATAACTTTAAAAAAAAAAAAAGAATGTTATTTACACTACCTAAGGGATATCATAGACAGGTATAGGTAATGATTTGGTGAACTCAGACATTAAGAAGAGCCATAGCAGAGCATAAATAAGTATCCCTTAGGCTGACATCAGGGCTGGAAATATAGGTAGAAGAAGTAAGGAAGCAGAATGGTGCCCATTCTTCCTCCTCAGTTCCACTATCATTGTTCAAATACTTAACTCTCAGGAAATGCTGAGGTTTTTAATTGTTTTTATATCTTATTTCTGCTGAGAGAGAGAGAGAGAGAGAGAGAGAGAGAGAGAGAGAGAGAGAGAGAGAGAGAGAGAGAGAGAGAGAGGAGTTTAATAAATCAGGGGTTGAACCAGAAATTGGAATGTATTGCTTTGATCTCACCTCTTCACTTCTCTGGATTCTTCACGCATAGCAAATGGGGGAGGAAAGGAACTGTTGGACTAGTTCCTAAGGTTTCTCTCATTTCTAACATTCTCTACAAAAAAAATTGTTAAAGTTGGTTTGAAATTATACATTCTACTCTCTGAAATGTTTGAGTTGAGATGATATCATAGCTAGGCTTGAGCAAACATTTTAGAAGAGACAAAAATAGGTCAGTGGATATAAATCAAAAGAGCCCTGCTCTTTTAGGAGTTAGGTCAGTGTGATCAGAATGCTGCTGAAGAAGCAGTAAATTCAAGGAAAGTTTTCACAAATATCTTCTTTTCTCGTAGGCCAAATATGATGTCATAACTTAAGCTGAAGTACTTGATATATTATATCTATTTTCTCAGCATATCAGCCACCAAAAGGTGAGGGGGGGGGGGGAGAGGGAGAGACTAAACATTACTGGGTTTTTGTTTTGTTTTGTTTTGTTTTTTTCATCACATCTTAATGAATAAGGAGTCTAAAATTACCCAGTCTCCTTGGTCTGTTTGCTCCTTCCACTGCTCGAACTTGTTTGGCATTTCAGCAATCTTCTCTTGCTCAGTAAAAACATTTACAGTGCTTACCTTGAGATTGTTGATTAAAAGTGCGCAGCCTTGAAAAACTATCTGCTACATAAACCAATTCTATAAGCCTGTCTTTTCCTACTGAACAAATATTGTATTCTGCTTAGTTCCTTTCTTTTTGTATTGTGGTCTATTTTATTTCTTCTCATTTTAAGTGTTCAATGTGTGCTTGGAAAGAATACATATTGTCAAATATTTGAAACAATGATCCATCACACAAAATTTCTGTTTGCTCTTAAACCTTCAATATCCTTTCTGACTTCTCTGCTCAGTCTAACCATTACCAAGAGTGGAGAGTTCTTGTTGTAGTTGGGATAGCTACTATCTTTTTCACCGTTAAGTTCACCATTATTGATGGTATCTCCAACATCCATATTGTTTATATCAAAAGCATTAGTGACTCCGGATGACTCTGAGTTTCCCTCATTGGCTTGCATAATTTCACTGGTTGTAAGCATATACTTCAAAGATCCTATCTTAATTCAACAATTTGTGCTCCTTATTCCATGTGAAGTTATTTTCATTTCAGATTGCAGGGTCCGGTAAATCCTCTCTGAGGTGACAATTAAATTGAAACCTGAAAAATAATAAGAAATTATTCTGGAAGAGAGTGAAAAACAAGATCATAGCAGGGAGAACAAACACTATTCACACTAATCTCAAGTGGGAAAGTGTGATATTGTGTTTTGTAATAAAAAATGTATATATTTATAGTTGGTCTTTCTCCCTGTTTTGCTCCCAGAATCCTTGGAATTTCATAAGAAATGACAGTGGTCAGGGGGTCTCTTGTTATGTTAATCAGGTAACTTCTAGTATTCACTGAAGGCTGGGAGCTGAATGCCTAGAGACCAACCATGTGATTAGAAGTTGGAACTTTTAGTTTTAACCCTTGTCCTCCAGGGTGGGGAGAAAAACTGGCAATTGAATTCAGTTATCAAGGAACAATGAGTTAATCAACTTGCCTTTGTAATGAAGCCTCCATAAAAACCAAAAGGAGAGGACTGCAAGAGCTTCAAGGTTGTGAACACATGGTGTGCTGGAGAGGGCATGGAAGCTCCATGCAGGTCTCCATACCATACCATGAGTATCTCTTCCATCTGGCTGCTCCTGAGTTACATCTATAATAATAAAAGTATAATGTGCTAATTAGACTGGACAACCTTCCATACAAAGCCAGGCCTGTGAGGGAAACCTGGGTCCCAGGTGCCTGCCAGCAGCTGGAGAGAAGCCTGGGTCCTGAGTGCCAGAGGTAAGCCAGTTCTGGCAGCCAAGGGAAGGAAGGCCTACTCTTGCACAAATTTTATGCATTGGGTCTCTAGTCCTATATAACAAAAGGCTAATATGCAAGTAGACCCAATGGTGGAACAACCAAACAACTTGTCATTAGGCTGTGTGCTGACCACCAGGGGGTGTATGCAGAACATGGCCAGTGTTGGCCATGATGGGATGATAGAGCAGGTGAGCAGGGGCACCAGACCAAGGCAGGGCACCAGTTGCTGTCATGGGGCGAGCCTAGTAATTACTGAAAATGTATTGCTCCCCTGTGCCACAGTCCCACTCAGCACTCACACCCCTTGACGGCCTCATCCCTGCTCACACCTATTGCTGGCACTGGAGCCGCCACTTGCACCCGTTGCTGACGCCCTGCACCAGCCCCAATCGCTTGACACTGTCAGCAAGCATGAGCAGCTACAGGCCCAAATTGCCCCCAAATTGCTTCTCCACCTCCCCCTGCTCCTGAGGGGCAATCGGGGTAGCAACTGACACTTGCACCCACTGTTGGCGCTGGCCCCAATTGCTCTGTCATCAACCTGTGGGAGCAACAGTGGTGGGAGTGGGGCTGCCAGCAGACAGGTGAAAGGGTCACAGTGGGAGGGGTCATGTGAGGGCGCCCCTGTGCCCGCCAAAGCCTTGTGGCCTACAGTTTCTTTCAAGGTGCACAAATTTATGCACTGGGCACCTAGTTATTTTATAATAAATCAAAAATCAAATAAATTGTTTCTCTGAGTTCTAGGAGCTGCTCTAACAATTTCATCAAACTCCAGGAGAGTGTGGTTGGAACCTCCATCAATGGCCAGTTGTTCAGAAGCATAGCCAATAAACTGGTGTCTCAAGTGGGGTATGTGATTAGAGGGAACAGTTTCTTAGTACTGAGCCCTAGACCTGTGGGACCTGATGTTATCACCAGACAGATAGTGTCAACATTGAGTTAAACTTTAGGACACGCACTTGGTGCTGTGGATCATTGGTATGGAGAAAAAGACCCATGCATTCAGTGACCAGAAATGTCAGAGGTGAAGTGTTCTATGTGAGTATTAAAGAAGACATGGGAGGCAGACTGAGTTTTTCCAATTCAGAAAGATATTGTTTAATCAAGCATTTGAAAATATACAAGCTTGAATGAGAAGGAACATGTCACTAGATGAAGCTCGTAGAGAGTCATTGGCTGGGACATATAAATCCTTATGATAATGTTTAAATTTTATATCTTATCCATGGCATAGTTTTATGCAGTGAAGTACAAATTTGCTTTGTGGAGAATGAGCTGGAAAAGAGTAAGACTGAGCACAAGGAGACGGATTAAGCAAGCTATTGAAAGTGTCCATACGAAAAATAGCAATGACTTGGATTAAGACAGTGGCTGTGGAGGTGGGTGACTGGTTGGAATTGGGGTATATATTAAAGGGAGAATCAATAGGACTTGGTGGGAGAACAAACAAAGATATGTGAAAAGAAAGCTTCAAGAGTTTTTGCTTAAATATTACAAAAGCTTATACTTATACAGATTTTATAAAATAGTTCATTATCTGAATTGATCCAATAACCAATGGGATCACCATTATTATCATTTTTACAGATAAAGAAAAGAAGGCTCAAAGGAGTCAAACTGTCTATTGTTACTCCAGTACATTAATCCTCAGCTGAAACTAGAAGCAATTTCTGTAATACTGGACCAGGGCTCTTTTCTTGTACAGGGTGTGACAAAAGTAGATGTACAGTTGTTCATATGGAAAATAATACAATAAAAAACAAGAATAAACTCGGTGTTTTGCTCCATCCTGAATATAGCTTTACTTCACCAATATGTGTTTTAAAAATACAATGAAGGAATCATGGCAATTATCAGAGTAGATATTTCTACCATGCCCTCATCACAATAGAAGTCCCAGCCAAACCCATCACCAGGAAATTCCAAGTCAATAATCTGGAGCCAATCATATATATAATCACAATAGATTAATTTTATTGACACCACAGTCTTTTGAGCCTTTAAGCATGCATTGTCTCATTTACTGTCATACTAATCCTCTGGTATGTATTAATATGCTAATATTAACCCATTTAGAGTTAAGAAAACTGAGGCACAGAAAGATTAAATCATTTCCCCAAGATAACTGAAATTGTAATTGGCTAAGTCAGAATTTTCCAGAGTCTACACTACGCTGCCCATGATGGACTCCAGGAGAAAATGTTAATGGCAACACATGGACAACAGTACCGTGTGATTGTGATTGCAAGAAAACTAGATTCACACTCAAAGATCAGCATTTCTGTGCTGGCTTTGTCACTGACTTTCAGTCCATGCCTCGCCCCTTGAGTCCTGCTGTGATCACTTTCTACTCGTAAAATTAGAGGCTTTCATTGCATGATTTCTTGGGCTCCTTCTGATGCCTATTCTTCCCTTCCCCACCTCCCCCCATATGTTTGTAGGTAATCACATTTTTAAGAGTTGATTAATATAGTTTGGATTACAGCCAGCCAATCCCTTCACTGACCATCCCACCCAATTTTCTCTTCAGACCTAAATACCATTCCCTCCCCTAGAGCCCTCCAGCCCCATCCTTGTGTCTTAGACAGTTCTCAAGGGCTCAGAGGGTGCTCCGTTGCTAGCTTGGCAATTAACTCATCCTACTTGCACACTCCCAGTGCAAAGCGCTAAATTGCAAGAGGTGTTTATCATATGTCAGGGTGACAGTCTCCTGCTGTTGGCTCTGATTTGCTAAATACCTGCAAAAGATTTCCTGACTGGAACACCTGGTCCCCAGAGCAGGCTGCACCACAAAGCTGCAGGCAGCATCTCAAGAGGCTCCCGAGTGCCCCTCTGCACCCTTCATCCCCCCTCTCCATTTTTCCGAGGGAAGTGAAGAGGAATGGGGCAGACCTTGAATGAACTGAGGTTTACCTTAGTGTGTACTGAATTGGTTAAGGAAGTGGGAACCCACCTCTATCCCTCTGCCCTGACTGATACTCTACTAATGAGCAATTATGGTGTGCTTGTTATGTACCAGGATCTATGCCAAATACATCACTTGCACACACTTACTTAATCTTTCCAACACCCCAGGACTTCAAATAACTTGCTCCCTGATCATCCACCAGGGTACTACAACCTGGTTCCCTTAGCTCAGCCTGGGTCTCCTTCCCTCTGTCTTGTTCACCACACCCCAGGCTATACTTTCTCAAAGATAGCAATAAGTTAGCAAGCAGAATAATCTTTGCTGTATTTTTTTCTTCTCAATTATAAAATTCCACAGCTCCGTGAAAGCGCAGTGGTCCTTAACCAAGCTGGGAAGACTCAATGGTAAGTCAGCGACTCCCTAGTCCCTTGATTAGAGAGCAGGAGAAAGGTTTACTGTGTTACTCAGAGAACACTTTTGAGGATACTGTCTCCTCTGTTCATGAATAACGATGATTGGTTTGAATCAGTCCCAGTCTTTCCATTTGGAATTTATAAGTCAATGGTCCATTGACTTTGTTAGACTAGTATTTTACTTAAAAAAACAAAAACACCAAAACCCAGGAGCCAGTGCTAAGACTTCTAATTTGTTGGACTCAGATATTTCTGAATACAAATTTTATAGTTTTTGCATAAACAAATTCTGCTATCTCGGGTAATTACTTAACATTTCTGAGCTTCAATGTTCTCATCTGTAAAGTGAAAATAATGTAGTACTTGCCTTAAAGGCTGGTATGAAAATTAAAATATGAATTTTATAGGGGAGAGGAAGCATGGAATTGTGAAAATGCATATGCACTTGAATCTGGTCTCTGAGACTTCAAAACATTTAATACATTACTCAGTGTCTGTGTGTCCATATTCTTTGCCTATAAAGGGCAATAAGGCCAGCCGGTGTGGCTCAGTGGCTAAGCATCAACCTGTGAACCAGGAGGTTATGGTTTGATTCCTGATCAGGGCACATGCCAGTGTTGTGGGCTCAGTCCCCAGTGTGGGGTGTGCAGGAGATAGCCAATCAATGATTCTTTCTCATCATTGATGTTTCTCTCTCTTCCTCTCCCTTCCTCTCTGAAGTCAATAAAAATATATATTAAAAAATAAAAATCTAACTAATAACACTCCTTTAAAGGTTGTGGTAAGAACTAAATGAAATAACGTATGTCAGATGCCTAAAGCAACCCCTGGCACAGAGTGCTCAGTATGTATGTGTGTGTGTGTGTGTGTGTGTGTGTGTGTGTGTGTGTGTATTTCCTTCTGTTTATATACATTCATATTTTGATGTCTTAATTTTTTCATTCACATATAACTAAGGGAAAATTCGTTAATTGGGTTGATAAACATGAACATCACTCGGGAATTCAGGGGATTGATATCTTTGTAGATAAAGTTTCTCCCAACTTTTATAGTTAGTTGTGAACTGCAGTCACACAAATGCATACAGGTCAAAAGTGAGTCTCAGCAAATGGTGTAGTTGAAAGGTATGCATTCGGCCACAATAACCAGAAGAGCTCACCATGCTGTTGAGCAGATAGCATCACAGCCTGTTGATTCTGTGCAGAGCACTGTGACTCTCTCTCTAGTAAGGGACACCTGAAGCCAAGTCTGTCCTGGGAGATAGGGCATTTGCAGGGGGAATTAGTGCCATGAGATATCAGCCCTTCCCAAATTTGAGCTCTTGTAGCAGGACATCTAGTTCCTAAAATTGACAAAATCTTTCCCACTGTTTCTCAGTTCTTTTATTTCTCTTAAGTGTACAATTATTGGACTTCATTTTTCTGTTGGGAATAGATAACTGCAATTCTTGGGAAGTATCAAAAAATGTTTCCAGCTTTAACTGGTCTGGCTCAGTAGATAGTCGGCCTACAGACTGAAGGGTTCAATTCCAGTCAAGGGCTCCACTCCCAGTAGGAGGCATGCAGGAAGCAGCCAATCAAAGATTATCTCTCATCATTGATGTTTCTATCTCTCTTTCCCCTCTCCCTTCCTCTCTGAATCAATAAAAATATAATTTTAAAAAATGTTTCCATGCTGGGTTTATATAAAGTATAATTGTAATGGCTCTTGGGAGAAGGGGGCTTGACTTTGTACAATACATGTTCAGGATCTTTCTGTGGCACTCCTTATGGAGTCTGTCCTGAATAGACGTATGGAAAACTGTTTCCTTTAGAACATGTCTATGGTATCAGGGCATTGAAAAAAGGCAGTTTTCTTATTCTCAAAAGCTAACTTTTAGGCCATGAGAAGCTTGTGGAAACCTCAGACCCTTGGCACAGGAGAAGCTTGCATGTCACATCACAGGTACATTGTTTTTATAATAGTGAGCTGTTGAGAAAGGGACACCGGAGAACTGAACAATAGTACTGAATTTAGAATGAGAGATCTTGCCTAAGTTCCAACAGGACTAAGTTACCCATCCTCTCTGTGCATAACCATATGTTTCTGTAAGAGGAGATACTAATATCCACCTCAGCAGGGATACTTATGCCCACCTCGGTGGGGTTTTGTGAGGAGTAAGTAAAATAACATACACAAAATTCTTAGACTGTTCTGGCACAGAATATGGACAAATGCACGATAACCTCTCTCATTCCTGATTCCTTGTGAGGAAAGGGGGATTTTTCAAAGTGTTGCACATTTTATAGTGTGTCTTCTGTCCTCCATGATTAAAAGGAACATTCAGACTAGGGTAATAAGTGATCCTAAGACCCTTTGTTGAATAGTTTCTACACACAGGCATGATATGTATTCAACATTACAAGATCTCTTTCATCATCATCTCCTTTTTTCTCTTAATTATATTTTTTAATTTTTTAGTGTTATTTTAAAATATATATGTATAAATAAATAAATAACAATAAGATATATATTGTTATTTATTTCAGAGAGAGGAAATGAGATGGACAGAGAGACACATTGATGGGAAAGAAACATTAATTGGCTGCCTCCTGGGTGCCCTTTACTGGAGATCTAACCCACAACCCAGGCATGTACCCTAACTGGGAATCAAGCTGGCAATCTTTTGGTGCATGGGATGATGCCCAACCACTGAATCACACCAGCCAGGGCTATCATCGCCTCCTTTTTACAGAGTAAGAAATGGAGTCTCCATTTCTAAGTAACTCCATCAGTAATGTAGTTAGGAAGTAGCAGAATCCAGGTCTACCAGGAGAGCCAATAAATACATTCTGTGCCTATACTTTACAGCTAAACTAAAATCTTGGTGTCATGCCTATCCCTTTTTTCCCTTCTTCCTGACCTCTTTTTAGTCACTTTTCTACAGAAAAGTCCTACTCTTGTGGGATTTTTAAGCTTCTGATATTGAGGCTATCATTGCACATTATTCAGCAAACACTTTCTTCATATCCTATTTGAAGTTATGGGTGTGTTGGAACCACTTAAAGAAGCAAACTGCCCTCAAAGGCATTGTAAACACTCAGTCACATCGGTGGGCTGAGTATCATTGTTCTTGTTTACTCATTAAATGAGGTCAGCTCTCCTGGGCAAACAATTGTCAATCCTAGCTCGGGTTCTATCTGTCTCTGACATTGAGCTAGAAGTAGCTTTAAAGTTGACCTTGTCTGTCTTCTTCGTTGTCCACTAAAGGCGACCCTAGAGGTTAAGAGCAGTAATGCAGTGGAACAGCAGGAGCTACAGCCATAATCATGTTCAGAGCAGCAGAACTGAGTGCTCCCTATGAACCAGGTAGAGTGCTCTGCCCCCCTTTTGAACTATTTCATTTAGTCTTCATAAACAGCTATGAAAAACAAACATGATTTTTATCTTCATTTTATAGGTAAAGAAACAGAGAGGTGAGGTAATCTGTTCAAGGTCAGTTAGCCAAGAAGTAATGGCCCTAACACATTTGCACAGTGTATTCACCCAAAAAATAAAACATCGACTCCATCTTAAAGGCATAGTCACATTGAAGTCCGTCATATTAACCCACATGAGTTTGGTGGGTGACTTTTACTGAAATGTGCAAAGCCATATAAGTAAGGCAGATATAAATCAAAAAGCCTAAAAAGGCAAAGAACAACTGTGGAGAGCCATGGATGAGGTCATTTGATTTCCTGAGAAGAATTAAAACAGGGATCAGCAACCTATGTTCTGTGGGTCAAGTCCAGTTTAGCATTTGTTTTTCCTAAATCAGGTTTTATTGAAACACAGTCAAAACCTTTGATGTATCTATATATTGTCTGTGGCTGCTTTCATGTGACAATGGCACAGATGAATAGTTGCCAGGATGACTTAATGGCCTACAAAAGCTAAAGAATTCACTATTTGTCGCTTGGCAGAACAAGTTCGCTGACCCCTGGCCTACAACATCACCAGTTCTGATGATGCTCTACATTCCTCCCACATCACATGGCCACCTTCTGCTGCTCCAAGAGGTAACTGCTATTCTAAATTTATGGTGCACCATTATCTTGCTGAGTTTAAAAAGTTTCTTTTCTTTTTTAAAATATGTTTTTATTAATTTTGGAGAGAAGGGAAAAGAGAGGGATAGAAACATCTATCAGTTACCTCTCTCATGCCCCCTACTTGGGATCAAGCCCCCAACCAGCGCATGTGCTCTGACTGGGAATTGAACTGACAACCTCTCTTGGTGTTTGGGACAATATTGGAGCCACATCACCCAGAGTAGGAAACTTTTTAATGAGGTACACATGTAGAGAAATGCACAAACCCCAAGTTTATTCCACAGGTGCAAGGTCATCTGCCGTATAGTGGTTCTTACACCAGATCTGGTTATCCGGTTAACTGGCAGAAAATGGAGTGAAGTGGTGCCTGACCCAGAGACCACAGCAAGAACAAAGGGGTGCCAACTAACTGCTGATCTAGCTGGGAGCATCCCAAAGGCTTGGCTTGAAGTGAACCAAGTGGTTTCCCAGAATGACCTTGAGTGGAAAAAGTCAGAGGTCAAGTGTAGGTTGTATGAACAAGAGAAGCAATGTGGGGAAATCCAATCTGCTTCACTTAGGTGGTTGGAAATGGAAGAAAATTCGCACCAAGGCTGGAACAAAGTGAGAAGCTGAGGGAGTGCCCAGGAGTGAGACAGTGCTCATGGCAGGGACCACTGCTGAGCCCATTCTTAGGGAGAGTGGGTTCACTGGGCTGGTTTCAAAGCATCACTTTGTAGCTAGTATAGCTTTGGGTTTCTTACCACAAGAGCATGAATGTGTTTTAAAATAATGGGCGCATACTACCAAAACAGGGTGGAACGACGTATTCAGACAAACAGCCTACTTTGTAATGCCTCCGTCTGCTCACCCACCCAGGTCCCAGTTCCATGAGGAATTTCATTATTATAGGCAGATGCCTCAAAAATAATCTTTCCTACACTTTTACCTCACAATTTTTATGACTTTGAGGACTCAAGGTTTTACTTTTCCTATTAAAAAAAACTGAACAACCTGGCATCTTTAAAAGTGAAATGCCAGTCTTTGTTTCAGGTTATCTGAGAGTTGGGAAAATCCTAAATTGCTGTTTACTGTGACTACCAGAAAGATCACACATATATTATGTACATGTCACTTTGAAATATCCTTCTACTGGGCATTGGGATGAAAGGATTGCTGTGGTTTATATAAACCAGAAATGCTCCCTGCTCTTTTGAGAAGGGCTAAAGCTATCCCTATGCTTTCTCTGGTTGGAAGTCCTTTTTCTCAGTTACCTGGGCACTCTGGGAGAGAGTGTCCCAAATCCTAACACAGACCGCCTGGAGAAACCTGATTGCATTGAATTAAAATAAGTTGGCTACTAGCGCTGAATTAAATGTTAGAAGCATCAGAACCCGGTGTTTGCATTCTGTCATAAAGAAGATGAAGGGAGGAGCTTCCTGGATGCATTTCTTCCCTATGGATCAATAGATTTGCAAACACTGAGCTCAGGAATATGTATCCTGGTGTAGAAAAACATGAAAAGAGCATGTATCCTCCCAGCATTGATGAATATTTCAGTCCCAAGTTTCCAAGCTGATGTGTGGGGGGGAAAAATAGAGAAGGTGGTAGAAAAAAAGTCACTGCTGCCCCTTCAATGCACATCAGATTTAGAGGCTAATTTAGAAACTGCATTTGCCTTTATTCTTCTTGACTTAAGTTAATGGGATGAAAATAGCTTCAGAACACATAATTTCTTTTCCAATTTCACAAAGCCAAAACCCTTTATTAAGGCGCCTGACCTTCCCCACTCTAGTGAGTGTGTTTTGTTTTCTTAATTTCACCAGCCTGCAGATAACCAGTCCAATGTCACTCACTGAACCTGGCATTGGACAGTGAGCACCTAATTAGCCCCGTGTTAAATGTAAAGTAGACAAAACCATCACCGGGGGGGAAAATCCTTTTTCCAGAAATGTACACTCAATAGGATTAGTGATTTCCTATCTCGGATGCAATGTTTTCAATACAGGGAGAAAATCAAAGGATGGCTGTGGTGAGGGTTTTGTCTGTTTGCATAAGTTACCTTGAAGGATCATCAGCAAAGATGATAAAACAAAAGAATAAAGAATTTGGATTCAGATAGACCTATGTTAAGTACTGGTCCCTCTGACTAGCAGTATAATCTCTCCCAAGTTTCATATATATATTTTCTACCTCTCAGTGTCCTCATCTACAAGATGGGATTCCATACCTATCCCACATATGAGTCCTCAAGGAGATAAAGGACATGTGGCATCTTTGTCATTGTCCTGCACCCAGTATAGACTAGATACTCCCTTTCGGACTAAAGGCTTTGAGATGATTTTATGCAGGTTTCAGCCCGCTTTTAATTCATCATAACTGCCATGGGTTTATTATTTCATTACCACACAAGATAGTAGTAACAGTTTTGTTGCTAAAGGAAACCAACAAGTCACAAATGAAGCACCTCCCAGCTGAAGGGCATGCGGAGAAAGTCTGAGAAACATTTTTCTTCTTTTAAAGCAAAGATTGAGCTCTGCAAAACCAGTTCAACAAAATGGATTTGAAAGGATTTCAGGTTCTTTCCCACTTTCTTTCCATATGGAAGCAAATGAAGATGTGAGAATGGCAGGTGACCATTCTGGGTCCCTTCCTCAAGGTATTGATCATCTCTGTTCACAGCAATTCCTTCCCATTTGACCCACATCGTTTCCTCAAATGGTTGACACCTTTTAATAGCTTCTTTCTGTTAAAGCATTTCTTTTGCTCCAGCCCCATCCACTGTGGAAACCACAGTGTTAAAAACAACCAAGCTCCCATCATGACAATTATTTCAGGTTAGATGGTGTGGTGGTGTCTGTATAGCATCTTTTAACTTCTCAATTTCTTTCATAGCCTCATCATATCAGCTTGCCCAACGCTGGAGGTAGGTAAAGCTGGTATCATTGCTGCCTTTTTAAAGATTATAAGAGAGGAATCAGAGAGAGCAAGGTCACAGAGCTGGTTGAGTGACCAAGATGGAATCAGAGTACCAGATTCTTAGGTTGCATTGTTCAGGACTCCAACCCGCATTGACTTGAGGGTGTTGGCGCTTAGAACCAGGAAGTCTAATGAACAGGTTTGTGTTTTAGGCACAGATGATTGCAGAATACAAATGAAACCATGGAGCATAGGTGGCTCTGAGTCCCTCTGACTCTCTCTGCATATATCTTTGTCTCGGTGTATGTTTGTACGTGTCTGTGTGTGCTTTTCTTCCTGGCTCTGCATGTGTGTCTGTACCTCTGTGTAAAGTAACTGCCATTTCTCTGGTTTTGTCGCCATCTTCCTTTTGTCTATTTCTGCTTTTTCCTATCAGTCTTTCCCTGCCCATCTATCCAACTCTCTTTCTCCAGATGTTTCTTTCATCTGGCTCCCCTCTCTGTATGTGTTATTAGCTATTTCCTTCTTTTTGAATTTCAGTCTTAGGTTTCTTCAATAGGGTATTAAGATGGTCCCATGTTTCTGTAAGCTTCCATGCTTACAGACACATGGGATACAATGGAAATCTCCTCTCTCTTTTTCTTCCCTTCTCCCCACCCCTTCTCTTCCATTTTCCTTTCACTCCTCCCTCATTCTTGCTCTAGACCTTATTCTCATCAGAACAAATCCCTAATGCTGCCTCTCATTGACCTTGCTTAGTCGAGCTCCTCACACAGACAACATTGGTACCCCGGACAATCTGAGTCACATGCCAACCCTTTGGATTCAGTCTCATCAGATGCACTTGGAGGAAGGAATAACAGTTTGGTCACTGAAAAGCAAGAGGCTCTTACCAAAAAAAAAAAAAAAAAAAAAAAAAAAAAAGGCCGGGACCGGTTTGGCTCAGTGGATAGAGCGTCGGCTTGGGGACTGAAAGGTCCCGGGTTCTATTCCGGTCAAGGGCATGTACCTTGGTTGCGGGCATATCCCCAGTAGGGGGTGTGCAAGAGGCAGCTGATCGATGACTCTCTCTCATCGATGTTTCTAACTCTCTATCTCTCTCCCTTCCTCTCTATACAAAATCAATAAAAATATATTTTTAAAAAAAAAGGAGAAATCTGCCGAAATGGCAAAATCAGTACACATTCAGACAGCCTTCATTTTAGTACACCATGTACTGCGTCCCATGTGTGGTGTCTTTAAGGATTCTTAATCCTTTAGAGTTAGGTCAAAGAGAGAATTCCATATTGTTAGCTGAAATAGTGCCATGGGATAAGAGTCACCGAGGGCAAAAGCATTTGAACAGGCTGATGATCTGCTTCTTACAGATAAACCTCACCCATCATGGACTTTTATGAGAAGATATGTTTACCAGCACTAAAAGAAGATGATAAAAGGAAGGAATGCTTAAGCAAGTCACATCATCTGAGCCTCGGTTTTAACATTGTCACATGGGGTAATATAAGTCATAGGTACTTTTTGTAGACCACAGAATCCACTCTGGTTGGTTCAACAAGAAAGTGATTTATTGCAAACTTACATGATTTCTGAGAACCATACGGGGCTGCTGTTTAATCAGTACAGTCAGCAGAAATGTCCAGTCGTCCTATGGGCCATTCTGGGGAAGCTCTATTGTAGATTTCATCCACAGCTTGGACTGAAGACGATGGGGACAGAAGAGTAGTTTCACCCCAGCTGCCCCGCAAGGGCCTCCACCATTGTGTTTGCAAGAAGATCCCATCTTAGTGTGCAGTGCCCCCACCTCTTGTTGCTCATTTCCCACGGACATATGCAGAAACCACACACAAGCTTGCTTCTGGGGGGAGGAGAAGGCCTGCCCATGCACTTTATCTGTGGCATGGGTCCTGTGGGCCCCTGTTAGACACTCAAGTGTTAGGTCAACAAGCCTGGGCCCTTGCGTTCAGGCCAATCTGGGTTCAAAGGGGTGCGGTTTTCAGTTTAAATTCTCCATTTTTAGCCCCCTGTTAAATAGGAATCTCTGCAAAGAGAGATCAAGCATGCAGGGCATCTGACACATAACACACTCTCAGCACAAGGTAGCTATTCGTGTTTTCTCTGCAAAACTCAAAAATGTGTGACACTATATCACAGACACACCTTTTGCTTCTCTCTTATGATCATTTCCTTGACCCATGTTTCTACACACAACTGCACTGAATATAGTGTCTGCAAATGTTTGCTGCTAAAGCCACCTCCAGTGAAAAGTTAGACCTTGGCAGCCTTTTTTTTCAACTTCCACTGCCCCCACCTGAGACCTTCCTCTGTAGCTCATGCCTCCTCCCACGCTCAGGCGGGGTCCTCCCACAGAGGCAGTTCTGCCACTCGCCTAGACCAGGAGTCAGAAGGCACTCCAGGACACATTGCTTAGATCTCTGCTTCCTGGACACCAGGCCCATCTCCATGGCATCACTCAGCTGAAAATAGACAAGAGGTTTATTTCAGATCCACAGAGAAAAAAGCAGATAGATGGGGAGATGATTAAAACAAGAGACTGGCAAGTCTTCCTGCACATTCCAGAACCAACCTCCTCCTCTAAAAGCTTTCTGGCCACTTCAGCCCTAATGTTGTCCCCATTCCTCCTGGCCCATAGCACTCAACTGCTACACCTCAGACCTTGAACCAGAGTTTTAATTTAATTTTGCTCTTTTCTGTCAATTGTGGGTTGTTGTTTTGGGGATTTTTTTTATCCTTCATAAACTATACAGGGGAGCAGTCAAGATCTATTATTTTCCTTTTTCATTATATACACACACACACACACACACACACACACACACACACACCATATTTTCCGGTGTATAAGACGACCCCCTAATTTTATTTTTTTATTTTTTATTTTTTTTAAATATATTTTATTGATTTTGTACAGAGAGGAAGGGAGAGAGATAGAGAGTTAGAAACATCGATGAGAGAGAGTCATCGATCAGCTGCCTTCTGCACACCCCCTACTGGGGATATGCCCGCAACCAAGGTACATGCCCTTGACCGGAATCGAACCCGGGACCCTTCAGTCCCCAAGCCGATGCTCTATCCATTGAGCCAAACCGGTCTCGGCACGACCCCCTAATTTTAGTTAAAACATAGGTTTAGGCCTATATTCGCTGTATAAGACTACCCCCCACTTCAAAGAAAAGGCTTACTTTGCCGTCAAGATCTGCAGGTAATTTTTGTACAATTTTGGTCTTTTGCCCCCGATTTTTGGTTGACTTTTTTTCGTTTCAAAAGTCGTCTTATATGCCGGAAAATACGTGTTTTGTGTGTGTGTATCTTTGATTTCATATCAAAAGGAAAAGAGAGAGAAAGAGAGAGAGGAGGAAATCAAGAAAAAATATCAATGATGACAGGGAATCATTTATTGGCTATCTCCTGCATGCCCTACACTGGGGACTGAGCCTGCAACCCAGACATGTGCCCCAAACAGGAATTGAACTGTGACCTCCTGGTTCATAGGTCAATGCTCAACCACTGAGCCACACCGGCCCGGCTATTCTTTTTCTAAACTCAACCCCCCCCCCCCCCCCACACACACACACACCCAATTCCTAAATCAGGAGTATGGCTTTGAAATTATCAGACTTGTCTCAACTACTTACTAGCTATGTGGTAAGTCTCTTAATTTCCCGAAGTTTTAATATTTCAGGGGTGGGAACTGTTTAAATAAGATTATTGTAAATCATGCAACACAATACTTGCCACAATAAGAGAGAGCTCTCACCTGAAAATGTGGGTCCTGAACTCGGGCTGTCTGGGGTTTTATGTTGGCTCCAGCATTTATTGGCAGTTTTATGTAACTTCATTGTGTATCAATTCTATATCTTTTAAAAGGAGTCCAATGATAGTCCTGAATATATAGTGCTGTTGGGAGAGTTGAGTGAGACAAGCTATAAACAGTGCTTATGTCTGGTTTTCATAAACTTCAGCAAAATTCTCTATCGCCTTCTCCGGAGATGCTAAATTCAGACCAGCTGAAAGAATACACACCATCTGAATCTGCTCAGTCTTTCAGAAACATTGAGTCTCTTTTTAACTCACTTAACTAAATATTTCCTTGTTACCCACTCTTATATTTTTATCACCATACCCCTCCTTCGACTATCTCTTGCCCTTGATTGTTATCAAACAAATGGTGTAGGTGCCTTCTGATAAATTAGTGAATAGGGAACATCAGCGCTTTTAAATACAGCAAGTGAGTACTTTGTTCTATAAAGATTCCATACTTTCCTCTCCGCAAGCCAATAGCCAAACAGCAGAGGTCTGTTCAGGCAACTTGGCGCCCCCTGCTGGTTGCAGGAGATTTGGGCCCTCGTTTGGCTCTTGGATGAAAGGAAAGGGTCAATGCAAATGTAAGAGCTTTCCCATCTTCCCACACTACAAATTCAGCTACTGTTCTGGAGGATGTTCTCTTCTAAACTTGACTCTGGCAGCTGAATGCCACACGAAGCTCCAACCCACAGTCATTACTCCCTTCTCAGAATGCTCATTATGCTCCTGGTCTAATTTGGAATTGCTTACATCTTGTTTATTATGTGCTAGCTTTGTCTTCTTCTGCTTAGTTTCCTCAGCCACCCCTGCGATCATTAGCTTTGTCTCTATTAAATTTTCCACTTACCACTTATATTTAGATAAACATAGTCCTAAGAGAAGACCTTAAACTTCCCCTTCTCTTCCATCCCATGTCTATGTCTACAAAAGAAAGAGCAGGGTGACGATTGAAAATGAGGGCAGTGCAAGCAGAGATGTTCTAAGATAATGGTTAATGAAGGAAAATGTGTAATGAAAAATGTGAAAAAGTGTTTGGTCTGAGCCCTGAAGTCCTCACAATTAAACGTGAACACATGCATCAACACCCCTCAGGGGAAGGAGCCTCTATAATCATGGCTCAGACAAGAGTTAGAGATAGATACATGAACATATATTCTCATTGGAATCAGCTGTATTTCCACTTTTTCCCCCTTCATGAGAATCCAGTCTCTTTCAGTTGGTGACCATTCATGTCTTTGGTGGACTTACAAAAATTAGAAGCCATCTCACTCATCTGAAGCCCTGTCCTCCTTTGAAAAACTCTCAACTCTTGATGATATCTTTTATTTCTCCACCCCACTCATTAGTGTTTGGGTCCTCTCAACTTGGTGTCTTCCTTCCTAATGCTTTCAACTCAACAAGTGATGAGAGCATGTTATGGGGCTGGATGGTGCTTTGGCAGGGACAGGAGTTTTTCATTGCTCTTTGAGGTTGGTGGAAAGAAAGGGTAAGCCCAATATCACAGAGTGGGTTTTTTTTCACTGAAATTTTGAAGAGATATCCACTTTTCCTGGTCACTGATTCTTAGAAGAACCAGAGAGAGCTGGGCAGGATCTCTCAGCTAATGAGCCATTGGATGGCACTGAAATGAGACAACATTAGTAGCCTGAAAGCCAGTGTCCAGGACAACCCCTAACCAGTGAGCAGTGCACCAATTCATTGGAATTAAGCTGCAGTAGAAGACAGTGAGGCACACACTGGGGGGTCCTTATATTTTGAATACTGGTTATAAAAAATGAAGCTGAATTAAATGAGTGACTGCACCTACAGAGCAAAAAAAAGGAAAAATGAATCCTCTATAGGAGAAAGTGAGACAGACTTTAACTTCTAATTTGGAAATGAGCCAAATTATAGTCTGAATTTGGTGCTTGTCTTCTGATCTACCAAGTGGCAGGTGGGCCAACAGATTCTAGACAGCTATTTCTTTCTCTCTCTCTCTCTTTCTCTCTCTCTCTCTCTCTCTCTCTCTCTCTCTCTCTCTCTCTCTCTCTATATATATATATATATATATATATATATATATGTATATGTATATATATATATATATATATATATATATATACACATGTGTGTGTGTGTGTATATATATGATTTTAAAGAAGGAAGAGGGAGAGAGAGATACAAACATTAATAATGAGAGAGAATTATCAATTGGCTGCCTCCTGCACACCCCCTACTGGGGACTAAATCCGCACCCCAGGTATGTGCCTTTGATTGGAGTCAAACCTGGGACCCATCGGTCTGAAGACTGATGCTCTATCCACTGAGCCAGTCAGCTAGGGCCCTCCTCTCCTTTTGAGTCCAAGAAAGGGAAACATACTTGGTAGACTGGAGCAATATAAAATCTGGAAGCAGCTCTTGAGATCATTGCTACCTGCACATGTTTTAAGTGAGGAAATCAAACCCCAGATAGAGTTCATGACATGCCCTGAGATTTGAACTCAGGACCTTTGACTTCTTACCCACTACTCTTTGAAATCTACAGGATTCCTATCTTGGGGGCAATAGTTGTCATTGGTCATCATAATTAGAGGAATCTTAAATGTTGCCATTAAAAAACACCTACCAGTTTTGTCTTATGAGTACACAGTATTATAGGAGTTGTCCAATATCCAGGCATGTATTCACCCAGCAACACAGTCTGAGTCGAGGTTCCAGTGTCTCCAGCTGCTGTTAAAGTACATAGTGCCTGATCCTATTAAAGTCAGAGAAAAAAGCAAATAGGACATTGACTGTCCATGGTAGAAATGGGGACAGGGAACTCAAGTCAGCTTCCAAAGCAAATACCACAGATAGTCAGAAATCACCCATCAACACCCCTCCAAAGGCACGAGTGGAGATCATAATACGAGCTCTCAGCGTATCCAACACAGACTGCATTTGCTCCGATTTGGGAACAGATTGCTCTTTCTTCAACTGAGCACCAGATGAAGTGGTGAGCTGGCTTGCATCCAGGGGCAATGTTGTATGAAAAATATGTATCTTTAAACACTATACACTCAGCGGAGTGAGAGGCTCACTCCCTGGGAATCAGGAGAGAACTCACTACCCGGGGAGAAGAGCATATTGGTAGCTCCGTGTCAGGATGCTTCCGGCCATATGGTTCAATGGAGTGACTGGCGAGTCACCTGCAATATTTATTCTCTGCCCTTCTTCTTTGCTACTCCTAGTCTTTGCTGAGCCCCTGGAGTCAAATTTGCCAAATGTATATTAGGACTTCATCGAATTTCCCTGAAATTTAGCAGTTTGGTTGTATAACTCACTGGTCCAGAATAATGAAGCTACGTACAATATATACACATATGGACTTACGTTTGCGGATTTCTCTGCCCAAAAGCCTCTGTGCTTCCATCTCAGCTGAAGTTATCACGGCAGCAATTGTCTAGTGACAATTTTTTTTAAAGGTGGTATAATTGGGAGTTAAGAGAACCAGGTTCTAATCCTGCTTTTACAATAAACTAGCTGGGAAACCTTGGACAGTTTGTCTAACCTCTGAATCTCACACTCTTCATTTTCAAAGAGAGGGCTCAGAAAAGATATCTGCTGTGACTTTTAGTTCTAAATTTATGTTAGGATACTGCAAGTACTGGGACTTCAACCAGAAATAGAGTAATTCAGTACCTCTTCTTCCTATTCCCGCTCTTCCCTGCCCTTCTCTCCCTCCTTTCCTAGTGCCTTTCTGATGTCCCTCTCCTTCTGATCCCTCTCTTTTTGTCACTTGCCCCCCTCCCTCCTTTCTTTCCTTCCTTTGTTTCTTCTTCCCTTCCTCCCTCCCTTCTTTCCACCTTCCCTTCCTTTCTTCTTCCAGATCATAATTAGATGCCTATTGTGTGCTAAAGTAAATGTAGGCCATACCATTACAAACACAACCTTGAAATTAAAACATACTGTCCCTTGCTTAGCTCTTTGCTTATCATAAATGAAACTGAGCAAGTCCAGTCTAATACTATTATGAATAATTCAGTGTGAAGTGGTTTTGGGAAAGCACATCTTTTATCCAATTTGGATAAGCAAAGGTGGCTTTTAGATTGCAGCAGGAAGTCACACACATTTTTCCTGAATTATGTCTTCTAAAGTTGTCCTATTTATTGGTAAAGAAACAGAAAGGACTAGCCCTAGCAGGTTTGGCTCAGTGGATATAATGTCAGCTTACAAGCCAAAGAAACAAAAAGTACCAAAGCATAAGTCATGGATGTCTGGAATCTTCTTCCATTATATTCCATTCAACCCTAGTGCCAGAGCAGAGACCAGGTGTGGAATTAGACAGACCAGATTCACACAGGAGCACTACCACTTCCTGAACGCCCACCTTCACCTCTCAGAGTCACTGATTCTGCTTCTATCAAATATAAGTGAGAACACCTACCCTGCAGAGCTGTGGTGAGAAATGCTGCTGTACTGGCAAAGAGTCTAGGTGCTGCACCACAACAGGTATTAAACAGAAGGTAACTAAGCATATTTATGAGCACAATTCAAGGAGGAGGAACTCACACTCACATCCCACCTACCATGTGTCAAGAATTGTATCCTAAGGAGGGGCCAGGCTGCCATGACACATTGGACACAGTGTATAATGGCCCAAACAAAGTAGAAGTTCATATCACTCATCTAACAGCACAGGTGGGTTTATGAAGACAAGTTGGCTTTTCTTCGCATGGAATCTCAGAAATCCAGTCTCTTTTCATCTTGTGCTCAGAGACACCCTCATCATCTCCTCTGAAAGACACAGGAAGACGAAGGCATCCCTGCTTCCTGAAAGCCTTGACCCCAAAGTGATAGATTTTACTTCCATTCTCAGTCCATTATTGAGAAGTGCTCACCAGGTGTGGAGCATGCTCATTGCACAGAGTCAGGGCAGGTGTTACCAACACGATTTGTCCCTGGATCCCTGTTGATGTTGGCCTTGGTCTCCAGGAACCTGGGTTGTCTGCCAGGGTCTTCACTGTACACCTGCTGTAGTTTTCATCCCACAATCTGAGCATTGGGAGAGAGACACATAGTGCCTCCTGGTAATGTGAAGAAGGTGGAGGAGGTGGGAGGTGCTTTGGGATGACACATATGCCTTCAGTCTTTGAGGTTACATTGGACATGAGCAGTGAGGAGGAGGCAAGACTAGTCAAAGGGCAGGGCCTAAATGTGGGGGTTGTTCAGACAGATCTGTATTTCTGTAATTCATTTGTGCCCTGTTTTATGGACCTACCTCCAACCTCACCCATAGGTTGTTTAGGGGCAGGACCCACTTTGAACCTCACCCAATGGTTGTTGAGGGGTGGTTCTGACTTCCAACCTCACCCAATGGTAGTTGAGGGGCAGGACCCACTCCCCAACTCACACATTGGTAGTTGAGGGGTGGGAACCATTCCACACCTCACCCAATGTTAGTTGAGCGTGACCCACTTCCTACCTCTCCCAATTGTTGTTGATGGTAGGACTTACTTTGAACATCACCCAATGTTTGTTGAGAAATGGGTCCCATTCGAACATCAACCAATGTTTGTTGAGGGGTAGGACCCTCTCCCAATCTCACCCAATGATAGTTGAGGGGTGTGACCCACTTCCTACCTCACCCAATGGTTGCTGAGGGGTGGGACTGACTTGCAACCTCAACCAATGATTGCTGAGGGGCGGGACCAACTTCCAACCTCACCCAATGGTTGTGGAGAGGTGTGACCAATTTTGAACATCATCCAATGGTAGTTGAGGAGTGGGACCCATATACCAGTCCTTGGGCTGATGTTCTTACCACTTCACCCAATGGTAGTTGAGAGTCGTGACCCACTTCCTAACTCACCCAATCATTGTCTAGGGTTAGGACTTACTTTGAACCTCACCCAATGGTTGTTCAGGTGTGGGTCCCATTCCAACACCAACCAATGGTTGTTGAAGGGTGGGACTCACTGCCAATCCAACCCAATGGTAGTTGAAGGGCGGGACCACAGGTGTAAAACCTGAAAATGGCCCTGCTGCAGAGCCACTACCCAGATGTGATTGTATCCCAGAGATGGACAGCCAAAAGCTGGGGGTCAGCTCACTCTGTTATGATGACTTTGACTGTTAAGCCACTTAAGTTTACGATGTAGGCTTGATAATTCTCCATCTTATTGATAAAGATATTGCAGGACAGTTACTGAGTAACCTTTCATGTCAGTGGGACCTGAGTCCAGCAGTCAAAGTCTGAGGCTGGCATTCCCATTCTCACTTAACCTCAGTCCTGAAGCAATCATCACAGACTCTGGAATGGTGGGTTGGATTATACCCACACAGCATGTCCCAAAGGGTATTAATTAACATGCAAAATGAGCATTTATAATTTATAGCCTTTCTTTATAATTCATAACATCTGGCAACTCTGGGTCTTATTCTAGCAAAGGAACAACTGCCTGAAGATTGTCCCTTGTGCTTTCTGGTTCACTCACCACTACCCCGTCCTCCCATCCAATTTTACCCATATGTATGACAGCTCTGCTATAAGCGATGTCTTCAAAATTTAATTTCTTGATATGGAAAGTCAACATTTTGCTCTAAAAAACTTGTAATAGGCATGTGGAAATCAAAGAAATTTATATATATATATATATATATATATATATATATATATATATATATATGTGTGTGTGTGTGTGTGTGTGTGTGTGTGTGTGTGTATTCAGAGACTATTTAATACTTTTTGTACTTCTTTAAATTTTGTGCTTCACATCACTATGTCTTACCTCAGATATATTATTGACTTGATTTACAAACTCACCTAAGCAAATTTCCCTGCACACCCCACCCCCTAACCACTCCATGGGTCCAAAGACCTCTCTTCCTCTCCCAAACCGGTTTTATGTCTCTTTTCCTAGTTCCCTCCCTCTCTGGGCTTATCTGCTCTCCTCATTCCACTCCTCACAATAGCTCAGCTTCTATCAGTTTCATCCATCTAATCAATACAGCAGCTATTTGTCAACAGAGCCCAGAGAGTTTTGACTTCTTGTTCTCAAGATTAGAGTTCAGTAAAGACTCAGAAAAGCAGAGGACAAAGGACTGAGGGGGAGGATGCACACTGACTGGGGAGAGAGAGCACAGGATGAGCCAGGAACCTATCCCTCTGGGGAGTTGTTCCTTGACCCTGAAAATCATCTCCAGCTTTGCAGTCTGCAACATGGCGCCTCAGAGGGTGGGGAGTGACCAGCCAGGCCAATCTCACATTTAATGAAATGCACTTTTAATTCAGAGGCATAACTGACTCATCTCCCAGGTTTGGCTGTAACAATACAGTGTCTTGCAGCATGGTTCTCTTTGGATTTATTATCTGGGTTCCCCAAGGGCATGATTTTTTAAACTGTTGCCTCACCATGTGCTCTTTCTATAATGAATCTTCATTTAACTTTATAATTGGTAATTCTTCTGCCCTTATTACTGCCCTAACCCTTCTAAGCAAAAGATCAAAAAAAACCTGTTCCATTGGTCCATACAACATGTTCCCAAATGAGCCCCAGGGAACACTATTCAACAGGAAGTTCCTAAAAGAAAAGTTTTATGCTCCTGTAAGTTTTGCAAGAACTACCTGCTATATTGTCCTTTAGCATATTCCTGACACAAAGTAAAACAATGCCTCAGTTAACAAAACAAACACCATTGAAATGTAACTCTGTATTCCCCATACTTATTCTACTATAGAATCTCACCCCACACACCCCACCCCTCCTTGATCATGAAACAGGAGTCTACTGGAATGATAGATATTTTTAGGAAATGATTTTCCAGCACCAAGATGCCTGTTATTAGATTGAAATGTTTATTTCCTTTTTGTTGCCTTTTTCAACCCTACAACAAGTGTGCTAGAATGAATTTTTTATTACAATTCTTCATCACTTTCTACATTTATGCCTTTTTAGTTTTTCTCATAAAAGATGACTGAGGTTTTAACCATGTGGTTTGCTGTGTCAATGGATTATAACAGATAAAACATAAGCAATGGCTGAGAATGGCTAACATAGTTTAGCTTATCCTCCTGCATTTCTGCAGTGATTGTGAGAACATGCTCCAGCTAACCAACTGGTCCCAGAAAGAAGATGAGAGACACAGGGAATAGAGCAGCCCCAGCCAACTCACAGACATTCAACCTGAAGCAGGACTTACCCTGCTGACAAGTAAAGCATGATCTAGAAATCAATGCCAGTTACGTATGACTCTGAGCTTTCCAGAGTGTTTGTATGCAACTATAGTTGGTTAATAAAACATGAAAATGTTGAGCTACCAAAGAGGAAAAAAAATAAAAAGGAATCTCTGCCTTCAGAGACCTCATAGTAAAAGAAAATAGAAATAAACAAGTAATAATTCAAGGCAAAATAAAATGAGGATGTCAAGAGATATTCCAATAATACTCGTGGGAAATAGAAGTAAAACCAATGCTATCCAGAAGAAGAAGGTATAATTTAGGTTTCTTAAAGGATTGAAAGTATTATATTGGAAGAAGAAATTAAGAGGAAAAACAATCCAAGAAAGTGGAACAGCATCCATGAAGAGAAGTATTAACATCTTCCCTCCCATGGGGATGGTAGTGTTCTCTCGTGTATATTACTGGTATGCCTTGTTTGCAACAGAGAAAACTGGACAGCTACTCAAGGTCACATATGGCAGAACTGAGTTCTAGGACCTAGGTCTTCAGACTCTAATTTTAGATCCCTGTTCTATAGGTGTTTACGGTACATACCCTGGAGTAGAATGGAGAGGCAAAACTAGGAAATTAGCTTGCTATTGTGCCTGGGCGTAGCCACAAGGATCCGGGAGTAGGCAAATGAAATATATATATCGCCCTGGTGATCATCATCATAATCACCTACCATGTACTAGATACTGTTATAAGTGCTTTTTATGTGTTATGTTCTTCATAATAATAACCCTCTGAGGAATGTACTATTAGTAGGCCCATTAAACAAAATAAATAACTAAGGAACAGAGAAGTTATACCACTTTCCCATGGTCACACTGTAGGTGGGGAAGTTAGAACACAAAACTATTCCTGACTATGTCAGGAACCTGAGCTCTTTCTACTGTGTTCAAGAAAAAAATAGAATCCTCTCTGGAGCTTTTAAAAATATCAATTCCCAGGTCCCACCCACACTAATGAAATCAGAACCTCAGCTCTGAACCATCTTAAAAGCTTTCCATAGCCAGTATTAAGAGCCATGGTGGGAGCAAGGCCAAAGTCAGAGGCAGGTGGGTCAGCTGGATTCAGAGCGTTTCCATGGAGCAAAAAAAATCAAACAACAAATCAATCAGGCAGAAGCCAAATAGAGTAAGACTGGCCTAAGAGTTATAAATCAATTGGGAAAACCTTGGAGTTAACTTACTGATAAAGGCAATATTCTTAATGGAGAAAAGTTTTCAGAAAAACCCACTAGGGCACACTGACCATACAATGAGCAATCTAAAGTACCAATAAAACGAGATAGCATTTAGGCTCTTGAGATTACTATTATAGTAAGAAGGGGAAAGAGCTGATGACAAATGCTGCCATCTTTCTTGGCCTGGTTCTAACATTTTGAAATGGTCCTGGTTAGATTTTGGCATCCTCTCATCTTATTTTCTAAATTGTCCTCTATGCCTTTCCCAGTGCCTAAAACTTACACAGTTCCCTCAGCTCCCCACGGCAGTGGACACAATCAGATCCCTAAGGCAACTTGATCTATTCAATTTTGGGTCTATCCTACATGATCTAGCTCCCTGAGCAACCATTGCTCTCACATAAAACTCTTCACTGTAGCTGACATAGGCTCAGAATCCTTATCAGCCTAAGGCAGGCCTTGAGAGGAAGCCAGCATTGACACTTGCAGGGGGGAGGAAGGGGACAGATCAGGTAGCCATCCCTGTCTTCAGAGCTAGACACTGTGATGATAAGGCAGGAGAATGGCTTCAGCACCTGCAGAGGCTGAGCCAGGGCAAGGAAGTCCAGCTGCTGGAGGCACATGATTCTCCTGCCTCCTCCATGTGTTTAGCTGCTTCCAGCTCTCCCTCTGTCCATGACAAGGAATGTTCCTTTCAGTTTCACTTGCCAAATCAGATCTCATATTTGCCTGTTTCTTTGTTCACTTCATTTTCATAAAGACCTCCTGGTGGTAGGTTCAGCCACACATGGTAGAAGATAAACTCCCTTCTGTGTGTACTGTGCTTTGTAGTTCATTTCCAAGGGCAGAATTTCCTTTGCTCCCATTCTCAGAACCCTATGAGAAATGCAAGGCCACTGACATTTGACAGTTGATAAAATTGAAGATAGAAAGAGAGAGACAGGCCGAGACAGGTTTGGCTCAATGGATAGAGCTCAGCTTGGGGATTGAAGGGTCCCTGGTTTGATTCCGGTCAAGGGCATGTACCTTGGTTGCGTGCATATCCCCAATAGGGGGTGTGCAAGAGGCAGCTGATCGATGACTCTCTCTCATCGATGTTTCTAACTCTCTATCTCTCTCCCTTCCTCTCTGTACAAAATCAATGAAATATATTTAAAAAAAGAAAGAAAGAAAGAAGAAAGAAAGGAAGAAAGAAAGAAGAAAGAAAGAAAGAAAGAAAGAAAGAAAGAAAGAAAGAAAGAAAGAAAGAAAGAAAGAAAGAAAGAGAAAGAAAGAAAGAAAGAAGGAAGGAAGGAAGGAAGGAAGGAAGGAAGGAAGGAAGGAAGGAAGGAAGGAAGGAAGGAAGAAAGAAAGAAAGAAAGAAAGAAAGAAAGAAAGAAAGAAAGAAAGAAAGAAAGAAAGAAAGAAAGAAAGAAAGAAAGAAAGACTGTTAGAATCTTAAAATATTAGTTGGAAGGGAAATTGTCTCGGCTCACGACATAGTTTATATCAGGACTGGAATCATGTATTCAGCCAAGAATCATTTTCTGAATACTGACCATGTGTTAACACCTAGGAACACACAAATAAATTATGGTTGGTATCCTGAAAACTCTAGAATCTGGAACAGAAATCTACTAACTATAGATTGTGGGCCAAATTTTTCCCAAAGCCTGTTTTGCTAAATCAACTTTTATTGAAATACACTCATGCCCATTTGTTTTCAGATATGTACTGTAGCACCTGTGACCACTTTCACACTTTGGCAGCAGAGTTGGGCAGTAGTTTTTACTGGAACTGTATGGCCCACAAAGTGGAAAATATTAACTCTCTGAGTCTTTACAGAAGGTGTGTGGGGACTCCCAATCTAGTAGAAGAAGACTAAGGTAAAATCAAATGTTTCGGGCATTATTATAGAAGTCTGTGTTGGGTATATAGAGGGGGCTCAAATTAAGCAAGGGAAGGCTTCACGAAAAAGGTGAGGTCGGGAAAGATATCCAAGGGGAAAGTCAAGAAACAGGAATGCAGGTGAAGGTAACAGTGTGAGCAAAGTAATGGAGATAAGAAACAGCAGGGCTCACAAGGGAATTGTGGTAGCTCAGCATAGATGGCCTCCATGGTGGGAGAGGAGGAAGAGGCAGCAAAGAGCAGTGGGTGGTCAGGGACCACCTGAGGAGGGCTTCATCCACAAATCTAAAGCCATGGACTGTGCCCAAATACCTGTGAGATTTTTGTGTGACAGAAAAAGGGTAGTCTAAAAGTGAAACCTTATATTTCTCTTCCAGGCCGGGTAACTTCCCAGGATCATTTTGGGTTCAGTAATCATGATGCCAATATATTGTAGCATAAGTTGAGGTATAGTTTCAGTGGAATACATTGCATTTTTGTTAAATGGATTTCAAGTTATTTCCTTCTCTTAGTTCATGGCAACTAAGGATAACAGCTAAGAGGGAGAGTTCTAGGGTTCTATGGGAACCTGTGATTGGGAGAGCTGGCTTACTCTGGGGGCATGGAGAAGATTGTCCTAAGGGAATGGCATTGAAGGCAAAATTTGAGAGCTGAGTACACATTAGCCAGGGAAAGACTCAAAGAGTCACATGGGAATTTTGACTTAACATTTCAAAATCTGCAAAATTTAGTCATTCCAAAATAGTACTCCTATTCTTGGCAGAATTTCTGGATTAAAATATTCATTGGCCCATTTGGGAAATGGGTTTTCTGAAGACAAAATAAAGTAATACAAAGGGTGCTTGGCATAGGTCTCTCAGAGAGTAAGCATGCAATGAACGCTAGCTGTCTCAGTATCTGTTTTGTTGTTGTTGTTGTTCTCTAAGCGTGTCTTGCTGAGCCTGTCTTGCTTGTTTATATTAAACTTTCATAGTGTCTAGATATAGAAAAATTTTGGTTCCTATATTATTGTGGAATATCAATTAATACAGGTTTGTTGTTGTTGTTGTTATTTTTGGTGAATCAGTGAATCTCAAAAGCAATGGAGCTTCACCTCACTAAGGGTGGGAATCCCTGTTTACGAATCCCAACAGATGGTCTTCCAATACCCACATGGATGAGGCCAAAGATAATTTGTTCCCCAACTGGGCAGCTTTGATTGCAGAAAAGTTCTTCTCCATATGGATCTCAGGTTAACTTTCCTGAAACAGCCACCCATTGGTCTTACTTCTGTCCTCTGGATTATGTAGAAGATAGATTCTACTCCTTCCACAGGACAGCCCTTCAAATCTCCTCACAGCAGTGTTCCCAAACAGAGCCCAGACCTTGGATGGGGTCCCTCTCTCTTATTGTACTGTCTTCTCTCTCTGACCTTCTGTGATTTTAAAACATAGAAGTTCCACCCTGGCCAGTTTTCTCAGTAGTTAGAGTGTCAGCCCATGGACAGAGGGTTCTCAGGTTTGATTCCCAGTCGAGGGCATGTACCTTGGTTGTAAATTCATCCCTAGCCATGTGAAGGAGCCACCCAATCGATATGTGTCAGATCAATGTTTCTCTCTCTACTCTTCCTTTACCTCCCTTCCACTCTCTCTAAAAGATCAATGGGGGAAAAAATCTTTGGGTGAGGATTAAAACAAAAAACCCAGAGGTCCTTTACCACAAAACTCACATCTTATTCATCTCTGTATCCAAGCACCTAGCACCATGTCTCTCACTTAGTAGGCACTCAGCAAATATTTGCTGTTAAAGGAAAACATGCCTATTTCAAAGCTTTATTACTCTTTTAAAAGCAAAATGATACTATAATATTAGGAGCTCTCTCAGGCAGATGCCCTGGGGTACATTTATCATTACTGACGGTAAAATATTTCAAACAGGATTTAGGTTCTTTTGTTACAAAATACTGGAAAAAAAAAAAAAGCAAAGTCAAATGTAATAAAAAAAAAAGTCTACACACATACAAACATACAAAACAAATACAAAGACACACAGAGGAGGCTGACATACCTGATATCCAGCGCTTACCTTGGCACTCCCTGGGGCAGCACCATTTATCTCCATGCTCTTTAGTTTTTGGATCTAGAACGTGGGAAAAAAAGTCACTGACTCTTCCTATCTTTACAGATGTGTAGTAGTTTTTCTTAAATAAATAGTTCTCAATTTATTGTATGCGCTTGATAAAAACCCTACAATGATTGTTTTAACAATTCTGTCCAGTTTTATCATTGCTTTTAGTTTAGGTAGAAAAGAAAACACAGAGAAGCCATATGAAAATGAATCATAAAAACAAATGTAGAAAGAAAAAACTAAGCCTATCAGGAGAACATAACCTGAAAGGCTGGTACAATTCTGGGCTGGACAGAAAAACAATGAAGTAGAACACAGTCTGGAAATCAATCTCAAATCCCAAAGAAATTTAGTGTTTGAAACAGCATTTTATTGTAAATTGTTACGAGAAAATTACAATCAATATATTCAGCTGAGAAAAATTGGAAGTTGAGGGGAAATGGATTTTTGAGAATGATTGAACCCCTCTGATGTATTTTTAAACTTCAGCCTTGTACATTTAACTCAGAATTTTATTTTTATTTATTTTATACTTTCTATCTTTTAATAAATATTCTCTATTTGGTGATTCATTGCTGCCATATATTTTTTTTAATTCTTTACACATGGTTCCCTTTATTCCTTTGAATACATTTATTACAATAGGTGCTTTGAAATGTCTGCTAAAGTAAACATCAAGATCCCCTCAAATATAATTTCTACTAATGCTTTTTTTGTGTTTTGGTCAAACTTTCCTATTACATTATACTTTTTATATTTTTTAATTGAAATATTGGTATTTTAGTTAATATATTGTAATACTTTCAACTCTGACTTCCCCTCTTTTAAGGGATGCTGTATTCATTGTTTGTTTAATGAACTGGTTTCTGTCAGAATGTTTAACCTGCACTTTGGGACCACCATTTTCTCTAATTTAGCTTATTTTTCTTACTTTTTTGTTTTGCTTTGTTCTGAAGCCTGACTTTCTTAAGGTTGTTCCTGGTCAGCATATCTTAGTGGTCACCTAAAAAGACTGGTCAGAAGGTATGCTGATAGACTTTGAGACTTTCACATTTTGTTGATGGCTTTCTGTGTAGATTGCAGAATGGATTCAAAACCCAGTTATCAATTTAGCTTCACATTTAAATTTTTGCTTGTGAAAGGCCTTTATTCAGCTAGGGATGAGTAGATAGCTCGGGTCTTTTCTTTTCTTTCCTGAGCAGACACATCGCCTTCTAGACTACCAGAAACATCTGGATTATCAAAATGTTTCATGCCTGCCTTATTCCTTGTATTTCCCTACTACATTTCTGGTTAACCATTTTATTGACTTTTTTGTTGACTTGGTCAGCATCACAGCCTCAGATTGATGAGGTGTTTGCCCTCATAGATTGGCACTGAGATCTCTATTGGGGTTTTTTGTTTGTTTGGGTTTTTTTTTACAAAACCCTTGGGCAGGTGGCTTTTCTCTGCTCTGCTCCACATCAAGCCAGCCCTCTATGATGGCAGAGCTGTCTGCTTTCATCTTCCGCCCATGGCATGGAGGTGAAAGGGCAAATAGCTTAAAAAGTCACTGACTCTTCCTATCTTTACAGATGTGTAGTAGTTTTTCTTAAATAAATACTTCTCAATTTATTGTATGCGCTTGATAAAAACCCTACAATGATTGTTTTAACAATTCTGTCCAGTTTTATCATTGCTTTTTGGGTGAGGATTTGTTGGACTTCTCTGACAGTTTGTGTTTCCTTGTCTAAGCATATACATTTTATAAAGCAAATTCCCTTGTACATTTAAACACTATTTAGAAGTATAATCAAGCTCCAAAGCTGAATCCCAAAACCATCATGAAGTACTTCCAGCATCCCACAGCAACCCACAACCACATTTTTATCTCTTCCTTGGAGCCTCTGACATTTCATGAAAAATATGTAATTTTAATAATATCAGGATTAAAAGACATGAAACATTCTTCCTTTGCTCTTTAGTAAGGAGAAAGAGAAGGGAGAATTCTGGTAACATCATTCCTGATATAATGAATTCAGAAGCTAGAAGGAATAAAATGGTAGAGTTGCCTCAAACCCACAAATCATTTATTCAACTCCCTCCTTTTAAATATGAGTAAATGGAGTCCCAGGAATGTCATCTTTCAGAGTAAACTTTGGGTTGCTCCTTTTAAAGGACTTATTTATGTGTATGTAGCTCTTATTTTCCAGCAATGGCAGATAGGGCTGGAGGAGGTGAGAAGCTGTTTGGAAGACTGACTCTGGCTGTGTGGCAGGATAAAAGTATGCCCAGTAATTCCTTTTACTTTTTTTCTAAGGAAAAGAATACACTTTGTTGTGACAGCAAAGGACTCTTTTTACAGAAAAAGGAAAATCAATTTCTAGAGATGCCAGCTCTGCATTTGTTAACTATGTGGTTAGAAATATGAAATTGAAATATAATGGTCACGATTTTTATTAGGACTCACTTGGGGATGTGTGCTGGGAAGAGGATGTGATGAACTCACAAAGCATCGCTTCTACACTCACACTTTAGAAATCAGACATCTGTTTGGGTCACTGATATTGCTCAGCACATCACCTTAGTATCTATCATAGGAACCTGGACTGAAGTAAGACAACAGCTTTCAGAAATGGCTAGACAAGGACAAACAGACCTCTTTCAGAGAGGTGGAATTTCCTACGGTTTATCTAACATCTCTATCTCCCCCCATATCTAATAGCAGTGACTTATGCTTAATGTCTACCCCATTGAATTAGATGCTCTATTTGGATTTTGCTATACCCAGGTCTTGATTTGCACCTTCTATACCAAATACCCCACAATGGGGAACAGATATACAACCCCTGTGATCATGAAGGTGGCTTGTGTGTCAGACACTAGGAAAGTAAATTTTTTAATCAAATTAACAAGATGCTTCTAAAAAGAGTAGAGAGAAATTAGGGGAATAATATTTTGAGATTCTCAGATATCAAGATTTGAAATCACCTGATGCTGTTGAGTAGAAAAGGCCTCCTGGTCAGAACTATTTTCATGTAGGAATAAATCTTATTACCTTGACCTAACACTGACCACAAATCACGGAGTTAGAAAAAACTGAGATCATGAATAAGAAGCAGAATGGAGAAAACAGGAAAGGCTAGGGCGGGGGTGGGGGGGTGACAGGGGAAGGAAGAGCAGAAGGGAACTCTAAGGAAGAAGTAGTAGAATGGGAAGAAAGAAAAAAAAGGCAAGGAAAATGGAGGAAAAATACTAGTAAGAAGAAAACCAGGGAAGATGAATCAAAAGCTCCAGGACAGAACATTAAGACCTGGACACTAATCTCGTACTTATGGGAGATCTGTTAGCCTTTCTAGGTTTGTGTTTCTCCACCTATTGAATGAATGGACTGGACTAGGTGATAGCTCAGGTTCTTTGTGGCTTATATAGTTCTGTAAGAGTAATGCCATTCCATTATAGAATACTTTCCACCATGCATCCATCTGTGTCATCCTATTTGCATCTACCACTCTCCTCATTCACTCACTCAGCTAGTCATACAGCCCTTTCTGCTATTCTTCCAACAGGAGAGCCTACTCCTCATCCCGATGCGCATCTTGGCCTTTCCATTGAAGCATTCTCCCACAGATCTTCATGAGGATCATTTAGATTTCTTCTTAAATACCACTTTCTTGGAGATTCCTCCCCTGATCTTCCTATGGAATAGGAGACCTTACCTACAACCTTCCCTCCCTCCCTCTCTATCCCATTATTCAGTTCTACTTATTTGCTGACTAGTATAAATATACATGTATGTATTTACATGTTTTTATCTCTCTCTGAGGCAAGGATTTGGTCTTGTTCTCTAATGTATCCTTAGTATCAAGGACAGTATTGCTATGTAGTAGGCACTCAATAAATATTTATGGAATAGACCTCACACCTGGCTATGCTGGTAGACCAACTAGATTTTAATATTTTCTTTTTATAGTTCCGGATACCACAGTATAAAATAGAAAATCAGCTTAAAGACATCCTGCGGTTTGATGTTTATTTTTGCCTTATTCCCCATCACTCTGCACTTGCTTAGAATTTATAGTAGATTTCAGCACTGTGCGTCTCCCCTACCCCCAAACTGTATAAAACCCTGCTCTGATTAATAAATTGCAATCAATTGCAATGCCTAATTATCTCCTTAGGAGGTCTGAAAAGAATGTAATAGATGGAGCATACTTAACACTCTCAGCATGGGAGGGTAGCTATGGCTGGGTAACTCAGAAAAAAAAATGCTTCAAGGAGAAATTAATAAGAGAGCAAATGTGAAGTTGTCCCAAGTACATGTAACTGAAATGTGGCTGCTATTTGCAAATATCAAGTTTAATAGAAGTTGTTTGGTTTGCTGTTTGGAATGCTTCAAGAAGTGTTTCTCCAAGTGTGGTCAGTAGACCACTGGATTCAGCTGTATTCCTGCAAATGCCCAGGAAAACTCAAGATTGATGGACTCAGAGGTCTGTAGGTGTAGTCTAAAAATCTTTATCTCCACTAAGTTCCCCACGATGTTTTCTGATGCACACTAGAGTTTGGAACAAAATTGGCTGAAAGATTATATATTATACAAAGGGATTCCTCCATCTCTGGGGCCCTTGCATGGTGGTAGCAGTTGTGGAAAGCAAAGGTCAGAGAATCTCAAAGTGGCAGTAAGATTTAGGGGGCAGGCTCATGGCCATTTTATGCAACTTTTCATTTGAACTGACAGAGATGTTGCCTGAATAGTTAAGAACACACTACCCTGATTCACCCTGCTTTTTACATTTTATTCCATTTGCCTTCTCTCTGTATGCACACATCACTACTCTTTTTTCTTAAACGTTGGAAAGCAAATTGCATGCATTATTGCCCGCTACGTCTAAATATTTCAGTGTGTATTTCCTAAGAAGAATATTCTCTCCTATACCCACAGAACCATTCTCAGCTTCAGTGAATTGAACATTAATACAGAACTTTTATCTAATCTGCTCCCTGCATTTCTTGTCAATTTGTCCAATAGTGTCTTTCATTGAATTGGTTTATCCTCTAGTACAGGATTCTGTCTAGGATCACATATTATATTTAGCTATCATGTCTGGAGTATATTTTCTTCTACTTTAATGACAATACCATTTTTTAATAATAAAGCATTTGGGCCTTCTCAGAAAAAATAAGGGCATTTTCCTCTAGGGAACTTGGTGAACCCACAGAGGGACCTCCCTCATCAGAAAAGTAACGGGTCCCTTGCCCAGGAGAAGGGATCAGCACAGACTGTGACACCCAAGTTATTGCCTCAGAAAATATAGTCATCTCCAAAAAGCAAACATAAATCAGGATGAGCCATTTGTTAACATAGATTTGTCCAAGTGGAAAGGGAGCAAGTGGCCCTGAAACCAAGTAGGTTAGTGTCAGCATCCTGGCAGCTGAGTCTGAGGCATCCATTCTGTCCCTCCCAGCAAGCCTTTGTCCTCCAAAAGGACCCACCTCCTGGCTCCACCCCAGACCTTCCTTCACCCTGCCCTCCCTGCTGAATCATGGGCCCAGAAAGAAGTGATTCTAATACGTACATTTTTGCTTGTTTCTTATTTGCCAAATTCCCTTGCAGCTGAGTTTAAGTAATGGAGAGGCTTGTCTCCCAAGTTTGAGAACTTCGCTTGCTCCTCTGTCTTGCGTTCCAGATCTTTCTGCCCATCTCGCCCATTAGACTGTGAGCTCCTTAAGGGCAAAGACCACACCTCTGTTGTTTACTGTTGTGTCACCTGCACTAAGTGCAGGGAACAGAGCTGGTCAGGAGTAAATGCCCAGAACTCAGAACTGGTGTCTGAGTTGGTCTGCTTTTTTTCTACAAGAGTGTCTGGTTCTGCAAGCCCAATTGGCAGGCATGCCTGTTGCAATGAAGATGAAAGCACTAGAGGAGAGTGCTCTGGCTGGGTTTTTGCTGTGAGGCTGGCAGCAAGCTTTCATGTTTCAGGCTCCTTCTGACATAAACATTGCTGCTCTGTGGGGAGCTAGGTGCTTGCAACCTGAAGCAACACATAAATCTCTGGATTTAAATTTCATGACTGCATCACTGAGATCTCACAGGTAGAAACAGATCCCCAGTTTTGAGGGATTAGGCTGTGAGGCTTCTGCAGCTCTCTGAGGCTGAAAAGCCCCTGGCTCCTTGCATCTCTACCCAGAGCTGCAACCTCATTATGCAGCAATGAATGTCACTCATGGGAAGGATGGGGGATCAGAGCCCTATCTCATTACACACATGGTCACTCAGAAGGATTCTTATTTGTGGCTTTCACTTTTCATTTGACTTCTTCTGCTTCAGTCAAGGAGATTAAAAATAAGGACCTAAGAGAGGAATCAAAATATTAACAGCTTGTTGTTTGTTTTGGTATTTTCTCTGGCCTCTTCTGGTGGCAGTTTAAGGTCATAGGAAAAAAGTTTAGGCTATGAGACCTTGTTTGTCTCTACATCCTGGTTTGTCATTATTCTCTGTAAGACATTAGGCAAGTTAATGTGGCTCAGTCACTATTTCTTCAGCCATAAGATGGAAATATCAACACACCTGACTGGGTTGTTTTAAAGGAAAGGGAAAACTAGTTATCGATTGTACTCTTGTCCTGGCGATCCTTTGTCTCAATGGGTGTCTCCATGATCACCCAGCACCCACACAGATGCAGAATCCCAGCACCTCCTCAAGTTTCTCTAAAGAACCCACCCACACAGCTGCCTCCATGAGCAATGCCTGTTTTATTAAAGCTTTTATAAGTCTGAAAAGGAAGTTTATATCACATATATGACTCTTTTTTTTTTTTTTTTTTTTACTTTCCTTACTTGTTTTTTATTCTCCTAAAGACCTTTACCTGAGCTGCCTGGGTGTGGTGGGGGAAGGGTGTTTTCCAAATCTTCCTCCCAAGAGTGACCAACCTGCCTGGCCCTCTCATTCCCTTCCTGGGGAACTTGAATTCCCCATCTGACAATTATTATGTAGAATGGTTTTCCACTCTCTAGACCCTGCGGCCCTGGAACCCTAAGAGACTTATGAAACAAATAGGCAAGAGTCTTTAATGAGAAAGTAGTGTCCTTTGTTGTAAAGAAAATTTAAAACTCTCCCTAGGATCAGCCTACTTGGATTGAATTCTGGTTCTGAAACTTACTAGCTGATGACATTGGGCAAGTTGTTTTCCCTTGTTAAATTTCCAATTGTAGAATAGAAATAAGAACATTTACATTACAATGTTATAATTACATAAGATAGTCCCCAAAAAGTGCTTAGCATAGTTCCAGCCTTATAATCCTACAGACATTAAGAAATCATTATGTAATAAACTGATGACCAAAAATAGATCCAGAGACATAGAAGCATCAAACAAATGGTCAAACCTCAGAGGGAAGACAGAGGAGGGATGGGTGAGGGTAGGGAAAGGGGATAGAGATCAACTAAAGAACTTGTATGCATATGAGCATAACTAATGGAGACAGACAATTGGAGTGAAGGCCTGGGCTGGGGGGTGGGGGCAGACTGGAAGAGATCAATGGGGGGGAAAGGGGACATATGTAATAGTTTCAATAATAAAGATTTTATTTAATAAAAAAAAGAAATCATTATGTAAAAGGTCTCATACCTACTAGGCTTTTACTAAGGAGCAGTTATTGCTATTTTGTAGGGTTTTGTGTGAGTCAGATGTTGTCCTGTACATTAAAATAGAAGTGATTTAAGGCACTGTTGGGAAAATACTTTGAAAATATGTGATTCAATGAGGAGCATTTCTGTAGTCATCAAATTAAAACTGTCTATGAAAAGGAGTAGATGGAATTTGGAAATGTAAGTTTTCCTATGTGTCCAGCAACCTTTTAAATTTGGGGGGATGCATTATCTGCCCCATGTCAACTCCAGACCAATATATCATCCCTATTATTTCCTAATTAAGTAAAATCTGGGTTCATTGGGTGGTCATTCAACTTAACCAGAGGCCTGGCCAGAGGGGTTCAGTTCTACAGGTATTTATGAAACTTGAATGTCATAGGCCTATGGATGTAAGAAACCTCCAAATCTGTAGAGAATTTTTATGAGTTTATTTTGCCAAACTGACAATTGTCAGGAAGCAAAATTTCAATGGATTGAGAAAATGGTCCAGAGAATGGTAGCATTTCAGTTTATTTTCTACATTACAACCAAAGCAGGAGGTGTAAGGAAGGTTACATGAAATTCATTGGTAATAGATTAGGAAGGCAGGAGAAAGTAAAGCAGGGAAACATCTGAGGTTGGATAAACAACAAAACAGAGAGACACATACTTCTCTTATACTGGTATGTGCAGGATAGCTAATAATTAACATTTGCAGCACTTACAAATGGTATGTGGGGAAAAAGATAGCAACAAGGGGTTCTGTGGTCTCTGCTCTGGTGAGAGATTGTGCCCTGAGGGGTCTAGAAAAAGGGGATTACACTGAAATTCCAAAGGTATATTATCTTAGATACAAAAAGACAATAGAGAGGCTCAGTTGCAGTAATGATTGACCTTTGTCAAGGAAGATATCAGCCTAGGACAAGTCTGCATGCCATGACTAGCTTTTAATTAGAAAGTTTTAACTTCAGACCATCCTATGAGGTTATTATGGGTCTGTGAGTTTGTAAGGCCCAAAATGCAGGCCTCCCCTGAGCTTGTCAGGTTGAGTATGTGGCCCCCTTTGCATCCACAGGCTTTTATTGAATTGTGTTACCAACTTTAGAGTGGACAGGAGATATACTACCCACATTCCCATTCATGGAAGGAGTTGTTGCCCAATTTCTCAGCAGGCAGCCTCAGTGGATGGACAGCTTCTCCAGGCTTTGCTTCAGTGGCAAAAAACCACATAAGGGTCATTCTTCTCTGGGGCCTCACATACCAGGACTGATCAAGGCAGGGACTGGAGATAAGAAGGCCCTATCATTTGGGTGTTTTGTGGAACAATTCTGTGGGGTTGGCTGAGGTTTTGCTGAGTCCGAACTCTAGTTGGACACTTTCATTTACTCAGTTCTCCAAATTTCCTCCCACATGCATTGATCCCTAACAAATATCCTGCAAGCCAGACTTCATCTCAATGGCTGCTTCTGGAGAAGCCGACACATGCCTTGTTATTGTGGGACCTATATCCTTGACCTCTTAGGGAATGCCTAGGACCACATTATACACTATGGTTTTTATAAATCAAGTACACATGTTCTTGTCCTCAAGAGACTCCATAGGGAAACCATACCCAGACAGCCCTAAAATAGCTAAATAATAAGTCAATATCATTTATGTGATAATATGTGACCTTACATGATTATGTGACAAAATTATAGGTAAAGAGAATATAAGCAGAAACTAAAAATTGGCCAGGTTAGCAATGGGTATTTTCAGAGAGGAAATAGGCTTTTGTGGGCTCTGAAGTTTGGGGAGAATTGGGATAAAAACTGTAATATGCAATTTCAAAAGGTTTTCCTTTTAGGAAGCAATAGCCAGACTGGCCTTCTTAATTAATGATAAAAAAAAAAAAGAGTAAATTCAGCTACTGATCCCAAGAGTCCTTCCAGTTCTTTGGGAAATTACAAAACCAGAGCTTAGAAATCACTGGGACTGCAGCAGACGCAGGGGCTGTGCTCATTTTAATCCAGCTGACCTGGCAGCTTAAAGGGTTATCATGATGTATTGGGTGTGGGATGTGTTAGGCAGCCTTAAGGAGATTCTGAAAGGTTATAGATAAGAAGGTTTGGCAAAGACCAAGTCTGAGCTCAGGTACCATGCCCCAACACTGCCTCCCAGACAGCTACCTGCTCAGCTGCAAGTAACAGATGGCAGAGCTGATGTTAGATCAAACCCTGCATCCCCTTAATACACACACAAAGATAGAGGTTTCATAGGCATTTGTGGAATAGACACATAAATGAGCTGACCACAGGCAGAAGAACACTTTTCCAAGCTGCCTAGCAAGCATTCATTCAAGCATTCATTCAACATTACTTATTGCAAGATTATCTGCCAGAAACTACACTAAGCAAGGTCCCCTGAGCTTAACAATGTCTAATGGGAACTGGAGGCCATAAAGAATAAAACCAATACATATGGCAAAAGGGGGTCAGGCCCTTTGGTAGTGGGGAGGGCTTTTCAAAAGAGAAGATAAACAAGTAAGAATAATAAAACCAGAAAAAGTTGACCAGGTTGAAAGGTAACTGGCGGGATAGGAAGCAGGATAGTAATGTTAGGCAGGGAGAAAAGTGCATCGGAGGATTCTGGGACAGAAGCTTCGTTCACATAAAGAACTACAAATAGTCCAGGTGGCTGGAGCAAACAGAGGCAGGGAACAGATAAATCAGCTGAAAATAAAAAAGAAGTAGGGCCAGATCACATAGAAATATATTCAGGAATTTGGATTTTGACCCAAGAGCAAAAGGAAACTTCGTTTGTTTGTTTAATTTATTGTGGTGACAGCAACTAACAGGATTATATACGTTTTGAGTGTATGTTTCCATGATAGATAATCTGTATATTGCCTTGTTTGCCCACCACCCAAAATTAAACCATCTTCTGTCACCATATATTTGACCCTCTTTACTCCGCATCCTCACCCTCTTCTCTCTGGTACATACTGAGGTATGTGTCTATGAGTTTCTGTTTTATATCCCATGTATGAGTGAGGTCATATGGTTCTCAGCTTTTTCTGACTAACTTGTTTCAAGGTCTATCCATGTTGTCACAAACAGCATTATTTTGTCTTTTCTTATGGCTGATTAGAATTCCATTGCGAATATATACACATCTCCTTTAGCCAATTCTCTGTTGAAGGACACTGGTTGTCTCCATGTCTTGGCCACCATGAATAATTCTGAAGTGAACAGAGGGATGTATATATCTTTGCAAATAAATGTTTTTGGGTTTCAAATAACTCTATTCTTAATTTTTTGAGGAACAAACTGCCAGTCTATTTTCCACGGTGGCTGTACCAGTTTACAATCCCACCACCAGTAAAAGAGGTTTCCTTTTCCTTCACAGTCTCTCCAACACTCATTATTATTTGTCTTGTTAATAATAGGCATTCTAACAGGTGTAAGGTGGTGTCTTGTTGTAGTTTTGATTTGCATTTCCCTAATAGCTAGTGAAGCTGAATCTGTTGACCATTTGTATGTCTTTTGGGGAGGTGTCTGTTTAGGTCCGTGGCCCTTTTTTTAATTGAATTATTGTTTGCTTGGTGTTGAGTTTTATGAGTACTTTAATATATTTTGGATATTAACCCTTTGTCAGAGCTGTTTGAAAATATCATCTCCCATCCAGTGGTTGACTTTTTGTTTTGTTGGCAGTTCCTTTTGCTATGCAAGAGCTTTTTAGTTTGATATAATCCCATTTATTTATTTTTGCCTTTACCTCTCTTGCCTTTGGGTCATAGTCATAGTGTTCTCTATGACCAAAGTAAAAGGAAGTGATCTAAACTTTAGTAATGGTCAAATTAAATCTAAAAGCACATTCCTTCTGTAGGATGGGGGGGGAAAAACACTCTGCTTCCAGATGACTTCACCAAAGCACCTTAAAAGGCCAGTGATGATGGAGCCTTTCTGTGTCTCTTGTCTACTCTTTCTCTTTGTAGTGCCATCACCACCAGAGCTATGCTATCAGTGTTTCCCAAACTTTTGACATATGTGTACCCCTTCTATAATTTTCGTAACACTGAGTACCCCTCATACTCATGAAAACGTAGAATTAGGCGCAGCTAAGCACGGTGCAGTGCATATCCCCACCAAACTTTGGTGCAACGCGTAACCCAACCAAACGCTTCCCGTACCCCTGGGGATACGTGTACCACACTTTGGGAAACACTGCTTGCAGGCAAAACTGATGATTCTCAAAGCTATGTTTTGGGCTTGCATATCAGAAGCAACAGAGAACATCAAGAAAGAACATGGGTGTTGATGCCAGAGATGTGGCCTTTGAGTTTTGACTGATCATTTTATAATACCTTCCAGGGTCTCAATTTTGTTCATCTTTAAAAACAACTAAGCTTCATCCTTTCTACTTTTCTTATAGAAGAGAGGTGAGGAAACACGAGATAATAGATGACTTAGAGGCATAGTACTTTTAAAAGATGAGGCCATTTTCTTTGTAAAGTAGTAAATAACCAGGAAGGAAGGTTGACTGCATTGGTGAGAAATAAGAAGTACAGAACTTGAAAAGAAGGACACAATTTTGCAATTTTCAAGCACATATGGTTATATAACTAGTAGAGAAAAAATGTATTCTCAACAGAATGCTGCAGAATTTCTCTTAAGGAGCAAACCACATTTCTCAGAATGCCATGAGAGGCTCTCATAGGGTCACTGAGTGACTGTGGGGTAGGCTTGTCAGCTTACCTAGAGCTTTTGCAGAAGGGCAGAGCCACCTACTAGTGACAGGAAGGGGAATTTGTTCCTAAGAGGGGAAGTGACGGGAGATGGCAGAAAACTTTGCAGGACACAGTGACACCTTTACTATTGACCTTTACAATCTTCATGGGTTTGCAGAAGAACAGATTATACAAATCAGATTCCTTGCTGTAGAAATTGCTAGAAAGTTTAAATGCGAATGTGCACTATGGCTATTTGATGGGAGTTTTCTTTGCAACCTTTCTAAAACTTTACTGATGCAAGAGTCATTTTCTTTCTCTCTCGGTGGTTCTCATTTCTTGGAACAACCTTTGAGAAATGTGGAAGCAAGCAATCAGCAAAGTCTTTTCTGGCTTCAGCAGCCCTAGGTTTTATAAACTTGGGGTTAGGAGAGCAGTGGAGGAGAAGGATGTGGGATCCCTTAACACGACCCAAGTGTTTCAGGATTCCTCTTCAGGGTTCTGTGTTTCTGGAGGTCACACACAAATGAATAGAAGCTAGAAAATAGTTAATTGGGGGAAACGGGGGCCAAGAGGGAGTCCACCTCTAGGGGGAGGACTGCCCCCGCTCTGGCCTTTTGCCATCCCTTTTATTGAGGTTCTGATATAAAGACATCCTTTAGGCAGGAAATTCCAACAATAGAAAATCAACAAGAATTTACAAATGATTAACAAGAGTCGTTGGACTCTTTCATAGTTCAGGTAAAAGCAATCTGAACAATGGAAATGCTAGAGAAGTTTCTTTTGCAGAACTGGTTGAGAGAGTTGAACACACTTCACCTGTATGATGCTGATAATTATCCAGGAAGACCTCCCTTGCTCTCTCAGATGAATTTCTCTGGGTTAAGAAACTTGTTTCTCAGCTTCTTGAAAGGTAGGAAAGAGGTTTTCAGGCACATAGTTATTTGGCATGAAATTAAAGATGCTGAGACTCAGCATAAGAAGGAACTTCTAACGGATCATTCTCAATAATAAAAATTAGAAAAGTCTAAAATCACAACCATCTTTCATATAAAATACTTTATAAACAAACCAAATTGTCTTATAATTTTTTTCAATTTTGTCTTTATTACAAATTCAGTGATGAGTGTATTAGAAAACTTGTAATTTAAACATATTAATGAACAACATAGAATTATAAGTATTAGAAGTAAAAAGGCCGTAGAAGACTGTCATTTGCTTTCCTTTCTCATTTTAAAGAAGAAATTAGGCTAGTGAGGTGTACAAGTTCACATAATAAATTAGTGTCAGAGCTCAATTTGGAAATCTTGTCTCAACCCTCCATTCTCTTTTTAGATGAAGTTAGATTTGGAAGGAATTGATCTGGCATTTTGTCTTAAAAAATATGACAAGCTTTTCTTTTAAAATCCTCACTATAATCATCCATGGAAATATGAATGTTTAATTTTTTAGAATGCTCCCTACTATCCCTTTAAAAATAAAGCATGAATAATTATCTCTATTGAGCACAATAACAATACTCCTTTAATAAAATGCCACCTAGTGGGAATTTGGAAGCAGAACATACCTCTTCCATGTAGTCCTCTTCAAGAGACTACCTTTCTTAAGCTCACATTTTCATCAATACTATCATCTCCCCCAGTGGTACATGATTAAAACTAACGCTGAAAACTGTCCTACTTTCAGAGCACAGTGGGAAAGACAAAAATTAGTTCGTTCACAAGAAATAAGGTATATGGGGTCAAACTGAAAACCATGGAGCCAAGGGGCCTTAAAACTTCACCCTCATTTTATTGTAATGAAAACCAAAAGAATAATTAGAAGGAAATTTGTTATGTTATTGTCTTTACATGCTCTGGGACATTCAAGTCTGTATGGAAGATGGAGGTTGGGGAAGAGGTAACATTTTGTGCCATGAGCAGCCTATCAGAAAAAAAGTTCCTAAAATCAGAAAACCTCCAGATGAGGAAGCACTAAAATGTTGTCTGATCCAGCTCTCTGACTGAGCTGAGGTTCTCATGGATCCAGTTTAAAGATTCCATCCAAGAGCAGTGTGGACAGCTGTCCTAGAAGAATGAATGCATCAATCTGGAAAGCTCCATTGGAGAACCACAAACCACAGATGGATACCAGGCAGAAATGTGTCCATGCAGCAGGAGGAAAAACTCTCAAATCGGAAGTGTCCATCATGGAATTAAAAGACTGCACCTTGAGAGGCTGAGTAAGCTTAAGTCAGGACAATTCCACTGGTTATTGAGTTTAAAGACACTTCATATTAACCACTTGGGAGACCTACTATTTAAAAGGATTTTGAGTGAACTGTGTGCAATGATAGATGATTTAGGAATCTGTATTTGTCTTAAAATTTGTTTTCCTGGGAAACAAAGGGAGAAGTGCCCTGGGCAGAAGGGGGGGTGAGGAGGGTTAAGTGAAGGAAGTAGGATTGGTCAGAGGGAGGCACTGAGCAATAATGCACAAGCAAGTGAGGTGGCGGGGTGGGGGGGGGGGGGGGGGAGAAGACGGGGAGGGGAGTGGGGAGGGCCCCTCAGATCCCAGGGCAGGTCTGGAACTGAATGACCTTGCTGTTGTCCTGCCTTGGGGCAAGGGCTTTTATAGATCTGCTACCCAGCCAAAGGGTTGGGTGTTCCAAGGGAAGGAGTGTGACCTCTGATTAGCAGTTATATTTGAGGGTAGTTCCCAGAGAAGAACTCACTGAGAGCAGCAGAGGTCAGTGCAGGGGATCCTCAGCTCTGAAGGATCAAACAGAGCACAGCTCCCACTACACCGTTTTCCCTTCTCTGTAGAACATAGGAAGTTACCCTTGTCATCCTCATGGCTAAATAATCCTTAACCTCATAACAGTTTGCACTAATTTGTTCTTTTCTGTCATAGAAATTGGGCCCCACTTTGCATTTTAGGTCCTCTGTGCCTCATTTCTTCATATGTAAAATGGGTATAATAATAGTATCTCCTCTCATGAGTTATTATAGTGATAAATGAAATAACTGTGAACTAGCATAGTATCTAATTCACAGTAAATACTTAGTGTGCTATCATTGTTATTGAGACAAAGAGAAAGAGTGATTTGTGCTTATTATACACACACACACACACACACCCCTTCATCTTTTAATCTCTAGTATCCTTGCCTGGACCACAGCCCTGAGACCCTTTTTGGAGGTCCATGAGATTAAAATTATTTTTATAATAATATACTATTCCCAAAGGAATTTTCAACTCAAGAAAGAATGAAAGTGAAAAAAGGCAATTGATGGCTTAGTATATTATTATACACATGACACATATTAATGTTATTGCTCTGACATTAATAGCTTATTATTGCTATTTTAATATGTCTGAAAAAATTTAAATTCTAATTTCTAACGGGGTGACTATTGGTAGATATAATATCCCACACACAAACTTATAAGCATCCTCAATAATTTTTACAAGTGTAAAATAGTTCAGGGACTAAACTGTTTCAGAACACTGACCAGGACAAACTGTCTCCTCCTAAGTCTCTGCCCATCCCCACTCCTACTGCAAAGCCTGCCTCATGGCCTTCACTGGCTTTTACTTCCTTGGCTGCTCTCTGTCTTTAATATTGAGATCTACTCAAGGTTATGATCTTAAAGATGAGAAAACAGGTGAGGTCAGTGTGCTTTGCCCCTAGGAACAGTCATATAGAAGGTTCTAGAATATCAAATGAGGTACCAAAGAACCAGATGTTAGGTCAGAACTTGCACAGAAGATGTTGAATGGCACCAAATGCATCCCAGAGTGGCGGATGTCCTGGTGTTCTGCTGCTGACTGTATTTTAGGAGGATCGCCATGTGCAGAACAAAATGGACTCTATGGTTAAATATATGACCACTAATGATTACCATAGAGATGACTCACTCAAATCAGTTTGACAGTGGAGCAGAAAATTGCAGCAATGCAGTTCAAAGCTGTCAGTATTTAGGATAGAAATAAGAACTTTCAGAATGCCTGCACAGACCTTAGTTCTTTGTCTTCCCAACAGCCCGTGATGATGATGAGCTCTCCATATGAGTTGGGGAACAGGGACACTGTACCCAAAAGGAGAATTTAAGGTGAAAGGGAAACAAAAACTGGTCAGACACATTATCATAATGCTGTGTAACTCCATCCTGCAGCAGCTCAGAGGCTTCTTCAAGTTCTCCTCCCAGCAGCCCATGAGGTAGGGATGGGCGCCCACATGCTACAGATGAGGAACCTGAGGATGTGAGAGGTTTAAATGCTTTGCCTGAGGCCACACCTCAATCGGTGACAGAACTGGGTTATTCACCAATGTCTCCCCACTGCAAAACATAACACTTCACCTTTTGCCAGATAGAACCAGTTTTAAATTTAATTTAGTATTTATCAACTGCCTAATGGGGCACTGAGTTTGAATCAGTTTGAAGATATAAAGCTGGATCTGTGTGGGCCCTGCCCTCGAAGGAGCCGCAGGACAGGCCGAAAGTGAAGCTACCTTCATGGGCAAGGACTAGTTGTAGAGTCCCGCAGAAAACAAAAAGGTGACAGAAAGGAAGAGCAATTCTGTGGCACTGGCCCCTGCTCAAGGCTACAAAGTTTCAATTATAGAAGATAAATAAATCCCAGATCCCAGGGCCTCCACTTGGGTCAGGGATTTATTTGTGTGGCTGGCCTGCAAACCACCCACAGGCCCCTCGCCTAGGCTGCCCCACACTCCAGGAGAACCCACACTGATCCAAGATACCCTTCAGGGCAAACCAGCTGGCCACTACCTCTGCACTAGGCCTCTATCCTCCCTAATAAAAGAGTAATATGCAAATTGACCATCACTCCAACAAACAAGATGGCTGCCCCCAGATGGTAAAAGATGGCTGCCCCCCTGTGGACAAAAGATGGCTGCCACAAGATGGCCAGCAGGAGATGGCAGTTGGGAAGGATCAGGCCAGCAGGGGAGGGCAGTTGGGAGGGGCCAGGCCTGCAAGGGAGGGCAGTTGGGGGTGACCAGGATGGCAGGGGGGGAGGGGGACTTGTGGGTGACTGGGCCTGCAGGGAAGGGCAGTTGGGAGGGACCCAGGCCTGCAGGAGAGAGCAGTTGGGGAAGACCAGTCCTAGAGGGGAGGGCAGTTAGGGGTAACCAGACTGGCAGGGGAGTGGTTAGGGAGTGATCAGGCAGTCAGGCAGAAGTGGTTAGGAGAAATCAGACAGGCAGGAAGGCAAGCAGTTGGGAGCCAGCAGTCCTGGATTGTGAGAGGGATGTCTGACTGCCCATTTAGGCCCAATCCAGGCAGTCGGACTTCCCTCAAGGGGTCCCAGATTGGAGATGGTGCAGGCTGGGCTGAGGGATCCCACCCCCTCCCATGCAAGAATTTTGTGCACCAGATCTCTAGTATAAAATAAATATCTTGAAAAATGTTTAATATCCAGATTTTCCTCCAAGGCAAATCTGAGTCCAGAATAATTAATGGAAATAAATATCACTGCTTAAGAGGAATGGCATTTAACATGCATGACATCAGAGGAGAAGAACCTGACTTTAATTAGGAACCTAGAAAAAAAAAATGGGGCCATCTGTTCTATCTGGTGTCACCTGGCATACACTCCTACCACCATTGGGGTTAAAGCTGCAGGAGAAGATTCTAACACCAGAAGCTCTGCAACCACCATGAGCAACCTGTGTGGGACCAGCTGCCAGGATTATCCACAAGATAATTTCAGGGCAGCGATGATGGGAGAGGATGATAAAATAAAAAACACTTGAGGATGCCAGAAGAGGCTAAAACCCTGACAGATCATGGGGGCACCTGAGGAAGGGCCCCCATGACAAGGGACCCCTGGACATGTGGAGGTTGATAAGAGATTGTCAGATTATGCCCAGGTGTACTTACATGACCTTCCAGGGCATTTTACTTCCCGGGGCTTTAGATCTAAGCCAGGCCAAGAACCCGCATTGATTTCACTTAAGCTCTGGCCACCCTCTTCATTGAACATGTGTTTTGAAAAATTGTCATCTGCTGCATGTCATACCCATATCTGTAACACCATCAGCAGGTCTCCGAAGGAAGCTGACTCCAAGCCAACTGCAAGAGGAGGATGGCTTGAACCATCCACTACAATAATGATAAAGATTAGTGCCAGGGCACTTTTCTGGATGTTTTACTCTTTTTTCTTTTTAGTTCTGTCTTCTTGTCTTATCAATAACCATCACCTATTTGGTGACTAGTGAGCCGATTTTCTGATAAATCACACATGTAGGGAGAAATGATAGATCAGGATGAGGAAAATAGGTTTTTGTTCATCCATGGAAGTTTCTACACATTCAACATCAAGCTCTGTAAGTGCCTATATTTCAATGTGTCAGAGGCAGTCACTTAATGATAACCAGAATTACTATAGACCTTGAGATTTTTTTACTGTTTCATACATTAACTCTTTGGGTTCAACCAGGTCCTTTAGCTGCTTTCTAATTTTGTTTCTGTGTCCCTAACATGGGATATTATGCAGGGGGGGCACTTCATGGAAGAGGAAGGGATGCTCAGTGGTTCCCATTAAAGTTTGTTTTGCAAATCCTAATCTTTAAAATGTTTTCTCTAACTCGAAGCAAGCAAGGTTGTGACAGGTATGGCTTCCCTGTGCCCATGACCAACCTCACTAACCCAACACAATGGCACTTTCTTCAAATGCTTCTAGATGAGGTCTCAGAGCTTCAGGCAACTACTGTACATTAGAACTGACAAGTGAGCTAGACTTTGCTATCCCTGTAGTTGCTCTAACCAGGCTTCTTCTTTGAATCCTGCCCATGATTTGGTCCCAGAGGTGTCAATTTCCCTTGCATTTGTGCAGTGCAATGTGTGTGTGTAGTGTAGCATTCATGCCATTAGCTATGGATGATGGCTGAGGAGCTTGTAATTTGCAGATAATACATCCTTATGCTGGAAAGGAAGCTAAACTTGCTTATGTATCATCCTCTGTCATTGAGAGAATGTCTGGAAATTTATGGGTTCCTCATTAAATCATTTATTGGAGACTTCCTGAAGAGTTTAAAAATAACCCAATAAAGGGAGAAGGAATTTTAACTTTCTTTTCTATCCACTCCTTTCAAGCGAAGGGGGGAGAATGACTCATATAATTGGTCAGAGATCAAGAATTAATTGTACTGTGAATATTAGTGGTTGGGCAATTGCATTAAAAGGCCTTACCCCAAGTTCTGCTCCTCTCTCCATGCCTGCCTTCCACTACACACAGTTTGGTAAGTCAAATCAGGACTTGTCCTTGGTAGGACTTGTCAGCTGCCTCTCCTCTTCTTAAACTTCAGGAGACACTCAGATGCTGAGTCAGGGTTCTCCCTGGAGCCCTAGCATTGCTCTCTGTGTGCGTGCCAAGTCATGCTGGATATTGCCCTGGGTTAGCGTCTCATTAGCTTCAATTCTTTATAAGTAACAAAAATGTTTTAAGCATCTATTATGTGCAAGCATCAGGGTAGAGGGTGAGCACTGTACAAAGCTCACCCTAGTAAGAAAAATCTAGAGTTTGCCAGAAGGTGATAAGTGCTTTGGAAAACAATAAGGCAGGAAAGTGGATGCAAAGGAGGAGTGCTAAGGAGATGTGTTCTGATTTCAAGCAAGTGAAATGGTCGCTGAGAAGGTGACAATGGAACAGCACCCAAAGAAATGAGGATCATTGTTTTTGGGAGAAGAGCACTACAGGTATGGAAAGATCAAAGGCAAAAAGCAGGGGGTGTGCCTGGGTTGTAAGGAGCATCAAGGAGGTCAAGGAACTGGAACAGAGTGAGCCAAGGAAAGAGTGTTAGGAAGTAAGGTCAGAGTTATAAAATGGATGGGGGGGACCACATTGTGTGGAGCCTTGTAGGTCATAGTGATAACTTTGGATTTTATTCAGGATGAGAGGGAATAAATAGTTTCCTGTCGTTAAAAAGGACCACAAACCTAACAGCCTAAAACAATACAAATTTATTCTTTCATAGTTCTAGAAGTCAGAAGTCCAAAATCAGTTTCTCTGGACTGAGGTCAAGGTTTTTGGTGGGTTTGTTCTTTAATGTCAGTTTAAATGTGTCTCCCATAAAGAAGTTTTCCCTATGGAAAAGCAGTCCATTATCTCTGGCTCACCATCATATTACTGTTTTATTTCTCATTTCATAGTAGGTATTACTCATTGGAGATGTATTATTTATTTGTTTACTTGATTATTATTAGAATCCCTCCAAATGGAATTTAAGGTGCATAAGATCACTTGTTCACTACGATAGCCTGAGCTCTCTTAGATGAGTACCTGATACGCACAAGGAATTCAATAGATAATGGTAGGAAGGAAGAAAGAAAGGGGGAGAAATATAAGAAATTAAAGAACTTAGCATATTACATAGAAATACTAAAAGCATACTACTATTATTATTCAACAAATAGTTATTAAATACCAACTCTAAGCCAGGCATTGTGCTGAACTAGATTTATCAGCTTTACAGTGGAGTATGTTGTATATGGACTAGAAAAGTTGTAGGGGACACAATTGGGCACAATGAGGATCTCTGACTCTTAAAGCTCTTTGAATTCTGGGCTCACAACCACATTTTCAATATATTTAGGAAATGCTAATTTGACTGGCACCTGTCTCAAGCACACAACTCATTCTCCAAGTCCACACCAGACAAAGTGACCGAGCAGATGGACTCTGCATTGCACCTGGGAGTCCAGCCAACTCTGACGGCGCAGGCCGCATCGGGGAATCGCACGGAAATGGGATAGGATTTGCAAATTTCCAAAGGTGGGGGGTGTTTGAGGTCCTAAGTCCCACTTCCAATTTTGAATCATGCAAATTATGGGTTTTAAATGGGCCTCTTCATTATTTCACGTCAGTGAATGTTTGCTCCTTTTACATTTGGGATGATGAGTCTCCTCTGCCAGCCTTATTACCTTAACTATTTGCCTGGCAGAGGACGGCTGGTTGTAGGGACATATACAGCTTCTCTAGAGAGTTCACACATACAAATTCCTCTTCGGCAGGCTGGTGGGCATTGGTGGAGCAACAGGAAAGGTCTGTGTATCCAGAGAACTTTTCAGATTTCTTTTTCCTTGACCACCTTGAATCAGCAACTGAGCAGAAATATCCTTCAACTGAGACTGAAACAGAGTAATTCCCACGATCTGTGTTGGCAGTTCTGAGTCCTCTCTGGGCATCTGCAATGAGATTTTCAAGAGAGAAGCACCAGTAACTTGCTCTTCCTTAAAGACACCCATTCTAACCAGAATTGGAGCCATTCAGTCTAGAAGTCAGGCCCTACCATCCTCCCTGTTTTGGCAAAGTAAGTGTCAGAATTCGGTTCAAAGATTTAGAGAACATTTATTGTGTGCCAGGTCGCAGGTGTTGATGTTACCATGGAAAACAAGTCACTTCTCTCATGGAACTCAGAGTCCAGTGGAAAATAAAGTCAAAGAAATGGCCTAGCTGGCATGGCTCAGTGGTTGAGCATCAACCTATGAACCAGGAGACCATGGTTCAATTCCTGGTCAGGTCACATGCCCAATTTGTGGGTTTGATACGCAGTGTGGGGTGTGCAGGAGACAGCTGATGTTTCTCTCTCTCCCTCTCCCTTTCTATTTAAAATCAATAAAAATATTTTTTAAATCAAGTAAATGATTTATTACAAGTCAATGTGATGATAGCTAGGCTGTTTAGGCTACTTTTTTGGAACCCAGAGATGTTTACCTAGTTTAGATTTAGGTAGACTGAAAAACCTGTCCAAGGAAGAAGTATCTTAATCTGAATCCTGAATAATAGGATGTATCTGAAAGAATCCTGAACCAGAAGTCTGTGGATCTGGGATCCAGGTCCCCATTTTTTAGTTACTAGCCTTATAAACATGAGCAAGTCATTTAAAATCATAGAACATCAGCCTCTTAATCTTGGAAATGGGAATAATAATTCATCTCACAGAATCAGGTAGAAAATGTGTGCAAGTGACTGCTAAATTCTAAAGCATTCTACAAGGTGAGAGGCAAGGTATCTCGTAAGGCCATTGCTGTCAGTTCCCCAGGATCCCAGCCTTTGTGAGCTTGGATTGGGGCCAGAAGTTTTGGCTTCCCCTCTTCCCAGCATCATTCATCTTTGACAGTGCTGGAGTTATTTTGCAACCAAGCTCCACAAATGGAAACCCACACTTATTTCCAGCTTGACTCTGCTGATGTTCAATCTTATCTTTCAACACACCCCACTCTGACCTCATAAGGTCTTTTTCTACTCTTCATACTTTCCTAGGAGGCCAAAGAGCATGAACCATGACTATTTACCAGCATGATTTGTGATTTGTAAGTAGATTTGAAGATAAAATGTTAATATTTCAAGCATCAAGGTTGAATAGTTTTCAAACTAAAACATAGCTCTTTTCCAAAGCAAATGTGAGGAACAAGCCCTTCCAAGGCATTGCAGCAAGATTTATTTTTCACATCTCATCTCTCACAAAGCACTGCAGCACTCTCAGCCATAGGGCAGCCGTTTCACCTACCATTGCTGGAGACAGCCGAGTTAAAATCTCTCCGCCTGAAGAGAAATACATTTTTCCCGTAATGCATATAATAGTGATCAATGTGCCGAAACTGGTTTGGCTCAGTGAATAGAGCATCGGTTTGTGAACTGAAAGGTCCTAGGTTCGATTCCAGTCAAGAGCATGTAGTACATTGGTTGCGGGCACATCCCCAGTGGAGGGTGTGCAGGAAGCAGCTGGTCGATGTTTCTCTCTCATCGATGTTTCTAGCTCTCTATCCCTCTCCCTTCCTCTCAATAAAATATATTTTTTAAATAAAAATAAAAAGAATAGTGACCAATGTGTTCACATCCAGGAGGCACATCTGGAATCATGTATATATGTAATAGGGAAATATGCTAATTAACTGGGATACCATAATGGATCGACTGAACAGGAGGTTGCATACGCAGTGTAGGGGGCAGGGTGGCAGGGGCCTCCACGCACCTGCGCTGGGGGAGGACCTGATCAGCAGTGGCTGGAGCTGCTTTAAGGGTGGGAGAGGGAGGCAGGGCCAGACCAGCAGTGGCCGCAGCTGCTGCAGGGCTGGGGAAGCGAGGTAGGGCCAGACAGGTGACTCAAGAGTGGGTGGCACCATGGGATTTCCAATCTCATGCTGGGCTCCTAGTATGAGATAGAAAACCAAACTTTAGAAATCCTAGGCCCAATGCCTAGAAAATCAGTGTCAAGTCCTTAGATCTATTTGAACAAAAAAAACCCCTCTTATCCACAATTTTGCTTTCCACGGTTTCAGTTACTCATAGTCAATCACGGTCCAAAAATATTAAACAGAAAATTCCAGAAATAATTCAGAAGTTTTAAGTTTAAAAGTTTCTGAATGACATGATAAAATATTGCACCATCCTGCTCTGTCCCTTCTGGGACATGAACCATCCCTTGGTCCAGGTTGTCAGTAGCCATGTAGGTTACCAGATTAACTGTCATGGTATCTCAGAGCTTATGTTCAAGTCATTTTTATTTTTCTTAATAATGTCACATTCACATAATTTTATTACAGTATATTATAATTATTTTTTTATTTCATTGCTACTGTTGTTAATCTCTTACTTTGCCTAATTTATAAATTAAACTTTATCATAGGCATGTATGTACAGAAAAAAATTGGTACTATCTATGGTTTCAGGCATCTACTTGGGGTCTTTGAACGAATCCCAACCAGATTAGAGGGGACAACTGTATTTTCACATTTTTAATGTAAAAACTGGCTTTCTGGTAAACTAGCTGATGACTCCTGGTATCCTAGCTGTACCAGTCTTGACTATGTGCTTTTGGAGGTTCCTGGAGACAAATGCCTTCATAAAAGAAATTCTATGTCTGGTTCTAGATTGTTTAATAGGCCAATGGAAATATAATATGTAGTGAACAAGCTTTCTAATCTTCACATCACATAGCTTGCAACCCAGATGTAGTGAGGCAGACGCATTCAAAGGATGAATGTGAAAAACTAAGACTAAAGAGAGCATAAATCATTCTGTTTTCAAAAACTCATGTCCAGGTGATTGGTGCCAAAAGCCTCCTAGAGGAGCAGCTGCTTGAGAGGAGCATTGTATTTTGTGTATTCAAATGCATTAATCTTGGAAAATTTAACAAGCAAGCAGGGAGGCTGGGGGTTTCTTATCTGTGCAAGTCCAGACTTTCGGAATGTCCTCCTCCTCTTTACTTCCCTGCATCTGCTGTTTTGCTGTGGGCTGCCAGGATACCAAGCTGTAAATGATCATTACAAGTTAAACAGGCTGTTTTCCCATAGGAAAGATAACAGCAGAGTGGGGTGTGGGAGGGTTCTACTATAGGCTGTATAGGAAAAGAGGCAACTGTGAAGGGCATGGTTCTGGGTGGAGGAAATTGAAGAAAGACAGCTTAATGTTTTAGCCCATCTTCAATTTTGAGAGGAAGATGAATACTTAACACAGGGAGAAGAAATAATAGCAGAGAAGTAGCAAAGCATGGTGGGAAAAGCAGATCTTTGAATAAAGACACCTGCTCTGCCTCTATATAGGATATTTTCATGGGACCCAATTGACCCATATTAGAAGTGAAGATGCTGGACCAAATGATCTCCTGATTCCCTTGGAAGAAAGCTGTGATGAGCAAGGAGTTCAGAAAACTGTGTGGGGAGCTTTGAACCTATCAGCTCGTGATTAATATTTTCATTTAGGCCCACTTTCCTCTTGTGCGATCTCAGGACACTTGGCTGTTCGTTAGGTACACGGGTTAATTCCCAGGCTTTTGGATCTGAAAAACAAGGTGTCACTTTCTCACCTTTGATTTCAATTAAATATTTTGGCTCGTATAAAAGACTGTGAAAAATAAACTCTCCAAGCTGTGCTACAGAACCTTAGACACTGCATCTTTTCTGCAGGTAAAGTTTCTTAAAGGGTTTGTCATACAGATACACCATGAATACCAACCATAACAATGTGATGTGATTTGAGCACTTCAAATGGGCCAGATTTCTACTTGAGAAGGGAGTACAAGTAAGCTCAGACCTTTGGACGTTGTAGGCATAATACAGAGCCTGTGGTTGGCACGGAGCTGCCTCTGTCTCAGTCACGCATCTATTCAATAAATACCTATTGCACATCAGTGTGTACCGGGCACTGTGCTAGGCACTAGGGAAGCAATAGTAAGACAAACTTGGTCCTTGCCCCAGTGAAACTTACAGTTTAGAGGATTCTGTGACAGTTTCATAGGAGAGAACCTAGAATTGAATGTCAGAGAAGACCTCCCTTAAAGTTAGCAATTGAGAATTACAGATAGCTGTCTTGTCTTTCCTACACCTTCTAGTTGTTTTACATAGTCCCCCTATGAGAAATGTCCCACTTCCTACCCCAGAACACACATAGTTTATCAGGGTCCTCTTTAAGTGGGGCTATCAGAAGTGAACCCCGGATGTATCTAATCTGAGAAGAAGGGGACAGGATTCTTTATGCTCTCTGTTCTGAATACATTAATATAGCCTATGATCCCATTGGCTTTAGTTATAACAATCATGATGATTATAAGGATGGTGGTGAGAAATAAAAACAATGAAAAATCCAAGACTTTGAATGCCTGCACTCAAAGTTAAGATGCAAATCTCAGGCTCCACTTCAGAGAAGTCAGTAGGTCTAGGGTGGAGCCAGGAACCTGAATTTTGCACAAGCTCCCCAAGTCACCCTAAAGTACATGGTCTTTATCCCACACTCCAGAAACACTACTTTATAAAAGGGCATCATTTCTTGCTGATGCATTTTTATTTGTTTATTTTTTAATTCTTTATTGTTGAAAGTATTACATATGTCTCCTTTCCCCCCCCCATTGACCTCTCCCTAGCCACTCCCACCCCCCAGCATATGCACTCACCCCCCTACTGTCTGTGCCCATTGGTTATGCTTATATGCATGCATACAAGTCCTTTGGTTGATCTCTTACCCCCACCGCCGCTCCTCCCTGCCTTCCCTCTGAAGTTTGACTGTCTGTTTGATGGTTCATTTTTAATGCAGTCTCTTATGTTAGGATAGACCAGATTGTATTTCCTTCCCTTTTAATAAAGGAATTACTCAAAATTACATTTCTATGCTTCAGTCTCTCCCTCTGGTATTTCAACGGCCTTCCGGGAGTTTTTTTAATTAAGTAATTCACGCAGAGAACACCTGCTCAGGTGTGTCTTGGCTTTATGTGGAAAACAATGATTAAAAACCAAAACCTCACTACTTCTGGTACAAGACGTGCATCCGTTTGTTTAAAGGCATAGATAATATTTGTAAAATGGGAGAGAACGTGAGAATGTGTGGTAGACTGTATTCTAGATTCAAACACCTTCTGATAATCCTGATGTGAATAGGCAATGCAAATGGGTCTCATCTTACATAACCATTCCAAAGACTGAAGGGGTCGCTGTGTGGACCTATGTGAGCGAGCAATCCTAAATTACTTCTGGGTTCAGTGGCACAAATGCATAGCAGGCTTTAGTCTCTGTGCCTTCAGGACAGGGTGCACATGAACAGCAGAGCATAGCTAAAGCAGAGGCAGTTTTAGAAGGAAGCCAGTCAAGACATAAATCATCATAAACCAAATTGGCCCGAGGCCTCCGAAAGACTTGGGAGCAAATAGTCCACACCCTAGGAAGCAAGAGGAATGCTCTGTTAATGGCCATTCCTTGTCAAGAGGCTTTGTCCCCTCCCAGGAACATGAGACTGGACCACAAGGGTATAATTTCACTGTCAGATTGCCTTGACAAAATATTAGCATAACATGGGACAGAAGAGAAGAAACCTCCAACTTTTAATAAAAATTAACTGGAAACCATGCCATATATCAAATGGAGGACTCTGGCTAAGAGGAAAGCATAACATATCAGAGAGAGATAAAGTAATTGGGCTTCTATCAGATCCGAATGCCCTGGGTTGCTAACCTATATCACTAAAGTTGAAAAATTGGTGTTAGATTGCAATCTAAAAAGAGATCCCGAGTGGCATTCACAGTGAGTTGTGGCTCATCGTCTTTTATTAATATAGCCACGTGTGAGTCTCCACAATTGGGTCATCCTTCAAAAGTGACCCAACAATTGCACCATTATGCCTTTTCTTAGCATTCATTCGCAAATATTTGTGGACCATAACACATGCAGGGCACAGAGTGAAATACTGTGGGAAGTCACAAAATTCAATGAAAGGGGGGCACCCTCTCCATTAGGGGAGACACGGTTCATGTGAACCATATCATCCCACCATATTGTAGAATCAGCTGTCCGTATCCTCACTGGCAGCTCCCACAGTAAGGTGACGATCAGGGCAGGGAGCAATCAGAGCAGGCTTCCTGTAGGAAGCAGAAGAAAATCATGTAATGCATTATAAGGAACAGAGTAATTGCAGTTGGTTGAGGAGAAAGCAAGAGTTCACTCTCCACAGAAGATCCAAAAGGCCAAATTTTTAATCATATAAGTCTTTTTTATATTAAATTATTATCTGTGCATGTTAGTCTTTTCTTGGTGAAAGCAGCTGAAATTATAGGGAAAAAAATGGCCTGTCTTTAATTATCAAATAAATGAAAGAATAAAGCAATAATCTCCACTAATTAAATTGGCCATATAAAATAATTATCAACAGGGTTGGCAAATCCTCCTCTGGGGTCATGTGTGAAATGCTTCAACTTTTCTTAAGGGAAAACTGGCAATGTCCTTTACACTGGTCATACCCTTTAGGATAAAAATACCACGTCAATGAAATAATATCCACACTGCTAAATATAAGAAATTTCATTGCAGAACTTTTACAAGATGAAAAAATTACAAAAACCTCTAGCTATAATAATAAAAGCATAATATGCAAATCAACTGAACAACTATCTCAATGACCACACCAGGCCAGTGCGATGTGACTGGTTGGGGGCCCTACCATCGCCCCATGATTGTCCCACAGAGGGAGGCCCAGGCCAACAGCAAGAGATGGCCAACAATCATCCTGCAAAGGGAGGCCCAGGCCAGCCAAGCAATAGCACCCCATGCCTGTCACCTGCAGAGGGAGGTGACTGGTGGGGGTGGGGGGGAGCGAAACGGGGAGGCAGATAGCAAGCAGTGGCAGGGCCAGTTGCCAGCAGTTGGGATAAGGAAAGCCTCAATAGGCCCTAATCATAAGCCAGGCCTAGGGACTCTACCCAAGGGGTCCTGGATTGTGAGAGGATACAGGCTTGGATACCTCTCCCTCCGTCACCCCGTGCACAAAATTTCGTGCACCCGGCTTCTAATATCTAAAAATTTTGAATTAGTGAAATTATAGTGTATCCATAATATCATAATACTGGGGAGACTAATAAACTGGAAAATTTTCATAGCAACTAAAAAAGAATATGATCCAATTTTGGTTTTAAAAAATACTTTATATATATTAAAAAGCATTTAAAATTCTAGAAATATGTTAATAAAAATAGCAATCAAAGATGGTTCTCTCTGAATGGTAAAGTGTGAATTTAATTTTATTTTTTACTTATCTGTCATTTTTATATTTTAATGAAAAACATAAACCAGAAAAACATAAAAGTGTTCTTTTAATAACTAAGGAAAGAGGTTATATGGGTAAAGGTCAATGTTTTCCCATGCTCAGAGTATAAAGATCAGATTCCCTTACATGTCTTGCCCTGTACTCCCTGCCCCTATAGCTCTGGTCAGGTCTATCAGTACATTCCCACCAATGTCTTTAGCACTAACCATACAGGCCTCCAGGTCTTTTTCCATTTGCCTTTTACACAAAGCCTTTATACAGTAAATTGTATTATCTTTGCAACTATTCCTCCCTCACCCCGTCCAGGTAAGAGGATTATGTTCCTGCCACTGTCATATACCTTGCCATGACCCCAGTGTTGAGAACCATAGATCCCCGTCCCCTTAACATTGGACTTTGGCCTTGGTCTCTACTACTCAGGCCTCAGGGCCCTTCTTTTGTATTTGGAGACTGTTAAGAGTTCAGTCATTAAAAGGAATGTAAGCAGACACAACAAGGCTATATCCAAGCAGAAGCTTTCCGAGTCATGGCAAGCTTCCACCAATGCTCTTGATCTTTCTTTCTGCTACCAGAATGGCATGTCTCACGTGGGGACTCAGTTTGAGCCTCCAAATGAGAAGCAGAGTCATAGCCCAAGCAGAGCTATGGTCAACCTACAGCCTACTTGTGACGTAAGTGATTAATGAACCTTCATGGTGTGAGTGACTGAGATTCAGAGGTCATTTGTTACTGCAGCAAAACTGACTAATACACATGGCACATGCTATTTTTTTCATCTGGAATATTCTCACAAGCCACCTTCACTCCACAGGTTTAACTCTATCTCTTCATTCACATCCCAGCTCTGCTCTAATCCCTTGACCAGGTCAAGTTGCTCTTTACACACTTTCTCAGCACAGGTGCTACTTCTTCTTAACACTTTTCACAACTATTACTTCACAGTTTTTGTGTGATTTTTTTTTTTAAATCACTCCCTGGTATGCCAATGGACTGTAGATTCCTTCAGAGCAGGGATAGTTGCTGTCTGTTCATCTACTGTATCCCCAGCATCTGGAAGAGCAGTTGGCACATCATAAATCCTAGTTTTAAAAAAAATAGTTAAATAAAGAAAAGCATGGATAAACTAATAAAGACCCTTGAATGCAGAGCTGAGAAACATAAATCAAATAGAAAAAAATATTTTGAAGACATTACTAATCTCCAGGTGAGAAAACATGAGTCTTTTATAGTGCAAATAAATACACAGTAACCATGTTCAGGATCTCCTGAGTAAAAATATTTAAGCACTATCACTGTTCAAAGCACTTTATACACATTAGTGCCAGTATCCTAACAGCCTGTGATGTGAGTGCTATTGTCATCCCAGAAGGAGGGTCAGCCCTTTGCCCAAAACCACCAGCTGGGAACTAGTGGAGCGAGGGCTTGAATCCAAATAGTCTGGTACCCACTTGTGTATTTATGACCTCTGGACTGTGCTGCCATTCATGTGATATGAAAGTTATGAATACTGGGAAAGTTGTGAAACTGCACTGGCAAGGCAAGAAAAATTTTATGTTTAATTTCCCTATCGCAGTGGTCGGCAAACTCATTAGTCAACAGAGCCAAATATCAACAGTAAAACGATTGAGATTTCTCTTTAGAGCCAATTTTTTAAAACTTAAACTTCTTCCTATGCAATTTCTTCAAAATAGACTCACCCAGGCCGAGGTATTTTGTGGAAGAGCCATACTCAAGGGGCCAAAGAGCAGCATGTGGCTAGCGAGCCACAATTTACCGACCACAGCCCTATCATATCACTTGGGATCATCTGAGTTCCTAATAGGGTGTCGGCCTGCAACTCCAAGAGAGCATTTCCCTTTGGACAAACCAAGCACACATTTTCCCACATCAATTTCATTATTTGATTCCTATTCAGTGCCCCCTGCCCAGGTCACTGGTAGAACAACGCCAATAACAACATCATCATCAACACCTTTGGGTCTTCTTCACACCTTTGCTATGCCTATCACAAGTCCCTGCACATATTAGGTGCTCAGTAAATGTGTTTTGAATCAAATGGGTCCTATAGTTCTTGCCTTATAATTAAGTCATTGACTTGGGCGGTCATGAGATCAAGTCGACTGTAAGATAACTCCATTTGGGGGAGCTGGCTGGGAATCTCATTCTAAACTAAATTGGACTCAAGAAATAAGGAACCTGAACACAGGTTGCCTTAGCCATGGAGCAGTGAGAGGAGCTGGTTGTGGGACCTTTGCTCCTGGCTTCTTCTCTGGCCACAGTGGTACTAAATCAGAGAGAAAGCCTGGGGAGGGGCTGGCGTGGAGAGAATTCACTTAGAACAGAAGGTGTAGAAGTTACAACAGTGTGAGGTCTGAATCTCTGGTGGGTTAAAGATGGAACTCTAGGACTTCCTGTCTTCTCTGATGTGATAAGAAAGGGTTCAGTGGCACCATTTTATTTGGGAGTGAAAGAGAATGATATTGGAGTCAGCTGAGAGCAGGTTAGAAAAGCCAGTAGAAAACAATGGAGAAGAGCTGGTCTTCAGCTGAGTTTTAAAGGCACCAACATCAGGCTGAGGATAAAGGGGACAAACCTCATCTAGGGCTGTAGTCCTTGAACCACAGATGCCAGATCACCTATATCAAATTACCTCGGAAATGTTTAAAATACAGATTCCTGAGCCTTTCTGGAATCTGGGAGTTCCATACAGAAATCTGCATTTTTAATACCCCAGAATCCTAAAATCCGGAAATCTCTGACCTGGAGAGATAATGCTAACTTGCTAGGGCAGGGAAATAATGTCCCAAATGCTTCTATTTGGGACCTACGCCATTGTCTTATTTCAATGATCATTTAACTCCTTATGTTAAGGCCACCTGTGGGTTAAGTGGAACAGCCATCACCTGGAATGACTAAGTGCCCTTTAATAACAGACATGCCTGCCTGAGCCAGCTTTCCTCACTGATCTTTCAACCCCTCCCAGAGGAAGAAGCAGACTCTCCTTTCAGCCTGTCTCTCACCTCCTACTGGGAATACATACGGGTAGCTCCTCATCTGCTATAAGAAAAGCTGGGCCCCTGAAGGAAGAGTGCAGTATAGTCAAGTCTGACCAGGAAGCAGCTCAGCCAAATCCCCCTCTCCTGACATTTGGCCTTAAAAATCCTACACTTTTTAGTTAATCGCCAGAGAATGTTTACTCCATGTGCCCACAGCTGGGCCAAATTCCCAAGTTCTGGCTCCAATTAACCCAGGAGCTCACTCTCAGAATAAATTGGGGTGGAGGGGGGGGGGGGGGGCGGGGCAGGCCAACCACTTACTAGCTAACAGTGCAGCAGTCTCTCTGGGGTTAGCTCAGGCTCCGGAGCTGGTTAGGCCAGCCCTGTCAGGCAGCCTCAGGAGGAAGAGGAGGAGGAGGAGGAGGGTGGAGATGCAGAGCTTGGAGGAGGAGCCCAAAGTCTTAGGCAGGGCGGGACTAAGCAGGCCTAGAGAGGAGGAAATGGGGTGGAGGAATCCTGTGCAGTTCTGTGACATTGAAGGCTGGGCTTCTGAAAGAGGTTGAGGCTGCCTTCTCAGGTCAGAGATGAGAAGGAAGCTCTCACTGGCTGTCCCTCCCCTGTGATGGGATAACTGGAGGTGGTGGCAACCCAGCCTCCTTCCCTAGTGGCCCCATCAGACTAAATCTGCCCAAGGACTGTTGACTACTCCTGGAGATCTTCGGAGCCTGCACCCAGGAGGAGGAGGTAAGCACCCTGTTTGATGTTGGGATGGGATGATGCTCTCTTCTCCTGAGCTCTCCTTCCTGCTTGCTGGCCTGGGGCAGGGATGCTACTTCAAAGGGAGTCTCTGAGGTACCCTGGGTCCTGGGGCTACAGCTGGGTCCACCACCAGCCACATGCTTCCGGGAACCTCATTCCTCTGTTTATTTGGGGAGCTCTTTGCTCATGATGGGAGGCCCTGTGCGTGCAGTTGACTGGGTTGCAAGGGTTGTTGTGGGTGGTGATGGTGATCATTCTACGTAGCCGAGGCTGCTTCCATGCGCTGGTGAGCAGGCAGCCTCAGCCTTTGCTGCCTATAGCTTGGAATGAGTTACCTGTATGAAGGGCCCATACTATGTGAGCTTTGGTCATTACCTTTACTATGTCAGGGTCTCTTTCCAAAAACTCACAAAACCATTATGCAGGATTTTGAAAGAAGTTAGCGTGTGTGATGAAGAGAGAAAGACACAGTTGGGTTTTTGATGATGGTGACTCATGAAAATAATATTGAAAGCTTATGATTTTCAAGACATGAGGGTGAAGTACTATACATCTTGTCGCAAGCCCGTGAGGCAAGTGTTGGTGTTATGTACAATTACGAGCAATGATGCTGAGGCTTAGGGAGGTTGGCTAAGCCAGTGTTCCTGCTGAATGTCGGGGCACTAATGTAGACTGGGATCTCAACTTCTCAGGCCTCAGTATCCCCTTATTGTAGATTTAGAGACTGTTAAGAGCTCACTGTCAGCAGTATGTAACCCACATGGTCTGTGCCATTAAGAATCGGAGACTATCAGCTGAGCAATGGAGTTGGTCTTTCAAACACTGGAGCCAGCAGTGAGAGGGGAAAGGGAACGTTTGAGAGCTAGATACTGGATCTGTGCACTGTGGCCGCTTAGAATTAAATCCAACCCCAAAATGGTTTGCTAGGCCTCCCCTGTCTCCAGCCTCACCCAACTTCCAACCCCTCAGTTCATGCTGAGCCAGGGCCATGAGCTGTTTCTGTTCCTCCCCTCTGCTTGGAACACATTCTTGGAGCTTTTCCTGTCTTCAACCAAGTTTCAGCTCAAATGTTGCCTGTTGAAGAGGGTTTCCCAGACCACATAATCTAAAATGGACCCCCCAAAACCACTACCAGCCCCATTACCTTCCCTCCCAGTGTTGGTTAATTTCATAAAGCTGACAATCTGAAGTTCTGTCTTCTGTATTGTAAGTTAGAGTGGGGACCTTCCATGTTTTCTGCTTACCGGACACTACGGGGCTCCAGGGTTTAGCAGATTTCCCAAGAATAATGGGCTCAGTTACTATTATAGTTGGCAAGGGAAAGAATAATAAAAGGGGTCAGGAGAGAGCAGACCACCTGTTTGCCTCCTGCTCCTTCAACTCCTCCACTCAATCTCCCTTGGGAAGGCAAACATCTTGTTCTAGAAATTATAAAGAACTACCTAGGTTTTCAGGTACTCAGAGGTGGGGGAGGGTGAAAAATGATTTAATTTGGGGGGGAAACATAGGAGAAAAGGCTAAATGGCATCAAATGGATTTAGTTTCCTAATAAATAGCAGGGTGTGTATGATAAGGCTGTCTCTGCTGCCTGTGACTCACCCCAGCATATTCTCCTGGACACCAAACCTGGTCTGGATCTTAGCATGTAGGGTACTCACCATGCCTGGGGTACTTGCCATGCCAATTCAGTCTCAGAAAGCTCAGAGTGCACCCTTCCAGCCCCGCTTTATCAAGCCACTCATTCATATTCTCACCAGGCTGTGTTATTTTGGGTGTCATTCATTTATAGGATAAGAAGAGCCCCATATCTGCAATCAGGGGATGCAATGTGTTTCTATGGGCTCTACCACTCTACCACTGTGGGCAAGTCCCTTTGAGCTTCATCTCACATTTGTCCTCAAACAAATGAAATGCTAACAGCTGCCCTCTATAGCCTGTGAGGCCAGGAGGTGCACCTGTGATAGCAGGCCTTCGCAGAGTATAGGCCTACGTCATTTTATTGTGCTTAGCTTTAGTGTGCTTTACAGATGTTGCATTTTTTACAAATGGAAGGCAAAACTCTCCACCAGCAAAAAGATTAGGACTCGCTTTATTAGGATACTTGCTTATTGTGGATGTCTAGAATCAAACCCACAGTATCTCAGAGTCATGCCTGTATTCGTTGTGACAGTGATGTCAACACCAGAGCCATAACTGGCTCACAAGCAGCAGGCCCTAAAAGCAATGGGTCACAAGGGATACAATTCCAGAAAAATATGGAGAAAATCCACGATTCCAGAATAAATCTATCAGAGGAAGAGACTTCTCTGCAGGAATCCTTTTCTCGGGCAGCTACCTTCCTCAAGAATCGACTTAGACACTGTAATTAACACCCAGTATTCTCTTTGCAGTGAGGAGCAGAGCAGTAGAATCCAGCCTAGCGATGCTTTTTCCTTGGCAAGCACGCAGCATTTGGCAGTATTTTACAAGCTGGTGGTTTTATGAGTCCCTTTCTGCACTTATATGTTCTTCATTGTAATGTGTGTGGAGCCTTCCTGGCATCAGCCCTGGCCCTATTTGATTTAAGAGACATCTGATTTCTATTTCTAATCCTCAGGTGGTTCTGTGATTTTTTTTTAAAGACACCCCTTATCTGTTCTGTTCACCCATGCTATTCTAGATTTTTTATTGCCTTTTATCAAAAATATTTTGAATCAGGAGCCAAGCGACAGAGTCCTGATGGTTTTCTGGAGAGGATAAAGCTCATAAGCAAAGTGGTAGTATGGAAATAAAATCACATTAAGTGTCTGAAGACATGGGCTCGAGTTCTGGCCATGCTTGTCACTAACCCTCTTCTGATTCCTTGGGCCATGCTGGGGATAATAACAATATTGACAGTGGGCCTTTATTGAGAACTTACTAAGTGCTAAGAGGATTCCTTGGATAATCTCATTTAAATGTTCATGCTCACTGTCTCTGTTTTTTAAAATAAGCCATGTGAGCCTTAGGAGGTAGGAGGCCCTCCAGTAGTGAGTGATGGAACCCAGTTTTAATGCATGCCGATGGATTTATTTTTTTCTCCAAGTGGCCTTTCAAGAAAATAACAAATATTTTCATAAAGCAAAATTGTGCATCTTGCCAAAAGGGAACATGAAAACCATCATACCTATTCCAGAGCATACACTGGATACTTGCCTGAACCTAAACTGTTTTAAATTCTTAAAATCTCTAGGTAGGAGAGCTTGAAGATACTATATGCAATGCCAGGGACTAATGATATAATGATGATAATCAACATTTATTAACTAACTAGTGGCCCGGTGTATGAAATTTGTGCACATTAAAAGAGAATTAATTAGAGGAAATATTTTAATATTGCTATAATATTTTAATATTTAATAATAGAAACATCAGAGATGAAAGAAAATTATTAAAATGTATACAAAAATCTTCCTACTGTCAGAGTCTGGGGTGTGCTGCAGGACCCAGAGTTAAGTCTTCCCTCACTCACGTGCACCTAGAAATCGCATGAGACCCAGACCTGGCTGGCCCCACCCCCATCAAGCCCTATAGGTCAAGGGGCACAGCCTCAGGTCCCCTGGCCCTGGCACAAGGCTGTGAGGGTGTGACAACCATTTGCATATTAGCTCTTTATTATATAGGATTCTTCTTACTCACCTGTGATAGAAGCATTATCCATATATTATCTCATATGCAAGAGGCAGTTCATCATAGTAGTAAAGGGGGTGGGCTCATGGTGTAAAATGCCTGGCTCTGTCAGCTGCTGGCTGTGTGACCTTGGACAAGTTTCTCATCCACTCTGTTGAATATTCCCCATCTATACATGAGGATATTTCCAATCTTTCTTCTAGTGAGCATTATGTATGAGAATACACATGAAGGACTGAAACAATGCCCCCTTTGTCATGTTCTCTCAAATGTCTGCTGCCCCTGCTTCAGTTCCCTAGGTGCTTCTATGAGTGAGGTCCTCTCACTGCTCTCACTGCCGTCTGTCCATTCAAAACTGAGGGAGGGTCAGATGGCATGGCTAGACTCAGGATCTGAAGCTTCAACTGTGGTCTCTGGAGCCTTCTCTCTGCTATGTCATATTTAATCAATAAACTTTCAAGGAAACACATTCCTCTGGGAATTCACAGTGTGATGAGAGCTGATACTCCAAGACCCAAGCTACTTTCTCTCCATGAATGTTCCTAAGCTGATATATCTTTAGGCTAGTAAGTGAAGGGCCTTGTTGAAAACTACTTATATCTCCGGGATATCACCCAACCAGCCAGAACTTTCTCCTCTCTCCAGGATTCTTTTATAGGCAGGCAAGCACACTGCCCTTGAGGTGTGAAGTTTGCTGATTAAAAGCAATCAATGGTGCTACTGTTCCCCCAGACAGAGCGGAGCTGGCTGTTTCCAGGGCATCTTCCAACTCTGCAGTAACATTGTCCTGTGCTGGCATCAGTCTGCTGATAGTCTCTTAAATTGGCATCAGTGTTGGGATAAAGAACCAGGAAAAAAAATTGTGTAGAGGTCTGTCCTGGGCCGGGCAAAGACAGATGCCAGCATTTGCAGCCTTTAGGCTGTGATACCTAGTTGGGTATTGGGGTTGTTTTCTGGGTTCATTCCCCTTTGGGCGGGGACTCCCTTCTGCCAAGATTCCAGCCCACAGTGTAAGACCAGCATGACCCCTGAGAAGCAGTCATCCTGCTGCTGCCTGCTCTGAGTAGCATGGCTCTGATATGCCTCTCAAATAATGACAATAATTAATAATTAACAGCTTTCTTTTATTGAGTACTTGCTACGTGTGAGTTTATTTAATGAGCTCATGTAATCCTAACACAACAACCCTCTCCAGTAGGTTCCTGTCGTGTCCTTTCTATTTTAAAGAAGAGGAAGGTGGCATTTGGGAGGCTACACACTTGGCCAGGGTCCTCTGCTGAAAGTGGCACCACCATGACCGAGTCCTCACCTCTGTGCCTCAAACGCCTCCTCCTGCCTGAACCACCCTCTTTGAGATGGTTTGATAACATGTTACTGATTAGCTGTGGAAAAACCCGTCTAGCTGGGCCAACCCATGAAGGGATGTGGACAAACCTGCCTTACCCGGTTTCCCTGGTCCTTCCTACTATGGGTGCTGAGCCTGTATGTTTTTCTTTTGCCTCATCTTATCTATATGCAGTTGAGCTCCTTAACTACTTAGCTTGGCATCCCTCCCTTCTCTGCCCTCCCCATCCCCCAAAACCCTTTAATTTAGGGAAATCACAGAAGGTAAGCATAAGGGTGAAGTTATTCTCTCTCCAAGGCATCCTAGTCCAGTCCTTACCCTTGTAACAGTAACCCTTTTGCCAATTTTTCTTCCCTTGTTCTCTTTCAGCCTGGTTTAAGAGCAAGCTGATAAAGCACATTTTCAATGCTGTGAGATAGTTCAGACATTGGCATCTTAGCCTGAGGACTGGCCTTGATTTCTGTCATTGACAAAAGCAGACAAAATCTTGGTCGGCACTGTGGCTGTGTCTCCAGAAAGTGCTGTCCCTCACAAGGGGGTACTTGTGCAGCTGGGCTGTTCCCAGCAAGAAATGCAGAAAGGACTCAGAAAAATCTAGTTAGGTCTTGAATATCATATCCCTTAATGGGTATGTGATATTGCACAAATTATTTATTCTCCACAGTAGTATGACACTGCTTTCATTTTGTTGAGCTCTGCAAACATTCATCAATAATACTTTTACATTGACCCCCGGTATGCATAGCATTTCACTCAATTCTCCCACCAACCTATTGGCATAAATACTGAAATCATAACGTTGTGGATTAGGTGACTAAGGCTGGTAAGGTTAAGTAAATTACGGAAGTGGAATTTGAATCCAGTGTTTTCAGTAGCAACAATTCCTTCCCCAGGCCAGCTTAATGCACAGGCTGATGGTTTGATATGAAATTCTTCCTTTTCTACCACAAGATCACCAGACCTTCTCTTGTGCACAACAAGGGCAGCTGGGCTCAGCACATGGACAGGTGGAATGTCCCCTGCTCCTGTCCTTCATGGTAGCAACTTCATATCTTATGGCTCAGCCAGGGACAGCCTTCACTGCTCCCTACCAGACAGCGCTATTTCAGTAGAAATTAGATTTGTTTGGAAAGGAAACTTCTTTAAGTGGGGAATTAGTATTTTTTATCACAAACAGGGTAACTGAAATTAAGTACAAGGAGTAAACGCTAGCAGACACCTGAGGCCCTGAGACCAGAGCCTTGCTTTGTTGAAAAGAAGACTAGACATTCACTGGCTCCATTTCCCAAGTATGCAGTTTCCATCTGGGACTTCCTGAAGCTGATGGCAGTGATGGGTGTGCAGTGTGAGGGTGCCTGCTGATGCTACTGAACTCTGCACTTGAAAAATGGTTAACATAGTAAATTTTATATATACTTGACCACAATTTAAAAATCGGGCAATTCTACGTGCAGTTATGAAACAATCCCCAAGATATAGTATGTGAAGAAAGCAAGGTGCCGAACAGTGCGATTAAGATGCTGTAATTTTCGGGATTTTAAGGATATATACATGCATACGTCTATGCTTGTATATGAGTGAATCCCTCTGACGGGATGACAGTATTTGAATCTATGGAGGAAAAAGGCTTCTGGTGTTTGGGTTACAGAGTGAGGGAGTTGGCTATTTGATTTGTGTTCCATGTGTATGTATGACTCATTCTAATGGATAATCATTTTTTCCATCCTAAAACCAAAGAGTAGTGAGCATCAAATGGAAACTGTCTCTCTAAAGCAGTGGTTTTCAGCTTTGGCTGCTCCCTTGACTGGAGCTGCTATAAGAATAAGGTCCCCCAGCCAGCAGTGAGCATCACCTGGTTAAAAACATTGGGTCCCAAGCCCTACCCAGACCCACAAAATTGGAATCTGCACTTGACCAAAATCCCCCAATTCATTTATAGGACATGAAAGTGTGAGAAGCACTACCCAGGGCTGATTTCCATGGGGGAAGGGAGTCTCTGAGGTGGGGCTTGAGCCTAGGGATTTGTTAAAGCTCCTGGGATGATTCCCTGGGGCAGTTGAGTCTGAGAACCACTGACAGCAGAATTGGGAAAATTGAAAGGGTTGAAACGGGACCGATATTACTATGTGATTCTGTTATATTCAATGTGGGCTCTGTGTGCCTCATAAAAGTCATTGCATGTTCCATGAATGGGAGCAGTGGACAGGATGGCTAGCTCAGATCTCATGAACATTACAGGAATATACAGTAATGAGACACACCTGAGCTTGATAGGGCAGATGTTCCTATCTACTAGCTTTGAGCATATTTCCCCCTTAAATAAAATAGACATCACAGTTCTACACCAAAACACATACCGATTCAGGCTCTTATGATCCAAGGATGGAGCAAAGCATCAGGGCATCATAAAAATCAGATTTTGGAGTGAGAAATAGATTTGAATTCACCTCTCTAAGCCCCCTGTCAAATGAGGTTAGTGCCGACCCCATAGAATCATCGTATGAAATGAGATGGTGTAGGTGATGTTTGGTACAAGAAGTGCTTCATCACTACTGGATGATAATTTTGATGTTTATGTGCACACACCCCACATCTTGTCCTGGGCCCCACTCACTGTCACTGCTCCTTTCACATTTGCTTATTCTGCCTTGAGTATCTCATGCGCAGATGACATTTGTCACATTGCAGTTGAAGCCGGGGAACTTGAGTCCCACCTCCCCCACCTCCTGACAAACAGAAGCAAATATCTACTGTCTCTTACCAGATTACCTGACACATTTCTCAAATACAACTGAGACCTCATTACATGGCTGAGCAGCTTTCCATCAGCTCGTTTCTAGCTCTGATGTTAATATAATTGTTGTCGAGACATCGCAGTTGGCCTCAGACACACTTGGGAAGGAGTCATTGCTTGTCTACACACACACACACACACACACACACACACACACACACACACACCCAGCCCCCAATCACAATGGTTCCCAGTGCAGAGAGAGACAGGAAGCTGCTAGGATTTCTGCTTGGACAGATGATGCTACATACAGAGTGCATTTCACGGTTCCCTTCCATTGCCGTAACCGTTACTGCTTGCAGAGGGACAGAGTGTCCAACTCAGAGAACAGACGCTCTCCTCTCACAGCACCAGCATCATCTCTTCAAAATGCAAATCCAGGCATGTTTAAAACCTGCTTAAAACTCTTGAGAGCTTATTACTATTTAGAATGAAGACCAACATTCTTAATGGGGTCTACAAAGTTGGCCTTCTAGCCATTCTTCTCAGGCACCTTCACACCTCCCTTTGTCTGACTGATGGGTTGTCTTCCTCACTTGATGGAGTCCTTGCTGTGTGTGAACTCTTAATTCCAAGGCCCTGGGCCAGATCTGATTCTGTGCAATATCCTAGCCCCTGAGTCTGGTTTGTAGCCAATGCCCAATAAATGTTCATGGAAAATATATATGCATGCAAGGATATCACACAAGCGCTTGCTGCCTAATCTGCCACCCCCTGCTTTACAATCTGCCTCCCAGTACCAGCTAAATGCTGGTAGTTACCTACAGAGGTACCATGCTATTTTCCAGCTTCAGCTTTTGCTTAAGTCTACCCTCTGCCTAATCATTTTATTCCTCACTTTCTTGCCTAGGAAATCTTACTCTTAAGCAAGAGTTATCTCCTCCGATAAACTTCCCTGGCTCTCCAACCTTCTAGGCTACTCTGGCTGTGTCCCCATATGCTCAGTATAGGATCTCTCATTTCACTTAACTCTGTTCCATATTTGTGTTGGCTTCTCCAACACTTTGAGAAAGAGAAATGAGTATAAGTGCACTGTGTGTGGGACGGTAGGTGATACGTAGATAGGATTTGTGGTGTGTGCACACATGTGAATGGGCCACTGACATTTCATAGCAAATAAAGAAGGGTGCCCTGTAGCCTCAGTGCTTTGCACTTGCTGTTCCTTCCATCTGAATGCTGTTCCTACCTCTTCTCCTAGTCATTTTACCTGTTTCACAGTTCAGTTTTATCATGGCCACACAGAAGTTTTCCTTGCCACAATGCCTAGATTCAAACTCAAAGCTATATGTTTTCACTCCTTGTCTTTTCTTTATAAAGCTTCTTACCAATTCTAATTCTAAACTGTGTTTTTATTTAAGTTTGCTTCTCTCTTTATCCTGGCTGCTTTATGAGACCTGGCTTTATATCCATTTTCCCCCAGCACCTAGCGTAGTGCCTGGCACCCTGTAAATGCTCCCTGAAATGAATGATGGATCATCTGTGAGAACCCTGAGTGGAGAGGGAGGGAGGGAAGTAGGTAGGGAGAGAGAGAGAGAGAAAGAGAGCGAGCAGATGAGAATGCCCAGCTCCCCCCTCCCTGTGGTCCTGGGAGGGTGATCCTCAATGACTATGCATAGTAACTGTGCCCTGTCACTCAGCAGCCAGCGGACCTGCCAGTAAGCGTTGTGACTGCGGGTCCCCACCCTGCCCCACAGGGATCCCCTCCCTGCTTAAATCAGGCCACAGCTCTCCTGAGCCCTTTCTCCTTGGAACACTCATCCAGGTCCAGCTGCCAACTGCTGAGGCAGCAAAGGGGCATGATGGCAAACCCAGAGGGAAGGCAGTTGGCAGGGAGGACAGCAAAGTTGTATCTTGTAAGTAGGTCTGACAGCCCCAGACACATTCTGTCCAGAGACTGAGCCTCACTAGATTAGGGGGGGTGGCAGGGAGGGGCTGTGACCTTCCTTTTTCCCACCCCTGGTTACCCCACTTAAGCAGACAGATGGTGTGATTGGACTTGAGTTGTATGAGTATGTTCTAAATGACCACCCCCATTACATCACTTCTAGCTGAACATTTTCCTGACATCGCCAAACCACCCCAAAGCTCTTCTTCCATTTGTCCTGCCCTAAAAAGCCTTCTGGCGACTATCCCCAGCCAGCTAGAAGGTAAGATGCATTCAAACATCAGGCAACTCAGGGAGAAGCTTAGAAGGTATGTAAGTGTTGTAACAGCCCCATGGCCACGGGCAGTGGCCTGGTTACAACAGGGAGATGGAGATGAGGCAGAAAGAAGAAAGTGCAGTGGGACCAGGATCCCGGGGCCCACACCCAGCTACCTGCTCTCCGTGCCTCATTTCTCCACCGTAAAGCAATGGGCGGGGTAGTGGGAACGATTTTCTGTGGAGCTGCAGATTGGAAGAGATGATCGAGCCACTGTGGAGGGAAGAGGGGCCAGACTTCGAGGCATACATCCCACACGATAACCTCTATATCTCACACACATGCATATTTATACACTCCATGAAACCATGACATACACTCTGTTCTTTTCTCAGAGAAGCTGCCATCTGTTTTATGTGCCAGCATGCTGTAAAGGACACGTGGCACTGTAGGTGATAAAGAAATAGGGTCCAGTAGAGTATGCAAAGGTTTGGAAGCCAGAGAACCAGATGTCCTCTGAACTCTGCCAGCCCCTGGAACTTTGAGCTGTCATTGGGATGCACAGTCCTGTTTCAGATGTCAATTAGAACGTAGTAAGAGTGTTAAAGACAATAAGCATTAGAACCAGACTACCAAATCTGGCTTTTACCAATTACTGTGTATCCTTGGGAAAGTTACTTAACCTTTCTGTGCTTTTATTCCACATCTCTAAAATGGATATAAAGCAGTAGAGTTGTTGTGAGGATTAAATAGGCAAGTAGGTAAAATGCTTATAATCATGCTGACATAAAGTAAATATAAGTATTGGCAATTATGATTTTATTGCTAAGCATCTTTAAACCAGTGGTTCTTAACGTTTGGGGGGGATCATGAATCCCTCCGTAAATTTGTTAAAGCTAAGGACCCTTACCTTGGAAAACCAGATACCAAAATATCTTGTGCATTCAGTTCAGGGAGCAGTGGGTATGGGTCTGCATTGGAAAACTGAGGCCCCAGCAGGAAGGCTTTGCCAGGATCATGCAATGCAGAGCAGTGAAGCAGGGTCAGAGACCAGCTCTCCCAGTTTGCAGTCTTGTGTTCTCTTCTGGCAAATGCAGATGTCTGCGACCGCCACAAAGATTTAAATTCCAGTGCTGATTTCCCACCTGTGAGCTGTGTGGCTTTGGCATGTTTCTGAATATCTCTGAATCTCAGTTTGCTTGTTGGTAGAGACACACTGTACCTCAGGGGTGTTGTCTCATCCCCACCTCAGTGGGAGTACAGAATAGGTGAGCTACTACATCCTAACCCCTGTTTCTATGGAAACAGAAGGATACTCTGGGAAATGAAGACTTGCCTCCACATAGATGGCAGGCTAGGGGAATGGGGAGGATCTCCTCAGCAAAATGCGGTGGCAATGGAAAGGAAGTTGGTGCACTATAGACATGGCCCCAGCCAAAACACCTCATTCTGTCTTTTTATGATGATTCCTTGGCTAGAGATCCAGGGAGATGGTTCTCTCAAGAACTCGACCCCCAAACCAGGGTCCCTCCCCACTTCAAAGGCCATGTCATCCTACTTCAAACACTTGTAAAGTGAGACTTCATTCAAGGAGGGAGCTACTTTGAGGATAGCACGGGAACTCAAGTGTTTATATCCTGAACTCGGGATCCTTCCTTTGTTGTTGCATGTACCTTGGTCTTTACAGAATGTCACCATGGGTCCCTGAAGCTGGCTGCTGGCTTGTGTTGGGGCACCAGCCTCCACAGAACCCCATCCTAGTCTTTATAGACATCTCTGCCTGTAGTGGCCAGGATCCTGGCCAGCATGCTGCTTCTCTGGAGAGAGCAACAGTGCCCGAGGTCTCAACCCTGAAAAGAAGTGTCCCCATGGTCCTTTCCAGGTGGCTTTTAATAAAAATCACAGCAAGTCCACCTTCTTCCTCCCATGTTGGTAACTTCTTTCTCTGAACAGCAGTATGACTAGTGCCTGGACTGCATATCATTGTGGCTCGATAGAGCCTTGCATTTTCCTGTAGTTTATGTCTTCATCCCCAGATTGGCCTGTAAAAGGTCTAGAGAGGAGGGTGGTGTTTTACCACCTCTTTGCCAGTGGGTCTAGCCCAGTTCTGAACATACAAGAAAGCATAGTTGAACAATTTGGTGTGTGTATATGTGTGTGTGTGTGTGTGTGTTTTAATGTTTATTATTGAAAGTATTACATATGTCCCCTTTTTTCCATTAAACCCTTCTAGCCTACCTCCACCGCCTGCCCCAGGAACTTTGCCACACAATTATCTGTGTCCATGGGTAATGCATATATGCCTACAAGCTCTTTGGTTGATTTCTTCCCACTCACCCACCCCAGCCTTTTTTTTAAGATTCCACAATTTGTTCCATGCTTCTATGTCTATGGATGTATTTTGTTCATTGGTTTCTTTTGTTCATTAGATTCTACATATGAGTGAGATCACGTGATACTTGTCTTTCTCTGACTGACTTATTTAGCCTAGCATAATTCTCTCCAGGTCCCTCCATGCTGTCTCAAAGGATAAGAGATCCTTCTTTTAACCCAGTGGTCTGCAAACCACAGCCCAAGAGCCATATGCGGCTCTTTGGCCCCTTGGGTGTGACTCTTCCACAAAATACCACATGTGGGCACACAAGTACAGTGCGATTGAAACTTCATGGCCCACGTGCAGAAATCGGTTTTCAGCCTGGGTGAGTCTAATTTGAAGAAGTGGCATTAGAACACTCAAGGGGCCAAAGAACTGCATGTGGTTCAGGAGCTGTGGTTTGCCGACCACTGTTTTAACCTAACCAAGCAAAACACAAAGGACTGCTTACTTTTCTTTCAGGAATAAATTCATGCATATGTAAATAAAGACACACATATACATGCATGTATATACAAGTGGCACATAGCTGGCTTATTTATTTATTTATTTATTTATTTATTTATTTATTTATTTTGGAGAAATATTTTAGTGACTCAACCCAACCTGTCAAATAATAAATAACCAGGCAATTAAAGGTTCTGAAAAATGATGGCTAATTAAATTTTATGGCAAATAGAGCAAAGCCCATCTACATTTATATTAGAAAGCACATCTCTTGAATTGCTGCAAATCTCTCAAACAAGGTATACATTTATTTAAGCACCTTCCAAAGGGACCTGGTTTCAAAGATTGCAATTTACTAAGAGATTGGACTAGGGATTTCCACAGCAAATAATTCCATTTACCTTACACCCAGGCCCCGTAACACGGCCTGCCATGAATAACTCATTACGATCAGTGCAAGGTGTTGGCCACATAATAGGCACAAGAGCATAAGGAATATATAAAAGGAGGAGAAATATACAGGTTCTTCACATCCCCTCGGGTTTTTGCCAGCACTCTCTTCTTCAGGGCCTTTACCGAAGGAGAAGTAAAAGAAGTGAGTTGCACAAAAGAGAAATTAGGATAAGAGATGTGTGCACTGAGGTGAGGGGGTAATAGATGGGCAGGGATGATGAGCTCAGGGAGAACAGCTTGAGAATACTGAAACTCTCATGCTTCTAAAGCTGAGCTTGGAAGGCTGCACTCCCATGGCAGGCACCTCTGGTGCCTACTTGTCCTCTGTGGTTCAACAAAGTTCTGAGGGTGAGGGAGAAATAAAGGGATCTGGGGGAATCCCCCTAGCATCCACTGTCTCCATCAGTCATAGAAGGGCACCAGGAGCAGCTGGTTCCACTGAGTTGTGGAGGGTGGTTAGGAGTCTTTCTGCAGGGTGCAAAAAGCACGGAACTGGGGCTGGAACTTGGATCTCCTCATTCTCATTCTGCTGCCAGTTCCATGGAAAGAGAAGGAAGAGAACTCTTACCTGTGAATCCTCCAGAGACCCCATAGAAGGGGTTCTTATTGCCTCGTTTGATGGAGTGAAGCGTTTCAATCACATAAAGAATGTTGTCACAATGTGCCAATCAGCTAGTGCAGTGGTCAGCAAACTCATTAGTCAACAGAGCCAAGTATCAACAGTACAATGATTGAAATTCTTTTGAGAGCCACATTTTTTAAACATCTACTAATGTCACTTCTTCAAAATAGACTCTCCCAGGCCATGGTATTTTATGGAAGAGCCACACTCAAGGGGCCAAAGAGCCGCATGTGGCTCACGAGCAGCAGTTTGCCAACCACTGGGCTAGTGTATGCAGGACATCAGATGTAGTCTTGGAGCTGAGGCCTGAGTTCTCTTGTCCTCTTGCCCCCAGTGAGCCAGTAGCCTCCACAGTCATTCTGCACTCCTCAAGGACTGCCCTTTTTAAAGACCCATTTCTCAAAGATACAGGGGAATAAATCTCCTGAACTGGGCAAATCCAACTCTTTATAGTCCCAGAGAGCACAGAGACATGTCCCACGTTACATTGCCCACTGAACCATCCTGGTGTTGGAGATAATGAAAGCACAATTATTTAGTATCATCTAGAAACTTTAAAAAATTGCCAAGGCTTGTCCTCACCTTGCAAACTCCCATGTTTCCTTGGATAACTTATTCTTCATCGTTTTACCTCAATCCTTACATTTATTTTTTATCCAGATTACTTACTCATTGTCATGCCAAGGACGCAGGCTCTGTCTTGCCTGTTGCCATCTCTCTGCTCACACAGTTCCTTTCAGCACCAGTGGGAGTCATCTCTCTCCCTGCTGGCGTGTAAGCTCATTGGCTGCGGTTACTTTTCCTTGTCTTCCTTGCGGGTCTTTATACATAATGTAATGTTTGTTTACACATTTGTTAACTAGAGTAGATTCATAATCATGCCAACCAAAATGCTTTCACATTTATTGTTTGCCAGACACTGGGCTGAGATCTTTATGCACTCTCCCCCAAATTGTTGAATTGATGTCTTACCACACACTCACAAATTATCTGGTACCAAAAATACCATAATTCTTGCTGAATTTCCAAGATAGTGAATCCTTGAGGAGAATAAACTTGGCAGAGTATTTTGAAAACTTATCTATAAAATGGGACTAATAGTAGTTCCTAATTTATATAATAGGTTTGTTGTCAGCACTTGGTATAATATCCAGTCCAGAGTTACTGTTTGATAACTGTTAGTTGTTATTTTTCTTCTAGCCTGTTGGAATTTCATCTATTTGCTAACTTTTTATATAGGCTTGGGAAATCTCCTCCTCTCTTTAGGCCTCAGTTGTCCCATTTGTGAATAGAAGGAAGTTGTCTCAGTACCCACCATGTTCCCCTTTAAGTGGCATTCCACGCCTCTCACGCTGTACAGTCAGACGCCACGTGAAGCAACACTGTCTTGAGTGGGCACCTAAAGGAAGCATAAGGTCTCTGTGAAAATAAACACGTGGTTAATGTTTGCAACAGAAGTGCCAGCAGCCCCCACATTCTTAAGATGATAATAGCCATCATTTGCAGAGTGCTTGCTACGTGCTAACCACTCCTAAGAACATTATAGGCACATTAGCCTGTGCAATTCAAGAATCGGCTCATCCCTTTCCTTCTCTCTTGCTGATGTTGGCAAAATATATATGGCAATTTGGGCTGGCAGTCTTGACGAGGTATCCCATTTAGCTAAAATATCTATCACAACTAATATGATTGATACACAAACACACCAATATATATATATATATATATATATATATATATATATATATATATATACACACACACACACACACATATACACACACATACAAATACATATGTATACATGTATATACAGCATGGGGAAAATGTAGGTTTACTCTTGTTCACATGGAAAATAATACAATAATTTTACATAATGAGAGAGGAAAATGCTAATTATCCGTTACGCCATGAGGAGTAACGAACGACCGCCTAACAACTCATCACAGATCTGCAGGAGGGTGAGGCAGCCAACTACAAGTGGGCAGCAGAGAGCTACCGGATGGAGCAGGGTAGCAAGCTATGAGAAGGAGCGGGGAGTGGGGGAGCTACATGAATACAAGAGGGTGGGGCGGCAGGCAGAGAACTACAGGAGGGTGGCAGTGACCTACTGGTGCATGGATTCGTGTGCAGGGCAACTGGTTAATAAATAATAATAATATAAAAACAATATCAGTGTTTCATATACAACTGTAAGCTTATATTTGCCCTACCCTGTATATACGTGTGTGTGTGTGTGTGTGTGTGTGTGTGTGTAAAGAGAGAGAGAGATTGAGAAAGAGAGATGATAACGTAATTACCTTTCAGAGCTGTATGCCTAGGAGAGGAAAATTTAATGTCTATTGGATAACAACTAAGTTCCAGACATCTCACACAGGCTGTCTACTCCTCACAGTAACCCTGTTGTTTAGGTACTACTAGTATATTTATTTGCACTTAAATACATAAGACTCAAAGAGATTAATTAGCATGCTCAGCTAGAAGCTAGACCCCTACCTGGCAACTTAGCTCCAGAGCCTTTATACTATTAAGTTCTGAACTTAAGCTCCTTGAAAAAATAAATAAATAAATAAAGGAAACCATGTCTAGCATCCTGAATAGTAATAAAAGCACCGGGATCTTTTCTGGTCCTGAGAAGAAGAGCAAGAGTGGTGTCTGGGGCCTCAGTCTTCACGCCTTTGGTGGCAAAAGGAGCCAGGTGAGGCCACCGCACGGATATTCTGACTTCCACATGTCACCCCGCAGACATTAGCTGTATCACTAGTCGGGGATGATCTCCTGGTCTAAAGACACAGCCCCCAACACCTGCTGCAGACCTCGTTGGCCTAAGTTGCCCGTAGAGCTGAAGCTTACAGCCACTCTGCACACCTTCACTCCTTTCTGCACGAGGAACACAAACTGGGTGGGCAGGCAGATGTGCTCTGCTCCTGTTTTGCTGTGGTTGGAAGTGTGATCCCTGCAGGGAGCAACCAGGCTGTACCTTTGTCAGGCATGTGACAGTGACTCCTTAAATGATAACTGGCGGCGTTCTGCAGTAAGCCGACTGGGAGAACAATAGGGATATTAAAATTTCATCAAGATGTCTGTAATGTTTCATGTGCAGTGGGCTGTCAGATGGCTAATGCAAGTCTTCCATTTGTGCAACAGAAAAGAGCAGATTCATGTTAGTGCAAGTCTTCCATTTACCGAGAGGGTACTCTGTGGTTCTGGTCCCTCGAGGGCTCTGTGGTGCCAAAATGTGTTTGAACCTGTGAGAGCTTGTGCACCAGGGCTTTCTGGAAGAGGTCTCTCTGTGTTTCCTGAATGGTGATCTGGGGACCACAAATGAGATCCCTTCAAACCCCGGTACCTGCCACCACCTCAGTCTCACTACAGTTAGAACAGGGATTGGCTTTGCTGGACCCAGTCTAGTGACTTAGAAACTTCAGTCAGCAAACTAGGCTGAGGTCTTGGGTCTGGCACAATGAAACTACATAACCCTGAGCCAGTTGGTGAGTCTCTGCTTTCCTATCTGTAAGATATGGATATAATGTTTAGACTACAAGGTCCCTGAGACTCCTTCCTCTTTAGAATGTCACATGGCAAATAAAGAACTCTCAGCCATTTTCTTCTACTATTAATAATTACTCATATTATTAGTTTGGGGGGCAGGGTTGTTGATCTAATCGGTTCTCGGTTCCAAGGAGGCAGATTATTTTGTTTCGAGATTCTGTCTCCTGTGTCCAACGGGACATGCAGTGTGTGCTTAATGAATGTCAAGTAGAAAGTAGTTGGGTGGATGTGATTTCTCCCATGGACACGCATACCCTGTACTCACATGCACCCATCCGATGTCGACTTTCCCTTTTGTGTATATTCCCACACATGAAGTGTGTCTGTGCTAATTGCTGGTGACAAACTCCTGGAGCTTACACAGTGGATCCCTAGTTATCTGGCTCTGTGTCCTAGTTTAGTCTGTCACTTATCAGTCACCATGTCTTTGCAGTTACAGTGTCCTTTCCCATCTCTCAGAATGTTCCAAATTATAATATTCACCAATCAGCCGTCTAATTATCTACTCTATGCTAGGACCCCCTGACAGGTCTTACAGGGAAAAAATAAATTATAAATTAGGAAAAACTGGCCACCAAGGAGTCTATGGCCATCTGGAAAAAGCAAAGATGCCCCCATTTTTCTCCCTGTCACCTTCAGTTTTTACCTTGTTATTTTTCTCCACCATGAGCTCCATTCCTTTCCACCACAGCAGACTTCAAAACCATGTTCCAGATTGCCATTCTTTATCTCTTCAAATGCCCAAAGCGTCTCATTTTCAAGGAACTTTGACCCCACAAGTTCTCACCCACACACTTGCCACAATTCCTCACATTGCTGAGAGTTCAAGAGCAAGGGCACCATTAGATACCCTGAGGTCAAGAGTGTGAGTTCATTTCTCTGAGGTCATGTAGCACATCAATCACAAGGGCAGCCTAGGAAATAGAATGCCAAGCCCACCCAGTTTATGCTCTTGAACTCTCCTGACCATAAGGACATTTCTGGACACCTTAGGCTGTTTCTGAGCTATTACTGAAGCAATGAGACTTCTCTCTCTTTTTTTTTTTTTTATATAAAAATGCTCTTTTTTATATAGAATTTCACCATATACTTAAAAGAAGGGAAAATTTTTCTGTAAAACTAACACTTGATTATGAATTTTCATTATAGAAACAGCAATATGCTTAATATTTAGTTCTGTCATTAAATACTGTTGTACATAGCTCCTACCTTTGCTTCTTCAAGAATGAGTGGAAGCAGGTGCATTTTGAAGCTTGCCCAACACAGATGGGCTTTGAGCTCAATTCTATTACTCACCAGCCATGTTATCTGAAGCAAGTTCACTGAACATTTTCATCAGCAGAATGTGGGTTCTTTATTTATTTTTTTTTAAATATATTTTATTGATTTTGTACAGAGAGGAAGGGAGAGAGATAGTTAGAAACATCGATGGGAGAGAGTCATCGATCAGTTGCCTCTTGCACACCCCCTACTGGGGATATGCCCGCAACCAAGGTACATGCCCTTGACCGGAATCGAACCCAGGTCCCTTCAGTCCCCAAGCCGACGCTCTATCCATTGAGCTAAACCGGTCCCGGCTGGGTTCTTTATTTAAAGGACTATGGCCTGTAGTTGTTGGGGAGATTGAGTGAGGTGGAGTCTATAAAACATAATGCTTTGCAGATAACTGCTCCATAACCTACTGTCTGAATCAAGTTCAACAATTTATTGGTCTCCTGCAATGTGCAAGGCCTGTAAATGGATGCAGACAGGGACTGAGCCAGCTGACTCATTTCCAAAACCAATATTTAATATGTGGCTTCCTACCCAGTCCTCAGACTTCCAAATCTCAGCTCAGATATCATCTCTAGAGAGAGGCCTTCCCTTCTGCCATATCTAAAACCAGCCCCTGATGACTCATTGTACAATAGTATTTCCTTGTGTATTTCCTTCCTGCTAAACAGGGTTTTGTTGAGTGCCTTTCTTCTGGCAGTGTGTGTTCATGGTTTATTTTTCCATTTCCCACTAAAAACTGTGATGCAGCCCCAGCCCTAACCCACTTCTGACAAAGCAGCTGCCTCTATATAATCCTCCATATAAATACAAACACTTCCATATCAACGCTATCGCTTTGACTTCCTTGTGGAACTGGAAATGAGGCTCTTTGAGGATGATTTTGGCACCACAGTTGAAGAGAAATACTGACTTCACTCAGCCCTCAAAGGGAGGTTCTGTGTGGGCGGCTGTGTGTGCAGGGGAGAGCTGGGCAGCCCAGGCTCCATGCTTCCCAAAGCTCCCCGTTAAGAAAGGGACTGACTATATCCAGATAAATAAGTAATTATTTATGAAGGAAGACAGAAAGCATGCAGTGACAAAACTTGTGTTTTGGTTTTGTAAAGCATAAAGCATGGCCCTGGATGGAAGCAATTAACTAAGTTGATAGTCGGTTCTTTCTTAGCTGATAGCTTGGGGAAGCCTGGGGAACAAGATTCTAGGCTGGAAAGCAATTGGGGCCTCGGGGGAACAGCAGGCCAAGGTGGCTGGAGCAGGAGAGACATGGAGAGAGAGGACAAAGCTGGAGAGGTGGGCAGGGGCCAGATCACAAAGTCCATAAATGACTTGGACAGATTTTGAGTTGTATTCAGAATACAATGAGAAGCCATAGGGAAGTCCCAACCAGAGAAGTGACACAATTTGATTCGTTAAAGATTACAGTGTCTCGTTAATGGACACATACATTTTAAAAAGGTTAACTTTCTGATTAAGACAACTAATTATGAATAGCTATAAAATAATTTTATAAAATTTTCTCTGTATTTGTTATTAGGGAAAAATAACAAATGACGATTTTATACTGAAGCATGTTATCAGGCACAAGTCTAGGCATTTGCCCCTACAAATCGAGTGTTATCCCTATTTTACAGATAAGAAATTGACTCAGAGGTTCAATAATTTCCCCAGGTTTACAAAACTGAAACTAGCTTACATAAGGAAATCAATAGGACCAACAGACATGTCTCTTTCTATCAAAACTCACCTGCAACTTTTGGCCCTCGTGACACAATTAGACCTGTGTCCCAGCTCTAAGCTAATGGCCTTTGCAAAGGAAATAGGTCACCCAAGGAAAGGAGGAGGAGATGGAGGAAAGTCACTGATTGAGAACACGTGCTGGTGGGACTCCCGGGCTAGGACAGAGAGCCCACAAGGGTCACCCAGAGTGTGGTGGGTTCCTCTCCACTTGGCAAAGGAACTCGAGGGACAAATCATGGACCCAGACAGTCTTGGCAAAATGGAACATTTGGAAAAGAACAAACTCAGCACCGCACAAACACTGGCATCTGTTCTTCACACAAAAGTCCTCAAAAAACGTACAGAACCATAAAAGTACGGTCATAGCTTTCATCACCATGCAGACCCAGGGCTGGTTTTTTAAATGGCTCATAAAATGAGCATAGTTCAAACACACTGCCTGGCATTGAGGGAATCCTGTTGGCTACTTAATGAAGTTTCTCATAAGCAGAACTCCTTGGTCTTCCAAGCAGAGAGACCAAGTCGGGCAGCAGTGTCACCCTCTCTCTTGGCTTCTGCTGCATTTGTGTTATTCTAACAGGTTCCTTTGTCAGAAGCACTGATTTTCTTGCCTCCGAGCTCATTAATTTCTCAGCATTAATACATTCCACGTGTTCTCTAATTAGGTGCCACCTCTCACTCACTTGTGGTAGTGAATGCCCACAGGCCAAGGGTGCCCCTTCATGTACAAGCCAGTCCACACCTGTGATCTGCGCTGAGTGATAAATGGATGGTTGGGGAGCCACTTGTCAAGTGTGAGTCACCCAGAGCCTTTTATTTAATACATTAAACAAATATTTGAGCAACTTCTGCATTCCAGGTGCTCTTCTAGATGCCAGAGATTTTTGCAGAGAACAGAAGACAAAAGTCTCTGCCTCCCAGCAGAAGTAAACCATATCATAGGTTAGCAATGTATAAGTGCTGAGGGGGAAGAAGCAAAGAGTGGAGGAATAGAGGCTAGGAATGCTAGTGGCAACAGGGTAATGAGTGTTTGTAAGTAGGGTGTTGAGAAGTTGACCCTTAACAGGGACTGTTTGAGGAAAGAGTTGGCCATACAGATGTCTGGGGGAAGAGCAATACAAACCTTGGGAACTGAGTCGAAGACCCAAGGAAGGGTGCATGACTAGTAAGTCCAAAAACTAGTAACAAGAGTGAGGAGATCATGGTGAAGTTGAGATCTGAGAAGTAATGGGGCAGATAGTGTGAGATCTTGGGGATCTGGGTGAGGGCTTGGGCTCTGACTCCATACAGTGGGCTCCAATGTCGAGTTTTGAGCAGAGGAGCAATGAGATCTCACTTGTGTTTTATTCATTACTTGTTTATTCACCTGGTAGTTTTAACACTCGTTGAAACTTCATGCCTGGATCAATGACATTGGAACTTGCACAGAGCATTCTCTAATTTTGTCACTCATCTATCCTCACTGGCTGACATTCCTTTGTGAAGTGGAGCTTGCTATCATCAACTCTGGGTATTTGATTGTCCAGGATTACAATTTCTGCTGGAAGGTAAAATAAATGTTTAGGTCAGTGGTCGGCAAACCATGGCTCACGAGTCACATGCAGCTCTTTGGCCCCTTGAGTGTTCTAACACCACTTCTTCAAAATAGACACACCCAGGTCGAAAACCAACTTCTGCGCATGGGCCACGAAGTTTCAATCGCACTGTACGTGCATACCCGCCCATGATATTTTGTGGAAGAGCCACACTCAAGGGGCCAAAGAGCCGCATGTAGCTTGCTTGCTGCAGTTTGTTGACCACTGGTTTAGGTCATTCACTTAACTGGCAAACTTTCAAGGGTAGCTTTTTAATAAAATAAATAGCCACCTGAAATGGAGACATATGTGCCTCATGCGTTAGAAGAACTCTCCCTTTTACATTATTTCTTTTTACTGGGGATGGCATTTCGACTGAGAGCCATTCCTTGTATGATTTGTTATCTTCTGGAGTCCCCCGGGGAACACCTGGAAGAGAAAGGAAGACCCTGGAGGAGAAGATGTTAATAACACTTCTCTTGATTTGTTGGTCAGATGAGTGGATTGCTGTGTCCAGATCCTAAAGGGCAGCGTAGAGGGTGCCACGCTTCTTCTTGACAACCTTCACTCTTTAGTTGTACTCATAGAACTGCACCCAGTTTTACAGACTCTCTGAAATCTGTGCCACGGTGATCTTTTAACTCCTTGATTCTTTTCCTGTCTCCCTTCACACACACACACGCACGCATACGCATGCATGCAAACCTACATTCCAGACATTATGGTAGCCCCCTCTAAAGTACCCAGTACCCCAAAAGCCAAAAGATACTCTTTTCTGTTCCACCTCCCAATTTTGTCTGTAGTATAATTGCCCCCTGATTTTACCACTGGCATAATTTTCTCTTGGAACATCCTTCTCCAATTTTCTATTCTTGTTGAATTTCATCCTTCAAAGCCTCCATCAAATGTGCCTTCCCTGATCCCCACCCTCAGCAGCCTCAAAGCTGAATTCTGTTTCCTTTTCTTCTGTGCACCCACATCCCCCAGCTTGCCCCCTCTCACTTTGTTTCTCATGCTCTCCGTCGAATATACTAGTGTTCATGGTTATCCCAGCCACCAGTTTACAAATGTCTTCAGAAGTAAGGCTGTTGCTCTAATGCTTCCCATTTCTCCCAGTGGCTACAAGTAGTGTCTGGTTCACAGTAAGTGCTCACACATTCCTGGAAAGAATTTACACAGCAGCTGTAGCAATATTTAAATGCTTTCCTTCATGCACTTATTTAGCCAGTACATACGGAGCATCTGTTGTGTCTCAACCAGTGCCACAGACAGTACAAAAGTAAACCAGAAAGTAGATCCTGCCTTCGGGGGACTCCAACTTAGAAGGAGAGAGAGAACATGTATGTACTGGTACATTGCTAATGACAAAATAAGAAATGCAAATAGCTAGAGTAAAGAACAATGGTCAGAGTCACTCTGGTGTTTCTCTTTGCCTCTGATATTTTCTCCAACGGTCTCTGACTCATCCCACCAACAAGAGTGAAAACAGCTTTCACTAGGCCACCAGGGACTTTCTCTTTTCCCCCAAGAGCTTTCAGTGTCATCCCAATGTCCTTCCTGAGCAGAGAACAAAGACAGGTCATGTTTTTGTTCACTCCTTGTTAATTCAGGCTGGGTTGCCACTCAAATGGGATTTTATCATTTTCTACCAGCAACCCAGACTTTAATTTTCATGATTCCTATAAAATAGGAACCAACGCAGTTAGTCCAGAGGTTTAGCCAAGGTGACCTCACACTCAGGCTTCCTCTGACTTGCCTGAACGTTTTCTGGGCCCATTGTGTGTGCGGGTTCATCAGCCAGCCCTGCACACACATCTGGGAGAAGAAACACCCTCACTAAAGAACTGCCTTTTCTCTCATTTCCTGCTGGTTCTGACTTGCCGTTTCCCATCTGGGCCGTGCAGGGTGCTACCTTCCTTGTTAGAATCACAGTGTGCTCCTAGCACCATCTCGCTTTATTAAAACAGGAGAGCTGAGAACAGTTGGAGCTTTGTAATTCTCAGTTCATCTCTTTTCTGCTTATTTAGTCATTCACTTACGGATTCATTTATTCAACAAATACTGATTAATCTCCTCCCTTTTGTATATGCTGCCTATTTCCAAAGGAATCAGAGGTGGCCTATGGGATCAAACATAATGCAAAACGGGGCAGCCAGGAACAAAAACGGAAAAGGAGGAGGAGGCATTGCCACCACCTCCAAAGGTGCTTGGCTTTTAGCCATAGCTCTATTTTAGCAAAAGAGACATTTGTCAGATTTCTGGGGCTTTGCTTTCTATCCAACCAAACCATGCAAATTTGTGTGCAGAGTGTAATTTCTTCTCCTAAGTGGACACGTTTATTGAGCATTTAGTGAACATTTAGTGGAGTGCTTTGTTCTTATATGCAAATACTTCATAATAAATGAAAGAATTAATTCACTGGCTCCCAAATTTTAGTCATTTGCCTTCTACTTTTCAAATGTTCATTCAACTATTATGACTGTTATTTATTTTGTAGTTATTTAAATTAACTTTTAAGTTTATTCTTTAAAAACTTGTGCTTTTCATCAATGGAATGTTTATATCAATTGTCATACCTAGAAAATAATGGTAAATAAATGTAATAATAATTTAGCATCCCTTTCCAAGTAATCAATGGTATATATCTACCTAAAACCCTAAACTGTGCTGTCTTCATTTGTGTTACAAGGGGGTTTGAAAGTGTTGAGGACTAAAATTGCACTAACACCTGTTCTGGTAAATAATTTCTGCACAGATGGCATGCGAAAAACTTCTCATCCTTTGGAAAGGGGACTTACATCTATCGCATTCAAACACAAACACATATGCATCGTGGACTCTACAACTAGAAATTCCACTTTAAACCAGCAGCCATAGCATAACTCTGAATGTTCTCCACTCTGTCATTAACCTCCTGAACCAAGTCAAGAGTATTCTATATGGAGATTTGCCTGTGTTTTGGATTTGTGTACAGGTTATTAAAATTATACAATTTTAGAAGCACCGGAGGTTCATCCTATTGACATTCTCCTATGTGCTAGCTGCTCAGGAAAAAATCCCAGTTCTTTGTGTTTTCTAAAATAAACAAGAAGCCTCACACAAAAGCCACGAGCTTCTTCTATTTAAAATAGGTATGGCTCGTCGGTTGAGCATCGAACTATAAACCAGAAGGTCACATTTACCCTAACTAGTAGAGTTATAGGAAACTCAGGAAAAAAAAAAAGATTATACATGAAAATTTCCTTTCAGGGCAGGAATCAAAGCTCTCATTAAGCCCATTAATCATCCTGATTTTCTGTATGTTTGAAGCATTCACATAATCTATAAGTATAATACATTGTTCCTACTTATTTTGTTTAATCAAACAGTGATCAATAAGAACTACAACTATGGCGGAGTGGGACTTCTGAAGCTTTGAGGCAAATTCATCACCAGAGCACATTCAAAAGTCACTACAGAGGGCTTTTTCTTAATTGCCCTTGAAACCCAGCCACTGGCTTCTATTCCAGGCCCCCAAGGAGAGCTACAAGAGTATAATTGTGTCACACTTAATTACATGCATTGCCAAAGGTGGACGGGCAAAGTCATTTTTGTACCATTTGTAGGGAAGAAAATTGCTTATGAATTTTGATATCGCCGGCTCATTGAATTACAGAAAGTAGGAATGGATGCACGAACCATATCTAACAGTGATGGTGCTGTGTAAACATGCAGCCGAGCTGAGAACAAGTGCCTTCACTGTCTGGGCCCCAAGGCCCACCCCCACAGACAGCTATTCTTCTCTTTCTCTCTCGGCCCAAGGGAGGCGGCTTTCTTTCCCCGTTTCCTTTACTGGACACAGTTGTTTCTGTCCAGGCCATCTTTTTCTGTGAATTTCCAAGGGAGTGTTAGCTAAAGGCCTGGCCTTGACACCATCAGATATAATCAGAGAAATGAAAAAACGCCATGGGACGGGAAATGATATTTTAGCTGAGATGTGCAAGACAAATGATGCCACGTTCAAGGCCTGTTTCCCGTAGCCTCTCTCGGAGCTGGCCAAGAGGGACACCGGCTTGGCTGGGGTGAGTAAAGCAACCCGGCCTCTCCTATCCCATGGGGTAGCTACCACAGATTCTAAGGTTTTATTCAGGCCCAGTGCAGAACTGCTTTTCTTTATGCCACATTTGGAATGTCGTGTGGCCTGCTGGGTGTGAGATCCACATCCCTTCTGTAGCAGAATGTTGTCTTTTTCTTCCATTGATTTCATTTGGGTAATCAAATGCTACTTCCTTATACAATAGAGCTTGCAACCTTGAATGTACCTGAGTATTTTTTATAACAAATAATCTATCCCGCAGTCATCCAGTGTAGCCCAAGGAAGCAGATGGAGTTAGTGTTGTGTTCTCAAAACAGAAAGAAACTACAGCTTTGGGGAGGAGAGTGAGATCCTTGTGTGGCTTCCCGATTCATCTTGATTAACGGAAGCTGTCGCACTGCGGTAGTTTTCAGCAGTAGGTGGGAACTTCGGTCTTCCTTTGAGCTCAAAGGAGAAAACTGATGCTTAGAGGAAAATGTGCTTACTCTCTGAATATTAACTATGTGCTCCAGGAAAAGCCCCAGGCATATAGGGAGGTCCGTGATGAGCACCAGTGGGTAGTCCTTTTATGGCACACTGTTCAGGCTGGGGTCAAACTTCTCCAACCACAAGGTGAAAAGCCAGGTTTTTTAAATGCCTGCACAGGTGATTGTTTAGTCTGCAAATGTTCACATCCATGATAGAACTCATTTGTGCTCTGATTGTGCTACACTATTCTGGTCCGGGCAGCCAGAGCAAAATTCAAACGTCTGGGGAGGAACTTGACCTCTGAGAGTCTGAGTACCCTGCTCCTTTCTTCTTCAACAGCCCTTTCTCTGTTTCCAGATCTTGCAAACACACAGTTGAGAGGGCTAGGAGTGTTATTCCATTAACAGATGCACTCTTACACGAGGCCATTAATCAGGCAAATCACAGATGTTGTTTTCTTTCAAGATGTTCCTATAATGACTCCTAATAACACCTACTGAATTTGTCATTTTATTGCCAGTGATGACTTTTAAAAATGATATCAGATGACTTCTTCCTTAAAGCCCATCTGTATGGATTTTGGTTGCATTTGTACCTTGGAGGGTTGGGATTTGTCCTCCAGTTTGTCAGCAGGTAGTTCTTACAGGATGTGGCGGGGTAATCTCACACATGGGTAGATTCAAAGGCTCTTGAGACACTGAAGGTTGAAACCCACATGCCGAGTTTGCAAACAAACAATAGTCTCCTTATGCTAAAGGATGGGTGTGATCGTTTTGAGGCATCTGGTGCTCATAAATCCAGTTGAAGGAATGTGCGTTCCCAAAGGCAAAGCTAGGAAGGAGCTTAGCGTGGTGTTGGGATCACAGAGGGTGAAGCTGGGAGCCAGAGAAATGAAGTCGGAGTTACTGAGACAAAGCAATGACCAGAATCCAAAGCTCACAGCTGCCCATTGGTGTTTGTTTTTCTAGCACACTCCTGAAGGTCCTTGACATATCAAAAGGGAATAAAAGTATCCCTGGAGCCTTAACTTGTCTGGCTCAGTGGATAGAGCATCGGCCTGGGGACTGAAAGGTCCCAGGTTCGATTTCGATCAAGGGCATGTACCTTGGTTGTGGCACACCCCCAATAAGAGATGTGCAAGAAACAGCTGATCTATGTTTCTAGCTCTCTCTCCCTCTCTCCCTCCCTCTCTGTAAAAAATCAATGAAGTATGTATATACTTTTAAAAAGTCTCCCAGGCTTAAGAGCAAACTAAAACAGATTTCTTTCTGAGACTGGTTCTACCCACGTACTCTCCTAAAAGCAAAATTGTGGCCAGACCTTCTTAAATCCTGGTTTAAACCTAGGAACCTCTATCTTCATTGCTGATTAAATATCACCGATTTGTCCTTTATTCAGTGACATTGTTTTAAAATTTTCTTCTAAACAACTCAAAAAGCATTGGGAGCCCTTTTTCTTTCTCATCTTCCAGTTCTCTATGAAATACGTGTTTATTGAGAGATTGAGTAAGTGGGTAGTAATAGCGGTGGTGTGGCTGCAATTCTCAGAAAACAGTACATTCTTACTTTACATTCTTTCTTCTGAAGCTTTACTTGGAAGCCACATAGCCCTGTGGCCCTCTGAATACAATTTTGCCTGAGGTTCAGCGTTCTTGTTTTTAAGGCAAAGAAAACTTAATGGCCTCAAAGGGCCCATCCAGCTCTTCTTAACTAATATGTATTTATAAGCATATGTGTTATATGTATAACATACTGTACATATACTGCATATATGATAAATTCTGTATTTCCTAGACATAAACCTTGAGTGCCTGGAAATAATATTGAAAGTGGCCCTAGCCGGTTTGGCCCAGTGGATAGAGCTCTGGCCTATGGACTGAAGGGCTCAGGTTTGATTCTGGCTAGGGGCACATGCCTGGGGTTTTGGGCTCGATTCCCAATAGCGGGCCTGCAAGAGGTAGCCAATCAATGATTCTCTCTCATCATTAATGTTGCTATCTCTCTTTCCCTCTCCCTTCCTCTCTGTAATCAATAAAATGTATATTTTTTTACAAAAGGAAATATATATATATTTTAAAGTGGATAGGTTGTGTTGCGAAAAAAAATCAGGTTGCAAGAAATGTGTGAGCTGACGTATATGTCAGAGCTCAAAGGTAGTTTTATTATTATCTGTCAAACTCGAAGCAAGACAGAGCCTAGAAAACAGATTGTCATGGAGGTGTGTGATGACAGTGGTTTCCATGAGCTGGTGTAAATATATTCAGAGAGACTTGTTCCTACTTAATAACCACATTTTTCCCTCTGCATTGCTGATGCATTCACTCATAGCACTTGAAAAGCAGTTTGTCCTTGGCTGTCAACTGAACTTGATAGAATAATAGAAGATTCTGAAAAATTCAATCAGATCTTGTTGCTTCTTGAGGGAATCTCTTGACTACTTATTCTATTTAAGGAGTAAAAGAGAAGACACTTTTTGGTCTTGTACAAAACACTGAACAAATTTAACATCTCAGGTTCTAACTAGCAGGCAGCATGCCGTTTTCCCTTGTCAGCATCCCAGGGTGGTGCTGCTGGAACTTGGGGGCCCTTTAGGAGGGGGAACAATACCTAAGGGGTTGCTACGAGATTGCACTGTTAGGAAATCAGATGTGGTAGCCATCACAGCATTCTTGACAATCAAGAGACTTCAATTAAAAAAATGGTGAAATCAGTTTCTCTTAATCAACATATGAAATAGTTGCACTGTCTCTTACATAAACTGGCTGTCAACACATCCCAGAAACCAGATCCTGTCTGATATAGGCGATTCTGATGAAACACCCCAATGGGCATTTAATGTAGCTGTTGCTTAATTGCAAATTACTATACAAAGCATAGAGAATGTGCTTGGAGCTAGGCAGACAAGGATTCAAGTTACTGTCTTAACTATCTCTTTAAGCTCCAGTCCCTTTATCTATAAACTGAGAATAAAATATTCCTACTTCACAAGACTGTTCTGAGAATTAATTAAGGAGGTAATGCTGGAAATAACCAGACGATCTCTTATTCACTGAGCACTTAATGTCTGCCAGGTGCATGCCCATGGCAAGGACCATTTGAGCCCCAATAAATCTCTGAGGTAGGTACTACCATTAGTGCCAGGTTATGGATGTGGGAAGAGACCCCTGAAAGGACTTAATTAACTTTGCCAGACATTATGTAGTCTGGCTCCGGGTGCCTCTTCTTTTAAGGCTTTAACACACTTGACATTGTTCTCAGCATTTGAGTTGAACCATCTAAAATTACCTGTATAAATAGCAAGTTCATGTGGTTCTGCCTAATAAGTATTAAATATAGATTAGCAGTAGCTATAACTGCAATGGCTAATAATAGTAGCAATAGTAACGTTGATTTTATCTTTGGATCTTCGTAATATAAGTAATGCAGGTGGCAATACAGTGTAAAGTCCATTAGCTTGGCAATCAGAAATTAGGTGAATTCTAGATCTCAGTTTCTTTATTTAAAAGAATGGAGTCAGAAAAATAAAATAATGGGATTGGCGTGTTTTTTTTTTTGTTTTTTTTTTTTTGTTTGTTTGTTTGTTTTTTAGTTCTAATAGTCAATAGCAGAGCTTTAAAAACTACATATGGAAATAGTCAGTTTTTTGTCCAATCATCTTGGACCAATAACTAGTTATATTGTGAATGACTAAGTACATTATCATCCACCATGTGCTTAGATATTGCAGTAGGTTCAAATCAATGTACCCATTTCTAAGCATACATTCTCAACTTCTGAATGCAGTGGTTGTAAACTAGTAATAAAATGTCCATGAACTGACATTGGTCCATGGACTATATATTGAGTGACCTTGGAATTCTATCTACAGTAATAAAAGAGAAAGATGCAAATTGATCATACCTTTACTATGTCCACCAGCCAATCAGGAGTGAGTACACAAATTAACCCAACGAAGATGGTGAGTTCATTTGCATACACAGGCGCCAAGGGGCTGGGGATAGGGCGGGATGCAGGCATACCATACCACTCCAGCAGCTCCAGGCCTCTGTACAGCATGGGAAGGAGGAAAGGAGCTCTGGTCAGATTGAAGGAGGTGCCAGCAGCCAGGGGAAGGAAGGCTCATTCTTGCACAAATCTTCATGCATCAGGCCTCTAGTGATAAATATAAGCAAACTCTTAAAGAAAAAGCAGTATGTGTGTGTCTATGCGCCTGTGCGCGCACACATGTGCATGTGTGCACTCACGTGTACAAGCATGCATCTCCTCCCCTTTAAAAATCTGTTTGGAGATTAGAAATGAATATCATGAAGAAAATAGGGAATTTTATAAAAGAAGGCCACAGATATGTGATAGTGATAATATTACTTGGGGCGTTTGAATAAGATCTGGAAAGCAGTATGTGTACCAAAGTCTGTTAATACATCTATTTAAAAAATTTTTTTTTTTAATTTAAAGAATAACCACCTTCATGTTGTCATGTTTGAAACAGTAGGGATATGGAAGTAAATGAAACATGGTCCCTATTCTACAGAAGTCCATGATCTAGCCAAAGATGCCAGCATACAGCACATAGTTGTAAAATCATAGCTAATGTTCTGAAGAAAAATCAAGGAAGAAGTATTTAATTTGTCTTGGGTATCAGAAGGGACTTCACCCATAAGGTGTGATTTTTATTGTTTAGAATGTTTTTTTCTTTATTTAAAAATATTCATGAATAACTTACACACACAATAGACTAAATCTTCAGTACACAGTGTGATGAATTATAACAAAGTGAACATGCCCATGTGATCAGTTGGTCAAGAAATCACCAGTTGATAGAGAAATAGAACAATCTGTCTATAATCAGTGTTATGCACTTCTTGTTTTTTTCAAAGAAATCATGAATGAAACCACATGGCCCCTAAATGGGAATGTTTTAAATAATGAATCTAATTGCTTTAATAGATATAGGGCAATTCAGATTTTTTTCTTCTATATCAATTGATAGGTTTTATTTTTATAGGAACATGTACATACCATCTAAATTTTTAACTTTATTGATCTAATGTCACAATTAATATCTTCCAATGGTATTTTTTGTCAGTTGAAGCTTTAATGATACTTTTTCATTCCCTTCATGCTACTGACTATTTGTGCCTTGTCTTTCTTTCTTTTCTTTTCTTTTTTTTTTTCTTTTTTCTTTTTTTTTTTTTTTTTTATTTTTATTTTTTTATTAGCCTACCAAGGGTATAACAGTTTTATTAGATTTTTCTGAGTGGCAACTTTGGGATCTTAAAAATTCTATCTATAGTACATTATTCTTAACATTTCACTAACATTCTTCCATTTGCATTCTTTGGGTTTCATTTGCTTTTTTCCCCACCTTATCTCTTTGAGAAAGATACTTAGCTAATTGATTTTTAGTCTTTGTTCTTTTCTAAGAGATGTACTCAAGGCCTTGATTTCTTTCTAAGCATGGCTTTAGCTATCTCCCACAAACTTTGATATGCTATATTCATTATAATTCGGTTCAAAATATTTTCATTCAGTTCAAAATATTTTCTAAACTTCCATTGTGATTTCTTCTTTGCCCCATAGGTCATTAGTGGTGTGTTGCTTAGTTTTCAGATTGGAGGAACTATTTTCTAGTTACCTTTCAGTTATTTATTTCTAGCTTATATCCCCTGTGGTTTGAGAACATATATGATTTCAGTTATTTGAAATTAGTTGAAACTTGCTTTCTGGCCACCATAGAGTCTGTTTTTATGAAATGTTTCATATGCACTTGAAATCCTATACAACCTCTCTTGCTTAGGTATTTGACTGGTTTCCTAAAACTGATATTGCAATAAATAGCCTTGTGCATATGCATTTTTGTGCTGGTGGGGGTATATCTTCAGGATAAATCCCTAGAAGTGGGACTGCTGGGCTAAAGATAGATGTAAATATGTGTTTTATTGTTTTTTGCCAAATTGCCCTCTAAAAATTTTGCATTTCTACCATTTTGCATGCCTATCAGCCAACAATGCAGGAGACTGCTTGTTTTTCTATTGCCATGAGAGCAAAGTGCATTGTCAAGCTTTTGGATTTTTGCCAATCTGATGAGTGAGGTATAGAATCTCAGTGAGTTTTAACTGACATTTATCTTAATATGAGTGAAGTTGAATATATACTCATATGTTCAAGACTCATGTTTATATATCTCCACCACTTCCTGTCTTTTATTCATTATTCTGTAAATTTTATTATTTTTCCCCCAGTGTTGAAGGTTGGCCCTTTTCCTATAATATAAACTGCAAATATTTTCTCTTTGTCATTTGCATTTTTACTTTGCTTATGATGATTTTGTAATGTATAGTCAATTTGTCAATGCTTTATCATATCTAGAATTTTTAGTCACAGTTAAAAACATTTCCCTAAATCTGGATTATAGAGGGGTGCACCATTATTTTCTTCTAATACTGCTAAAAATTTTTATTTTTCAAACTTATATATCTGATCCATTTATAGTGTCCTTTGTATATGACATGGAGAATTGATCTGGGTTTTTTACTCATTTATTTAAAAAGAGAGAGAGAGAGAGAGAGAGAGAGAGAGAGAGAGAGAGGGAGAGAGAGAAATTAGTCCCAACATCTGATTTCCTAAGTGATTTGAAATAACACTTTTAAACTATACTGTACTTTTATAGATTTCTACTTTATTTGATTGGTCAAACTTATAAGCCACACTATACTGTTTTAATTATAGAGGGGCTGTATAGTATTAACATTCAGAGAACTAGACCCTGCTTTCCACCTATAGTTCTTCCTATTCACTCCTTTCCTATCTTTCCTTGTGGATTACTTTTTCTTTTATTTATTAGACTAGAGGCCCAGTGCACAAATTCATGCACGGGTGGAGTGCCTTGGCCTGGCTGGCATTCGGGGCCGATTAGGGCCATCTCCCATCCAGGGGAGGTTGACTGACTGACCTGCTCAAATAGGGGCTGATTGCCAGCCAAGGAGAGGGACCACGGGAGGTTGGCTGTGGAAGCAGCTCCTGCATTGAGCATCTTCCCCCTGGTGGTCAGTGCACATCATACCAACCAGTCTGTTCATTTGTTGGATCATTCGGTCATTTGGTCTCTTATACACACACACACACACACACATACACACATACACACACACTAAGGCCGGTACACAAAATTTTTGCATGGGGCCGAAACTGGTTTGGCTCAGTGGATAGAGTGTCGGTCTGTGGACTGAAAGGTCCCAGGTTTGATTCCAGTCAAAGGCATGTACCTTGGTTGCGGGCACATCCCCAGTAGGGAGTATACAGGAGGCAGCTGATCGATGTTTCTCTCTCATCAATGTTTCTAACTCTCTATCCCTCTCTCTTCCTTTCTGTAAAAAATCAATAAAATATTTTTTTTTAATTTTTTTTTTTGCATGGGGTTGTGTGTCCCTCAACCCAGCCTGCACCCTGTCCAATCTGGGACCCCTCGAGGGATGTCCAGCTGCCCATTTAGGCCCAATCCCAGTAGGCCCTGTGGATTAGGCCTAAATGGGCAGTCAGACATCCCTCTCACAATCCAAGACTGCTGGCTCCCAACTGCTCACCTGCCTGCCTTTCTGGTTGTACCTAACTGCTTCTGCCTGCCAGCCTGACCATGCCCTAACCACTCCCCTGCCAGCCTGATTGATGCCTAACTGCTCCCCTGACAGCCTGATTGCCCCCAACTGCTCTTCCCTGCAGGCCTGGTCCCTCCCAACTGCTCTCCCCTGGTGGCCATCTTGGGGCAGCCATCTTGTGCCCACATGGGGGCAGCCATCTTTGACCACATGGGGGCAGCCATCTTGTGTGTTGGAGTGATGGTCAATTTGCATATTCCTTTTTTATTAGATAGGATAGAGACCTGGTGCATGGGTGGGGGCCAGCTGGTTTGCCCTGAAGGGTGTCCCAGATCAGGGTGGGATTCCCTTGGGGTGTGGGATGGCCTGGGTGAGGGGCCTGTAGTGGTTTGCAGGCCAGCCGTGCCCCCCAGCAACCCAAGTGTAGGCCCTGGTATTTGGAATTTATTTATCTTCTATAATTAAAATTTTGTAGCCTTGTGTATAGGCCAGTGCAGGCCAAAGAGGATGGAAAGCTTGGCTTCCTCCATTGCCATGGGCAACACAAGCCTCCAGTTAGCTCCAGCTTTGTGACCACTGCCTTCTTTGTTGGGATTTATTTATCTTCTATAATTGAAACTTTGTAGCCTTGAGTGGAGGCCAGGGTCGGCCAGGGCTGGCAGGAAGCTTGACTTCCTCCATCACTGGGGGAAACCCAAGCCTCCTACTTGTTCCAGCTCCATGGCTGCCGCCATATTTGTTGGGTTCCCAATTGACTGGTGGGTGTGGCTTGTGGGCATAACAGAGGCATATCAATTTGCATGCTTCTCTTTTATTAGGATAGATTGTGTGAGGCATCATTGACAAAAATTACAAGATATTTAAAGTATAATGATGACAACATAAAGACTTGATATACATATGCATTTATTTTTATTTTAACTTTAGTCTCAATAGTTATCTAGCTTGATAATAAAGCTTGTAATATTTTCATTGGGTGATATTAATTTATATTAACATGCTGAACAATTAGTTGTTGATTATTTTGAGGTATCCTCAGCAAGAAAAAGGATTATCTTTCATCTTGTTCAAATCTATTTTTGTGTCTTTCAAGAGTGTTTATACTTTTCTTCATAATAGATTTTTTATAAGTTCTTATGTTTGTCCTAAATACTTTATCTTTTTCACTGCTTTTATGAGATTTTTCTCATTCATTATATCTCCTAACTAGCTTTTACTTGCATATATAAATGCTATTAAGTTTTGTTATAGTTTCATTGAAAAATATGGTTTCTAACATTATAAAATGTCTTGGACTCATTTTATGCTTTTGGTTTGAATTCTACTTTGGTTTGAGGATTTTAATTCCTGCTTTCTCATTGTTTTCATCTGCCTGTTAAATTTATGTATTCTTTTACTTTTAGCCTTTTTGAATTACTATGTTTTAAATGTATTTCTTATATACAACATAGGGTTTGGATTTTCATTAATGAATCTATTTGAGAATAATTTTAATAGATGAGTTAAGCTCATTCATATGTATTTATATAACTGTTAGGTTTGATAAAGTCTGTACTGTTATATTGTAATTTCTGTGAGCATCATATTTACTGTGTTTCTCTGTTTGTTGTGTCTTCTTTTCTGATCCCACCCCCTTTGGCTATTTATAAAATTTTATATTTTTGCCATATTGTTTAGTTTTGTATCAACAGTATTCTTGATTCCTTTTTGTCTTACTCAGACTTTCATCAACTCAAAGCTTCCCATGGTTCCCCTAAAATCCAATATCCAAGGCCTCTTACAATCTGTTTCCTATTACTTCTCTTGAATTTTTTCCTATCACTCTCTCTGAACTCTAGCAATATGACTTTCTTGGTCTTCCTTAAACATTTTCCTGTCTCAAGACCTTTGCAGTTAGGTTTTCTCTATGTGAATATCTTTCTGCCAACTTTTTACACTGTTCACTTCTTTATTTCATTCCTATTTGGGCTCAAATTTTAGCTCATCCTTCAAAGAGCACTTGACCCTCATGTTTAAAAGAGCACCACTACATCAATCCTTGGCCCATACCTTATCACGTATGCCAAACTCTCTGCCAGCAGGCACGTTGCATGCCTCGAGGCAAGTGGCTCACTGGGTGTAAGTTTGACATGCTTGTGAGTTTCCTTCAAAATATGTGCTACCGCTTGCCATTATTAATATAAGTCACAGGTGAACCTGTTTTCTTATGTTCCCTGGACCATTTTAGTAGGAACCTAGAATAAAGGTCCATTATGAACCCATGATTAAAACTGGACAATGTGAAAAGTCCTAGAATGGAAGTCTAGCACCAGCTGTCCAATGCAGTTTTCCAACTTCACACTACATAAAGCAAAGACAAGAGCCATGATGAACTGATTAAGTATAGCATAGTAACCTGGGGCTTCAAGATCTGTGCCAGATTAGAAGGCATTTGGAATAGACTTCTAAGTACCAGCATAATCTTGTAATTCTGGCAAAAGTTTTGAGTGAGAGATATCCCAATCCCAAATGGTGCCTGCAATCTGTTGCTACATTGTAGAATTCTGATGTAGATAAATTTGATTCTGATAACATTGCTCAAATCTCTATGAAGTAATAAATACCTTTATAAACAGAATGGTTATTGCATCTTTTATGATCTAATTAATGATAAGTACAGGAATATCTTCAGGGTAAGAATAGATGGAGAATGGATTGAGGAAAGAATTCTAACAATGGTTCTCCAGGGCTAAGGCATAAACCAGATGGTACTATATTTTAAAAATGGAAGAAAACAAATTATAGCTCTTTATATTTCTGCTTTGAAGGTAATGCCTGTATTTTATATAGGATGGCTTCTTGTTAAGGACTATTAACTTGAGTGGGGAAAACTACCACCAAATGATATTTTAATGGCCAGCATAAAAAAAATGTGTTACTTTTGTTGTGATTTCGCTGAAAAACAACAACACATATCTTGGTTGTTGCAAAGAGAAAGTTTGATCCTATTTTAGAAGCTCTGTTGGGTCTTTCTCATGAAATAAAATAGTGATATTTCAGGAAGAGAAACACTAATATGGACTTATCTTTCAAAGAGGGTTCAACTCCACAAGTGTTTAACAAACTCTCACTCTGTTCATGGCACTGTACTAGGTACCAAGGGGATATAAAGAGGAATAAGATATATCCATTGACTGCATTTATGATTTTGTGAAAAATATTTCAGCAACAAAATCTTGTGTAGTATATAAGAGGTAGAAAAATATGTACCGTATTTTTCGGCGTATAAGACAACCCCTAATTTTACAGTTAAAACATAGGTTTAGGCCTATATTCGCTGTATAAGACTACCCCCACTTTCGAGGCAATACCAGTTCTTTTTTTAATAGACCGCCTCTCTGACTCTGGCCAATCTGAGCAGGCTTTTTACTAGAACACAGTATACATGTTCTGTACCCGAAGCTACACTGTGTTCTAGTAAAAAGCCTGCTCAGATTGGCCAGAGTCAGAGAGGCGGTCTATTAAAAAAAGAACTGGTATTGCCTCGAAAGTGGGGGGTAGTCTTATACAGCAAATATAGGCCTAAACCTATGTTTTAACTGTAAAATTAGGGGTTGTCTTATACGCCGAAAAATACGGTAAATGAGCCGCCTCACCCACATTTATAGCAACAATTATTTTATTCTTGCTTTAAATGGACCTTTCTAGTTTAAAAAAAAAAAAAAAAAAAAAAAAAAAGGAAACTCCATAAAACTCTTTCGTAGACGAACCAAACTACTTGCAGTGTTAGACAAAAGCAATCAGTCGTGAGGAGAAAACATGACAGACTGACTGATGAGGTGGAAAGGCTGTTGATTGCCTGTGTATGTGATAAGACAGTGAATCCATAGTTTTAGGAGCTAAGCAATAAATTTTTCCAAAGGGTTGTTATGCTGAAAAACTTGAAGAGAAAGAAAAGTGAGACATTAATGAAATATATTTTTAATTGGATCAAGGGCCTATTTGATCATTCCAGGAATAGAATCTAAACCTCCTATTTCAGGGGAAAACTGCAAGGAATAATAGCACTATGGAATGCAGAGAGAAGGAGGAAATGAAGAACAGAAATGGGATCTGAAGCGAGGATCCTTGGAGGAGCTGGTATTTAATCTCAGGCTTGCAATCTGCAGATGGGACAAGTCCATGGGAAAGAATGACTGAGTCAGATGGACCAAAGTGAGCAAACATGAAACCCTGAATTTGCTAGACATCTTGGGAGGAAAATAATTTATCTGCTAGTTGATAAGTTGAGGAAGCAAAGATAGTTTGCAACTAGTTCACAGAGGGTGTTCACTTGAACTTTAGTCAATAAACAATAAAGAAAATGTTGGGTGTGAAGAAGAACGCAATGCGATGAGGGTTTTAGAACGATAACTAGAGAAACAAAGGATAAGAAGAGAACATGTGACAGTCCAGACCAGAGAGAACCCTATCTCATTTTGTCCTCTACAAATAACTAGCATATTATCAGGTATATGGCAGGCATTCCACAAATATTTTAGTCACTCAGTTCTTGAATCTGGCATGTCTACCACATATAAGCATCTGTGGATGCTAGAGAAATGGAAAAATGTTCCATTGTTCCCAAGAAATTTAAAATTGTTATTGGTTATTCATGAATTTACAAGACTTGTGGGGGAAAGGGGTCATGCAAGGTTCCGTTGTCCAACTATTTTGAAATGGTTTGCATTCCACTCTCAACAGTATTTTAGCAATGAGGACCAAACTCTGATAAATTGCATGAAATAATCAAACTTGGCTCTGTTATTGCATCTCCACATTGATCTTACTGGTTTATTTCCAAAGAAATTGAAATGTTATCTAAGAGACTAGAATGAAAAATAGATCTGTCTGTAGGGGAGCCATCAGAGCCTTAAAGAGAACTTGTTCCTTTTGTATTTCCAACACATGGAGAACAATCCCTAACTAGAAGCCCTAAGTCCAACTTGCTTTTTAAACATTATTCAAACATGTAAAGTGTAGGCAACAGCTGCTTGACAGACAGGGATTTGGAATCAAGGGAAAGGAAAAGACTTTTTGGTCAAAAAATGGCATAGTAATATTTATCTTCGCAATGCCGTGTATGCCCCAAGCTTTCCTTCATCCTTAACCCCCAAGGAGGGAAATAAGGTGGATTCAAGCCAGTGGGTCAGGATCCAAATGTAGCACATAAGCTTGTTCCCGATGCAGGTGGGAGGTCCCAGAGAACAGCATGTTCTGTAACACCTTGGGCAGCAGGGAGAGATGACCATATGCTCCTCTTGCCATTTCTACTTGTCATTTTCCACTCCCCTTCCCCTGCAGGTGACTGATAAGCAAAAGCTTAACTTTCCTTTAAAAAAAAAAAAATTGCAAGCTATACTCATCTCAGCTTGTTCTTTCACAAGCACAGTGTGTTTCTGAGCCAGTGTTTGGAATTTGAAGTGACAATTCAACCCAATAGTTTTACTTTCCTCTCGCTCAATCTCGAATTTTTTTTTTCCAATTTTTTTCCACCTTGGAAATTTTCTTATACCTTTGATTTAATCCTGCCATAGAATGAAAAAGTCTTGCTGAGGAATGATCTTTCCTTCAGTTCTACAACATCTCTTTTGGATATACTCCTACTGAGCATGTGTGCACAGGGACTTCTCATCTCATATTAACCTTTTGAACACTTAAATAGTATTTCATCATATTGGCTAAACCATCATTTATCTAAGGAATTTCTTATTGATGGACACTTCATCATTGAGTTTTTTAATATTAAATAAAGTGTCTATTAACAATCTTTATAATGGTATTTAGAGTTTTATGGGTATTCCAGGGTTGAATTCCTAAAAGTAAAGTATTTAGTTAGAAGATATTTACTTCTTTTAAAGGATGACATAAAATACAATACAATCTTTTCATATCACTCTGTGACATCCTTATGACTATTATCACTTCATTACTTGAATGTCTGATTACTTGTTGACAAGTGTTTGGGTACTTGACTTCTTGCATTCCAAGTAGGTTCTATAGAATACTAATGGCATGAATATTTCATAAAAAGGGGTTCTATTGTCAAGTTAGATTAGGAAAACCTATATATCATTCCCACACATCCTCCCTTCTTAAAGATTTGTAATATACTTCAATATATTAAAGACTTTGTGAAGCCATACATAAGAGTGATCTATTTAATTTATCTAGCCCAGTGTTTTCTATACCTGTTAATCAAGGAACTCGTCCATTGCCTAATTATATAGTGACATCCTATGGACAGAACACATTTTGGAAAATGTTTCTTTAAATAATTGTGTTCTTTTAACAACAAATCCATTTGTTTCTATTTCTTCTATCTCTTCCTCATGATCAGGCTTTCAGCACTCTTCACAATGAGTTGCCCTTTTCTCTTAGCTTCTGAATCTCCTAATCCAGAAGGGCTATTCTCGCATAGAGATGGAGAAGCTCTGTGCCTGTTCGAATTCTCTATCAACTGGAAAGAAGCAGACTTTCAGAAAAAGCCTATGACCTCCCCCATGAGTCAATAGTAAAAATTTCAAATGCCTAAACTCCATTGCACTTATTTGGTCTTCCTATAACTCTTCTTTTTTCCTTTCAGTATTTTCTCCTATGTTTTCCCCTTAGTGAAGTGTGATGTCCTTGTCTGTCTTCTGAAGCCCTAATTTAGGAAAGTCCCTTAATTAAGGCTTAGGCAGGAGGAGAGAACAAGTAGAAATTTTCAGTAATCTTATTTATTCTAATGAAAAAAAGTCTTGCTGAGAAATGATCTCAGCAAGAGATCAGACATCCAAGTAATAAAGTAGTAATAGTCGTAAAGAGAGACCATATGTTAGATAGAGTCACAAGTAATTGTGAACTTATTGTATGTCTGTCATGATGCTAAGTTTACTTGAACCATCTTATTTAATTAACTCAATAACAAACTTGATGATAAAATAACCATTGCCCTAACTAGTTTGGCTCAGTGGGTAGAGCATTAGCTTGCTGACTGAAGGGTTGATTCTGATCAAGGGCATGTACCTTGGTTGCAGGCTCGATCTCCAGTAGACGTGTGCAGGAGGCAGCTGATCGATGATGTTTCTAACTCTCTATCCCTCTTCTTTCCTCTCTATAAAATCAATAAAATATATTTTTTTAAATAACTATCATTATCTTCATGGAACAGATAAACAAACTTGGTCCCAATAAAGTTTTTTAAATAATTCATTTAAAGTCACAAAGAAAATAAGTGGCAGGGCCAAGTCTGCCGGATTTGTCTGTCTTTAACTACTGCACTGTTCTGTCCACTGTGAGTGTGTGTGTTGTGTGTGTGTGTGTGTGTGTGTGTGTGTGTGTAGACTGAGACACAGAGACAGAGACAGTGAATCCAACCAAAGCTGTTGTTCTGATTTGACTAGAATGAGAGTCAGAGATTAAAGGCCAAGCTAAAATGGGGTAAATTTCCACTTGTCAGTTACCTATCAGAATCCCATTCTGTATGCTGTCCTCATTTCTCCTCTGCAACTTCCATTGACATCAGTTGGAAAATATGCATTAGCATTCTGTACTGCAGATAAAGGGACTAGAGGGCATCTCTAAGCTAAGTGGGGAGAAAAAACAGTCCAGAGAGAGTTTCATATATAGAGAAATTTGGTTCAATTCTGAGAGAATCTACATTGCATGCAGTCAACACTGTTTTCTCTGTGGATAACCAATCAATACATGTACAAAAGACGGCTGAGATTAATCTGCAGCCTGAAGCACTGTGGAGAAAACAAAGCACAGGTTTTCAAAGCTTGAAAAGCCTTAGGCCTATTTGATCTAGTGTCATGATTATAATTTGTCATATGAAGAAAACATATTCAGCAAACATGTATTAGAGCATTTGACTTCCCAGTAGCATGCTAACGGTCACAATGGCTACACAAACACAGTAATTGGAAAAAATTAAGGAGTGAATTGCTTGAGTGCATCTGGGAAGATTACAAGACATAGGAGATTTAGAAAGTTTTAAAATGTATAAAAATGTGTGCTACTAACTTCTGACACACAAATAAATGTTGGCAGGAAGTAATTTCAGTGGAATTGGTGAAATGAATTTTATGTTAGAAATCTCATTCATTCAACAAATATTTGCTGAGGAACTCTTACAGACTAGATTTGCACTACGTAGGTCCTGGGAATGTGGGGGGCAAGTGGCACAGTTTTTTACCTCAAACTTCTTGCAGCTAAGTGGGAAAGAGAAATACAACTTATTAGGTGTTTAATAGTGGCCTACACACACACACACACACACACACACACACACACACACACAAAAAAAAAAAAAAAAAAAAAAAAAAAAAAAAAAAAAACCGAGGAAAAATCTTAAAGAATTAGTGAACAGACATGAAAAATGCATTAAAGCTAGTTGGTGCTATATTTAGCTTCCTGAAATGTTAAAAAGATTCGGGCAATCATAGGCCAATGCCCTATTTTCCCAAAGAGAAGGCCACTCCCAGAGAGAGAAGGTGGCCTGCCCAAAGCTAGCCATTGGCAGAATGGGATTAGCAAAATCCTTGATACAGGCTAGCGCCCTCTCCCAGACAGTTGAGAAGACACATAACCTTTTCTAGCCCACTTCTCACCTGCCACCGAGTTGTACCTACTGCTGTTCTCCTGAGCTTCATAGTTAGAATGAATGTTTGTGAGCATGCCCAAGCACTTGCCAGAAACATCAGCAAAATGCCAACAGTTTGAAATAAACATTTCATTAAACGGTGTGACAGGAGCTACTTTGGAATGAACTATCTTACATTAGAACCAAGGGGGAAAGGATGGAGTTTGCTGGGAAGAGCCCCTTGGTGTAACAGGAGTGGAATGAAACAGCTACTTTATTTCTGCTATGTCACTGCCAGGAGATGTGCGGAAGCACCTCTTGTCTCTCGTTTGTGTTGGACATGTAACTAGGCCACGAAAAGCGGCTTTTTCAGGAATTAGCTTAATGCCCTGTATTATTCACTAAATAATGGAAACAGGAAAACCATATGCAGCTGAGATTCTACCAAAATCCCTCTTTAGTTTTTTTTTTCTTTGGACTGTGTGATATAAAGGCAAGGAAGCTTTGTAGAAACTGGATGGAAATCTTAAGCAGGTTCATGAACTTCAGCCCCAAAATGCTGCTACTTAGAATTTGTCTGAGAAAGGTTACTCAAATGGGAAGAAAAAAAAAAGATACATTGTATTTAAGACACTTTTAGTACAACTGGTAATAATAGTCAAAATCATGCAGACATGTACCTGTCAAATAGTGGAGACAAGTTAGGTATATTAGATCATTTGGGAAACTTTAAAAGCCATTAATTAAAGCTGTATAACTACATGGAGAAAAAAATAAGGCAATTTGACCACATACTCTGAAAGTCACCAAGTAGTGAAAATATAGTAAACAACTTTTTATGCATTAGCCAAGCACCCAATAAATTGATTAAAACCTCAAGAAGGCAAACCAAAAGAGGAAGAAAAAATAAATCATGGGTATTGTTACTCTGAGTGAGTTTGAGAGATGGCTGATAGTCTCTATAACATAAGAACTTAGTATTGTAACACCCACTGGTGTGTCAGAGCCAAGATCTTGGGCCTCAGTTATTTAAGGAATTTTGAATTAAGTTGCCTATAGAAAATCAGAAACTTCAGAGAACTGCCACTTCGGGGGTGAAGGGAAATACGTTACCTAGATAGGAAGAAAGAAAATTATTATTAATGGAAAACATAATCATGTACATGGAAAATTCTCAAAAAAGCTACTGGAATTATAAGTAAAGTTAGGAAGGTCACAAGGTAAATATATAAAAATCTTCCTTTATAAATAATTATTTGTTTACCTCAATATAGTCAGTTCCCTTTTCTAAACTGAAAAAAAAAAAAGATTCACTATAAAATTTAAAATATTGTTTACGGTACAATCATTTTTTAAAAATCCATTAAACAAAATATGTTACCAAAACTCTCTGCTGAGATAAATTTTTTAAAATATAAAATAGACATGTTAAATTCCTGGATTGGAAAATTAAGTGTTGTTAAGATGTCAGTTCTATTAAAATTTGACTATGGATTTCACACATTCTCAATAAAAATCCAAGCAAACTTTATTATAGAAATTAAAAAGATGATCCTAAAATTTATATGGGCACACATAGAGCTAATATAGCCAAAAAAAACTGTTAAAATTAAGAATAAAGTTGGAGAACTTGTACTACCTCATTTGAAGAAGCACCATAAAGTTGTTGTAGTCAGGAAGTCAGGATAATGTAGTATTGACATACTTATAGACACAGAACAATAGAACAGAGTAAAGACACCAGAAATACACACACACACACACACACACACACACACACATTTGTGATCAATTGTTTTTTGATAATGCAGCCAAGACAATTAAATAATACATGTAGTAAATACAATATAATTGTTACTATCATTATCATTTTATCATTATTATTATAGGCCATATTATATTACAGGATTTTATTTAATCCTTATAAAATAGACACTTGTATTGTTTCCATTTTACAGATGAAGAAACTGAGGCCTAGAAAGATCAAGCAACTAGCCGAAGTGACTTAACTACTAAATTGCAGAGCCAGGATTAAACTGTGGGTGACAGCCTCCAAGTTCATACTTTTAACCCCTCTCCTACAATGACAGGATTATAAGAAATAATTTATATGAAATGCCAACCAAGATTTTTGGCACTCTATATATGATATCTATGATCATTTATTGATGAAACTGGCATCTTCATTATTACCAATGGCAGACAACTTCCTTCTTAAATGAGATAATGAATGTACAAATTTTGTTACCAATTGCTAGTGTTACAGTGTAAAAGGCCTTATTACAGCTGGCAAAGAGTGAGGTCCAAATTCCTAGTTAGAAAACTTTGCATCTCAAATTGAAGAGAATTCATCTCAAATTGAAGAGAATTATGGGTAAAACTATCAGTTGTAAGGGGAAAAGAAAAATAATTTTCTCCCGGACTTTGAGAAGCTGAGAACTCCAGATTTTATCAGGCTGCCTAAAACTGTACACTCCAAAACTTTCTGTCATCTGCCCCATTTCTCCATTTGGCCATTCTTCCCCCCAAGTTATGTGTTTTTGCACAAGCAGCAGACAGCTAGTGCTCATGAATGGCCTAATTCAGGCTGTAATTGGGCACCTGGATCATCCATTGATTTTTTTTTTTTTAAGCTTATACTGAAAGTTGTGTTCAGATTTAGAAGAACCCTTCATTCCATAAATAAGCATTTCTTTACAGCAATGTCAGCAAAGCAAACATCAGCATTAATTAACAGTGACTTTGGAGTGTGTAATGTTTTCCACTAGATCTAAAGCGCAGTCTAGAGGGAGGAGGACAGAGGACAACACGTATCTGGGGCAGTGGTAGGCAAACTCATTAGTCAACAGAGCCAAATGTCAACAGTAAAATGATTGAAATTTCTTTTGAGAGCCAAATTTTTTAAACTTAAAACTTCTTCCAATGCCACTTCTTCAAAGTAGTCCCACCCAGGCAGTGGTATTTTGTGGAAGAGCCACACTTAAGGGGCCTCGGTCTGCCAACCACTGGTCTGGGGGAAAACTACAGTCAGATGGCAGAAGTAAACTCCTGTTGGCCTAAAAACATCAGGGAAATGGTTAGAAACTCTAGTGGTTAACGTGGAGCCTGCTAACCCAGGTGATAGGTCGCCCAATGGCTAGGCTGTTCCTGGTCAGTGGGCAGTTACCTTGTTGAAGATGCTGAAGGCCAGGAGTGGGAATGTGTTCTGAGCATGAGGACTTCTTTCAATCATTCAGCATACCTTTCTAAAAAAAAAAAAAAAAAAAAAAAAAAAAAAAATCTTAAAAAAAAAAAAAAATCTTAAAAAAAAAAAAAATTGCTCTTACTGCTGCCTACCAACACCCTTTGATGAATCCCTATTTCACTAGTAATGAAATGCTGATTTTTCCTTGCCTCCGTGTCACTGACCTAGGGTGTACAATAACAGCTGACCATATTTGGTGTCTTTAAACACCAGCAACTTATCCTCTCACAGTTCTGGATGCTGGCCATCCTAATCGAGGTGTCTCTCTCTCTCTGATGACTCTCAGGGGGGATGCTTTCTTGCTCACTCCCTAACTCCCGGTGATGGGGACAATCCTTGGCATTCCTTATCTTGTAGACTCATCCTCCAGTCCCTGCCTTTGTCTTCCCGTGGCCTCCTCCCCTGTATGTGACTCTGCGTGTTCCTGTTTTCCTTTCTAGGAAGGACACCAGTCATTGGATTAGGGCCCATGCTCCTCCTGTAGGACCTCAATTTAACTAGTTACATCAAATAAGGTCACATTCTGAGGTTCATGGTAGACTTGAATTTTAGGGGGACACTAGTCAAGCTAATGCACTCCCTGTTCTTCCGCTGAGCAATAGCCATAGCAGTCTCACCTCACCTCTGAGGGTGTCGGAGTCTCTCCCACCTTAGCCCTGTGCACTTGCAAGTCCTCTCTGCCTAGAAGACTCCTTGGCTGCCATCCCTTGGGCTGGCAGGCTGCTTCTCGCCTCTTAATACTTGGTTTAAATGTCACCACCTCAAAGAAACCTCCCTTTGCCCACCCTATCTGAGCTCGTTGATCCCATTACCTCCTCTCAGTCTCTACACTTGTCTGTTCTAGTATGCAGCACCATGCCTATGCTGTGTGTGTTGTGTGTGTTTTCCTAGCTTTCTCCCTAAAATGTGAGTTGCACAATTAATTTGTTCCCTCCTTGTTTGTTCACCCAGCACCAATGAAGTCTCTGACACCTGTCATATACTAAATGAATAGTTGCTTATTAAAGAAACCACTGGAGAATCTCTGCTATGCATGGAGTTGTGAAATATAATCTCTGCCTCGGAAGAATTTCGGCTGGGGATGAGGTTAGAGGCTGACGCAAAGAATTCTGAGATTTGATGTGTTAAGTCCAAGCAGAGAGAAACTGAAAAAGTGTTGAGGACGCAGCTAAGAGCAAACAGTTTAGCGAAGCTGGCAGTCTCTGGGGAGTGGAGGGACACAGGTGGAGATAGACCTGGAAAGTTGCTTTCAGAGCAAAATGGGAGCTAGTATTGATGCAAAAAAAGTGAGAGTAATTCAGGATACATGCACCATAGGTAACCTCCAGGGCATTGGGCACATCTGAGGGCCGGACACGGTGGAGCCATAGGGAGTGGGTGTCTGAGCCCAGCTGCAGGGTAGTCAGGGGGAAGATGCAGGGAGGAGGCCTTTCCCCCAGAGGCCTTGAAGCCATATGTGCTGGATGACTTCTGATCACATCAGAGACTCAGGAGAAGCTTTCCTGGCCCACCCTCAGTGCCCCTGGCAGCTGACACAGGTCTACGTGGCACTTTTGTTCAGGTTTCTGCCTCCCTCCTTCCCCTCCAGTCCCCAGCTAAGAAAACCACAAAGACTGCTATTTTGAAATTGGAAAATGGCTGTAAATAAAATAAACAGTGTCATGAGAGATTTTACTGCTGATGATGCTACTTTGGCGGAGAAATTAGAAAAGGTCTCTGTGAAATTTAGATGAGACTGGGAGAAGCCCCCTGTGCAGACAGACTAGTGAAGGCACTGCTTTCCAAACACGACACCCTAAGGGGCCAGCAGACTTGCATGTTCTTGGAATAGTCAGAAGGCAATTGTGGCCAGAACTTAGACATGGATGAAGAAGACAAGTGGCATGAGATTACAGAGGCAGACAATCCAAGAAAAAAAAGCATCCAGGAAAAAAGTATGAATAAGTACAATGAATTAAAGAGGTGTGTGTGTGTGTATGTGTGTGTGTGTGTGTGTGTGTGTGTGTGTATCAAATATACATTTTTCAAGATTTGTCAGGAGAACAGTTTATTGCAGTACAAGGATAAAGCAAGAATCTGTTAGGAGTTTGTACCCTCATTTAGGCAGCAGATGGTGAAGATTTGGACTTGGGTAGTAACTATGCATATAAAAATGAGAGAAGTGATCTTAGATATCATTTGGAGGTGGATCCTACAAGACTTGACTAATGTATTAAATGTTGAGCATGAGGATTAAAAAAATTGGTCAGGAGGAAAGGGTGAATGGATGTGCCATTTAGAGAGATGGTATAGAACAGGAAAATAACAATTCTGCGGAGGACAAGTGAGACCAGATTCTGAAGAGTTATTATAGAGTCACGTTAAGTTGGAGAAGCCTATGAAGCATCCGAGTGGAGATGTCAAATCAGACATTGGATACATGAGTGTAGAGCTAAGGGCATGGTCTGAGCCGGGGATATAATTTAAGAATCAACAGCCTACAGATGGTATTAAAGCAACAGGATTGCATAAGGTCGCCCAGGGAGAGAAGGATCAGGTACTCCTGCAGAAAATGGATTGAAATCTCATGCTGCCCTGATTTAAGTCTGTGTTCTGATCAATTTTGCATTCTACCCTTTTCTAGCTTATAGATAAATTTCCCTCCGCTGCTCTGAGCCCTCTGGACCTTCAAAGTTCACATGAATAAAACATAACAATACCCACAAATGACTTTAGTAGAGAAATCAGAAAATGTTTAAGGACAGTCAATGTGTAAAGGGCTTGGGCATGACTTGTAGTGCAGTCTTGCACAAGAATGGTGTTCAATTCTACACTTGGCGTTCTCATGGGTGTTCCCATCACTTCCTCTCCTCCAAAATATTGCAGGGGCTCATAATGATGGGGTTTGTACATGATGAGGTATACTTACCTGAGATACACTAATTTCTATCATATTTAGTGTTTAACTGTCTCCTGCTCTCTCAAATCCTTAGGAACAGGGATATTGTCTGTCTTATCCACCATTGTTTTCTCCATTCCTGAAGACTGTTCCTAGAGAATATTAGCTCCTCAAAAACTGCCTATTGTAGTCACAGGATGAATTAAAAGAATAACTAAATATCACTGTTATGCCACACTATTGCTAAGGACTGAAGAGCTAGGGGCTAGGAATACTAATACTTACACTACGTAACTTATCAGGCTTCCCTGATGATTAAATGCTATTAGATTGTGAAAGGGCTTTGAAAAGTATTGAACATCACACAAATACAAGGCATTTGTTGTTAATATAGTCAGCTAGAAAATGAATGCTCAGCAGAATTATCAAAATAGACTCTTAAAGGGGAATGGAAAAAAAATAAATACAGAAGTTTGTAAAGAACGTTTCAAGTGGCAAGAAACACTTAGGCAGCAAAAGACAATTTTCTAAAATGATGGGTTTTAAAATAATGAATCAGCAATGAATTTCAGTACAAAACATTATTTAGAAAGTCTGGACATACTTCTGATTAAAGATAGTTTCAATGACTCTAGCAGAAGTAATAAAATGCCAGGAGAGCCTATTCACTCTCCTAGCTAACCAGGATGAGAGCCAGAGTTCATACCTCCTCCCATCAAGTGCTTTAGGCTGCTTTGAAGGCACATCATATGCATGCTCAGTTGTATATCCGGTGCTGTACTATTTTCCAGTCAACAGGAAGAGGGTAGGAGGAAGAGTCCTGGCAAGATGATTTATTTTTATGAAGATAACCCAGAATTTGCATATATTACTCCCATTTATATTCCATTGGCCCTAACTTAGCCACATGGTCCCACTTAACCCTAAGGAAGACAGGGCACTGAAATATCTAGTTGAAAAACCATATGCACAGGTAACACTAATGCTAGGGCAGGGGGTTGGTTATAATAGGAAAAGAGGACTCAGGGTCCTGGGAACAAACTAGCAGTCTGCTCTGTGGTGCATGTCTTGAGTTCACTGCCTTGAGTTCACTGTGAGACAGTGGCTCGCATCCCAAAAGGCAAGAGACACGCTCACAGCAATAACTCGCCACCAGGTGGAGTGTGACAAAGAGTAAAGACGAGCCCAGTGTTATAAAAGTTTAAGAAAGGGGAGATTACTTACTCTGAGTGGAATTTAGGAAAATTCTTGGAGGGGATAAGATTTGAAATGGGCCCTTAAGATTGGGTAGGACTAGTGCAAACTGGAAATCAGAGATAAGAAAAAGGACTGGGGAGTAGATGTTTGAGGGGCCAGGTGAAGGCCCAATATTATAAATGCTGACAGTTTTCTCAGGTAGATGTGAGCTGAGGACCAAGATTAAGATTGGGGTTTGCCTCTTTCTTCAAAGCCAGAACATGAAAAAGCCTGAGCAACTTAGAAAAAGGGCTTAGGACTGTTGAGTGGGTTGCCAAGAGCAAGTTCTTTACAGAATTTTTCAGGTTAGAGTTGAAGGTAAGATTGGAGAATGAGTGTTTCATACACAAGGCACAGTAATTCCAGAGGGAAAAGAGGGAACAAGTATCCCTTGAAGGAAACGATAAGCTGATATACCACCCAAATTATTGGGTGAAGCTGGGGACAGGTCACTTGAGAGGTGGTGTTCTCCTTCAGGACCCAGTATGGCTTGACCATTGTGTTTCTTGTGCCCTTTGGTGAAGGGAAGTGTGGGGTCATTGAAATGTAAGCCCCAAGAGACCACGGACCTTGTCTGCCCTGTTTTCTTTAGCCCCAGCTCTCAGAGTACTGCTTTGCACAGAATATCAATGAATATATATATGTCCATGATTGAATGAATGAATGTGTGAGTGGTAGGTACCCAAGTCCTTCTTCAGTTGTTTTCCCTCTGGGACAGTATGGCCCCATGGTTAAAAGCTTATTCTCTGAAGTCACACACAAGTCCAGGTCCCACTTTTGCAGTTTATCCCACCAGCATTGATTTCAGTGTTTCTGGGAATTTCCCTGGATTGGCTTCCTATCTATTACATGTAACCAATAATTACTACTTGGTGTTGTGAGATTTTATTGGCATCCTATATAATAAAAGGCTGAAATTCAAATAGACCAAATGGCAGAACAACCAGTCACTATGAAGTATGCTGACCACCAAGGGGTGTGCATGGAACATGGTGAGTGTCGGCAGCAGTGGGATGGTAGAATAGGTGAGTGGGGGTTTGCCAGATCAAGGTTAAATTCTTTGCTCCTGTGAGCTGTGGTGCCCTGCTTCCCCTTTCCCCCAATTGCTCTGTGCCATCAGCGTGTCTGCCCCAATCGCTGTGTGCCATCAGCGGGTGCAAGTGGAGCTAGTGCCATCAGCACATGGGAGCAGTGGGAGCAGTTGCGGCAGGAGCAGGGCTACAGACAGAAGGGAAAACCACAGTGGGAGGGGCCAGAATGGGTGTGGAGGATGGACAGAGATCCACCCCTGTGCCCACTGCAGCCTCGTGTCCCACAGTTCCTTTCAAGGTGCATGAATTTGTTCACTGGGCCCCTAGTAGTAGATAAATGTGCTTAGCACAGTTCTAAATAGTCAATAAGTGTACTACTCTTAATGTTAGTATAGACTCTAGACCCTCTTCTCATACCAAAGTGGTCTCAAGTCAAACTTAATTCCTGGTCTATATGCCTTTGCTTACATCAGCTATCTTGTGCCACCAACATTTTATGCACATGTATGGGTGTGTGCACACACTCATACACATACAAATATCATCGGAGCCAAAACAAATTTAAAAGTTATTTCCCCATGAAGTCAGCTATTAATGGCACTAATCTAGAATGTATCTTTATAATTGTTGGATGATGATTAACACTCTTTTTTTCCCCATTTATCATGTGTAAATACCTAGCACAGTATCTGGCATGTAATATGGAAACCTAACATAATTTGGATGGATGGATGGATGGATGGAGGGATAGATGGATGGATGTATGGATGGAAAATTAACATATATTCTCTGGCAATTTCACAGGAATTTATTTATCTTTATACCCTCCCTGATCAGCCCATTGCCTTACCACGGTAAGGGCTCACTGAGTGTTGTTTGGATGGAATAAAGGGGAAGAAAAAATTAGTAAAAGGGAAAATCAAAACCAATTCCCAGCTGGACCCATTCTCCTTTCTACTGAAAGGAGTTATTGAGAAGAGAAGCAAGGGGTTGACACCCAGTCTCTGGACTCTCTCCTAGGGCCTTTTTAGAACACGAAAGTTAATTATGGAACCAGATTAACAGTTTCTTTTTTGATACAGTGGAAGTAAAACCAGCAGGATGCAATTTAGCTCTTCCCCCACTTTCCAAATAGCAGCAAATTTTCATACAAAACAAAGACACTTGAATTGCAAATTACTTAGAAAATCAGCTAGCAACCCTAATGGAAGAATATTTCTGCTACTTTCAAAACCTGGCTGTTGCCCTTGCAGATTTAACCATGTAATGGGACATTCACAAAGGCTTGGGCGGCTTGCTTTTTCAACTGTGGGCCAGCTGGTGAGGAGGGGTGGTGACTCATTAGGCTTTACCAGAATCCTACAGCATGTCTTTTTGCTCAGAACATTTTCTCTTCTCCAAATTGTCTCTGACTCTCAGATCACCCATCTCCACTCCCAGAATTGGAGCTGATGGGTTCCTAGAGATTACCGTATTTTTCGGACCATAAGACACACTTTTTTTCCCCCAGAAGTGGGGGGGAAAAGTCCCTGCGTCTTATGGTCCAAATATAGCCTACACATATACTTTAAAAAAAAAGTTTTTTTACTTGCCCGGCTCTGTGTGGTCTCTGTGTGCTTGCCCGGCTCTAAAATGGTTCTAAATGCTGCTGTTTACTTTACAGGGTTGATTACATGTGTTTATGACTGTGATGTTGGGTTTTAATGCACATAAAATATTTTAGGACACTATTTGTTTCAGAATCTTTTTTTCTTCATTTCTCTTCTCTAAAAACTGGTGCGTCTTATGGTCCAATGCGTCTTATGGTCCGAAAAATACGGTATCTCTTTCATGGGTAACAGGAGAAAATCCTTATGAGGGCAGGCAAGGATTAAAGCAGATGGTCAAGGTACCTGTCCACATCCCCTAGGAAGTGGGTGAGGACTGGAGTGAATTCACAAGCCCCATCAAGTCATTGTTGTCATGTGGGAATGCTAGACCATTGCCTGTTGTTGCTAAGTAGCTTTGACAAGTCTTCGATCTGAATTATTACCTAAAATATCCTTTTTAGCTACTGGCATATAATTGATACAATTTTTTAAAGTACCATCTATTGGTTGGATATAGATTGTGGCCAGCAGTTTACGACTTTCAATCTAGCTTAACTTCCTCCCTTGATAGATAAGGAAACTGAGGCAGGGTGAAGGAAATCTTTTATAAAAGGTCCCAAAGTCACACTCTTCTCACTTCTGACTTCTCATCCAGTGGCTAGCTGGCTATCCCTCTCAGCTTCTCTCAAGTCTCCATCCCCTGTGGGACACAGAGAAGCTTTATTTTCACAAGAGCATTTATAAAACCTTTTTTTTCTGATACAAATAAATAATTCCTGGTTTTTAGATAATCTAGAAGACAAAGCAAAAATCTTATATAATAAAAAGCTAATATGGAAATTGAACAGTGGAACAGCAGAGGTGCTTCCCCTGGTGGTCAGTGCGCTCCCACAGGGGGAGCTCTGCTCAGCCAGAAGCTGGGCTCATGACTGGCGAGTGCAGCAGCAGTGGCAGGAACCTCTCCCACCTCCACTGCAGGCAGGTGGTAAGGACTGAAGGGTCCTGGACTGCGAGAGGGCCCAGGCCGGGCTGAGGGACCCCTTCCCCAGGGCAGGAAATTTCGTGCACCAGGCCTCTAATCCTATATAATAAAAGCCTAAAATGAAAATTGCCCCCTTGGCTGCAGTTAGACCAAGGGGCGGGGCCAACTGCCCACGGCCCCTCTCCCCAGCCTGCCCTGCCCCAGCCAGCAGTGGTGGCAGGCAGCCAGAGGAAGGGGAAGGAAGGCCCCGACCTGCAGTGGGCAGCTGCTAGGGACCCTCTACCCATGCACGAATTTCATGCACTGGACCTCTAGTAAGAAAATATAAAATAAAATTACACAGTGGTGCTGCTTAATTTTATTTGAGAGAAATGGGAAGCTGGGGTGGGAACCGGGCTGGAGACATGATGCTTCCAGACACAGCCACTAGAGGGCAAGGTGGCATCTCACCTGGGTTAGCTCCAGGTAAGATTAGGAAAGGTAGGACAGTGTTTGGAGATGTGCACAGCCATCCAGGCAGGTGGCAGAAATGAGTCAAGGAGGCCAGAAAGGGATTGCAGTGAAGGAAGCAAACATGTCTAAAGGCCTCGGATGCCATTCAGCTTCAGCCTGTGTCATCCTGTGGGACAGCTCACAGGGTTGACAGGCCTTTTGACTCTTTTCAAGTGAAGCTTGAAATCTAAGCTTTTCTGTAACATTTTTCCATGTAAAATATATATATATATATATATATATATATATATATATATATATATTTTATATATGTATTTTATATGTGTTTTATATGTGTTTTATATGTATTTTATATATATTATATATGTTATATATATTTCATATATATATATATATATATATATATATATATATATATATATATATATAAAAGAAAGCACAGAGGAGCAGGATTTGGGTTGCAGACTTCCTCTCTGTGATCTCTGCTTAGGGACTCACTGGGGGCGGACCAGGCACTGGCCAGGGCAGATGGCTGGATAGAGAGGTATTTCTGATTAGTTCAGCCACAGACCAGCAGATAGGGCTGGCACAGAGACATCAGGAAGACGGACTGAGGAAGCAGAAGCCAACCATGGGCTTTAGAGCTGTAGTCCCATGGGGAGAGGGCTGTAACCAGAGCCCAGCTGCAGCCTGGGCAGGTTCTTTGGGGAGAACATCTGTGCAAACATAAAACACCTACTGTGCGGTCTTATATAGTGAGGGGGGGGGTGTGCATGCATGTGTGAGTGCACACATATGTAACCACCTTTACTTTGCTAAAATAATACAGATCATCTATCACCTCCCTTGATAGTCCTATAGGAGACTTCTCCATTTTCTCCAGAGCAGAAATGTTCAGGTCTGTAAGATACCAATGTATGTTGCTTGTTTCCACTTTACTGTAACAAATCACAGAATGAGTAGGTTGGAGATTGAAAGGAAGGAGATCTTGACTTCCAGTCCTTGCCTTTCTCTTGAGTCTCCATTTCATGCTTTGTAAAGTTAGAGCAATGATGCCTGCCCTTCCTCCCTGTAGTAGTGAGGGATTTTGTTTGGAAGTGACAGAAAACCCAACTGGCTAAAGCACAAAGAGGATTGGTTCACACAACTGGAAAGCTCAAGCATGTTTATTATAACTATAACTGGAGGAAGGTACCTCTCGCTCAAAATTGCAGTCATGAGATCCTGTGTTGGCTGCCAGCCACTCCAGGTGTGCATCCTTACCCTCCTAGATGCAGTAGAAAGAGATCTTCTCATCCCCTACGTTTTCAACACGAGTTTCAGGACTAACTTTCGTTGGCCCCAATCCGGTCTTTATGCCTGTTTCTGAACCAGGTAAAGTGGCAAAGGAGATGAAATGTATCTTGTGGCTGGGCCAGTATGAATTCCGTAGAACAGTGGTTGGCAAACCACGCCACATGCAGCTCTTTGGCCCCTTGAGTGTGGCTCTTACACAAAATACCACAGCCTGGGCGAGGGTATTTTGAAGAAGTGGCATTAGAAGAAGTTTAATTTTTTTTTTAAATTGGCTCTCAAAAGAAATTTCAATCATTGTGCTGTTGATATTTGGCTCTGTTGACTAATGAGTTTGCCGACCACTACTAGAGCAATCAAGCTTGTAGCTAGATTCTATGGGAACATGATGTGCATTGTGGAGAGCAGTGGTTCGAGTACTGATTCCCTGGTAGAAATAAATCATTCCAGTTGAAACAACTTCCTGGAAAAATGTTCAGATTGATCTGTAGTTTGTTGAAAGCTGGAGCCATCCAGCTGGAGAGGAAAGGCCAAAATGCTTGATTACAGCCTGATACCAAAATGAGATGGTGCATTTTGTATCTATTTTCTCTCTCATATCTTGCAGGCTTGCTTCAACAAGAGGCTTGGAACTAGTGACACTTGTTCTGATGAGAGCAACTATATAAATATAATTGTAATATAGCTCTAGGAAGACTTCTCTCTATGCATTTACAAATCTGAATCTTCTGTATCAGTCATCAATGAGGCTAACAATAAACTAAAATGGAGGTGTATAAAAACAGTCCACTTTAGCCAGGTAGCATATATTTGTGCTGTAGCTGGGACCTTCAGGGCCCACGTCAGGGATTGGTGTGGCTATTTTAAGCAGATAAAAGAGAGATTTGGGGCAAGAAAGTCTTTCTCTACCTCTTCAATCACTTCCTATAAATATTCAAATATAAGCTCACAGCTGACTCTTTCTACCAAATGGAGACATCTGGGGAACTGTTATCTTCCTTTGGCTGCACAAAGCAATTGCCAATACCTGAGTGATGGTAGTCAGCGCACAATGAATAAGAAATCTGAGAGTCATTTTAATATAATACAATGCACTCCTATTGGTGATTTTCAGGCATCAGCCCAATGCTTTAGCTTTAAAAAAAAAATTCCGGGGTTTAGCTTTCCTATTATTCTACTTTCTTTTCAGACAGGTGGAAGGTTTTATTAAGCACTCGGTATCTATAGAGCTGTGCACGTCTTTGTGAAGATCCCAGACAAATTAAAAAGTCAAATTAGCAATGCATATTTAATACTGCTTTGTAGTTTGTTTTTTAAAAAGCTGGCAGCAATGTTTACTCTTTGAGGGGAGTTTATAATTATGCAAATCGGAGGCACAGTCTGCATATGGTTTATGATAATGCCTTGGGTGTTACATCCAGAGTCTAAAGTATTTCTGAACATTTCTTCAGTTTTATCCATGACTTGGAGGGAAGTTAGCCAAGGCGAGGGACCTGCTTTATCTTCAGGGGTTTAATATATGATGCCTTGGAACTTAGGTGTCTGTACAAGCTTTGGACTTGGAGGAAACACCATTGAGATTTGCATAGCATCACTTCATAGCAGATACTTCTGGTTGCCTTTGCCATAACCACTCATTCTTCCTTTCTAGTGGGCTAATCAAAGTGAAGTCTGGAGGCCAATAGCATTCGAATCACCTGGTAGTTCCTTAGGAATGCAGAATCCCAGATCTATTGAGTCATAATATATATTTTTCAAGATCGTTGGATATTTTGCATACACATTATAGATCCAAAGGACAATCCCTTAGAATCATTCTCACTATTTTTTTATTTCCAAAATATCTCATTGCTTGCACCAACAAAATGAAGCTCGTGTGAAGTAAAGAATAACTAAACACGCATTATTTCAGTAGCTTACACCAAGCATGTCAAACTTACAACCTGTGGGCCATGGGCCTCATTTAAATAAACAAGGCTTGCAGCCCTCGAGTTTGACATGCTTGGTTTACACTATTATCATGTTGGGCTGGGGGGTGGGGGGATCTTTCATGCCATTTTGAAGGACATTTTCTCTGTTTAAAATCAACTATTTACTACTTAGAGCATTTTATCATTTCCAAATCAACTTTCCCTCTAGTCTCTCATTTGTTCAAAATGGCAGCCCTACAATAAAACCAAACCATGGTAAAAATGAGAGTTAGGATAAGGTGACCTTCGGTTCTACCAACCCCTCCTTCTGGGCTTTTCTTCTCTATTTCCTTAAGGTTTCCAGTATTCTTCTTAGTCTCTCTCTCTCTCTCTCTCTCTCTCTCTCTCTCTCTCTCTCTCTCTCTCTTTCTCTTTTCCTCCCTCCCTCCCTCCCTCTCTTATCTCAAGCAAAATATATTCTTGGTAAAATATTGGATGCCAGCCATTTCTATTTTATATACTTTTACAGATTTGTTCTAGTAATTTGTAGTCACAACCTCTTATAATAAAAGAACATCTTGGTCTATCATTAAAGGAATATTACACATAGGAAGAGTGAAGCCAAAGAAGTATTGACTATATCAGAATTAGCAAATAAGTTTCATCTGTGCAATTGATAGTTTCCTGGAATTCTGTTAGTAAGGATTCTAATCCTGCATCTAGGTTCACCTGGAAAATATATTTAGTCATTAATCAGTGATGTCTGATAATAACCTTGAATAAAGGTGGAGATGCAGCCATAAAATGGGTTATATCAACATTCACCTAATTTTTGCATGTCAGGCAAGGTCAAGTCACTTGTATGCTGGCTTGGTTATCTATTGCTAAATAGCAAATTACTCCCAAAATTTAGTGGATTAAAGAATAATATTATCTCACAGTTTCTGTGAATCAGAAACCTTTGAGCAGTTCTCCTGGTTCTCTGCCTCAGAGTTTCCCACAAGGACACAATCGAGGTATCAGCCATACCTGCAGTCTCACTCAAAGGTTGGACTAGGGAAGGTTCCACTTCCAAGCTCACTCATGTGGTTATTGGTAATAGCATTGAGTTTCTTGAGGGCTATAGCTCTGAGGGTCTCAGTGCCTTACTGGCCATCGTCTAGAAACTTCCCTCAGTTATTTGTCAGATTGCCCTCTTAAGAGGGCTGGTCTGCAAAAGGAATGAGAGAGAATGTTAGCAAGAGGGAAGTCACAGGCTTTTATAACTTATAAAAGTGTAATCCCATCGCCTGTGCCTATTGTATTCATTGGATGCAACTCACTATGTCCACTCAAGGGGAAGAGATTACACAAGGGTGGAAGTACTAGTAGGTGGGAATCATTGGGAGCCACCTTATAAGCAACTCGCCATGCATGTCTTATCCCATTTGATCTTCACCATCACCTTTTAAGGTCTATGCTCTTAATTGCCCCATTTTCACAAGTGAGGAAGCATAAAGAGGCAGTCATTATTCAAGATGACATAGCTAATACAGGACAGCAGGGATTTTCAGCCACATCCATCTGACGTTAAGGCTGATATTATTGTCACTTGCCTTTTGCCATCTCTAGAATTATTTTGTTGAATGGTCTTCAAAATGTTTTGTTCATGAACTTCTATTAGCAAAATCTTTCAGAATAAACCTTTCCTATATGCATAAGCATTTATAAAGTGCATCTTAATCCATAGCTCAATTGAGGAAAGCTTATTTTACATGTCTAAAAATGATTTATAAATTATTTTATTCATGCCATAATGGATTGCTTTGCCCTCCCCTGGGTTAACTCCCACGTGGAGGCTACTGATCTAGCACCCTTCTAGCTGTGACATTCTATGATCCTTGACTCCCTGATGGGCAGTCAGATGGGAACTTCTGCTGCCCAAGCACTTAACAAGGAGAAACCGTCAACCTCGTCCTCGTCCCATGATGGATGTTAGGAGAAATAATGAGTAAGAGTTAGGACAGTTCCTTCCTCTCACTTGGTTTCATCAAGTCCCTGAAGGCAGAATTGGAACAGTCTTCTTCCAGCCTCAGAGCTATGGGGCTTCATTATGGGAGAAAAGTAAAATGTCTTCCAGCTACCTCCTGATTAGACATAAGGTTTGAGAAAAGTTCAGATACAATTTCCAAGTGAGGCGCTATATTTCATGAAGACCTATTTATCATCATCTGAAGATTACGTATGTGTTTATTTTTAAATAGGTAATTCATGCATGTGATAAAAAATAAAAAATAAACTTGTTGGCTGCATTGTGGATATTTAGTGACCATTAAGCTTCTGCAGAGACTATGTCTGATCTTTCTGCCCTCCTCTTCTAAAGTAACTACTTTGTCTGTGCGTATCCTTCTGCTTAGTCAGTATCCATTCAAATACACATGTGGATGCTCTCCCCTGCCCCATATTTTGGTAACCTAAATGGTATACACATTGTTCTACACCTTGGTCTTTTTTCACTTAATATTTCTTGGAGATGGTATTATACTATACACACAGCACTTTCTTATTCATTTGAATTCTGTAGCATGATTGCACCAAAACTTATGTAACCAGTCCCTGATAGATGGATATTAGGTTGATTACATCTTTTGCTATTATAAACACCGCTACAATCGCTACATCCTTTAGAGCACACGTGTCAAACACAAGGCCCGCAGGCCAAATCCGTCCCGCCAGGCCTTGCAATGTGGCCCACACCGCGCTGTCATCACTGCACTCCGCTGCGTTTCCATCACAATGACAGTTTATGACTGTTCAGTAAACCATTCGGCCCGCGATTTAGGCTGGACTTTAGATTTTGGCCCCTTCTCTGATTGAGTTCGACACCCCTACTTTAGAGCATTGTATTGGAAAGCATTTGGCTTTCAGTGTTGCTGTCTGATCACTTAAGAACCATGTGTCATTTTTCGGACCAGGAAGGGAATTGACACTGAATAACAGGGACATATAACAGCCTTTTGTGCCCCTTCTGTGCAATTCTCTGACAGTGCTCCCCTTGCTCCAATACTTGGTACCTCTGCTGAGCAGGCCCCATGGTGCTGCTAAGAAATGAATAGTGTGTGACTGTCCTTGAAGACTAAAGAAACCAAGGCTTTATCTCCCATCTCTGGATCTTCCAGTGCAGTCCTGGGAAACAAGTGTGGGAACTCTGCCATGGACTAGCTACCAGGATTTATCCAGGGTGGTACAGGGGGGCCTTGAATGGAGGGAGCATGGTTGGTAGGAGAGTGCCAGCTTTCAGGTCAGTGTCCTTGAACTGTGCTGATAGTTCCCCAATCAAGAACCTGCCCCCAGAAAATGGGGGGCTGGGTGCTGGCCAGGCATAAACTGTAAGTGCCCATTCTCGGGGATGTTCAAGGAGTCCCTTTGTCACCATGACTTTGATAGTTCTGCCTCTCCCCGCTTCTCTGGTCCTCTTTCCTCAGCAAGCTTTCCATCTCTAGTTTTCCCCAACTTCATGGTTTGCCATCGTGTAAGAAAGCAGGGAGGTGCCAAGCTCAGGCATCTGCCTTATTTTGTTTAGTCCCCGTGTTGTCCAATCACTCAGAACTCACCAGATGTGGAAACCCTCTCTTCTTCTTGACTTCCTGGCCAGCTGCAAATGGGAACTGTTCACAGTTGCTCAACTGAAATGCCTTCTGAACACATGTGTTTGCTTTGTTTTTCAAATCAGTATTCTGGCTAACAGGCACATTCACTGAAATCGCAGCCCTGGAATTCTGACTGGGCAGGATGTTTTATGTGTGGACAAATTGTTATAAGTGTACAGATGACTGGGCTGACTATATCGTTCCCTTCCTCCGGTGTCATGGGGAGTGAAGGGGAGCAGTTAACCCTTAATAATAACAACAGCAGCAGAAGCTACATTTGAGCTCCTATTTTATCTCAGTGTCTATATGAGACATGGATATTGTGCTGACGAATATGGGACCTCACTTCAGTCTAACTGGTTGGGAACCCCATCTCCATCTCTCAGAGGCACTTAAGCACGTCCTTGACCTTTCTGAACATTAATTACATGATCTACAAAAAAAGTTTTATAAACCATAACCACACCAACCTCAAAAGGGCTTTGTGAAGATCAACTAGGCAGCCCACAGAGAACATGTAGCCCAGTGCCTGACACATAGTAGGTTCACAGTACCAGTTAGCTGTTCTAGAACTATCTCTGCAAGATTGTTTCTTACAACTTCATAAATGTGCAGAATCAGAAGCACAGAAGGTCATTCACTTGCCCAAGACCACACATACCAGAACTGGGCTTCAAACTGGGATTTAAACTTACGTCTGTCTGTCTCAATTCTTCAGCAATTTATTAGGACATAAGGCAGCCCAGTTCCAAGCACTGGGAATAGAGCTGCAAGTGAGGAAGACATAGTCTTGGTCCTCATGAAGATGACAATCTAAGGAGATGGATGGAGCTCCCTGACATATCTCCCATCCATTGCCTTTGCAAAGCTGCCCTGGGTACCTTATTAAAATGCCCCCTGGAAAATCTTGACATTAGTTACAATAGTTAATATTTATTGGGTGCTATTAAGTGCTCACTTATCTCTCCTGTAGCTCTGTGAAGTAGCTTCTATTATTATCATTTTACAGATTAGAAGTTTCAGGCTTGCAGAAGGCAGAATGACTTGCCAAGGTCATCTTGTTAGAAAATGGTGGAGCAGGGATTTGATCTCAGCACAATCCAAGAAGTCAGGGTGGCTTGTGGACTAGGATCAGAGCTAAAACAAAAAGCTATGTCACTGCCAGAGCACCATGTAATGACATATAAGGAGTGTCCCACTCTTTGTGCCCTGAGTTCCTGTAGTTACCTCCAAGGGTGGAAAAAATACTAGAAGAGACATTTAGCCATGAAAACAGAAATCAGGTGTCAGGATTTAAATGAACTGTGCTCCCCTGAGCTCTACCTGGTTGCATTTTCAAGGACCCCATCATCCAGAGGCAGGCACCATTAGGTCAGCCAGTGGCAGATCCTGGCCCCCTGCAGCCTGTGGAAATGGAGTTTGGCTTGTCTGGGTGCAGACAGGCATGGCTGAGAAGGGATGGGCAGAGGCAGAGACTAGAGTCTAGCTGATAGACGCAGCCACAGCCTGGTGACTTCTGCAGAATGGTAGATCAGGGAGAGGACTGTGTTCAGAGGAGCTGAACAAACGCAGTTCTGCCTCCCTGATTCTGAGGATTCATCTGCATGTCTTCAGGCACCTGGGGGATCTGGGAGCCGATGATGCTGGCAATGAGTGAAGTGCAGCCAGCATGATTTTTCCCCATTTGCTGGCTTTCTTCATGGCTCACAGTTACCAGCCCTCAAAGGAGGGTCTGCTCAACCCTAAGGCACCATGAGATTGTTGATGAGGAGTAAAAAAAACAAGGCATAGAAGTGAGGCTTCCTGCAGAAAACCAAGAGGCCTTGCCCTCATAAACAAAGCCAAGTGCGGCTGGAGCCCGAGTTCAGGTCTGTGTTCCTATCCTAATAGAAGAGAACACATCACCAAAACCGAGCTAGGTCTGTCTTCTTTTTGCAATCTGGAATTAAGGAATGTAAAGCAACAAGACCTTCCAGGATTGACTCCCCAGTGGCCCCCATCAAGGTTAGCAATCACCATTGGAAAACAGAACAGCCCAGAGCTATGCTCAGGAGGCAGCACATAGTTGAGAGAACCAGAAAGATAAGATGTCATCTCTTTTTCGAGGTGCATGTAGTCCTGGTCTACTATGTATTAGTGATTTTTTAGAGTCCTCAACAGATTTCTGCCTACAGATTTCCTCTGTGGTGCAGGGAAATTGGGGAATCTCTCTGGGTGACTTGCCTTAGGGAAGGCTGGATTTTTAGGACACAAGGCCACAGCCCAGGCATCACACAAGGCTCCATCCTACAGATACCACTGCCAGGTGGCCTCCTGGATAATAGACCTTATGCCCAGAGGGAAAGGATCACATCAGAAGAGCAAACCTGGTCCACAGTGCGTATGGGATGGCACGTGCTGTAGCTGTAACCTGGGGATAGTATGAAAGAGACCAACCATGCCCTGAGAGCTGACTCTGAGCCAAGATATGTGCAGAGTATTGAAATAATTTCTTGCAGCAGCCCTAGGAAGAGAATGCTCTTGTTAATTCTTTATTCTTATTTATCATTGAGGTATTTATCATCATTGTAAGGATGAGAATCTGTAAGCTTGGGGCGAGATCTCAGGTCTGAGATGAGCACTAAGGCATATAAAAAAAAAGATGAAAGATTCCTATGTGCTTACTAAAGGGAGCAAAAGTTATTGTTAACCAACACCATAATTGTTAATCATGACTTTTTTTCAATAACAATATTTATTTCCCTCAATATTTCTCTATGGTCCATTTTCCTCTCCATTGAAAAGTAGATTCATAATGTGCCTACATCCTAAGGTTGTAAAGATTAAATGATTTAATGCATGAAAAGCACTTAGCACCCTGAACAACTCGCAATTGTTCAGTGAATGTTAGATATTGTTATCATTACTATTATACTGTGATTTGGTTTTTAGAAGCAGTAAAATTTATTCCAGTATAAGGGTGGAAAATACAGTAAATGGTTCAGGTGAGTGCACTTACATATGTGCTAATAATACATTTTTATAATATGATTTCCACTTAGGGCTTTCAATTCTGTATTTGCTTTTTATTGCTGTGTAACAAGTTACCAGAAACTTATCTTAAAGCAGTGCCTATTCAATATGTTACATTGTAGGTCCAGGCAAGGCATGGCTGGGTTCTCTCCTCAGGGATTTTATCAGGCTAAAATCAAGGTATTAACTGGCTGTGGCCCCTTCTGGAGTCAAATCTAAACCATTCAAGGTGTTGGCCAAATTCATTTCCTTGCATTTGTAGCTCTGTAGTCCCATTTCCTTGATAGTTGTCCTTAGAGGTCACCTTCATCCATCCATCTTCAAAGCCAGCAATGGAAAATCTCTCATCCAATCCCTCTCACACTTGCCAGGAAGAACACAGTCCCTTTGAGAGGCTCACGTGATGAGTCAGACTTACCCAGGACCTTAATTACATCTGCCAAACCCCTTCCCAGCAACACCTAGAATAGTATTTGATTGAAGGAGAGAAGGCTTGTGTAGACCAGGGACAAGGAACCTTGGGGACTCTGTTAGAGTTCTTCCTACCACAGATACACATTCTCAACCACTTTCGCTTGAATCAAAACCAGATGAGACAGTGAAAGAATGGGATGACTCCTTTTTATGTACAGCTTGTAACAACTCTTTAAAGGCTGTTCTTGTTGTTTTATAACCATACCCCACATGTGGGACACCCAAGACCCTTGGCCAGCACTTAGCAGAAACAAGGGTTCAAGATGTGGCTCTTGATGTATTATTAGACCCTCTAGGAATAATCCCAATTACACCTCAATACTGGCTGTCACTTAACTTTGTAATGCCTATTTTATGACCTATAAAAGAAAGAGACGAACATTGACATAAATGTTTAAGAGTATGTTTTACATGAATGATAATGCCGACAGCCAGCTGTCATTTTTTGCAAGCTTACCAAATTCAAGCACTGCATGTACTCCTAGGAGCCTTGTCCTATAATGGAAGGTGTGTGGCTCCAGAACTGAGCCAGAGTCATAATTCAGTCCCAGCTCTATCTCCTTAGACGAACTTGCTAACAACTCCGTAACTTTAGAGAGTGGTAACTAAAAGCATAGACAGAGGATAATATGATAATAAATGATAGATTATGGTCCCCAATGTAAGTGTGGATGCAGTATGTGGTATTCACCCAATATGTGGTGATTATGTATGGACCCTACAGCCATACTTTTTTTTCTAAAACTGGACTCATTTTAATACCACCTTAACAATTTTGCCCTAAATACATACCATTTGTTCATACTACCTGCGTGCTATATATTCTTTTAAATCAATGTTTTCTTTACCTGTGAAATCATAGTTTTTATATACTTGGGTGATTTTTTTTTCTAAATTCGTGCTAAAATAAATGCATAACTATTGAAAGTGCATTGAGCAAAATTACCATGTACCACACTAGATATTTGAACTGTGCATGCTCATTGGTTGAGCATTGACCTATGAACCAGGAAGTCATGGTTCAATTCCCAGTCAGGACACATGCCTGAGTATGGTCTCGATCCCCAGTAGGGGGTGTGCAGGAAGCAGCCAATCAATGACTCTCTTTCATTGATGTTCCTATGTCTCTCTTTCTCTCCCTTTCTCCCTGAAATCAAAAATATTTTTTAAAAGGAAAAAAATTTCACATGCTGAGAAGCTCTGTAGTGAGGGCATGAAAAGCCCCCTTCTAAATGGAAGACAGTGCTCCTTGAGGTCTCAGAGGAAATGAATTGAGGGCTACCCAGACTTTAAACAATTTCATTTTGTTTCTTTGAGAGAGTGCCTTTGAATTGAATTCATTTGATGTTTAAAGTAAGCCCAGGAAATGGTAGGTCAGGGGAGAACATAGTTAAAACAAAAATGAAAATATGCCAGAACCAGAACTTACACTCAGATCTTTTTCATTCCAAGGCCAGGTTTTTTAAAAAATCACAAGAAATGGGGGCAATTGGAAGGAGGTAGGTGAGGAAGTGTGCAGCAGGGGCAGGGGGAATAGAGAAGGAAAGATAGGAATGCAGAGGAAGAGAGGCGGGGGAGGGGGAGAGAGAGAGAGAACACGAATTAGGAAAGAAATTGGGGTGAGACCCTAGCCAGTTTGGCTGAGTGGATAGAGCATTGGCCTACGGACTAAAGGGATCTGGGTTCGATTTTTGTCAAGGGAACATGCCTGTATTGTGGGCTTGATCCCCAGTGGGGGGTGTGCAGGAGGCAGCCGATCAGTGATTCTCTCTCATCATTGATGTTTCTCTCTCTCTCCCTCTCCCTTCCTCTCTGAAATCAATTAAAAAAAAAAAAAAAAGTTGAGGTGGGGATAATTTGGCAAAACCTTTCTTATTACCCAATTCTTGGTAACAAAGTGCAAGTCCCTCCTATCACTTCTCTTTGTATGCTATTTAGGTGATTGGCAGATCTTCTACCTTTAGAACCCCTCTCAAAATCAACTTGGCATGGCTGCACACAGGGCAGTTATAAACTATACAATATGCTTATGATCAGGCCAGTATGACTCGAGGATCTGAAAACCAAAGTGAGATTCATAACTCTGAGTTCCTGTTTGGTAGGAAAAACAGCCGCACTAATTGCATTGCGATAACCAACAGAAACTGATGTTCAACAGGAGAATGTTGAACAGGAGAATGGGATGATTGCAGTGTTTCCTTTTGACTTTCCACTCTTTGCCAAGTGGTTCTCAGGAGATGGATTTCCTTATAGCCATTTGCTTCTACAACTAGAATTCAATTCTCTGCCCTGCCACTGCCTGTCCCAACTAGTACCTAGGGAAGAGCATTTTCATTCTAGATTTGAATTCGGCCCAGACATCTGGTATGAACCGTGGGTGCTTATTTGCACACCTACAGGCTATTGGCTGTAAAGGAGCCCAGCCCATCTGGAGATTACTAAGGCAGATGGAGACTGTAGCCATTTAATTTAATAGAGCCATTGTGTGGGCCTTGTCGAATGTGCTGCGATTGTGAAATGAGGGCCCCACCTCAATTTCAGGTTCTCTGTGCTGTTCCTCCTGTAAGGAGCATTTCACCTCCTCTGTCAATCTACATAATGAATACACTCAGTGAGGAGATCAGCCTTGGAAACCTTTCCAAGAACAAGGAAAAGGGAGAGGCAGGGGGTCCTCTGGGAAGGATTTGAATGTATCAAGACAATGAAATTTGCCAAGGTCTTAAAACTGTCTGTTAAACAAATGTGCCATGTACCACTCCAACCGCATCTAATGAGCCTCCTCCATCTTCAGTGTGCATCAGGAAGTGAACATCTGGCAGGCAAAGGGAGCCAATGTGGCAGGAGATGGTCAGAGTGGCTTCCTGAGCACTTGTGTTTTCATGACACTGAAATGACCCCTTACTTTCCCACGCCTGGAGCACCAACTCAAGACTGAGGCTCCTGTTTCATGGAACCTTACTGTTTTATTTCCCACTGTGTCCCCAGTACCTCTCCCAGTGTCTGACATAGCTTCAGTGCTCACTATGCGTTTGTGGGAAGGAAGGATGATTAATAAGTCCACTGAGGTGGTATTTCCCACTAAGACCCATTTGCTTCTGGAATGCATCCCTCTGGATGTTCTCAAAGTTCTGGGCCCATCTTGGGTAACTCGCTGGAAAAATTCCACCTGTCTGTGTGTTCACTGGCTATGAGACTGGCTGCTCTCACATTGCTTCCCAATCCTCTCTTGCAGGCCCATGGCATCCCAGCTAGCTTACATTTTAGCTGAGGAGAGGGGCCCTTACAGCAGTGGCAAATGACACAACAGAACAATGCTCCATGGTGCAGTGCTGGTTACAAGCTGAGGAGTTCAGAGGGGAGGGACTTCCTGACCTTGCCACTTACTTTGTAACGCATTGTGTCAGTCTCCTCATCTGTCAAAATGGGGATGATAAAAAACACCTACTTTATCATGATGGTATGTGGGTTAAAATAGTTAATACATATAAAACATTTACAACAGGACCCGACACAAGATGAGGACTCATTACATGTTAGCTGCCATCAGCATGATTACCGCACTTATTTGTTATGACATGTGCTACATAATAGGTGTCGGAGAAATGGCAGGCATTGTTCATTTGAAACCTGCTGTCTCTCTAGGTTTTCAAAATGTCTGTCCCCTGTAGCCATCCCTGAAGTGCTTCCAAGAAAACCCAAACATTCATGAGATCACAGTAAGAAGGATATTTTCCCCCCTCGTGTGTATGTGTTGTTCGGCAAAGCAAATAGAATAGTAACTAATGCGAGATTTTAATTATCATGCATGTCAGTGTTGCTGCTTTGCAAATCAAATGTAATTAATTCTGAGTACTTGCTACTTCTTCGATCCTTCTACCAGCTCAGGAGCAGGCATGCTAGAAATACGTAATCTATACTAATAATAGAGGGGTATGCAAATTGTCCAGGACACCATCACAGTAACAACCAAACAGCAGGCTGCGTGGGGTGACCAGGCTAGCAGGGGGGTTAGTGAGGGACAACCAAACAATTGAACAAGCAGGCTGCATGGGGTGACTAGGCCAAGGGGAGGGGCAGTGAGGGGTGACAGGCTGGCAGGGAAGTGCAGTTAGGAGTGACCAGGCTGGTGGGGGGTGAGAGGCAGTAAAGGGTGATCAGGCAGGCAGGCAGGTGAGCAGTTAGGAGCCAGGGTCCCAGATTGTGAGAGGAATGTCTGACTGCCAGTTTAGGCCTGATCCCAGCTGGGCCTAAACCGGCAGTCAGACATCTCCCACATACAACCAGGGAGAGGATGCAGGCTGATCACGGCCCCAGAGAACCTGCTACTGAGCTTAGACCTATTCCATCAGTTTGCTCAATGTCACACAGCTAATGAATGGCAATTAGCCATGCCATTCCACCAAACAGCTCTGGGTCCATTGCACTGCACATGCTAGAACATGTATTGAACCCTATCTGAGAATTCCTATGTTCTTATTTCTCACATCAATATATACAGATCTAGAAGCATCTCATGGCCTTCTTTTAGTCTTAAAGTTGTTTTACCATATTTGTTCCTCTGTAGCCTTTCAAAATTTATGTGACTTGTGCTACATGAGTGAGATAGCAACTTATAAAGATTAAGAGCACAGACTTTACCTGACCACAGGTTTTACCTGATAGTCCTGCTTAGCCACATACTTGCTGCATGGTCTCAAGCATGCAATTCAACCTCTTTGAGTCTCGGTTTCCTCATGCACAGAATAAATACCCCTTCGCAGGGATGCTATGAGATTAAATCAGGTCCTATATGTGAAAGTGCCTACCACATGGCCCAGAACTTCCTCCTTTCCTTTTCTCTTCTCCTTTCATTGGGCTCCAAAAGTTATTAATTTCTTGGGCAAGAAACTTAGCCTTTCTGAACCTCTTTCTTTATTTAAAAAATCAGGGTCATGTTAGTACTGACCATACTTGGTTGCTGTTAGGAGAAAATGGAATTACAGCAGCAGCACTAGCAAACTCAACTCACAACATTGGTATGCGCTCTGGACCAGAATCTTCGGGTTAGAAGACTAACCCTATTTCTTGGACTTAAATGTCTACTCCAAGAGGCTTTTTTCATGAATATTTGTTATTGCTGTGCAGATAGAATGCAAAGGAGATGGATACTGTCAGAAGGCCCAGCTCACTTTTGAGAGGGAGTCTTTGTATGATGAGCAGGACAGTCATTGGATGGCAAGTGTGCAAACCTGGATTCTCACTGAGCCTGTCCTGAGCTTGCTCTGTGATCTCTGTAGGTCATTTAGCCTCTCTGGACTTAGGGTAATCACTCATGCCTACCTCATAGCATGGGTGATCCAAATGAGAAATGACCCAGGGAAACCTAAAGACTCTACAAATAAAATGAATTGTATTTTTGCCTTTTCCCTGGAACAAAAACAACAACAAAAATGGGTGAGATCTGCCCCCTGGAGTTAGAATCAGCTCTAGTTTCTCTTTATTCTCTTGCATACACAAATGTCTTTTTATGTGAAGATTTTTATTTTACTTGATTGGAACTGTGGCTGCCCAACTTAGAGTCACAAATGTCTATGAGCAGTGACTTTAACTCCCACATATAGCCGGGGAGAGGATGCAGACTGATCTTGGCCCCAGAGAACCTGCTACTGGGCTTAGACTGAAGACTTCGTGTTCAGAGTCCTGAGCTATTTCATCTAATGATCTAGTTCAGCCAGGACCAATATGTAAAACATATCTTCCCTTTTACCTGCCTCTCCCACCACAAGCAGACACATATGCACATGTGTACACACATTCACACTCACATGTTCACACTCACACGTACACACACTCACTCCTTTCTCCAGACCCCTTGTGTCAAACATTTCAGAACTCCTCCTGCCAAGGTGCTGTGAGACTTCACAGTGATAACCAGAGGGAAGGCACCAGTGACAGTATTAGTTCTGATGGACCATTTTGACCAGCAGCAAAGAGTTTCCAGAATGATCCGAAAGTACTAGGTAATTGAGAATGAGTCCTTTGGACTATTAGATATCTAGCAGACAATAAAATAAATCCTCATCTCTTGCTTAGTTATAGAAAACAGACATATAGCTTCCCCCTGCAAACACAGAGAAAGGACTAGACTGTTACAGGTTACCATGGCAACTTGGATGTATTACATGCAGGGTTCATCCTGTCACTATGGAAAACTGGAGGAGAAAAGGAGAACAACATGAAGCTTCTCTCTATTTTGCAGGGGTTTTTTTGTCAAATATTTTGAAGTGACATTTCATGGCATGAACCTGAAACCACTTTTTATGAACAGAAAGGATAGGAGAACATGATGGGGGGGGGGGGGGGGGATAGAAGAGGAGTGAAAACCCTGGGGACATGTTTGAGAGGAATGAAATGTGGCTGGTGTGGCCAGTAACAATGAAACTGAGAGGGAAGGAAAAGAAAGCAATAAATATTTCTTGAATACCCACCACATACCTGATGCTGTGCCTAAGAATGAACTGCCTGCAAGCTCTCAGAGCTCTCTGTCTGGAAAAGAAAAACAAGTATTGCATGTTCTTTCAGGGAATAAATGCAGGGGCCGATGGGCACAGGAGGCAGATGGTGCTGGCACAAGTTTGGGGTGTGGTAGATTTTCCACAGGAAATTTTGTTGGCATCGGAAGACCAAGGAGGGGAGAGCAAGTGAAAAGGTCCTGGGACATCCTGGTTAAAGGAGTGAAACGTGCCGAGGCCTTGAGGAGAAAGAAACCAGGGACCTGGGAACTGCAGGAAGCTCATTATGTAAAGTTACGAGTGTGAGGAATGCATTAGACAAGAGTAATGGCAATGGACAGGCATGGGTGGAGTCAAGAAATTCTAAGAATTAGAACCAATAAAAGTATTGGGGATGAAAGAGAAAAGTGAAAAATGCAGCCCAGGTTGCTGGGCAACTGAGTGACTGACAGAGCCATCTGCTACATGGGGGTCAGTGATGCAGGAAGGTTTGGCATTATTTTGTCTGGTTATAAAGAAGCCAGATCGGTGATGTCATGTTAAGCCTTTAGCATGGTACCTGTCGAGCTTTTGTGTGAGACTGTATGTGGGTGTGCTCCGAGATTGAAGCAGACCTCGTGAACACCACGAGAAGGTGACATATTTAGCTTACAACATGACCAGAGGGATCTGGTGTTGACCCCACCATCAAGGGCCTAAGAGCAACTTCAGCCTAACAATGCGGAGTATCTTCCTACTCTCCATCTTCAATGACAGCCTTCATCCCTTTGCTTCCTTCCTTACTGCTACCAGCATATGAGTGACAGGTGGGCAGCCTTATTCTTGGAAGGAGGAGATTTAATTCCCCTGCTGCTATTGGCAGACATCCAGGAACTTGGCTGCTCTCGTGGAGTCAGACTACCTTGATTCAGTGCTGACATTTACTAGCTATGTGGTCCTGGACAAGTCATTGAACTCCTGTGTCTGTTTCCTCATCTGTGAAACAGGTTATCCTTTCCCAGTGTTCTCACAATGATTAGGGAACATTTATGTACTGAATAAGCAATAGCTATATTCTTTCATTTATAATAATTTTTAATAATCTATACTGTATATATAAAACACAAGCCACCAGAACAACCAGAATGACTGGAATGACTGGTCACTATGACATACACTGAGGCTGGCCAACCGGCCCCATGGGGGTGCGGCCGGCCAGCCAATTTCCCACGGCTCCTCCGCCCCGGCTGACTGGCTCCCATTGGGGCGGCCAGCTGGACCCTACCCATGCACAAATTTGTGCACCACACCTCTAGTAACAAAATCAGAGTATATGCTTCCCCAGACCCTCTCTCTTGCTGTGATTTACTATGGCTGTATAAGGATTTCTTCATCCCAAGAAAAGCATCTGAATTCAGTGGTGATGAAACGAGTTGGCATGAGTCTCCAACTCCTGCTTAGAAATCTCAGCCAGCATCACTCTAGCTGATATCTGAAAGTCTCTCCTACGTCTCAGAGCACCTCTGCAGAGCCAGATCCTGGGGGACGGTGGGAGGGCGGGAGTGGCAGTGAGCAGAGTGGGCAGGAGATGGGGAGAGATGTCCAACTGGGCCTGTGCTCCCACCACTGCTCTGTACTTAGTGGCTGTGTAAAGGGTGGATGAAGGGTATTTGGTTTTAATTGGGAAATGCTATCCATTGTCCCAGGCTCATTTAAAAATCCATTAGCATCAGGAAGTGAGCAGATTAAGCAATGAGGAAGGGAAAGGCTGTCAGCAGCATGCTTTGCAGGGAGCGGGCGGCCTGTCCAAGCTTCACCGGCGAGGGCTGTGCTGAATGCTAAGAAGCTACTGGAGATGCTGGGAGAGAGGAGGTGTCTGGGCCATGTCACACAGCCCTGGGCAAGCTGGTTCTCACAGCTCCCAAAGGCAGGACTCTAGTGACCTGCAGGACGTGTCTCAGGTTCCTGCAGCTGTTTCTAGCAGCCTGGCCGCAATGCCACCCAGCTGTGAGCTCTGTGAATGCTGCAAACAGTCACTCCCCTTTGTCGCCTCCCTATCTGCCCAAATCTGAACCAGGCTCAGCTACCTTTTTATCCTGAATGCCCACCCCTTGCACTGGCTGATCCCTTGCACACACTCCCATGAAGGTGGCGGTGGGGAGAGAGAGAATGGTTTGAAGACTGCAGAAACTTCTTTGAAGGTGAAGGGCAAAGAGCAGACAGGAAGGCTTCTCCTTGGCACTGCATTATTTGGCCTAATGTTGCATCACTGAGCTTTTTTCCCCCTCATCATGTGACAATTTTGATTCAGGCTTTTTGAATAAGAGAAATCTGGTTTTAATATTGGGTGACATTTAGTCTTAAAAGCACTTGATGTGAAAATGAAGCTTCCCAATGGCTTTTCATATTTATTTTTAGAAGAAAAAAAAAAACTTTCTCAGAAAAGTAAAATGCAACCTTACAGAGAATGTCAGCGTCTGAAATGGAATCAGCTGGTATCCAGTACGTGCCGCTAAGGCATAATGGTAACGAGGGTGGTAGTAATAGTGGCAGCTAATCCTTGCTGAGTGCTTGCCTGCATGCTGGCCACTATTCACCCTAAAACCTACCTGAGGAGGGAACTAAGGCTCAGCGATGTTGGATCATTTGCTCAAGGTCACAGAGCTCAGTGTGGGAGTCAGGTGGGCTGCCTCAGGCTGCTCATGACCTTTCCCACCCTACTGCTTTGCTGTTTATCCCAGTTCACCACTCACTCGCAGAAGAACCAGCTGACTGCAAATGAAAGCCAACAATAGAGACAGGCCTTTGTGGCTTCTGACTTGGGGTCATATTGAAAATGCAGTTTGAGTTGATAGCCACGGGGACTTCATACGACGACAGCTGCCCAGGCCTGCCAGTCTTAGGTTGTCTGTCCTTGAGCTGCTTCCTAGGGCCTTTCAAAGACATATTCATGTCTGCCTTGGAGAGGACAGTGTAAGTCAGAATATCCCAAATGTGAGCCTCCAACATTGGTTAAAACCTGTCTAGCCTTAAGAGTGGATAGGAACAAACAGGCACCAAATTCACTATATTTGTATAGATTTAAAAAAAAAAAAAAAAGAAAGAAAAGAAAAGAAAACACTGGCCTGATCGAAGGGAGAAGGGGCGCAGGCCACTCCAGGGGTACCTTCAGGGAACCTCAGGTTCTGGCCACCTGGTTGGGAAACCCTGGTTCTAGCCAAGAAGAAACAGGCCTGTCTGCTGTCCAGGAAAGGCAGAGAATGGTGTCCTGGGCATTGGAAGTAGAGTCAGCTTATGGGAGGGGGCAGTGGGGACACACAGCCATTCCCGGCTCTGACCTGCAGGCCCACGAGCTTTGCGTTCCCCCTGAGACCTTGGTCAGGGCTGCCCTTGGCTTTTCAGGGGCACTGCCGGCGTCTGGCTTGTCTGGGACCAAACACATCGCTCAACTGGCATGAGTCTGGGCCAATGGCACCACTAACAGTGAAACCTCTCTTGAGCTTTCTTTGCTCTACACTCTCCTGGTAAAATATGACTTTGAAATAAAACACAAACTTAAACACCACACTTCTAGAGAGGGGAACCACAGCAGGCTGCTAGCTTTGGCATGACTGACATCGAGTTGGATGGCGCTTTCCCCTGGGAGCTGTCCTGGGCGTGGAAGGACCGAGAGGAGCATTCCTGGCCCCTTCCCACTACGCACCACGACATGGCCTCTCCCTCAGTCTGTGACAATCCAAAATCTCTGTGACATGGACAAACGTCCCCAGCAGGGCAAAATAAATTCCAGTGAGAACACTGAGATAATTTCAGAGGTGCCATTTAGCTAGGATCCAAGACCCCAATGATAAATATTTTTTGTTAATCCTCACCCCAGGATATTTTTCCATTGATTTTTTTGGAGAGAGTGGAAGAGAGAGGGAAAGACAGAGAGAAACATCAATGTGAGAGAAACACATCTATTGATTACCTCCTGCATGAGCCCTGTCCAGGGCCTGGGCCTGGGCCAGGAAGGAGCCTGCAACCAAGGTACATGCCCTTGCCCAGAATCTAACCCAGGACCCTTCGATCCACGGACTGATGCTCTATTCACTGAGCCAAACCAGCCAGGGTTTTTAATGCATTTTAAATGAAAAGTTTAACTCAATGTATTTTTCCTACTGCTAGACTTGTCCATTGTCCAGATGGCCTGGTTCAGAGGTTGGGGCCCAGATCACAGTGGTTTGCTGTCTGCCCAGTTGCTCATGGCTACTTCACCTCATGTCAGTTACTTAGAAAGTTTGCTCCTGAGAGGCACGGGCTGTGGAAGAGGCATTACTGCTGCACCCGTGAGTGGGGTCCTGAGAGGGGCCAATCAGCTTTCAGGTCTAAGGACACAATAGTTGCAGGAAAATGTGAATCTGTCACGCGGCACTCGTGCACGCACACACCCAGGGGATGAGCTATAAAGTGACGATGAGAATCTTCCTCTTTGTCCCCAATTAATTTTTTTGCCAGACCCAGATTTTGAGCCTCAAAGCGTGGTTCATGGACCCCTGGAGATCTCTGAGACCTATCCAGAGTGTCTGAAAGGTCATCACTACATTATTATAATGCTACCTTGTTATTTGTCATCTTTACTGGGTTGACATTGACACTGATGGTGAGTAAAACTAGCACAAATCAGGCAGAGAAAACAATGATTTATTTTCTTTTAGTTTTTAATATATTTTTATTAATTTCAGAGAAGAAGAAAGAGGGAGAGAGAGATAGAAACATCATTGATGAAAGAGAAACATTGATCAGCTGCCTCTGTACACTCCACACTAGGGATTGAGCCCACAATCCAGGCATGTGCCCTGACCTGGAATCGAACCATAACCTCCTGGTTCCTAGGTCAAATGCTCAACCACTGAGCCAAACAGACTGGTTTGGCGTTTTATCTTTACCACCATGGCTTATGGCTAAAAAGGACAAGAAAGAAAGCCAATTTCATTTAAAAATATCCTTGATGAAACAGTAAAAATTATTAATTTTTACAAGTTTATTCCTGAAGCTCTTAGCTCCAGTTTTATTATCTACACAGTGGGGACAGCAGTAGCAGCTCCACGGGGTAGCTGTGAGGGTTTAATCAAATACAATGCGTAAAGTGTTTGGCAAAATGCTGTGCATACAGGATGCCTTTCCATGCAGGCTATGACCACTATCATCACCATTATAATTACGTTTCATTTTCACTCATTCCCTCTCCTCCTATTTCAGTTACGAGGATCTGGATGTAATGAGTTCAGGCAGCCAGAGGATTGCTTTAGGGAGCTTTGTAGAAATAAACATTTTTATTTTTTTTTTTAGAAAAACAATTAAAACTTATTTCACTAGACCTTTCGGTCTCTATGAGGTTACCGTGAAGACGGCCATAGAATGTCTGTCATGAACTCAGAAGCAGGAATTAGAAAGTCACCAAAGACCACCGCAAGGTCCCCCAGATCTCCCTTTCTTCCTTTTCTTGGGCTCCTACAAGGCCTTCTCTGCTCCTTCCCTCTTTTCAAACGTGGCTGCTGTCATTTGAAGTGGCTGCACTTGAGTTCAGAATGACAGGAGCAGCCAAAACCGGTTTGGCTCACCAGTAGAGCGTCGGTCTGTGGACTGAAAGGTCCCAGGTTTGATTCCGGTCACAGGCATGTACATTGGTTGCGGGCACATCCCCGGTAGGGGGTATGCAAGAGGTAGGTGGTCGATATTTCTCTCTCATAGACGTTTCTAGCTCTATCCCTCTCTCCTCCTCTCTGTGAAAAATCAATAAAATATATTAAAAAAAAAAAAAAAAAAGAATGACAGGAGCAAAAAGATCCTGTTTCCTTGGTGACACTATATTTGCTCAGCTTGCAGGAAAGAGGTGACGCTCAGGTGCAGCCCAAGTAGCTGCTGCCTCTCTTGCGTGGCCCAGTGTTAAGTCCTCCTCACCGCCATGTGCCGAGCATGAGAAACAGCTCAGACTTAAGGGTTCAAAAGACTTATTGGCCTTTTTAAAAAATCAACAAAGACTTGAGTGTTTACCCTGGAGTCCTAGTTCTGCTGTGTAGGCGACCAGCAATGAAGGGGTCTTTTTATATATGTCTTTAGTATGCTGTATATGTAGATAGCATTGTCCTCACACCCTCAGTCAGAAAATGCACAGGCCTGAATCTCAGCTTCGCTGTCTACTGGCTGGAAGAAAAGACTGTCCCCTCGCACATTTCAAGGCACTCTCCTACCCGTTATCCGAATGCTACCCATGCTAGATAGCCCTTGGGAGCCCAGGAGTGGATGCCATTATCCCCATTAAACCAAGAATTCCAGAGGTGGTCAGCAGCTCAAGATCCCATATCAGTTGTTGGGAATCAGAGAATAACTCTGGCAAGGTCTTTGACCTGTTTGAGCCTCAGTGTTCATGTCTATATTTCTTCTGCACAGGGTTGTTCCAATTTGTAAACAGTGTTTGTGACACGTGTAGCCCAAAGCCTGGCATCGAATAAGGGCTCAATAAACAGCACTGAAAATAATGGTTATTTAGATGACGATAATGGTGGTCAGTGCAGAGAAAAGACCCCTATGGAAAGACCCCTGCACAAGCAATTAGGAGACCTGACCTATCTGAGTCCCTAGATCTGTCCGCACTTATAATCTTGAGCTACTCTCATCTCAATTGCTGCAGCACAGTTTTCTACCAGGCTCAGATGAACTTAATATTATGTGCCTTTAATTGCATAGAAAGATAGTGAAAGGCTCCACCCAGCTAAAGAGAAGAAAGTATCCTTGAAAAATGTAAAGTGCAAGACATATTTGACTGGTAACCATTTCCTCATGCTCTGCATGTTTCCCTGGTTTTTTGTTGCAAGGAAAGGCTGGTTACCCATAGGTGCTCCCTGTACATTCTAGGCAAGAAGAGACTGCTAGGGACCATTGCTGGAGGCAGCTCAAGGCAGTCAGGGTTGGGATCCAAGCCTCTGACCCCTCATTTCTTTTTCACTTATGGGATGCAAAGGGGCCTTCTCTCTGTGCTCTGGACCTCTTAGGGAAGCTGGATTATTGGACTAATGGTATTAGCAAAATGAGGGGCATCAGATGGTTCTATGTAGCCATTGTTTGCTAAATGTCCAGAAGCATTTCTTCAGAGCTGTTCATCCCTCCTTCCTTATCTAGTCCTTCCAGGTAAAAGAGAATGCAGCTGCTGACAGTTGGTGATGTGGTTACCTCTCCCTCTCCCCGCGACCTCACCTCCCAGTCCCCCGCCAAACAGTTCATAAGGTGTGACTGCTTTCTAGAGAGCTGTTTGCACAAGTTGCACAAGCGTGGGAGATGGCTCAGTCCACTTGCGGAGGCAGCAGAGATTGCCTGCAGAATAAGTGCACAACTTCTTCCAGATCATTACTTTAGATTGAATAGCTCCCCGGTGGAGGCTAGGGACCAGGGAAGTGAGGATTAGGGAACTTATAAAGGTCCTTTGAAATGGGAGGCACGTTGGTCAGAGGGCTATCCAGGGATGGTGATCTCCCAAAGCAGACCAGTGACATGCTGGGGAATGAGGTCACGCAGGAATCAGGAGACCTCCACCCCTGCTTCTTCCTGCAGAACTCAGCTGGAAAAGCACAACCTGCACAGGAATTCCTGACAGTCAGGGCCTCCTGCCACTTTGCAGTCACCAAGATTGTTATGTAACTCAAGGACAGCTAGTGCTAACTCAGCATTTGTTTGAGTGGATGCCACAGGCCATTGCTGGACGGGTTATAGAAGGGAAGAAAACTCAGTCTAGTACTGGAGTTGTTTAGTATTAGAAAGAACAAAAAAAAACATGTAACTCCAGCAGCCCTTCAGATATTTGACTCAGATGCTCGGGGAAAGGATGACAGTTTTGTGTGGGGGGTTTTTTTACTGTCCTGTGAGTGGACGCTATGGGGAGATAACCCACACCTGGAAAACGGACAATGGAAAGATATGCCTTGTTTGTAAGATAACAAGTTGTGTCCAGGCCCAGAATGGTTTACAAACTTGCAGGCATCACCTTAAGGTTCTCCTAAAGGTCAGTACAGTTACCGCACATGCAGGAGTAGCTTTGGCAGTTGACCTAGAGACAAAAGTCACCTTTGGTCCAAGTTACTTTTGACATGTGTATGAGTGTGTGGCACATGTGCTTGATTGTGCCAATTTAAGATGAGCTATGCTGCTGGTTTATGAATCTCACAGGATGAGGATGGGGTGGCATCTGGGCCTTTGCATTTTTGCTATAATTTCAAAGGCTCTTCTGATATCTGTCTTACATGTTAGAGGGTTTTTTTTTCCTCCAGTTACATTAGGCTGTAATTTTGATATACTATTTTAGATGTACAGTCTGAGTTTTCACGATCATACATAGTTCTAGAACCATGTAGTTCTAGAATGTATATAGTTCTAGAACCATTACTAGAGTCCAGATCTAGAACATTTCTATCACCACCAAAAGTTCCCTCGTACCCAGACCCCTTTGCAGTCAGTCCCTTCCCCTTGAACTTGCTCTTGGCCTTGGCCAATGGAAACGACTGATCCGGTATCTCTCACCACACTATTCCCTATTTTGAGAATAGCCTATAAATGGAATCATATGGTATGTAAGAGTCTTACATGTTTGACTTCTTTTACACAGCATTGTGCTTCTGAGATGTAATCATGTTGTTGAGTTTATCAGGAGTCCTCTCCTTTTTATGGCTAACAGTCCATAATGTAAATCTATGACAGCTTTTTCACTAGTATGAAGAATGCTACTGTAAATATCTGTATTCGGTTTCTTCGTGTGACCATATGTTTTCTTTTCTCTTGGGTAAATAACAGAGGTGGGATGGTTGGGTTGTATGGTATTTATTTAACTTTATATGAAACTGACAAACTGGTTTTCAAGCCAGCTGTTCTATTTTGCAATGACATTGGCATTGGCATTCTCTGAGAGTTGCAGTTATTCCAAGTCCTTCCCAGTACTTGATATTGTTGTCCCTCTTTTTAAGCTGAGTTAACTTCATGTGTATGTGTAAGTGGCTTTTACTAAAACCACCATGATTTCTCAAGTGGTAATATGACTTCAGTGACCCCCAAGCCATTCATCCTACTTCCATTCTTTGTTCCAGCCACACTCGTCTCCTGTTCTTCTCAAAAACGACAAGCATGCTTCTGCCTCTTGGCTTCACACTGGCTCTTTTCTTCTCCTGGTATTCTCCCCAAGATACCCTCATGGCTTTACTCCCTCACTTCTGGTCCCTGTCCAGATGTCAGCTTGTCTGAGAGGCCTTTCTGACCTCGCTGCTTAAATAGCAACCACACCCCATTACCTAGTTCCCTTACCTGCTTTATTTTTTCTTCATAGCATTTATCATTGCTGAATTATATATGCTCATTACACACAGAGACACATGCACACTTGGAGACAGGGGTTTTGTGTGTTTTGTTTGTATTGTTTTGTCTTCACTACTATGTCCCTAGTGCCTGACATATAGCAAGCACTTAGTAATCATTTGTTATTGGGTAGATGGGAAGATGGGCAGATATGTGGATAAGACTAATGAAGGTCTTATTACAGTGCTTTGAGTAGATTTAGCATTTAATAAATCATAGGCTTCATTATCAGTACTTGATAAATATGTGTTGAATGAATGAATGAATGAATGTGTTCAAAAGTAGCAACAACAAAAAAAGTAGCAATGAAAACTTTATATTGAGCCAGGATCTCCATCTACCTCTTGATCTTACGTCTCTCCTAGTACCACTTTATTGGATTCTCCATCCCAATGCTAGGTGCCCAGAAAGTCATTGCTTCATGCTTATGAAAGACCCACTTCATGTTACCTTACCCCCAAGTCAAACACGAGCAAAGGTGTCAGGAGCAGCCGCCTGCTCGCCTGTCGGAGAACATCCCTGTGCAGTCACACTCACTCACAGAGGACCAGCCCACATAGGGCCTGGCTAGTCTTTATGACAGAAGGCCTGCCCAGACCACATAGGAGTTTAGGCTTTTAATGTATTGAATATAATGCTGATGTGTAATAGGTTTCCTACATCCTTCCCTCCTTTCCTCTCAACCTCCCTATCTCTTTATTTCTATCCCTCTCTCGCTCACTTATTCTGTTTCCTTTTCCAACCTTCCATCTCCACACAAGATGGGAAGATGGCACTTCAGTGTGCTGTGACTAAGGAAATCCCAAACTCTAGGGAGCCACATGCCAGCAGCAGCCTTCGAATGCCCCAGTCCTAGAGACATTCCCTGACGGTATCGGATGAACGAAGCCAGCTGTCTGGGACTGAATGAACAAGAGCTAACACGTTGTAATGATTTCACTCCACTCATGAGCTGGTGTAAATTGAAGTTGAAAATGTGTTTCCAAATATACCCCGGCTGCTACAGATATCTGAGCCTGCTTCACCTTTGGTTACACAATAGTCTTGCCTGGGCTTCTCTTCTGGGCTCTCGGGGCACTGGGCCCACATGCCAGGAAACTTTCCTAAGGAAAGCCCTGCACTCCTCCCTAGCGTTAACAGTCAGTACACCCACTCCTGCACTCCTCCCTAGCATTAACAGTCAGTACATCCACTGCACAGAGGAAGTGTCTAAAGCAACCATGAGTAACACTGACCACGTCGAGGCTGAGACCCAGAGCTCGCACCATCTGAGTTAGACTCGTGCAGCTCTCTTGACGCTGCCTGGCATTGTTCTGTGGTTTAGGGAAAGGTAAACTTTCCTCAAACCCATATTCTGTGATTGAGATCAGCCTACAGCATACACTTCCTCTCGAAACACCTTCTCCTACAGAGCTCCAAAAATGAAGAAGAGGAAAACGTCCTAGTGCAGGGCCTGTTTTCAGTCTGGTAAAGATATAACTCGACCCTGGCTGGTTTTGCTCAGTGGGTAGAGACCCTGTGGACTCAAGGGTCCTGGGATCAATTCCGGTCAAGGGCACATACCCAGTTTGCAGTATCAGTTACCTGTGAGGGCAATGGAGGAGGCAGCTGATCGGTAATTCTCTCTCATCATTGATATTTCTCTCTCACTCTCTCTTCTCTCTGAAATCAATAAAAAAATACATATTTATATTTAAAAAATAAATATATATATATATATATGTATATATGTGTATATATATATATATATATATATATATATATATATATATATATATATATATATATCTCAGACTCATAGATTAGTCCATTTCCTTCCCAGCAGCTCTTCCCACCAACATGGCAACTGGGAGAGTCTGCGATAAGGAGCCCACACATTCTCTGAGAATTCCTTGATAAGCCTGTGACACAGTCCAAGGCAGTTAGAGCTGGTGCACTGCCCTTATCTTACCTCCAAGGTCTAGAGAGAGAGAGTTGCTTCTCCCAGATCACAGGAATTCTTAGTGAGCTGAGCAGGTAACTGATTAATCTCAGGAATCAGTGAAGATTAATCTCAGGAATTAGTGAGCTCAAATGAACTAAAGCATACTTCCAGGCTTTATTTTATTTTATTATTTGCATATGTTCAAGCTATTTTTATGACTACTCTCTCTTGCTTAGCTTCAAAGAATACTTTTCCTGTGAACACTCCTTCCTTTCTTTATCATATTTGTAGTCATTTCTCTTTCTCTCCCTCTTTCATCAGGCTTCAATCTTAATTTCTTTTCTTTTCTTTTTTTTTAATATATTTTATTGATTTTTTACAGAGAGGAAGAGAGAAGGATAGAAAGCTAGAAACATCGATGAGAGAGAATCATCGATCAGCTGCCTCCTGCATACCCCCCACTGGGATGTGCCCACAACCAAGGTACGTGCCCTTGACCGGAATTGAACCTGGGACCTCTCAGTCCGAAGGCCGATGCTCTATCCACTGAGCCAAACCGGTTTCAGCCTTAATTTCTTTTCATTATTATGTCATAAAAACAGGTCCTCTTCCTTAATTCATTGATTAAATAGTTATTAAGTGCCTCCTATACACAAGAAACTATCGTAAGCAATCTAAAAAATAGAATGGATAAAAGAGACAAAAATCCCTGCCCTTCTGTAGTTTAAATTGTAGTAGTGGAAAGCAAGCAATAAACAAAAACAAAAATAGTAAAAAAAAAAAAAAAAAATATATATATATATATATATATATATATATATATATATATATATATATATATATATCAGATGGTGATAAATCTTTTGGGGGGGAAATGTAAGGAAGAATGATAAAGAATGTTGGAAAATAGAGTGGTCAGGGATATTCCTAATAAAAAATGACAGTCAGGCTGGATAAAGGGGGACTAGTGGGGATTAAGACAGAGGTAACTGCAGGTCCTTGGGCTTTGAGGTGGCAAAAGTGACCTAGGAACAAGTAGGAGGGTAGTGTGGCTGCAGTAGAGCAAGCAGGAGGGGAGTAAGCTTAGACAAGTGGTCAGAGAAGAGAGTTACTAAGGAATCCCAACATAAAGGACTTCTACTCTGAGTATGTAGGAACCCATTGGGGCATTTTGAGCAGAGTTGTGAAATGACAAATTTTTAAGCTATGGCTACTCTTTTAAGAATAGACTGTAAGGAGCAAGAATGGACATGTGGAGTTTATTGCAACAAGTCAGTTGAGAGATGATGGTGGCTCAGACCAGGATGTATCAGTGGGGGAGGTGAGCAGTAGTCAGACTCTGTATTCATATATTGAGGTAAATAAGGTGATATTTTCCAATTAATTGTATATTATTGGATACTAGAGACCCAGTGCATGAAATTCATGCACAGGTAAGGTCCTTAGGCCTGGCCGGTGATCAGGGCCAATCTGTGGGGCAATTGGGGGCGGGTGGTGGTCCCTGCTGGCACCTGCCTTGACTGGCCTGGGGCCTGCGGGCTGGGAGCTGGGGACAGTTCCTGCATTGAGTGTCTGCCCCATGATGGTCAATGTGCATCATAGTGACCAGTCGTTCCACTGGTTGTTCCACCATTCAGTCAATTTGCATATTAGGCTTTTCTTATATAGGATAGGGTCCAACAGAGAGGCAGATGGACAAAGAGAAGTAAAAATGACATGACAGTTTTTGACCAACAATAGAAGGATGGAGTTGCCAATCAAGGATAGGAACAAAACTTGATTAACCTCTCTCTGCCTCAATTTTCTCATCAAAATGATAAGGTTGTGACAGTTAAAGAAGTTGTTACAAGCCAATGTTTAGGATTGTTCCAAGTGCATAAAAAGCAAGAGTTATCTACTGTTCTCATGAGTCTGGTCCTCTCCGCGCTTAATTCTTCAGAGAACTGAGCACCATTGGATAGGATCTTGTTTATTTTTCATTGTCCTCTCTTTCTTCCACCAAAATGAAGCTTCACATGGACAAGAATCTCATCTACACATCCATTCTGTGTCATCAGCTTCTACAATGGCATTTCAACCTTAATATATGCTTGATGAATATTTATGAGAAGCATGAAAGGATATAACACTTAGTCTGAATTTCCCATGACATCACTGCTTGAAAAATGTACTGTCCATCTCATACACTCATTCTTGCTCATTTGCAGCTTAGAAAATTCAGTCACTAACATTAAGGAGGGCTTTACCAGGAGATACATGCATAGGTTAGATAGTTTACTCAGAAGATCTCTGTGCAATGCCCCAATGGAGGGGAAAGTTTTGCCTAAATGCAGCCATTAGCAGGTGCTCTGAGATTCAGGCAACATAGTCTGTGGCTGAAATCAAGGCACCGGGTTGTTCTTTAATTAGCAGAGCCTCTGCCCTGCCTCCTGGCTGCACTGGGCGGATGCCTCGCATCTCTGGGCTTGCTTGCCATCCCACGATGGTGTAGCTTGCTGTGCATGGCTGGAGAAAGGCAGGAAAAGGGCAAGGAGCCAATTAGATTGAAATGGAATCTGGTCTTTGGAGACCTCTTGTCAGGGTGAGAAGTATTGGATGTTCCCAAAGATGACAGATGCTTCTTTATTTGGCCTGATCTCAGGGTTGAGAGGTCATTTGTAAATAAGATTTGCTCTATTTGGTATGGCAAGTCCTATTCTGCATGCCTTACTTTTTTTTTTTTTAGTCCCTGAGTCTTTTTCTCTGTGTTTTGACATGTTTGCTCCCAGAAGAGAGGTTGTTTCATCTGAAATGAATATTTCAAGTCCTTGGGAGCAGCTTAGTAGCAACCAACAGTTAGTCCATTTGTCAACAGTGAGTACACCAGCCATATCAGTTCACAGGGAGCTACAATGACCAATGGGAAGAGAAAAGATGGAATAACCAGAAGTAAACTAAATTATATTATTTAATCTTTATGTTGTTGGCCTGTGTAAATTTAGTGTTTATTATGGGTGATAGTCCATGAAATATAATCTTCAAGTAAATAATAACCCATCTGAGTATAAACACAGATTTTAATCCAAATCAGGAACTTTTTATTTTTAACACATGTCCATAAGTATCATGAATTGCTTGAAATGTGTGTTTTTTAATGTATTTAGTCAAAGAAAGCACTTCCTATGGGACAGTCATTGTAATGTTTTAGAACTATTATCTCATAGAACTCCCATAACCCCAGGAAGTAAGCATTACTATCCTCACACAAGTAAGATCACTGAGAGACTAAGCAGATAACTAGGATTCACAGCTAATAAGTGCAGAGCCAGGGTTTCAGCTCAGGAAGTTTGGATCTAATTGCCTATACAGTGTCATGATAGGTCAAGGCGAGGGCCTGGGTATGGAGTTGCTTCTTGGTTGTGTTTTATTAAGGAGGGTATGCTGAGAGGAATCAGCACATCTCATAGAATCCAAGGCCAACGAGCAGATGCCCACATAAGGGATCAGAACCAGAGCATGCCAGGTCATCAGGAGCCTTCCGGTGTCTCTCTGGTTGTGAAAAGCCATGGCCAGTGTGGCTTTCAGGTTCAAAGGCTTGGAGAAAGAGCTGATGCAAAATTAAAACACAAGACAAATAATAATTTTGAAATTATGGGGGAAGCCATGGAAAACTTAACTGTAGGAGTCAAGTTCCACTGAGTCTCCATTCCCAACTGCTTTTATTTACTAGAATACACAATTGCCTTTTAGGAATGAGAACAGACATATCAATGGAATGTTTAATAAACAGTAAGATTATCAAGTTTGGGGGAGTTTGCTTTAGACCATTGAATCAGCAGTAGGTAATAAAATGCAAATATTTACCCTGTGAATATCAAAGGAGCCCAGGTCAGCCTTCAGATGGACTTCTCACATTTATATTAATTACTGTTGATTTTGGTTTCTAGCATCTGGTGTCTTAGTTCTGCTCTGCATTATCTCTGCAAACCCCACCTGTGAACCCACCCATCAGCCTGAACTTGGCCCATCACAGCTGCTCAACATACAGCCGCAGCTCTGCCTCACTCTCGCATTAACCTCTCATCAGTGAATCTAAAGATAATAACAACTGGCCTAAATGGACAGTGTTAAAAAGTTTAACTTCCAGAAGTGTCGTCAGACATTTTGAGTTGTACTGAAGCAGCCTATTCAGAACCCCACCCCATTCCATGCTCCTTCCTTCATGGTGTTGAAATGTGGGGTTCGGGTGCCGATTTTTCTTCCCATGGATTCTTGTCCTCACAAAGTTTGAAGAATAAACTCACTGACAAAAAGCCTTCTTTAATAAAAAATGTAGGTGTTTATTGAAAGCAGATACAAACTCCATCTGGACAGGAGTGTCTCCAAATGGGACCCCCTGGGGAAAACCTGCTCTCTCTCTCTAATGGGAAAATCAAAAGGTCCCCACCTCGTGTCCCTTGGTCTCCAGTTTATATCAGCTGTGGTTCTTTGTTTGAATCTGACCTTTTCTTATTGGTCCCTTTCCTTAATTTGGGACCCCTATGTTTTCCTCATTGGTCATTCTGCTACATAGAATTAGTTTTCAAAGCTCAAAGCCCACGTGGTGTCCCCCTGTTTCTGTTTCTCTCCCCCTTATCTTACTGGTTGGACTTGGCTTAGATCTCCCAACTGCTCAGACCAAAAATATCTCTGTTCTTGGTTTATAGCTGTTTTAATTGCTCATGCCAGAAATACCGGCCTGTCTGTCTGTCTGTCCTTGGTTTATGGCTGTTTTAATTGCTCAGACTAGCAATGTTTCCATCTCCCTGGACCCCTTCTTCCCGTGGCATTTCTCTATCTTCTGCACAGGATAAGTTAAGCACCCTGGCATCTTCAGGTCTCCATTTAAGTATTCCTCACCCATAGACCCTCCTCATTCCCTAAACCTTGCAAATTAAGCTAGCTAGCCAATCCTGTCAGTGTGAGACCCAGGCAGCAAACCCTTTTTATAAACTTAGCTTTTCCCCTTTGATAGAATGAATATTGTTCAGCAGGTCAGTCTCACCCTAATGACCTCTGAATCCTCACAGCTCAGGAGACATGAGCATTCCATCAGGACAGAGCAGCCCTGTCCTAGGTGTCCTGCTTCCTGAAAGAGCGTGAGTGTACACTGTCCCCAGCGTAGGAAGGCCTGCCTGCACCTTCTCACCTTCATACTCTTGCAGTCATAACATTCGCACCCATACTGCCACACATTCCCTCACACACTCCTCGGCACTCATGGCCTGTACTAACACTGGCCTACTTACTGCAACCAGCGTCGCCCAGTTGTCAGATGAGTGAGCTGACACCACCCATATAACACAAGGCAGTGTGCCTAGTCAAGAGGTAGAATGACTTTTGATCACATGGCTTCCTTGAGCAAACATGCATATCATATGCTTGTCCATCAGAGCTACAATTTTGACCAAAGGAACATCTCTCTTTGAAAAGCTAACCAACATGGTGACACATTAAAGAAGGAGTTTTCAGCTGAATAAGGGCTATAAACTCGGAGGAAACCACCCATGCAGAAAAGCAGCAAGGAGCTGAGCTGGAACTATTGGGGTACAAGGCTGGTATCTGCAGAGTATTCACAAAACAAGAACCCAGGTTCCATAGTCAAATACAGCTTGTCTTCTGTTCTGCTTTTGGAAAGAAGTCATTTCAGACATCTCAGCTCCTAAGGAAAGTTTCTAAGTGAGTTCACTTTAATTTTAATTTAGTTTAAAGATCCCTGGAGCAAAGAAGAGGGCTTAAGAGGCTTGTTAGAGAGAGATTTGCCAGGAAAGAAAGCCAACATTTTCATTTCAAACTTCATTGCACTCAGAGTTTTTTAAAGCCTCTTCAAAAAAAAAAAAAAAAGAAAGAAAGAAAGAAGAAAAAAAAAAGAACAGAATAAAAATTATAATGTAGCCTTCCCATTCAGTATTTGTGTTTGCAAAAGCACGCCTTTGCGAGGTTCTTTTTCCCTTCATATGATTTCATGAATAGTGTTAGTATTTTTATGTACATGAGGTTTCCACAGGGTAATATCTATTCATAACATCACTCCTGTGGGAAATAAGGGCTTACATTAAGTCAACTAAATTTGCCATTCAAAAACAATTAGGTTAGTAGTTCCAGCTCAAGTATATTCAGAGTAGCCATCAGCTCGCCAGTGCCTTGGGAGAAGTTACAGGGCATTGCAGAACTTTTCTCAAGGAGACAGGCAACTTCTTTAGTGCCCTTTGTTGCTGTTGCAAAAGGGGAAAATTCCAACCTCGCCATTAACTTTGGAGCCTGAGAGACCTGCACTTAACTCCTAACTGGTCCCTTTAGGGTACATTTGGTCTTCAGGCGGTCACTTAACCTCCGGGGCTGGGTCTCTTCATTGTGAAATGGTAACGATAAAATCTCAGTTTTAGAGAGCATCCACTCAACAGCGCCTGGCACACAGGGTGGACCAGATAAGTGGTGGCCATACTTACTTTGTTTTTGACAAAGACGACAAAGATGTTTCTACAAGAGGTTTGGGGTCATTTTCAAACAAGCTGGTTCTGTGTATATGGCTCTCTGCAAGGCCTGCTATAGTTCCAGGCCATGGTTGTAAACCCATTTGATAATTCATCTGCTATTTGATAACTCAACAGCTATTCAGCAAGTATTGCTTCCGCATGCTCCTCCCTCTCTGAAAGTAATAGGTTTATCCAATAAGAGGATTACACAATCCCCCTTTGTCTTCTGTTCTGCTTTTGGAAAGAAGTGTTTATTTGGAGGAAGGTAGGAGGATAGATTAAGAAGCTGCCTCCCGGTGGCTGGTCTTGACCCCTGCAGCCCATTCTCAAGTACTTGTGCCAGGAGGGCACTAATCATGTCACTTCCCTGCCTAAAACTCTGCAGGAAGCATGGTTCTCAGGCCAGCTGGCCCTCATCTCTCTCTCCAGCCTCAACCTTCGCCACTCTTGGCCGCTCACTTCTGCGTACTCCATTGGACACTCCTGTGAACTTTCCCTGATTTGCATTTATATTCAAATCTTGCCCATTGCCCAACAGTGTCATTATACCTTTTTTTTTTTAATCTCCCACAAGTTCAGGATCCTATCCAGCATCAAACATTACATTTAGTTAACTCTTTTTAGTCTTTTTAAGTCAGACACAGTCCCTCTGCCCTTCTTTGACCTTTGAATTTGAAAAATGTAAGCTAGTTGTTTTGTAGATTAGCTCCCAATTTGAGGATTTTCAGTGTTAATAAAGAAAAATAAAGAATAGAATGATGATAAATGGGCTCTTTTAATCACCCCACCTAAAATATCTGCATCTCCCATGTCAAACCAATCTCTTCATTTATGAAGATCTTATCACCTTAAGTTGTGAGAAGACTCATCTGCATGGCACTAGCCAAGGCAGTATTTCTCATTTGCATTTTCCACTCTATTCTTGAATTATCTTTTCCTTTTTTTTTTTTTACAATAAAAAAAGAATCCATAAAAAGAGGCATATTTTTCATAATTTGAAAGAAGATACACAGTATTATTTCTGGCTTGTCAAATGTCATAATATGGCTTCTGGTCACATCATGATGGGCATCAGTAATTGCATTTATTTTTTCATGCTTGCTACAAAGGACTCACTTAAGACTCTGAAGAGCTTCTTGTAGCCGTGGGGTTTGTGGGTTGAAAATCATTTGGATTGATTAAAGTCATGAGGAGAATTATGATAAGGGTCAGATCACATGGGCAACAGGAAGGGAAAATATTACCATTTAAACGAGCAATGGGATCTTTTTTCTCCTTAGGTGAATATTATTTACAGTGACAGCTGGGGTAACTCCTTATAAGATTAATAACACTCAGCCATTTATTCAAAAGAAAATTATCCTGTGCGAAGCACCATTATATACAATTTTTAACTTTACCAAGGATATCTTTGCATAACATCCTTCTGGGTCTTTGAGCAAGATTTGGCTAAAAGGAACCTTGTCAAATTTCCCATAGGTTTCACTTAAAGACCTCAGAAATAGAAATATCCCAGATCAAGCAGTATTCGTCCACTGTCTAGGGAGACTGGCTACTTGACAAGCACTCAGTTTCTGAAACCACCAAGTAGAGTGAAGAGGAAGGAAGGGATCTCCCACCCTCCAGCCCTGATCAATAAGTTCTGAAAAAGCCAACTGGTGTTCCTGGGACACCATATTAGCACATCCTAGAATGTCCTGGGAAAGAATCTTTCTCTTCTGTACCACCTGTCACTGTCCTTTGAGATTCTGGCCACAACTGGGGTTCTTCAAAATATCATTGGTGTCAGAAAAATTTAGAGCTAGAGAAAACCTAAAGAATAGATACCTTTCCCTTCAAGACATGTCTCAATGTACTTTTATGTACTATTCAATTTGTTCCTCACTAAAAGCTTGTGAGAAAAGTCGACTAAGAATAGTTTTCCTCACATTATGGTGAGGAAACTGAAGACCAGCCAGGTGAAGGGACAGTTCAGGGTTAGCAATGAACCAGACCTGGAGTTCTGATATCTGGGGTCATAGACCATTAGGCCATACTTTTACTGAGAAACTGCAACTAGGTGATCAGAATCCCTTCCCCTTAAATGCTCTCATGGCACTTATCACAGTGTTAGTTGTGTATTATTTATATGACTAGAGGCCCAGTGCATGGATTCGTGCACCGGTGGGGTCCCTTAGCCTGGCCTGCACCAACGCACAATTGGGACCACTTGGGGATGTCAGAGAGACAGTTTCAGCCTAATCTCTGTAGGCCTGATCCAGATAGGAGGGAGCCCTATCCTGTGTGTTGAGCATCTGCCCCCTGATGGTCGGTGCACATAATAGTGACCAGTCAAATGGTTGAACAGTTATATGATCACTTAGGCTTTTATATATATAATTTGCTCAATGTCTCTCAGCCTAGAACAAAAATGAATTATGGGGATTGAATCTAGTTTTCTCACATTGTATCCCAATACCTTCCTTGGATGGATGGGTGGACAGAGGGTGGATATGAGCCACTATACCACATATTTCTTCTGACCATGGCGACCTCATGTGTCTGTTTTCAGCACGTAGCTTGCTGCCAGAAATGGCCCTGTCAGTGGACTCATCTTGGCACCGGTGGCAGTGGCGTATCAGAGATGTCCTCTTCCAGTCCCCATCAGAAGCCACACCACTGCTGTCCCCAGAGAAGGAGAGGCAGAGCTACAACCTGACGCGGCAACGGATTGTGTTCCCCAACAATGACATATTCCACCAAGATTGGGCAGAGGTCTCCAAGAGATACTCGGGCAACAGAATCTGCACAACGAAGTATACCCTCCTCACCTTCCTGCCCCAGAATCTCATGGAGCAGTTTCACAGGTACACTTGGCCAAGCAATACTCACTTGAAGTATAAGCCTGCTGCTCAGAGGACCTCAGTGATGCACACTAGGGGCCACCTTTCCTTTAAAATCCAAATGCATGTACATTGGAAGTCTTGTCATTCATTCATTCAATAAATATTTATGCAGATTCTGCTCAGAGATTCTGTACAGATTCTACTCTGTATTAGGCCATCTGTTGAGTTTTAGAAATACATGAGGAACAAAAAAGAGGCTGCCCTGAGTATATTGTCCAGTGAAAGAAACATTAATTTTACTAATTATATAAACGGATGTAAAATTATAACTCAGATATTCCCCAAGGAGAGACATATGGTGCTGTTAGAGGAAGAGGGAAATCTGGCCTCATTAAGAAATTCCAGGAAGACTTCCAGGAAGAACTGATCATTGACATATAACCTGAAAGAAGAGAATGTGTTAACTAGGTGAAAAGAGGCAGAGAAGAGTCAGAGAAGGGAGCCAGGAGACTGTTCCTGCAGACGGATCTTCATGTACAAAGGCACTGTGGCAAGGGGGGGAGCAAGATGCACTTGAAAATTTAAAAGTGCAACCCACTCTTCAGAGATGACATATGCAATATCATCTTTTCATTGTAAATCAAAATGTGCACTTCGATATCATCCTAACTTTTGTAATTATTGTTATAAACTACCATTTATTGAGCAACTGCCATGCTCCAAAACCCTCTATTGTGTACATAAATATTAGCTTGTGTAATATCTATAAGAGCCCTTTAAAATAGGCAGTACTATCCCTATTTTACACAAGACAAAACAGGCTCAGGAAGTCACACAATGAGTAAACAATAGGAACCCAGTTTGAATCTAGATAGCCCTTACCATAATGTTCGAGGTGACACTGAAAAAGAACTTCATTTTAGTTGGTTAAAGGCCCAGAGTAGAAATAGTGTGGAGAGTATGTTTTTCTTCTCCATGATGTTCACTCAAACCTTGCTTGCCCCCTCCAGGTGGGCCAACCTCTATTTCCTGTTCCTGGTGATTCTGAACTGGATACCCACCATGGAAGTTTTCCACAGGGAAATCACCATGTTACCATTGGTCACCGTGCTGTTCATCATCATGGTCAAGGATGGCATGGAGGACTTCAAGCGGTACTGCTTTGATAGAGCAATAAACTGCTCCCACATCCAGATCTATGAAAGGTAAGAGGATCATTCTCCTGTTGTCTCTCTTATAAATAGGTCATACAGACTCATCAGCACTTTCAAAAGGTGGGTCTCTCTTCTCATATATTTTCTTGCATTCACTTAATTCAGTGATTCTCAACCAGGGCAGGTTTCCCTGCATGGGGACATTTAACAATGTCTGGAGACATTTTGTGGTTGCTATTTTGGAGAGGAGGTGCTACTGGTATCTACAATATCTAGTTGGTCTTACTAAAGGATAATGCTAAACATCTTACAGTATATGGGACAGCCCACACAGCAAACAATTATTATCCAACCCAAGTGTCAAAAGTGCTGAGACTTAGAAACCTTCATTTCATGTGTATAAACTCTCATATACTTAAACATAACGGTTATATTATCAGGAATAGTCTAAGAGCTCAAAAATCAAACTCTAGTATTGATTGGATCATCTCAGAAGACCAAATTGAGGAGTAGATCTTAAGAGGGTGACAGGCAATTTCTCCCAAGCAAGAAAATGAATGCCACTTTTTAAGCATCTGAGCTTCTTGGTTAAAAATCCTTGCCTATAGAACTTAACCAGATCGGTTTTAGGACCCAGAGTAGGCACACCTGTTCTTGACTGCCCGGGCTGGAAACGAAAGATACCTGTGGGTGACGTCTACATTCCAACAGGTGGAGTCACGACAAGTAGGAGGAAGTGGCCTGGCAGGTGGACACCTGCTCTTTGCAAGCTCTTTCCTTGTCAGATCTCTCCCCGGGTGTTTGTGGACCAGCTTCTTGTTTTTAATATGCCTTGTAAAAGAAGAGAGAAATTTTCAGCAGAGAAGGGAGGTGAAAGATGTCAGGGACGTGACTGCCTGGTTGCTGAACAATGAAACTGATCAGGGGGAAACCTCCTTCCTGTGGAACTCGCATGCCATCCTATAAGAATCAAACGGACAGCATTGAGCAGAGATGAGAAAGGAAGGGAAGGGAAGGCGGAAAAGGAAAGAAGACAAGAAACGAGTGGTGGTCTCCAACCTGCCCTTCGAAGGATGTGCCCACAAAGAGAACCCCAACAGACATTACTGTGGGAACCAAATTAAGACCAGCAAGTACACTGTGCTGTCCTTCGTGCCCAAGAACATCTTTGAGCAGCTGCACCGGTTTGCCAATATCTACTTCGTGGGCATTGCTGTTCTGAATTTCGTCCCCGTGGTCAATGCTTTCCAGCCTGAAGTGAACCTGATACCCATCTGTATCATCCTGGGGGTCACTGCCGTCAAGGATGCTTGGGAAGACTTCCGGAGATACAAATCCGATAAAGTGATCAACAATGGAGAATGCCTCATCTATAGCAGGTAAAGCAAAAATCCTTGGGAAGCAAAAATCCTTGGGGGATGTTTCATGGGCCCAGCACTGTTCTGTCTGTGGCTGCTGCCCCTATGGCTACTTTTAGAGAAGGGGTGGAATAGGGAGCTAACATCATTTTATCTCAGTGAAGCTGCTCAGTTCTTCACAGTGAAGATTATGGTCTAAAACAAAAACAAAACAAAAAACAACAACCAGGAAGCAAAAATTTAAATAGAGGCTTGACTCAGTTCAGTTGTTTATTAAAATTTGGCCTTTATTATATGACATTTACTTTGCTGTATCAAATGTGTTCAGTCTCTAAGAATTTTGCATCAGTTCTCGTGTATTCTTAGTCCTGTGTGGCCATGAGCACATTAGAGTTCAGAGCCCCTTTGGAGCAAGAGGCATGGCTGTTTGGAGAGCAGTTGAGTGTTGTATTAGGAGAAGCAGCATCAGAGACACACTGCCTGAGTTGAACGCTGTCTCTACCGCTAGGTAACAATGTGACCTTAGGCACCTGACCTAATATCTCTGAGCCTCATTTCTGCATTCATAGAATCGAAACACTTCCGGGGTGGTCCCAATAATTACACAAGATAATCCTTAGGAAGTGCTTAGCGCTATGCCCGACATACAATAAATGCTCATTACGTAAGCTGTGACTGCTTTATTTTTGGAATGTAACACTCGTATTAGCTCCATCATTAAGCCTGTCCTTAAGCTTTCTCTCGAATAGTGCCCCAACCAAAGCAAAAACTGCACACCACCTGTCTTGCCACGTTGTTATTTCATGCATGTCATTGTTTTTTAGAGGTTCTATCGAGCAATTGACCAAATTCGGTTGTTTGGAAAAGGACGTGATCTTGGTCAGTAGGGGGAAGAAAATAGAGGTATTGTGTGACTCAACTTTGTAACGTAGCCTGGAAGAAGCAAGGCAGCTGAGCCTGGGCTTGCAGAGGCTGCCGGACCGAGTGCATGCTGGGCTAGCAGGTAGACGCCTTAGGTGATTGACTCACCGGCAGGTGAGGACTTGACTTGTTGGCAAATAAGGAACATGTCTCACTCAAGGAGCACTATCTGTCTGATGCTTTCCCTCTGGCTTTATCAACCTGAACTCAGCAGAAGTTCCACAGTCACTCTGACCATTCTTGCTTCAAGGTGGGCGTGGCAGCCATACGTGTATGTAAGGTCTGCTTCCTTCTAAGGAGGGGTCCTCTTCCTCGACTTGGACCTGCTGATGGGAGGGTCTCTGAGCCCAACCTCACTTGGAAAGTTGTCACCAGGGAAGTTTCTAAGGAGACATGTAACATAGGTGACTCATTCGTCCCTAGGACACCCCCAAGAGAAGTTCCACTTTCTCCCTCAGCTTCAGATGAGCTTCCAGCCGTACCTATGTCTAAAAGAAATATTAATCTCAATGCTTTTGGTTTGGGTTTTTGTTGTTTTCTCAGCTAGACCCAATTGCTTTGAATGTTGTTGGCACAACCTAGAGTTGAGATTTAGTCATTCCTCGCCTGTGAATAGGAATTGTAAAGAAAGAAAGATGACTATTGGGGTCTGATGCCTTTCTGTGAATAGACTGACTTTGAAGAAAGAAGAAAGCTCAGGTTTCACCTGTCACCAATCCACTCATCGCTTTGTTTTTCACCTTTCCCCTTTGTTGTTGTTTTCAGAGAAGATAGGGAGCCAGGAAGCTGGCTTCTTGGGGAGGAATGCCTGTGGACCTCAATTAGGCTGGTTCTGTTCTCCCAGCTCTGCCAGAAATCCTCTGTCCTAAGCATCCCAGAATAATGGAGCTGTTCTTTGGGATAATGTCAGTGTAGATCAGACCACAGACTGGCCTGTGCTGGGTGCTCCAGTCTGATGGAGACCAGGCTCTTATAGCTCTGTTCTCAAAACAACTTCCAGGGAATAGCAGAGAATAATCCCAGAAAAAAAGGGACATTAGTCCATGGCTCACTGACAAGGAGGGACGTTGATGGTTATTGTATTTCCCAAGGTATATTTAGTTATTATAATAATAGGGACAAAGACATGGTCTCTGAGAAAAAATGACTTTCATGCCCCCCTCCCAAAAATAATATAGTATGCTGGCCCTCCTAACCCCCTGGCCCATGAAGGACTAAGAAAAGGTGCACAGTAAAGAAACTTGTTCATCATTGACTCACTTAGTTGTTTGGAAAAGGTCATGGTCTTGGTCAGTAAGGGAAGAAAAGAGAGTTATTGTGTGTCTCAATGTTGTAATGTAGTTGTTGCAAGAATACTGAACCTTGGAAATATTTTTTTAATATTTATTACTTTTTCCAGGATAGCAAAATAATTGATTAGTGGGCCAACAAGGTAATTGAATGAAATACACTGGGTACAAGGAGGAAAGCAATATTTTTTGTGTAGTTATAAATGACAACTGACACTTAGCATCAGCGTTAGGGTACAATTGAGAATGACGGGGACTGTGGCAAACAAGAGGTGCCCACACATTCATCTCAGGAGGAAAAGATGGCCACTCAGCTCTAGCTGGTTACTATATGGAAATACAGAGTGGAGCAAAAGTAGGTTTAAAGTTGTGAGAATACAGAACACAGAGTTTATCTTGAATTATTAATTCTTAATTATTGTGTTATTTTCCATATGGACCACTATAAGCCTACTTTTGCCCTATCCTGTATAAGCCTGATGTTGCTGGATTGCCTGAGTTTCGTTGGGGAAGCTAGAATTAATAATTTTATTTGAGATAACCTGAGTTTTACCATGTAACTGATTGATTTTTTTCAAATAATTCAGACCTATTTTATTTTACATAAAGTTTTTATGTTGGAATCTGAAATCTCTGCAAAAGAATAATTATCTTCTTCTTTTGAGATTTATCTTCAATGAGGGAACCTCTTAACCTCTTTGGGTAGAAAGGAGGTATGATTTTCAAGGGAGAATGCAGGCCTAGGAGCCAGGAAGCCTATCCTCTCTGTAACTACCTACCAATACAGTCAACTCTTAAATAGTGTCATTTTGAACTAAACAGAAATCCACACAGTTCAAACTTGAGTTGCTGAAGAGTCAATGGTAATAACTTAGAAAAGTCATTTAAATCTCTTAGGTCTTACTTCATACTTTTGTAAAATTTAGGAGTCACACTAGGTCTTGTGCTGTGAGATACAGTGAAAGAATGAACTGCACAGCCAAATAAATGTGGGAAATGGTACAACAATGTTTATTAACATATTAAAGTTTCTGATGGGCCCTTCTTAAGTAACCTAACCAACTTTGTTTGACTCAGTTGTGTCCATTGAAATGTTTTCCGCTGCAAGCAGCAGAAAGCTCAGCTCAAACAAGTTTAAATGACAAAGATACCTGTTGACTTAAGTCACTACAAATAGTCTGAGGTAGGCAGGTGATCAGGCACAGTTCAGTCTGCAATCTAGATCCTGCGTTTAGCAGTCCTTTTCATTGAGTCCCCCTGTATCATCTTTATTCTTAGGCAAACTTCCCTCGTGGCAATAAGATGGCTGCAGCAACTCCAGCCTTCACATCTACAAAGGATAATTCACAAAGGGAAAAAGAAGGAGACTCTGAAAATATTCTTGGGAAATTGAGTCCCTCCTCACAGGTCAGAGACCACAGTGGGTCACATGCCCATCCCTGAACCCATTCCTTTGAGCAGGAGATGGAATTATGCTAATTAGGTTATATCTGAGCCACAGCGTCCAATATGCAGTCTGCTTCCCTGAAAACATTTGAGCTACCCAGAGAAGATGGAAAACCAAACTGAGGGAGGTGGGGAATAAGATAGTGTCTGAGAAGGGGGAACAGATATTAGAGAGGCCACCTCCATGTCCTTAAAATTGCTCTCATCACCTTAAAATTCTTTCAAGCCTAGACTCTTTATAAATTGCCTTCCACATATTAACAGACTGGAACATATACATTTTGGGACATTGTGGACTGCGTATTCCTAAAGTTCTTCCAACTCTTAAGTAGTGAGAGACCCCAGAATAGGAAATGCAGATAATGTTAGTTATTATATTAACTGACAGATGCTTAATGGCACTTCCTTTTGTCAAGTATCTATGATACATACAGGATGTCAGGCAAAGAAAACAAGATCAAAGAGGATAATTTTTTTCTTAGAAGCAACAGAAAAGTTTATATCTCAAGCACTAGCTCTATTCCTTTTGTCTCAGGGTCACACATTTAAGATATGGATGTCTGTTTGAGGGGAGCTATTTTCATTTTTGTGCAATTGAATTCCAGGGCCCTTCGACTTTTGCTCAACCTAACCCCATGTATCATCCAGCCTACACATGTTTAGTCTGTGAGGGACTCTTCTCACAAACACCAGCAGCCTTGTTAACAAACTCACAATCCTGTTAGAGCATTTTCTTTTAATATAGCTGCTGTGCTTGTGGTCTGAAGGTAACCCATTAATCAGATTCGTGGAATGACTTAAAGGAGAAATGAGCTTTGGAATTGAATTAGCTTTGTTTCTCCCAGGGCTCTGTTTAATGAATCTAGAAACTTTACCCAACAAGAGATTCTTTTTTGTATAGTTTAGTGAATTTTTTATTTGCATTTAGAACACATGCAGTAAGGTAGCAAGAGTGGGGATCAAGAGAATGCAGGCCGGTTCCTATATTTTTTGTATTATAATGTAGCAAAAGTGCTTAAGGGGCCAGGTGCTCCCTTTATTCCTCTGTTTAGCAAATATTAATTCAGGACTGAGTGTATATGCACCACTGTGGGCCCTGGGTGCCCTCGAGAAGCTCTCAGTGGTCCGGGGGTCAGGAGGCACCATGTACATTGGTAGCCTATGTACCAAGGGCCACCAATTGCAGGGGATATGGTGACTCATCTGCATGTGACCAACATCCAGGCCAAGGGAAGCCTTCCCTGAAGAGGTGACATTTCAGGAGGGATTGAAGGATGAGCAGCACTTAGCCAGGCAAAGGGCACACCTTTCGGGTCACCATCTGTTCACGTGTCAACTAAAGGCTGTGTGTGTGGCCTAGGCTGCTATCAAAAGGACCAGAATCGAGAAATGTCAGAAATGGAGGAGAGGAATGACTCCTATGAAAATTCCTTAAATCCTGACACTTGACCAAGACTTGGAGATTGTCTTTTCTGTAAGTGCGGTGGCTGCTGTACCAGAAATCACTGCAGATGCTGCAGGAGAACAGGCCTGATTTCCTGTGCCAGGGCCCCCATTGGGAAGCCTGGGAATGAGGAAGCAGAGGTCCTGCCCCTGGGTCTGTCACTCATTAACCGCTTGGCCTGGATGAGGCTGCTGAAGCAGTTGGAGCCCCATTTGTCTTGTCTTTAAATGGGAATCATACTCTCTCTATGGTACCTTTGTGAAAAGATGTACAGGTGATATGCAAGAGGGCTTGAGAGTCACGCAGAAACAAGGTGTACAATGCAATGGGAAAGTGTGGCAGGTAAAGCAGTCTCTTAAATGTCCAAACAGTGACATTTAAAATGGGACATCTTACTGGACGCTTGGCATCAAGAACTTTGATATCAGACCCAGGATTGTCATCTCAGAACTAGATGTGTGGATATATGTAATTGCCTGATCACTTGAGTCTCCATCTCAATATCTGTAAAATGGAGACAATACTAGCACCTATCTATGGATTGAGTGAGATAGTCCTTATAAATCGTTTAACTGAGTGCCTGCGCATAAGTAGTAGCACTAAGTAATTCTTTTTTTATTATTATTCCAGGCACTTCAACTCTAATTTTATCAAGGGCAGGCCCAGCCTGAACCTTCATTTTTCTTGCTACATTCTCGCCACACACAAGGGAGGAATTGCTTATTTTATTAATAAAAAATCAAATATACTCACAAAGCCACATTTTCCAGTGGGCAGGGTTACATTGTTTTAAAAGCAAAGTCCTGTACTCTGTTCTCTCATTTCTAATGTATTCTATGAGCAGAATTTGAAATCTGAATTCAGGAAATTCCTCTGTGGCCTGTCGTCCCCACTCGCCTCCTGCCCCTTCCACACCACACCACACCACACCACACCTGAGTATACTCATACCAAGATTTAGATTGAAGCAAGGGATGTAGTTGGTCTCATTTAGCCCAGAACCTAAGCCACTTTATTTAAGCCAATGTCTAACATAAAATATGTATTAGAATATCTCTCTTGGGCAGCTATTAATAAAGCAGCTGTTTGGACCCATGCTGCTATTATTTCTTCTAAATAACAGCTCTCTGGGGAACCCAAAGAGATAAGATGATGGGCAGGGCAGAATTTGGTTTTTTTCAGGGCTATTCAAACATTTAAATACAATCACAAATCCATTTCCCCCTTATAATTACATCTTGGGTCGCTACAGGTATTAAATGAGACAATGTATGTAAAATGCTTAGCATAGTACCTGGCATTCAGTAGCGCTCAGAAAATGTTAGCTAAAATATTGCTAAGGAGGATTCTATAACCTTGATAGCCAACAGTCATCATGAGCTTGATGCTAGAGGAGTAAGAAAGAAAGACCATTGGCTGGAGCTTGGAACCAGAGAAGAAAAGACAAACTCTTTGCCAAAGAACTGTACTACAAGCTGTAATACAGCAAAGTGCCCCTGGGGAAAGAATCTGAAAAATGCGGACAACAAAGCAACATCAGTCATCTGAAGCATGACGATGAAAAGCACCGCTGGCTGGAGTTTGTGGACCAGTAAACCATTGCATCCATCCCACAGGTCAGCTGCAAACTAGGCTCCTCTTGGGAAGTGTTAATCTTGCAAGTACCTACCCTCCTCCCACTGCCAGGCCCTGTGCTCACAGAAGACTCTACGCTGTTTGAGCCAATTCAGCTTGTCCTTTCAGGATAGGCTGCATGAGGTCTTCCCTGAAACTCAATGGTTGGAAGAGTCATAAAGCAAGAACTCTGGTGTCACCAAAGCCCTGCACTGTGTCAGCATGATGAGTACTTCAGCAGATGAGGATTTATGGCCTCTGGTTGCCACTAAAGAGCTCACTATATGGAAAGGTGAAGCTTCTGTCCTCAAGCCAGCCTCCTTGATGCCTATGACACCACCTTTTGAGGCCTCATCTGCTTTGCACCTCCCTCCCAAACAGAACCAGGAGAACACAACAAGCCATGAAGATCTTACAGCTGTCACTCATATGTCCTGATAGACACATCTATAAAGATAACATTGACCTTACAAGATAACCTACTGGGGCCTTAGTTTCTCATCTATGAAATACAGATAATGGTAGTAACAAAGAAGTTGTTTCATTTTTAGATAGCTAAGTGGTAATATAGATTAAGTGCTGGGTTCATTACAGGCACCCAATAGATATAAGCTTGTTATATTTATTATATTAGATTTATATGTGATATATTATACATTATATATAATATTACTATAGTATATTCTATTATAATATATTATCATTATTGGAAGTCTCCACTGGTGAGTCCATAACAAGAATAGCTAGATTGGATGTTAAAATGGCTAAAGGTTAGCAAAGCTTCCCTTCTGGTGCCTCATGTTCAAGACAAATTTACAAGGAATCAATACTTAATGTGTACTGAACACCACCCAGATCCCATGTCAGTAGAGAGCTACAAGATCCAGGTCATCCCCGCTCTCAGCAAGCTTCTTATATGGTTGAAAATAGAAGACATAGGAAGCAATCGGAGCAGCTGACTGTATTTATGTGTGTTTGCTTCTTGGCTCTCTCATCTGTGCCATTGTCTATTCTTTTGTCAATATCACCCTGTCTTGATTGCTATAGCTTTATAGTAAGTCTTGAAATCAGTCCTCCAACTTTGTTCTTCTCCTTCAATAGTGTGTTGACTATCCTGGGTTCTTTGCTTCTCCACAGAAACTTTAGAATCAGTGTGTCAGGGACCACAAAAGGACTTGCTAAGCAGCCCTAGGTTGGTTAGTTGGTTGGTTGGTTGGTTTGTTTGTTTTGATTTTTTTTAACAGAGAGGAAGGGAGGGAGATAAAGTTAGAAATATCAATGAGAGAGAAACATCAATCAGTTGCCTCCTGCACACCCCCTACTGGGGATGTGCCCACAACCAAGGTACACATGCCCTTGACCAGAATCAAACCTGGGACCCTTCAGTCTGCAGGCCGACACTCTATCCACCGAGCCAAATGGGCTAAAGAGGTAGGCTTGGTTTTAAGGGTCTCCTTTTCTGGGAGATTGTCTCAGTAGCCAGCATCTTAAGTCTTCGATCTGCTGAGTTTGGGTCCCTCTTTTCTGGCTTAGAGAAAAGGTTTGGATTTTAGAGTCCCTTGTGTTTGTACATTGTGTGCTTGGGCCCAAGCCATAAAATGTAATCACAGGCATAAAATGGCTGTCCCTACAGCATGAAGAACACACTGGGGCTGGCTTCATAGTGCTTAGCCTTTGCCAGAACACTAACAGCCATTTGTCCTCCTTATCATCATAACAGAAGCTTGTATTTTTTGAGCACTAAGTACAAAACCCTGAGCTCAGTACTTTATCTGTGTCACATCCCCCATCCTTCTGAGGCAAGTGCATATGTTACCTTCAATTGGGGGGAAAAAAAAAAAAAAAAAGAGGCACCAAACGGTTAAGTAACTTGCCCAAGATCACACAGGGCATAGGTTGGTGAAGCTGGGATTCAAGCCCGCTCTTAATCCCTGCCCTGCACTCATTCTCTCTGACATTTCCTTTTACCCTGGGTAGCAGCACTGACCATTCTGAGCTTGACATTCAAGCTTCCTGGAGGATAGCCCAGGTCAGTGCATCATCCTGTGTTAAATTAAAAGTCCCACAGATAAGTAATCCTCCTGATAAATTTCCTCAACTCCAGTTCCTTGAAACCCTTTTTTCTAAAACCCACGTATTTGATAAATGAAACCTTAAGCATTCTCTTCTCCCCCCATCCCTCCGTACCTTTTATCTGCTTCCCCATGACATCCGTTTGGTTACAAATCTCTCTTGCTGTTTATTTACCTCTTAATAAGCCCTGTCTCCTCTCAGAAAGCCATTTAACATGACGCCACTTAATTTCTCCTGGAGGCAGAATCTGCCAGATGGAGTCTTTTGTCCCAAGCCACATTGTTGATTTGTCTCATTTTTAAACATCAGTGAACAGTCCATGAAATTAAAATAGCAGTCAGTTCCCAGGTGCAGACTCACTGAGCGGAGGGGGATGCGGTGGGGTGGGCCTGTCCACCTGGGTCAGCTGTTCCAAATAGGCTGGCTTAGCCAGGGAATGACTTTCTCAGGTGGCTGCCAGCCTGCAGCTGGCTGCATCTGGCTGTCACTCAATGCAGGAGCATGCTTTTCCGCCTCAGCTGGACTCAGCCAGTCATCAGGTCCTCTGGCTAGAGCCTCAAGGGCTGTGCATCCTTGCCTTTTCCACGTTCATGCTCCTGACAGTTGAAGATACAAAGTGGACCCAGAGGATCAGGAGAACAACACAGAGTGGCCTGATGCAAGAAGGCAGTGTCCTTCATGTCACCCTTTTTTATCCCTAAAATTCCTCTGATTTCATAGTATTTGAGTTCATATAAACATAATTCTATAAGACAGCTAAATTACTAAGCCATATTACTACCAAAAAAAATTCATTTTTAAGAATAACACCCCACAATCATTAATTTCATACCTTCGTGGCTCCTAGACATGCATGACAGGCTGTGTGCCTGGAAGTATGCATGCCTCTGTTGGAGAAGCACAGCTGGGAGATAGGCATCCCGGCTTGGGGAGGGAAGCCTACAATTCTTCACCACCACATGCCATCGTAAAGGAGAGAGGCATATGTCTAAAGAAAGGACAGAGGCGATTGTTACCAGTGTCGCAGTGAACCTTCCTGGGATCCAAGGAATAATGAAAAGAAGACAGAGACTGGTCTGACTTACAACTTCTTAGGTGGCTCCAGGGACTTGTGATACCTGTCATCATGGTGGCAAGTGACAAAACAACACTACAGCCCAAGTCTCAGAAGTAACTCTTCATTCTAAAAAATGTAAACCACAATCTCATCTCCATAACCTTCCATCTTTCATCACCTTCATAACCCACATTCCATAAGCAGTCAGTTCTTTATAAGAAAGGAGAAGCATAAGAGCCAGTGTTAATTGGTAGAGGTGTGTTGGACTTGCCTTTGATAAGTCTATGTATGCAGCACTCCCAACTAGCATTTGCAAACCTGCATCAGTGTGCTCTGAAAGCGGTGGCAATCAGGAGATAGCTCAGAGTCAAAGTGTTCTCCTTAAATCCTACCTCAAATGCCAGGTGGAATGCTGAGATTGTAGCAATCAACGGTTACCCCAGCATCTCCAAAGCCTTCATCCCTTAGGACACAGATAGTGAAGACGGGAGGTGGAGAAGAAGGTAGAAAGTCAAATGATAAGTCTTTGTTTCTTGGAGAAATTTTGCTGTTAATATTTAAGCCTTCTTTCTTAAAGCATGCTTTCAAAAGGGGGGTGGGAGGGAAATAGTGAAAGCCATCACTCCATTACCTATAAACCCATTCCAGTTCCTTTAAGCAGCCTTATATTTGAACATTTAACAGGTGCTCCCAGAACTGATATGAAGAGATACCAATATTTCCCTGAATCCTTCCCTAAATGGATTATTTGACAGCAACACTGAAACTCCCAATGGGGGAGTATTCACCCTAAATACATCAATAAATAGATACATGTATTTCTGAAATGACATTGAGAAACATCTAAGGTGACTGTCTCCATTCTTCATGGCAGGAGGGAAACATGATGTGGGGAAGAGAGGAGGCATAAAAGAAGCTGATGGACTAAAAGTGATTAAAACCCCCTGGCATGCTTTTCCCTAAAAGGAATTTTTATTCTAATTTCCCCATTAGCCTCCTAGACTAAGGACACATATGTAACACCTTAATCAATAAAGTAATTTTTTTTAAAAGAAAGAATTTTTAGTGAAATGCTATAAGTGCATTGCTCTCACTCTTCAGAAGAGGTCTCAAAGTCAGTGGGTGGACTTAAGCATATGGATACTTCCCCAGAACTCTTAAGGGGCTTGAAAGTTGCAAGGCTGCTTGCTCTCCAGTTCTGAAGGCCCCAATTGCGTTCCAGACTCTAATGAGAGCTCCCCTTGGACTTCCAAAGGGAAGCACATTCACATCAGAGGACTGAGAGAGTCTCTGGGAGGGTCTTTTAGGACAAGGAAAATAGGGTCCTAGGAAGGCTTGCCTGGGGTTCTCCATAGGGCCCCCAATGAAGGGAGGTAGCCGTCAAACCCCTTATCCTCCTCAGAATGTTTGTGAAGTCAAAAGGGAAATTCCAGTCATGCCTCTTTCTCTGGAAGAGTAGACTTGTCCTGCCCAGGGCAGCCCAGATTCCAGTAGAAACAGGAGCAATAACATGCCCCGAGGGGCTCAGTGCCAGGAGAGAAAAACAGCAAATGAGAACCTGCCTCTCCAGATCACCTGGGCTCAGTTAAAAAGATCTTGTGGATTAGTGGTTTGTTTCCAACTCCCACATTTAAAGAGGGACTTTCTAAATGCAACCTGAGACCAAAGAGCCCATACCTGCAGGACAGATCTTGAAAGAAAAATTGAGGGCCCTTGGGAAGTTAAATTCAACCTGACATGTCCAAAAGACTTCATGGAACACATGATGAGCACCTTAAGTTATTTTTAAAATGGTAGAAGATGGAGGAAGACTGCAAAATGAGAGCTCATTGAAGTGGAGGGCATTGTCTTGGGGGATAGAAAGTCCTTTTGCTGGCGGTGGACCAACTGAGGCTGCCCTTCCTCCTGAGAGGAGATGAGGGCATGTGTTTGAGGAGATGGGCTTGTCCAAGCAGTAAAACTCTGGGATTTGGTGTCAAGTTGGACCCAGGCTCAGGTTCCAGCTCTGTCTTGGTAAGACCTGGGGAAATTTTTCTTGGACCCTCAATTTCCTCATTTGTGCAATGGATATAATAGTATCTACTTCACTGGATTATTATGCAAGTAAGTGAAGCATTAATTAACACCAGTACTTGCCACTGTAGAAATGCTAAATTTGCCATTATTGCTACCACTGCTATTATCTGAGCTTGATAAATTGGATGGGAAAGGAAATATATAATATCCTTAGATTTCTGTAGTTCTCTGATTCTATTGTCACATGAGTTCTATCCAGTCAAAGTTCCTGATGCCATCTTCCTAATTCCCTGGTGACCCAGAGTTCTCTATTTCAGAACCACTCAGATCTTCCCATACATGGGCCTATATCTTCACCTTTCCTATGGCCACTCACTTCCTGTATTCAAAAATGGTCTTTCCTACACCCCAGTTCCTTGCAACCCTGCTTTATATGGTGATAACTGGTTATTCTGGGGAAAAGATATATATTCAAAGTATATGCTCATATGACAGTGTTATCTTCTCCTTTCCTTGGCAGGGAGCAAAAGCTGGCCACAGTCCCCAATCAACAGCCAACAGTCCATGAAAGCTCTATATGAGTATAAGAATGGATCTTGTATGGTGAAATTTGAGAGATCATGCTTAGCTTTTCTAGAGAAATTCTGGCAGTAGTCACTAGGGGCAAGGTCAAATACAGAGCTGTCTTGTGACAGGCTGCCTGGGAGATATTTTGGTGTAAGGAGGACCTTCCTCCATTCACTCATCAAGTTTCTGGAGAAGCTTGAGACTCAGGCTGACCCCTGTGTTTCTCCCACCCAAGGAAGGAGCAGAGCTACGTGCAGAAGCGCTGGAGGGATGTGAGTGTGGGAGACTTCATCCAGATGCGATGTAACGAGATCATCCCGGCCGACATTCTCCTCCTCTTTTCTTCGGACCCCAGTGGGATCTGCCATCTGGAAACCGCCAACTTGGACGGAGAGACAAACCTCAAGCAAAGGCGTGTGGTGAAGGGCTTCTCGCAGCAGGTAGGGCTCTTCCTAACATCTTTGCAGGCAAGGGCAACTCTACTGGAAAGTTGAACGTAATCAGGTGGGTAGAGGGGAAAATAGTGACTGCCTCCTTGTCCCTCTGAAATAGGTATTCTCCCCTTATCACAGATGAGGAAACTGAAGCATAGGAATATTAAATAACTTGCTGAAGGCCTCAGAATTCCTAAATGGGGGACCCACTTGGTTCATCTGATGACACTCTGCTCTCTGCTCTAACCCCAGGAGTCTACTATCTGTTCAGTTACCCTGAGACCAACCTGCTTTGCTGTGTTTATCTATCCCTGCTCATCCTGCCAAGCTCAGCTCCAGCAATCTCTCCCTTCATGAATCTTCTCTCATATCCCTTTAACCCCAAGATGAACTGCAGTGAGGCATTACTGTTTCCATTTGTGTGTATTTTGCCTTCTCAATAGTCCTGAAACCTCTTTGAAGACAGGGAACAATCACTGACACTTTTGTTTAATCCCCACACTTGCATATATGGTACTTTGGATATCATGGCAAAGTCTTTATCGTTTGGTGGTCAAATGCCCAGAACTCATCTCTAAGCCCAATCTTGCTATTTATTAGCTGTCTCACCTTAAGCAAGTTATTGCTCTCACACTTTCATTCCCTCATCTGAAAAATGGGTAGAAAAGTAGTACCCTCCCCACAGGATAATTCTAAAGACTAAATGATATATACATGAATTATTTAACATGAAGATAAAGGCACATAGTTAGAGGCCAGTAAGTAGTTGGCAATAAATGTCAATGATGTTCATAGGCAATAAATGTTGTGGCTGATTGAAACTGAGTGTGATATTCTAATTTTCAACTAAAATTCCCTTTGAAATAGTTGATTTCCAATCTGGTACCTTTCTCTGCTCATGGAAAAGAATAAAATTCTGCCAGTCTGTGACAGGGGAGAAAGTGGATAAGGCAGAAGATTTAGGATAAAGAGGGCAGATGCTTCCCTCCTCAGAGATGCCCATGCAATCAGTTATCTCTAGCGAAGCTTCTCGAGAAAAGGCCATCCATCATCGTTCACTCTGCCTCTCAAAGTACTGAATGAACAGTTTTCATCAAATCCCTTTCCTATGAGTAATCCCGTCCTCAGAAATCTGTTCTCTCATCCTGGCAATGGGAATGACAGCTGTCCCATAGTTTGGCTGTAAGATTCCTATGAGATAAGAAAAGTAAAGAAGAAAATACAGGGTTTGATTCAAAGTAGACTCACAGTAACTGGTCTATTGCTGCTATCTTGCTGCAGTCACTACACTGGGAGTGGACCCACCATGATCCTTGCACACATGCATGTGTATACACACACACACACACACACACACACACACGTGTGTGCGAATACGTGAGTGTGTAAAACTGCCTCCTTGCTCTAGCTACATGCAAAGCATTCTTAGAATTTCTATTCTATTTCTTTTTGTTTAAGTTCTGGGAATAGTGAAACTTGTATTTGCTTGCAAATCTCCCTGTCAGCCTCCTCACTCCTACATCCTCATCACAATTCGGATGATTTTTTACTCTCTCTCGGGAAGTTATGTCGATGTTGTTGAGTTTCACCAGGCAGTTTTGTTTTTTTCTCTGTCTTTGGCAGCAGCTACCAAGCTGTTTCTTGTATATTAATTAGTCAGGTAGTATGGGATTTGACTATAGTGAAGAGCCAGATGAAAGGGTCATTCACACTCCAGTGCCATAGACCAGCCAATTTAATAACATCTCTCAAACTCTAACCCTGAATCCTCACAGGGTACTGGGCATAATGATTTACAAAAAAAATGTAAATTCATTTGTGAAGGGAGGAAGGTTTATTTGAGCTTAAAGTTTTTTAGCATTCCCTCTTCTGTTTTAATTATTGATTCTCCCTCCCTGACTTTGCTCAAGTGTATCTTTTTCCATTTCTGGGTAATAATAATATGCTTTTATTAAGCCCTTACTAAGGGCATTGCATGATTACCTCATTTATCCTCACACACACACACACACACACACACAAAAAAAAAAAAAAAAAAAAAAAAAAAAAAAAAAAAAAAAAAAAAACATGAGATGGGTGCTAATATTGTCCCCATTATACACATGAGACCAAGGCATAGAAGGTTAAGTAAGTTGCCCAAGGTCACTGAGCTGGGAAGTATCGTAACCAGAATTCAAAGCCAGGTTTGTCCATTGTCTCAGCTCTTAAGGTTGTCAGTAGCTCATCTCCCTGGCCCTTTATTACCCTGAGATTACCCAGAGATACTTACTTGAAAGTACTCATTTATCATCTGCATACTATATAAAAGCCTAAGTCACCATTACAACCAGTAGACTGAATGGTCACTATGATGACACACTGACCACCAGGGGGCAGACACTTAATGCAGGAGCTTCCCCCTTGTGGTCAGGGTGTTCCCACTCTCACCCTCCAACCCTCCCGCTGTGGCTGGTCCCAATCAGTCTGATTGCACCTGGGCCGAGGAACCCCACCCATGTATGAATTCATGCACCAGGCCTCTAGTTTTCAATAATTTTTCCAAATATAAGTAGTGGGAATAAAACTAGACTTAGCTGCCTGGGGAAGAGGAATTGGCTGCTCTTTGTTACCTTGATTCTCTTTTATGTCTTTAGTATAAAAAGATTTTGGAAATGGGTAGAATTCTCTTCTGTTTAACTCTGTATTATATAGTTTTTCTTCAAATATATTGAACAAAGACATTGATGAGAGTTACAATAAACATACATATTGCAAAGTTCAGAAGGAAAAGTTTGCAAAAATTGTGCACTGCAGGACCTCTCAGATACTTCAAAAAGCTCCAAGGAACTAATGGGGCAGCTACTAGTGTGTAGTCTTTCTAAAGTATGTAGTCTTGCCGGAACCGGTTTGGCTCAGTGGATAGAGCGTCAGCCTGCGGACTGAAAGGTCCCGGTTTGATTCCAGTCAACGGCATGTACCTTAGTTGCGGGCACATCCCCAGTAGGGGGTGTGCAAGAGGCAGCTGATCGATGATTCTCTCTCATTGATGTTTCTAACTCTTTATCCCTCTCTCTTCCTCTCTGTAAAAAAATCAATAAAAATATATTTAAAAATAAAAATAAAAAAATAAAGTATGTAGTCTTTACATGCTTAAAAAAATCATAACAGCAATGAGAACAAAACTACCATCTTTTTGCTTCTCACCTATACTGGTGTTTTTCCATGCATTGTCTCTTTTAGTCCTTACAAACTCCATGTGAGGTGAACATTACTATTCCCATTTTACAGATGAAAATGCTGAGGTACAGAAAGGGCAAATTTGATCAGTTGTCTCAGAAAACATTTTGAACACCTACATATAGTTTTTTGGGGGAAATTTAATATCTTAAATAATAAGTATTAATCATTTTTGTTAGCATGTTTTCCCTCTAAATCCCTAATGTCTGAAACTGCCACCTTGCCAAAGGGGTTTTTACTAACCACTAAGACTTCTAGAAACCTCCCACCCAATACATGTACCTACATCCATTTCCATCATTTTACAGATGATGAGAGATTACTATATTCTGTTAATCTGAAGTCAGTAAAACAAACTTTTTTTTCAGCTCCCTAAGGTCAGTATTTCTCAAGGTGGAATCTGCCAAACCCTTAGCTCAAGAGATCATTCTTGAGAAGAAAGGCTCATGGTCAAATCTGATTGTGAAGCTTGTGTCCTATAGACTCCTCTTGGGCATTCCAGTATGCATTAACATACTTAAGTCTCTCAGAAGAGTTGGAGTCAAGAGGCTGGTTCAACTCCCTTACTTTGAGCTTTCCAAACTTATTTATCCTCAGAACCATTTTTCAGCACAACAATTTTTAGCATTCCTGTGCAAATTTGAGGGAAATGTTAAGCTGGGCTGTGGAACACCCATGATCACAACAGTAAGGAGTGAAATTCAAATTAAATTCTAAAATATAAAAGAGCTTCTCAAAAGAATCTTCCTTCTATGGCACACCATTCTCAAGGTTGTCAAAGAGTTGGTTTCAAAATCCTCTTTTCAGAATGCAACTCAACTTAGCCAGTTTTTTTTTTTCCAGTTGGAACTTTTATTGTGATGAACCATCTTTGAATTCACAAAATTATTAACTTTTCAAGAAATATTTATTCCCATATCCCATTGCTGTGAAAGGGGCCAAAGGGGGATGAATCTAAAATTAGGATTACTATGTTAAGAGGACATCATTAGAGGATTAAATGCACAGTTTTCTCTTTGGTGACATTCTGATACCTAATTCCTCTTCTTTAAGAGGATTTCCAAGATGGGAACTAGACATTTAACATCTGGAAATGAGTGCGTGCCATTCATTTTGGGAAATTGGGCAGTTATCAAACCAAATAATCAGAAATGAATTCTTCCAATTAGTATTTCACATCAAACACATTCCTGAGTAAATTTGAAGATGTAATTGGCTTTATTAAGGGATTCACAAATCAGGCAGAATCTCATCTAGTAACTAGAATGGCGCTCTGAGGAGTCGTAAAATGTGGAAACTTTTTATAGGAAGAAGGGTTGTCAAGGGAGTTATTAACAAAAGAAAAAAAAGGATTAATTTTAGACTAGAATATCTTTTGGAGAGAAAGGAGTGGTGAGGGTTTTTATTATGCTTGATTGCCTCTTCCTTTAGTGGGGAGGAGAGATTAATGGAGAGACCCCAACATAATAGATTACCTCATCAATGTTGACCAGAAAATTTTACATCGGTTGACTGAGGTTACGTTAGTGGGAAAGGTTGAAACAGCAGTTAGGTCAGGTATTAAGTCTAGATTTGGTATCATGGGCTTTAGCAGGAGTGATGCCATTTTGGACCAATTGTTACCTGTCATTCAAATAACCATATCCTAATTTTTATGGAAGCATGTGTCAAATTATTTCCTGGTGCCAACCAAGAATTTGTGACACCAAGTGAGATGCGGACTAAGCCTCTTCAACAACACTTGAGAATTTGTGACAAATGTAGAGTCTCACGCTCTACCCCAGACAGAATCAGAGTCTGCAATTTACCAAGATCCCCATGTGATTTATGTGCACATTAAAGTTTGAAAGCACTAGCCTCGGCATCATTGATTATTGTACTAATTGTGCTTACCTGTGTATTGCCCAGATTAAAGAGTCTCAATTGCATCTCCCTTTTAAGTAGCTTGCATTCCACCAATGGTTACTGTTTTTAAGCTATTTGCTCAATTGGGAACAGCCATTGTAGCTAGGAACCTCTACAGTGCAAGTGTGTGCTGACTAACATACAGGAGTGGGCCAAAGTAGGTTTACAGTTGTGTGTGTGTAAAACTCTAACTTTATTCTTCTATTATTAATTACTAATCATATTACTTTCCACACAAGCAACTGTAAGACCGGCTCTTGCCCACCTTGTATTTAGGCAGAGGACTACTTTTCTGACAGACTTGAGTTGGGGTAGGGAGTCATTTAAGGCCATCCCAGTACAGTGATGATACACCTTAAATAAAGCAAAGGGTAGCAGCCTGTCACCTCAACCTCACCTGCCCTGACAACCAGGGGAAAATCCTCTTTCCTGCCCCTAACAGGCTGTTGCATATTTCTGTTAAAAATAATACTATCTTTCTACCTGTTGATAACAGCTTAAATGTTGAGCTGAGATCATGTTGTTTAGAGTTCTTTTAATATAGGATCTACATAAGATATCATAATAAGCAGCATCACTAAATAACTTGATTGAGCACAAAAAATAGGCATAGACAGTTCTTCTAAGTGTTATATACCTATTATCTCTTTCCACTCCTCAGAGATAATTCTGTGAGATAAGCACTTTGATTATTCCCATCTCACAATTGGCTGAGCTCAGATTTAAACTCAGGCAGAGTTCCTTTTTTCTTCCTTCTTTTCTTTCGTTCTTTCTTTGTATTATGGAAAATTCAAGTATATACAAAAGTAGAGAGAATAATATAATTTTTAGGTACCAACCACCAAATTTCAATAATCAACTCATGATCAATCTGATTTATATTTATCCCCACCCTATTCTCCCTGTTTTGAAGCAAATCTTCTATATCATAACATTTCACCCATAAATATTTCAATATCTATCTCTTAAGAACATGATTTTTTTAAATATACCATTATATCATTGCCATACCTAAAATATTAAACATAATTCCGTGATATCAACTTTCAGGTCAGTGTTGGATATTTTTAATTTGTCTGAATCAGTATTCAAATATTGAGATTAGTTTATTAAATCTCTTGCTCTATAGGTTGCCTATTCTCTTTTTTTTTTTTTCTTGCATACTTGGTTTTTGTTTCTGAGTAAACCAGGTTATTTGTCCTGTAAAATCTTCCTGTGTTCTTTTTTTTTTTTTAATATATTTTATTGATTTTTTTACAGAGAGGAAGAAAGAGGGATAGAGAGTTAGAAACATCAATGAGAGAGAATCATCAATCAGCTGCCTCTTGCACACCTCTTTCTGGGGATGTGCCCGCAACCAAGGTACATGCCCTTGACCGGAATCGAACCAGGAACCTTTCAGTTCACAGGCTGACACTCTATCCACTGAGCCAAATTGGTTTCAGCTCTCCTGTATTCTTGATTTTGCTGATTGCTCTGTCTCCCTGTGGTGCCATTTAACATGTTTCCCCACACGACATATTTCTAACATTGGTAGTTAGATCTACTGCCTAAATCAGATTGTGGTTAGATTTGTGTCTGTGCATGTTTGTGTCAATGTTAAATAGGTTGACTCCCTAGCATCCTCCAGAGGTGACTAATGAGGTTTTTTTCCTTTTTATTAACCATATGAACTTGTGGATTTAATCATATTGGTGGATGTCAAATCAGTGCATTTATTACCTTTATTGATTGTCCCACTCAGTGGGAACTTCTTCAGATTAGCTCCTGACTTCTTTTGCCATGACCTCAGTACACTTATATTGACACCTAAAACCAATATAATTTTACCTCGATTTAAAAAGAGAGATTTCAAGCCCAGCTGGTATGGTTCAGTGGTTGAGTGTTGACCTATGAACCAGGAAATCATGGTTCAATTTCTGGTCAGGACACATTCCCCGGGGTTGTGGGCTCTATCCCCAGTGTGGGGAGTGCAGGAGGCAGACGATCAGTGGCTCTCTCTCATCATTGATGTTTCTATTTCTCCCTCTCCCTTCCTCCTTGAAATCAATAAAAATATATTTTTTAAAATATCAATAAAATAAATAAATTGTAAAGAAAGATTTCAAGATTACATTTAGTCAACATTTGTATTTGTCCAGTTGAGAAAAGGGCACAAGGACTATAAGGCAGAGTCCTCCAGATCAATCTGTGTGCTTTTGTAGGAGAGACCCAGAGTCATTGAATATGCAGACTATTTTCTCACCCAGATCAGAAGGGATAGTAGCTGCCAGTCAGCCTATTGTGGCTGATCTTGAAAAGGACTTCTACCCTACCCGGAAGCAAAAAGGTTATCAAGTGCTGGTAACTGTCATTAGTTTTCAGAAAGGATTCTCAGAAATCAGCTGGTAAATTTGTATGCCAAGAAGGAAATCTCTGTCACCTAGCTCAGCAGCTGGGGCATGAAGAACATTTGCTTCTACGATTTAGCCAAACTAGTATGCAAAAAAAAAAAAAAAAAACCTTTAAATAGCATTCTTGCAAGGTTGCAGGATAGCTCCTTAATAGCTGTCAGAGTTGGTGGAGATTGTGTACCCTGTAACCCTGGTCCTTCCAGAGTCCACAGGCATGCACCTCAAATGAGTTACCACTGTTGCTTTGTCACCCAAACCCCTGTGTGGGGCAGAGGGGTGGGGGTGATAGGGGTGGTTCTAGCCTGAGTAACAGACTCTCAGAGTTGCACAGAAGTTTGATGATCCCTGGTTCAACTCTTCTTTTTCATAACCATCTCAGGTTCATAGTAACAACTCTGTAAATAAATGCATTCTGTATTTAAAGAAAGAATTGAGCTAATTTCTCTTTTTTTCAATTAACAGCACCATCCTTGAATATTTCCTAATGTCTGTGGAGGGGCTTTCAAAGTGCTTTAGATATACTTTCTGTCCCCTAAGACCTTAGGACAGGGGTTCCTTTTTCTCTAAATTTAAATCCCTGTGTCTATCAAAAATGATTGGAAATCTTAGCCCACTACCTCCAAGCTCTCCTCCCTGAAAGTAGTTGTCCTTTCAGAGTCCTTTATTTAAGAAATTAATAACAAAGAGTTACTATGAATTTGATGACTTCTTAAAATGGATTTGTAATTTATTGATTTCAAGAATTCCTGTAGAAATTGGAAAACCATGTATAAGTGAGTCTTATTTTTACTTTGTCTACAGATGACATTTCGGTGCATATGGGAATTTGTGGACCAGTTGCCATGCTTAATCTACCAATTGGCTTATAGAAAAAGCTCGGTGCTTGGCACTTACAAGTATAAAATAAATTTAAAGTGAGTGGTATAGATATATAAAAATTGTCTAGGTTCAAAGAAGAAGAGATGGCAATGGTATGTGATGGGCAGAGGGTCCTTAAGAGGTGTAACTCTTGAGTTTGGCTATGAAAGTTTAAGAGAATTATCGATATGGAAAACTTTCAAAGAAATAATGAAAAGGGCCAAGAGGGTTTGCTCTGTTGACAAACAGCATTAAATAGTTAAATCAAGCAAAGAATGGTGCACATTTTAGAACCTGACAAGCCTCTGTGCTCATGAGCTGTGAGACCTTGGGCAAATTAATTGAGAGTAATCAACATTTTGTTTTATCTCCAATAAAAGAGAATAACCTGTCCTGAACATGTCATGGGAGAGTTGTGAAGAACAAATAAGGTCAAATAAATAAGAGGCAGCATTTTTTGAACCTGTAACATTACCATATAAACATCATTATTTTTTAAAGGCCCAGATATGCCCATTCAACTGAATAGGCCACTGTGTTGCTTAGGATTCTGCAAGCAACAGAAATGATCTAACTAAACAAAAACAGAATTATTGCAAAAAATGTGATGGGGGATAGGATGGTAGGGAAGAAGAGAACAATATAGCTCACAGAATCAAAGGAAAGCTGAAGACTCAGGCTCAGAAACAAGAACCAGGAAATACTAGTACAGTGGGAGAGATATGGGTAGAAGCATATTGTCTCATTTGTTTTAATTGTCTCATTTGTTTTTTCCTCCTGAGTCATTCCACTCAAGTCGAAGTCTCACAGTTGGAGAGTCTAGGGAGCAGGGCATCTTGACATAATTCCCATTGATACTGAGAAACCATGAAGAGGAAATAGTTTCCCATAAGGAAGTTAAATGGTTCTTCATGAAAGAGGAGTAGAATGGACAGTCAATCACAAGAAAACTACAAAGTATTTCAAAAGAGCATTCATGCCTTTATGCCTTTATGTAATTATATGCATAGACCAACTTGAAATTCAATTGTGAAGACTAGTGGAAACTAAGCTTAGAAAAGTAACAGTTAAGACTAGTGCAAGTGAATGAGTGGATTAGAAAACTATGGTACACCTATACACAATGGCATACTACGCTGCTATAAAAAAGAAGGAATTCTTACCATTGCAGCAGCATGGATGGACCTGGAGAGCACTGTGTTAAGTAAAATAAGCCAGGAAATGAAAGAAAAATACCACATGATCCCACTCATTTATGGGAAAAAAAAGAACATTATAACCTGATGAACAAAAAGATAGATACAGAGGCAGTAAAGCACCGAACAGACAGTCAAATTATAGCAGGAAGGCAGGGAAGTGTTGGGAAGAGGGGGGAAAGAGAGCCACCAAAGGACTTGTATGCATGTATATAAGCACAACAAATGGACACAAGACATGGGGGCGGGGGGATGAGGGCATGTGGCAGGGGGTAGGGAAGGCCAAGTGAAGGTCAATGGGGGAAAATAAAGGAGATATATATACTACTACGGTGTTTCCCCGAAAATAAGACATCCTCCGAAAATAAGACCTAGCGCATGGAAAGATAAGACATCCCCTGAAAATAAGACCTAGTGCAACTTTGGGAGAAAAAAATTAATATAAGACACTGTCTTATTTTCAGGAAAACGGTATATGTAATACTTTAAACAATTTTTTAATTAAATAAATTAATAAAAGATATCAACTGGGGGGTGGGAAGTTATTGTTGGCTGGTGATGGAAAAAAGAATTTAAAAAAAAAAAGAAGTCATTGAAAAAAGAAAAAAAGAAAAAAGTAGTACAAGTGAAATGGCTTATTCCACTTACTGGAATATAGTTCAGGCTGTTTGCTTCCCCATGGCCTTCCCAGTGGGGCTGGGAGGAGGCAGCTGGCTGTTTCTGGGCCAAAGGTCAGTGAGGTATACGTTCACCTGGAGAGTCATTATACACTGACCTTTGGCCTTGGCGATTTTCCTCTACTTCCATAGATACCAATTTTGATACAGGAGTTGAACTGGAAACTTTGAGTGGTGTTACAGCTGCAATAATTGATTTGTGTCAATCACCTCTTCTCTTTGAATCTCCCTCACTTTGGTTCAGATAGCATGGACAGTCAGTAAATGCTTGAATGCATGAATGAATGGGGGACACTAGCTAGATCCTTTTAAGGGAATTAAAGGAGATAGCATGTATAAACAAAATAAGCATCCAATAGATGCTAAAGCAATAGTTATCACACTAACAGAAGGAAGAAGAATAAATACGATGATGATGATGATAATGATGATAATGATGATGATGATGATGATAGTGAAGATGATCTCTCTTGGCTTTGGAGTCCAATCAAATTCATTGCAATCCTGGCTCTGCTACTTACAAACCATAAAGTAATGGTTCCATTTGCACATCTGTCAAAACCTTTGTTTTGTGAGGACTTAATGGCTACTATGAGGAATTAATGGCAGGTGTCTGGAACATACTACACACTCAGAGTAGGCAGGCTTGGCCCGAAGAATGCAGAGATGTGCACTTTTCTTCCTGGGAAGAGTTTGTCTTTTCCTGGCCATTTTGATGTTAGTGAGACTTCCAGCAGAGTCAGTGCCTTCGGCAGAAGACTGGATATGAAAAGAAGTTGCTTACGTGAGCTTCATTCACAAGCTAAGAGAAGCTCTGAGGCAGGGAATCAGATGGGAGTCCAAACTCCTGATTCAGTTAAGGGCCTGTCAGAGTTGGAAGGCGTGGCTACGCCCTCCTGTCCTTGTGCTCTCCTCACAGCTCCCAGGAATGAGTTTTGGCAAATGCTTCAAAGGAAGCAGGGCCTGAGGGGTTGTCTTTGGATACAGCAGGGCCCACACACCCCTCTCCACAGCCCATCTTGGGGAGGGGAGGAAGGTGGCCCAGGGGACAGGTAGTTAAAAAGGGCAAGGTCACTTCTCCAAGAGGCAAGGGAGACAGAGGTCCCAAGGCCATTGCCCAGAAGCAAAGCAAAGCAAGGAGCACTTTAAGAGGAAGGTCACTGGGAAGCCCCTTGGAGGGACCAGAAAGGGAAATTTGGCCATTACCAGGGATCCACCGGGCCCCATTAAATAGACATCAGGGACTCGCTGCAGCATGATCTTTAGCTCTCAGACCCCGAGGTCACTCTTCCCTGAACTGTGTTTGGATTCAGAAAGCCAGCAGTGAGCCGAGTGGATGAATCAGAGTGAAGCACACAGCTTAATCAGGGCACGAAAGCAGCTGACAAATTACAGCATGATTTGTCATCATCTCAGAACTCGGCAAGTGTTTGTCCCTGAAAGAATCGATACCTGGAGGGAAAAAGGGCCATATTTTTAGAAACTCCTAGATGGGTAATTTATTTCAAGTGACTGGAGGGTTTATTTATGCTGGTGCCTCCACAGATCCAATGGACAGTATATTTACACGAAGCCAGAAAATGCTATCATTTCTTCTAATCAATTTGCCCCTTTGAACAGCTGTACCTTGGAGCTCTCAGCCATAAATTCACTCCCTGGGCTAAAAGCTCTACCCAGGCAACCGTTTCCAGTCCCGCCCCTAGCATTTCTTCCTTCTGTTTGCTTAGCACGCTGCACTTCTCACTCCTTTCCCACATGGATTCTGTCTCCTGGGGCACAAATGAGATGGACAAGGGGTTGGCACTAGTCCCATTCTACACATGGGGAAACTGAGGCTCAGGAGTTGAACATAGTAGTAGTCCTGGAATTAGAAAGCAAGATTTCCCCACCCTTAGTTGTATCCCCATTCCCACTGGACCAGAAAAGATTATACAACTAAAATGCCTAATGAAAGAAAAGTGGAGAGTCAAGGAAGTGTTTGAAGTACTTGGCTCCAAGATTGTTCACCAGGACAGAGTGCTGTGCAAGTAACACCAGACGGTCTAGTCAAACTTGCTTTCAAATCCCAGAACTGGCCATGGGCACCAGCGGAACCCTTCTGGGCCACAGTGTCTCCAGCTCTAAGCAGGGGATCATTAAAATTCCCATTTCGTAAAATAACTGTGAGCTTGACAATATGTGTAAAGTTATCATGATGGTGTGTGGCAGAAACGAAAGTACAGTCAATGCCATTTATTTTTATTTATTTCAAAGAAGAAGGGAGAGGGAAAGAGAGAGAGAAACATCAATGATGAGAGAGAATCATTGATTAGCTGCCTCCTGCGCCACCCTACTGGGGATCGAGCCCGCAACCCGGGCATGTGCCCTTGGCTGGAATCAAACCTGGGACTGACCCTGCAGTCCACAGGCCATGCTCTATCCACTGAGCCAAACCAGCCAGGGCTATTTCATTTTATTGCCAACTATTATCACAGAGGTTTTACAATAGCAAAAGAAATCAAAATAATGTAAATGTTCAATAGTGAAATGATGAAGGAAAATATGGTGGCATTCAGACAGCAGGTGTCTATGCAGGTATTAATGAAGATGTAAAGAATTTTTTAAAAGATGTAAAAATGTTCAAGTATATAAACACAAAAATCTCAGTTTTCAAGTGCATGACTGTATACGTGTGTCCATAAACAGTCATGCACTTGTGTATGCCTGTGTATATATGTATTTTTTAAATCCTGGGAATATTACATAAGAACATTAACTGTGGCTATCTCTAAATGGCATGACATACAATCTCTTCTTTTTGATCATCTGTTTCTGTGCTGCCCCGTGTGGTAGCTATTAGCCACATGTAGCTATTTAAGTTTTAATCAATGAAAATTAGTAAAATTTAAAAACCAAACCTTTAGTCATCCTACTATATTTCAGTAGACCCCTATGATTTGTGGCCTCCATATTTTGGACAGTGCAGAATAGAACATTCCCATCAAGGTGTGTGGGCAGTGCTGGTCTAGCGACTTAACCACAGGTCTTTCTGGTTGTCACACTGGTGAGCATGCGGCAGGCATCTGGGAGATAGAGGCCAGAGATGCTACTAAACATTCTGCAAGGCAGAGAACATGTGGTCTCTGGACATGGGTAGTTGTTCAACTTTGCTGTCAATCCAAATTTTATTTGCATTTAGGTTCTCTTCTTTCATGAGGATTTAACTTTTTTTTCTAATGATGACTACTATCACATTGCGACAAAGCTGGGATTACCTTATTCACAACGATTAACTCCTCGATCTATTAAAAGTGGATCCCTCTTAATAATCTTGTGACATCCTCTCTCTCACAGGAGGCCCAGTTCAAACCAGAACACTTCCACAACACCATCGTGTGTGAGAAACCCAACAACCACCTCAACAAATTTAAGGGTTACATGTAAGTATCTCATGCCCATGTGCTGCTAGTACATATCTCCTCTTCAGCGAGAAACATTTTTTCCTTAAAACAGCCAAACAAACAAGCATTCGGGTCCTGAGGAAATGTCTTTCTTTTTTATCACTAAGAACAGCTAGAGAAACCTCAGTGAGAACCGCAGGAGGTTTGGTGTCTGTGGCCTGAGTTCCCGAGTCCTAGGTGTGTGGCTTTGGAAAAATCCATCATCCTCTCTGAGCTTCACCTTTTTCATGAGGAAGGATTATTCCCCAGGGTCTTGAAGAGTCAAATAAAATAACATCAGACAATGTAGATTATAGACACAGTAAGGAATAATTAATATTAAAAGATATTCTTAGTTATAATAGAGCACTCTAGAGCCAGGCTTACTGGGTTTGAATCTCTGTTCTGCCCCTTACTATCTCTCTGAACTTGCCTCAGTTTCCCTATCTATAAAGTGGGTATGATCACATGACCCTATCTTACAAGGTTGTCATGATGATTGAGTTAATACATTAAAAAAAAAAAAATACACATATGCCAGCCCTAGAAAAGAAAGTATTGAAGACCTAGAAGGAGAAAAAGCCCTAAACGTTCTGATTATTATTTTTCTTCACTCAAGTATTGTGGGGAAGTTATGTTTAAACTTCTGAAAACCCCCAAAGGAAAAAGCATCAGGCTGGAAGAAGGGCCAGACACAGGGTAAAACCTGGGGTTAGTTGGACTCGGAATTTTTAAGTGTGAGGCCAAAAAGGTGCAATCTCCTTGAGCCTTGAGAGAGGGGAAAAAAAACTCAATCCCGCTCTAAGAAGTCGCCTCTCCTACATGGCACCAAGGCCACTGCCCACCTCCCTTGAGATCTGTTTATTTTATGAGACGGAGCCAGAGGAGGACAGTGCAGGAGTGAGGCCAGCGAGAGAAGGAGCTGGAGGAGAGGAACCCGCAGCTGCCCTTCCTGACCCAGCTCACATCCAAGAGGCAGGACTGCCTGGTGTCGGCTGTGGACTCAGACGGTCAGCTTGTACAGTTCCATCCCCACAGCCAGGTGACAGCAAGCATGAGACCACAGCCTGAAGGGAACACAGACATCCCTGAAGGGCCAGAAGCCAGATCCCTTTCAGGTGGGCAATGAGGATTTCCTTCAGGTGAGTCATTTCCTCTCACAGCCCAGCCCCCCAGGAGCTATCAGGAGTTGCACTTGAACATGGAGACTGGATTCCAAGTTAATACCCCTCTTCTGAAAAAGAGGGAGGATAGGGATCGTGTTCACTCACTGCTTCTATTATAGTTCTGGGATGCCACTGAGATACCATTGTGCTCAGTGATGGCATGGAGAAGCCACCAAACTACTTACTCCCCATCTTTCCTCATCCCCAGGGAGCATCCTGACCAGACCAGGACCGGCTTTGGCAGTGAGAGCCTTTTGCTCCGAGGATGCACCATCAGAAACACCGAGGTGGCTGTTGGCATTGTCATCTATGCAGGTCATTGTCCCCGTATAGTTTCTCTGGCCCCTCTCTACCTTCCCTCCTCTATCCCCTCCTTCAAATCCATCTCCACCAGGGGAGACTCACATCAGTTCTAAGGGGTAGTCACATAACTTCCCATTTCTCAGCTAAGCAAACTGAGGCTGGAACCACAGCTGCTCACTTGGTCCACAGGAGACATGTTAGATTCCAAGTTACTGTCACTCAACTGAACAAGACAGGGAGGGAGATGCCTGCTCCTTCACCTCCAATGGGTTTGTGACACTAGCTATATAAGCAAGATGAAGAGTATCTTATTGAACCTGAGGAATAACCTCACCAAACTTAATAACTTCAGCTTTTGTGCCTCAGCTTCCGCATCTATCCAATGAGAAAGTATTTGTATCTGCCTCATAGAGTACTTGCAAAGATCTAATGACCCAACACATGAAAAGCTCTGCATCTAGCACATAAAAATGTGATGGGTTTTCATTGTGTTCTGCAATTATTATTATTTATCTTTATTCATGTTATGGCTGCGGTTATGATGGTGTGTCTGACCTTGCCATGGCCATTTTGCTTTCCAATTAAAAAGATAGTAACACATTTCACAATGAAATCTAAAGCCTTACAACTACCGTATCCCTGGGACCTAGAACCTGGTGCTCCATAGGTTCTCAATAAATATCGGTTGTAACGTTGACAACTGCAGGCTTCTTCCTCTGTAGGGGCAACACGGTCTCCCCGAGGTGTCTACTTTCACTGGAGGACTCCAGAAGACATGTCTCTGGGTCTTTTATTCATGAGGATACCTTGCTTGTTGCTTTGTTTGATTTGTTTTGGTCTGAGTAGAGCCCCACTTTTGATGGCCATTGAAGAGCATTCTAAACATCAATCCATCCTAAGATTCATTTTTTGGGACTGTTAAAAAAAAAAACAAAAACAAAAACAGGTTTTTAAACAAATAATGACACAATTTAGCTAGCTTCCCCTAATTTGGGGGAAGGTGGGGTTGTATTTGTCAGTTCAGGTGACTGTTTTGAAGGGGCTTTGGTGATGAGTTCATTGCCATCTGGCGGACCCACTAAAGGTGAGCTGTGCAGCAATCCCTGCCCCAGCAACAAAACCCACATGAACTTAGATTTGCTTTTCTGAGTGATCAGACACAAAGGAGGAACTCCATGTGCATGATGGGAATGATGTATGAGGGGACAGGTTTAGAGAGAGCTCACTGTGGCTCTGGGGGCGTCAGGCTGCCTGGGTTCAAATCCACTCACCAGCTGCACATTCCAGTGCTAGCTGGCTAAACTTTCGACATGGGTGCGCTAAGAGTTCCTATCTTGTAGGATATGAGGTTAAAATGAAATGACCTGTGAAACGTGTTAGCACATATTAGGTTCTCAAAAAGGATGCTAATTGTTTTCAGTGTTATTATCTAGAGCAGGGTTGGTCAAGCTTGGCACAATTGACTTACAGGGCCAGATTGCTCTTGGTGGTGGGGGCTGCCGTGAAAGATGTTGAGCAGCATCCCTGGCCTCTCCCCACTAGACACCATTAGCACCACCATCTCAGGATGTGCATCCACCATTTCTCTAGCCATTGCCAAATGTCATGGCAAAGTACAATCCCCCTGGTTGAGAACGACTGATCTAGAGTCTCTCCCTGGACAATATGGACAGACAAAATAGGAATATCCTCGGTATCAAAGGCCCAAAAAAGCCAAACTGAGCTTTGTAGAGGAAGAGATCCAGTGTGAGGTGTGTATCTCTACTGTGTACAGGGAACACACTGAGGTTCTTTGTGTATATTAATCCACTCCCCCGCCCCAAATATATACACAACCATCATCTCCCATTTTGCAGACAAGGAATTGGGTTGCAAAGAGAATCATTCACTCAAGGTCATTTGTCTCCTGGTATTAATTGTATGTAACCCAAGGTCAAATATCTGCAGAGTCTAGAGCCCACATTCTAATGGCTACATCATGCAGCTTCCCCCTCCCCCCTTGAGTCCAGCTCTTGTCAAAAGAACAGAGGGATTTCAATAGTGAGGATCAGGTGTCTGAAGAGAATGGTCCTGGGACCCCGTGTACGGGGTGACCCTGAGGAAGTCAGGGAGGCACAATATCGTCAGCACCATAAGGGTGTGCTCACTGTGCCATGCAAACCCCCTCACCACTGCAGTGACTCGGGTCTAATTTAATAAGCCTGGAGTTTGCTAGTCCCGCTGTTTTGTTGCCACTTTAAATCCACAGGGCAACTAGCTAAACAGCATTAAACCCATTCACCGCTGGAATGGATGTATTCATTTTCTTTAATTTTGCACAGAAAACATGTGATTGGTGTTTTTTAATTTGACTGCTAAGGAGTACAGCATGGTAGTTAAAAGTTAGCAGCCCTAGAGGACAGGCTTTGCCCAAAGACAGAGTCTCAGCTTGACTCAGCAGCTGGCTGTGTGTCTTGGGTACCACCAGGGGCTGCTTGGAAGGAGAAATAGGCTGGGAATTGGAACCCAGGGTTTTCAGTGTGGCCCTAATGGTCATTTATTCTTTCTTTATAGGCAGGTCCCTTCTACTTTTCTCCAACTAGAAAAGGGTTGGTTGGGTGAGATCAGTAGTTTTCAACTTTTGTTGTGCTTTCTTGAACAAAACATTATGCATGCAAAACTCCGAGACAGGAGTAGAGCTGTATGGGATCCCTTAACACGACCCGCGTGGTTCAGGGCCCACTCAGGGTCTGTTTTCTGGAGAAGGCCGCACACTAAAATGAAAAGACTGGAAAAGACTTAATTTGGGGAAATGGGGGCCAGGCGGGAAGTCCACCTCTAGTGGGAAGACTAACCCCTGCTCTGGCCTTTTACCATTCCTTTTATTGAGATTCTGAAACAAAGACATCTCTTAGGCGGGAAGTTCCAACAACAGAAAATCAACAAGAATTTACATTTACATATGATTAACAAATTAAAGTTGCCTCAACCACCACTATCTCAACTAGATGATGAGTTAAGAGCTCCGACCATTCAGAGCCACCAAGGTTGGCCAGCTCTTTTTACATTTTATTACCAGTGACAATGTTAGGTTTTGGTTCCCAGCAGAGCTGTACAAATTTAATGTTGATGTGGAGGCCTTTGGCCCTGACCACTCTTATGCAAGCAACACCAACGCCTTAGGCAAAGAGACAAATATGACAATTACTGGCCCCAAGCAGTGTCCTGCCCCAAGGTCTTGGCACCTACTATTCCCCCAGCCTAAAACCTTCTTCTCCCAACTCTTCTCTCCCTTCAAGTCTTCCTTCAATGTCACCTCTTCTCAAAAGCCTTCCCTGATTGTGTTTTCCAAAACCATCTCTTATTAGCCCCTTGTTTATTGTTTATGTCGTGGGACTTATTACTGACTGCAGTTATCTCATGTATTTGTTTCCTTGTATATTTTCACCAGAATGTGAGTCACCTGTCTGGTCAGTGTATTATCTCACTCTAGCCCATAACAGTGACTTAGTGCAAATTAGAAAGAGTCCTGCCGAAACTCAGTGGTAGAGTGTCGGTCTGCGGACTGAAGGGTCCCGGGTTCGATTCTGGTCAAGGGCATGTACCTTGGTTGCGGGCATATCCCCGGTAGGGGGTGTGCAAGAGGTGGCTGGTCGATGTTTCTTTCTCATCGACGTTTCTAGCTCTCTATCTCTCTCTCTTTCTCTCTGTAAAAAATCAATAAAATATAGTTTTTAAAAAAAAAAGAATCAAATGTTCATAAGGTGTTTAAAAAAAAAAAAAAAAGAAAGAGTCCTCAAAACAGTTTACTGTCATTTGCCAGAAATGTGTCATCATAAACTCACAAATTTATGACAATTACAAAATGAAGGGAACCTCTAGGTCTGTGCAGGGCACAACCTGAGCGTGGTAGCTCTGTCCATGCCCACCAGTTGGGGATGCTTAATAAGTACCTATTGACCAATTGTGAGAAGCCTCTCAGTGGTTCTCAACAGCCTCCCTGAGGCAGGACAGAGGCAGGTGAGGGCAGGAGGCCCCTCAGTTATTGGGGGCTCCTGTGGCTATGGTCCAGACCAGAGGCAAATGGGGGGCAAGAGACTGACAACTTCATTTTTGCTTGCAGGCCACGAGACGAAAGCCATGCTGAACAACAGCGGGCCGAGGTACAAGCGCAGCAAGATCGAGCGGCGCATGAACACGGACATCTTCTTCTGCATCGGGCTCCTCTTCCTCATGTGCCTCATCGGAGCTGTAGGTATGGAATGTTCTGGAAAGAACAACATACAATAATCTTTTTTATTGTAATCTTTTGTACAGTAATCTTTGGGGGGGGGGGGGCCGGAGGGAAGTTGCTTCAACTCTCTGAGTCTCAGTTTCCTCATCTATAAAATAGAGTTCATAAAAAATAAAGCTTCCTCTATATGATCACAGGATGTCAATGTGAAATCTCTTGAGTGTTAATTATACAAAATATTAAGAATATCATCTATTATTTAGTTGCTCAAGAAATACTGTCAGAAGTGAGCTCTGGGCACAGAAAACTAACATCAACTAACTGGTTTAACAGGGGTAGGGAACTGGCCCATGGACCATAAAAGGCCGGTGAAATCATTTGGTCTGGCCCTGCCAAGGCAGTAGGGGTGAGTTCATCAAATGTTTGACCAAAGAGAGCAGGCTAATGTTTAAGTTGCAGGAACCACTGGCTGCCTTTGCTTCAGGGCAGGTTTGTTTAAGGAATGTCGGGACTGGAAAGGACATTTGGGATCATCCCACTGTGTCCCCAGAGAAAGGAAGTTAATAGTTAAAAGTTCACACAGTGAGATAAGGTGCAGGCAAGCCGGAATCAGCTTGGCAGACTGCCCAAATTACATAAATTGGGAAAGTGATGGGAGGGGCAGAATTCTGTTCTTTCTGAGAAGAGTGACTCATGCACAGTGATGGGCCCCTGCAGGAGGTGAAAGCACTCAGTGAACTGCCCTCACAGTTCTTTACCACATGTTCACTTGGACTGTGTGAAGGTGGTGGTTCTTTTTTCTTAGCCCACAATGCATGGGGGAAATATAGAGGGTGGGTAAAGATTGCCAAGACTCCCATCACACAACTGGAAAGAACATGTGTCCCTTTCTCTATTTCCAACCCTTTATCACAGAATTTCATGAAAATGTAAGCCATCCCATGATACTCTCCTTAATGCCTACCAAGAGACTGACATGTAAGCTGTATGAAGTGCACACAAACACAGCTATATTATATAGAACTAGAGGCTCAGCACATGAAATTCGTGTGTGGGCCATTTTCCCCAGCTACCTCTAGTCAGCCCACCGCCACCACTATCCACCCCTGGTTCCTGTTCACCATCGAGTGATCTGAGCCTGCTGGCTGCGGGGGAGGAACTGAGAAGTCGGCTGTTCTGCCCACTTTCCAGCCTCTCTCCCCACTGCCACCCACCCTCGAGCGATCAGAACCTAACAGCTGGAGGAAGGGACTGGGAGGTAGTCAGTGCACCTCATAGTGACTAGTCGAGTGGTTGTTCTGGTAATTCTGCCATTAGGGTCAATTTGCATATTACCTTTTTATTATATAGGATAAGGGTGGACTCCTCCAAAGCATACTCATGTCCAGGAATAGGTTAAGGGCTGATGTAATTGACCAGCCTTGGAACTAAATGGAGATCCTGTCCCATCCTCCTTTGCCTCTTCTCAGGTCACAGCCTCTGGAACGGGACGTTTAGGGAACACCCTCCCTTCGATGTTCCAGATGCCAAGGGCAGCTTCCCTCCCCTCGCCCTTGGGGGCTTCTACATGTTCCTCACCATGATCATCCTGCTCCAGGTAGGAGCTCCTCTCACAAATGGCTACGAAGGCCTGTGGCCAATACCATACAACTCTGTGAAGGAAAGTTCAGTGCTGGCCCCAAGAAGGACCTGCCTGGACTGCTGTGGGGAAGTGTCCATTGCTTTCTTGTGGGCCTTTGAAAGTATTCCCATTCGGGGTCATGTCAGGATCAGCCCTGCTTTGTGAGGGGACCCTCCCCCCAGATCATCGTGGAGAAAAATATTTATTAGGCTTTTCTATATAAGAGTAAGATTACAGCAGTGACCCACGTGTGCCTGGCCCTTTGCCGGATACTGAACAGGGGAAACCTAATACCTGGGGAATAAAAGAAGATAAACTAGCACAGAGAACTGTCAAACCCTAAATACTGAGAGCAAGAAACCACAGATTAGTGTCATCACTTGAGATTTAAAAACACAAGGGTGGGGGGTGGGCACTGACCCTATAAAAAGAAAGAAACAAAAACCCAGGGAACCTACATGAGAGAAGGAGAAAAAAATGTACAGGCTCTATAAGAATACAATCTATGAAAAGATGATGCAGCTTCATCTACACTCCATTTCTTGTAACTACTTGAAGGTGTTTCACTGTCTTCTTACTGGTGAACTCTTTTGAGTCATTAGTTCATTCATTCATTTAGCAGAGTAATCCTTTTTTATGTGTGAATCAGGTCATACCCCTACTGTGCACAGACCAGTGTTTTCATATCCTCCTGAAGTCAGTGATTTCATATCCTCCCGAAGTCAAGTCCAAAGTCCTTACTGCCGCCAACAAGCCATCAATGATCTGGACCCTGACTTCCTCCCTGTCCTGTTCACTCACACACTTACTCTCACCCCCCAACACCCGCCCACTCCCACTGCCCAGCTGCTGCCCGGAATTCTCCTCCTCCCACAGATATCCTTGGGACACACCCTGTCTTCAAGCGTCTGCTCAAAGGTCATGGTTGATAAGAGTCCCTCCCAACTATCACCCTCTACCCTCTTTAGTTTTTCTTTGAGACTCACCATTATCCAGGGTAATATTTGTTTGTTGGAATTTGAGGTCTTCAAGGCCAGGGATTCTGTTCTGCTCACTGCCATGTCCAGGACCAGGAATAATATGTGACTCACACAAAACGCTCAATAGATATTAGGTGTTGAATCAGTGGCCAGTAATCAACAATGGGTCTGAACACCTGTAAAAGTGGGAGGCCATCTTCCATGGCACTGGGATCCAGGAGGAGTTGGGGGACTCCAGACAGAGGCATGACAGCTCCTCACACACTTCCCACTCTGCATTAAACAACCAATGGCAAGGGCCTGTCTCATACCAATATCCCTGCCTGAAAAAGGCATAGCCCCTAAGAATGTCAAAAGAGGCATGATGCCCGGACCTTTGATTTCCCAGAGAAAATCCATCACACAAGCAGACCTCAGCTTTCTATTCAATGCCTTTGCCTTCCATAAAAGAGGGTCCTGAGAGAAGGTCCTGACACAGGGAATCGGCCTGGCTTCTGACTCCATGGGACTCGGTCTCTTTCAGGTGCTGATCCCCATCTCCCTGTATGTGTCCATTGAGCTGGTTAAGCTGGGGCAAGTGTTCTTCCTGCACAACGACCTGGACCTGTACGATGAGGAGACGGATCTGCCCATCCAGTGTCGAGCCCTCAACATCACGGAGGACCTGGGCCAGATCGAGTACATCTTCTCCGATAAGACGGGGACGCTGACCGAGAACAAGATGGTGTTCCGGCGCTGCACCATCGTGGGCAGCGAGTACTCGCACCAAGAAAACGGTACAAAGCCTCCCGGGGGGGGCCCATCCTTATTCCTGAAAGAATCACTGCTCTCCTAGAGGATGGGTAATTAAAGACGTCATGCTGGCTCCCACAGTGGTTGTGTGACTTGTGAGAAGTAGCTTTCTGTGTCCCTGGGGCTTCCTGGTCACAGATCAGCACTGTTCTCATCACCTGTGAACCTTCTTGTGTTCACAAGGCTGTCAGTGATCTCTGTGTGGCCCTCCAATCGCTCTGTCCTGCACCATTTACACACAACGTTTTTACCTGTCAGGAGTGGCCTGGGGACATGTCCCAATGATGTGCCCAGGTTTGAGGATTTCTCGGGTAACCTTATCAGAGAGGACAGGCCAGATATAGGTGCATGGGCAGATTTGATACACCTGGGAAATGCCTTCCATGCTCCGTGATCTCTTGAAAGCTTCAGCTTAGCAGATGTGGCTATAAAGTGC